>NC_060130.1:815499476-816124476 GCF_021461395.2 Schistocerca americana | reverse complement strand
TAGTGTATAAAGCATAACCTCAAAATGAACAAAGATGTGTTTTCATTCTATGAAGTAATATAACTAGTAATAATTTTGGTTGACTTACCTAGGACCGAAACAGATGATGTGTTAGACAGTGAATTAGGAACATAATCTTCCTTGGTAGACATGCTATTGAACACACAAAATGCACAAAAAGATTGGGCTTGGATCACTATGGCAATGAGAGTTTCTTATAGCCCGCTTCACATAGGATGGCGCTTCCATGCATAGAGGCAGAGCAATAGGAAGGCGTGGAGGGGATAAGGTTTGCGAATGCGTGGCAGTGGCAGAGAGCGGGCAAACAAAGTCCGTGTTGTCGAACTGTGTTGCTGCGGACAACAATCATGTTCATTTGCCTTTGGTACATCATATTATATGTTCAAATCTCTGAGGGAGTAATACATTGTAAAACTGATTTTAATCATTCGTCTACATGAGAGAAATCTTACTTGTGAGTCTTGAGGTTGTGTACACTGCTCCACAGCAATTTACTGTGTGATGTCAGAAGGCGAGAACAGATGATACAGCTTTGTGAAGATGTCAGGAACAATTTTTCTCAAAATGACAATTGTCTAATGACAAGATCATTGGAAATAGTTGCAATAATTGCCATTTATTGTGATTTGGACTGTATTATAATGGAAAATGTAATACATAGCAAAATAAACTTCAAACTCAAACCGAAATCATTATCTCTGTTTGACAACTGGTTCTGCCTCATATAATTTTTTAAATCTATGTAACACACATATGTAGGTGTGTTTCACTGCTGTTCAGTGTAAATCACTATGAATGAAAGAAAATTACTGGTAGCAAACACAAGTGGAAAAGACTATCTTAAAAATTGTCAGTATGTTATCATATTGTTCAGTGTCAACAGGCATTATAAGTTTAAACTAACTCATTCTACATTACAGTGGGAGAACGCATTTATGATCCATTGAACAAGCTAACAATTAACCATCTTCTGTGAATAGCTCGATGGAATGCTGACCGATAATGTCGAGAACCACCAATATTGCAACAGGTAACCCTCCCTTTCATTTTAAGGCATTTTCCAATTTGCGCCATGAAAATGATAGGGGTTTACGTGTCAAAATATGGGAGCTTTTGACGAATTTGTGCAGCCGCCTTCTCACAAGTAACACAACAGGCTGGGAAAAGCTTAACTTCCCCTTGTACAATGTGTTGAACATTATGGTCTGAATGCTTCTCAGGCTACATATTCCTAATCAATAAAAGTTAGGAAGTTCTAAAGTACAGTGTATGCAATTGATATGTTGTCAAAAATGTTTTTAAACCATGAGTCTTTTAAAACCAAGATAGATCATTACTTTGCTTTGTTTCAAAGTTTAATCATAATATCATCTGCTATCTGAGTCCATGTCCAAACCATGTGATCCTAAATTTAGTATGATACGTTCAAGGCTTTTATGCATCTTCACCTCCATGTGAAAGTCTTATTTTTGAAACTTTTCAGCGTGACACACACAGTGTGCCCACACTGAAGTGGGATGTTGTGTGTTGCTTCATGCCCAAGCCTTTCAGTGTGTGTTATCTTGAATGTTTTGTTTTCTCACCCATGTCGCTCATAACCTGTGCGCAAATTAATTCTATCAGATTATTCTGACAGTAATATGTGGGTAAACGCTAAACTGTGTGACCACATTCTCATGCAAGAAAGTCAAAATTATACAGTCTGTCATGTGGCTTTTATAAATTAACGAGCTGCGGGAGTTCACCATGAGTCTGGCTTATATTGCCCAGAATATTTTTATTTTTCTGCCAGAGCTCAGTATCCCCTCTCCTGGTGCTTGTACTTAGTCATTTCTCTGTAACATCTGAATAATAACTGGCATGGTAATTATAATGACCGACTTCTAAGCTAGATGTGGCAAGAATTGTTCAGTGAATCACTTCTTTAAAGTGACAGCGTTCATTTTCGAATGGTGGTCGCTATTGTTTTTCTTACAACTAAATACAAGTTTACTCTCGGGAAACAAATCAGAAGAAGAGGCAGCATGCGGAATAAGTATCTGAGAACCTTTTTGTAAGGGAACTTTAAAACTGCCAGTACCATCACTCATTTTCCAGCAGGTATTCATGGAATGATTCAAATCCACACATGTTTCATCAAGGTAATACACAGTGGAACTAGTTCCTCCTCTTGTATCGTGCATCTTTATAATGGACATGCTTTGTGCTGCTTCTATGTAACTTCTGTCAATTAAAAACTCTCTTCTTAACATGTTTAAAACCACTGTATTTTAAAATTCTCTACATTGATGAAGCATTACCTTGCTCAGGCATAATTGTAACAAGTTTTGTGATGTTTGGTATTCCCTTCTTATATACATTTCAAACATGGAGCGCTTTAAAACATCATTGTCAAAACCATATAGTTGTATTCAGGTTTCTTACAATTTTGATTATTTTCAGGTGGCATGAAAACAAATTTTCCTGAGGTTTCTACAGTTCTGACACTTTTGTTTGCTATTCTCTGTACAGTTCTCTTGCCGATATGTGCTTCTGCAGTTCATTCATGAGTCTCCAGAATGTCAAAAATAGAAGTATCGCTTTCAGACTCACATTTGAAGAAGTTATAAATGTGGTATATAAACCACCTCGACTGCTTGTGAACACTCCCTGTTCTGCACTCATAGGCAGCACACCGCACCTGGTACACATGGCGCTCGGGGACCACAGCTCAGCTACGCCACCTGAGGATGGGCTTGTAAAAGTCCGAAACCGATCCTGTGAAAATAAAGTAATTTACAACTGAAGCGGTATTTTCAATCTCTGCTTGTGAAGCATCTACATCTACATGATTACTCTGCAATTCACAATTAAGTGCCTGGAAGAGCGTTCATAGAACCTGTTCAAACTATTTCTGTACTGTTCTCCCCTAGAACAGCACCCAAGAAACACAAATGCTTTTATCTTTCCTTGTGAGCTCTAATTTCTCTTATTTTATTATGATTAACATTCCTCCTTATGTAGACGGGCGCCAACAAAGTATTTTCGCACTGTGAGGAGAAAGTTGGCAACTGAAAGTTCATAAGAAAATCCTGCCACAATAAAAATGCCTTTATTTTGATGATTGCCACCCCAATTCGCGTATCATATCCACGACAGTCTCTCCCCTATTTTGCGAAAATACAAAACTAACTGCCCTTCTCTGAAATTTTTCGATCAATTCTATCTGCTGATAGAAATACTTGAGATGAGGGCAGGAAAGCATAGTGTAAGTAGTCTCTTTAGTAGACCTGCTGCATTTTCTAAGCGTTCCACCAATAAATCACAGTCTTTGATTTGCTTTCCAGACAACATTATCCATATGATAGTTGCATTTTAAGTTCTTCGTAGTTGTAATCACTAAGTATTTAGTTGAATTTACAGCCTTTAGAATCGTCTGTTTTATCCTGTAAACCAAATTTAGTGGATTCCTTTCAGTACTCATGTGGATGACTTCAGACTTTTCATTATTTAGAGTCAATTGCCACTCTTCTCACCATACAGATATCTTGTCTTAGTCGTTCTCCAATTTGTTTTGATCTCTGTTGACTTTATAAGATGGTAAATCACAGCATCATCTGCAAACAGTTTGAGAGGGCTGCTCAGATTTTCTCCTAAACCGTTTACTGGATTGGGTAGAGAGAAGCACCTGTAACACTTCCTTGCAAACACAAGATATCACTTCTATCACATTCGATGATTTTCCGTTGATTACTACATACAGTGGTCTTTCTGACAGGAAATCATGAAACCAGTCACACGACTAATATGATACTTCATAAGCATGCAATTTAATTAAAGTTGCTTCTGAGGAACTTCACGTTTATTGCTGTCACATGACATTTTCGTTTAAAAATCACACCAAGATGTTTTGATACACATTCACAGCTATACTGCTACAAGAAAGTAACATTGACATATGAGTAAATAATTTGGTTGCTCTGTGAATGAAACTGCATTGTCGCAAAATATGGCAACAGCGCACTATCCCCTGAACTTAGCTCACAAACAGATTTCCCACACTGTATCCTCTCACACTCCTACCCTCTCACTACCCCCAAGAACACGCTACAAAGGAGCATGCCCCTATTCACGAAATACCATCCCCACTGTAGTGACTGAACCATATCCTTCACCGGGTCTTTGACTATCTGTCATGCATGGAAATCATTCCCATTCCTCCTAGAGTGGTATTCTGCTGCCCACCTGACCTATATGATATCTTGGTCAGTCCCTGTGTCACAACCACTCTTGTCCCTTTTTACACAGATTTTATCCTCATGGAAGACCCACATGAGAGACCTGTCCAAATTGTCCACCTAGCACATTCTACTCTAGTTCTGTCATGGGCTTATCTGATCCCGTAAGAGGCAGGGCCTCCTACAAAAGTAGCCGTGTCGTATACCAACTCTGCTGCAATTTTGCACAGCATTTTACATTGATTTGACTACCAAATGACAAGCCACTCAAACAAATGGCCCACTAAACTGTGGCCGTGTACAGAGTTGACCGCCTGATGGCGGAATACGTTGTCGAGAACGACAAACTCGATTCCGACAGCCGCTTTGCAACTCAGGCCATTTGGATTCTTTCCCCTGGCACCGACTTTTCATAACTGCATACTTGGGAGCTATCTTTGGAACACATCCTTCATTCCTGTAATCCTCTTGGCTTCAATCTCAGCTAACCCCCCAGCACCTGCACTCTCTTCCCCGTGGTCTCCTCTTCCACAATTCTGTCACCACTTTCCAACCCAAGCTCCTGCACCATTGTCAGTGCGCACTGCACAGACTCGCTGGTTCTGCTGTGTGTGTGTGCACCACATTCCTATCCTGTGCACCTACTGCCTCCCTCTGATCTTTCAGCCACTCTTCGCTAACTTTCCCTCTTGCTCCCTGCCTCCCTTTCCATCCCTTGTCCTCTCAACTCAACATAACCCTACATCACCCAGTCTACGTGCCAAATCACGGTATCGACAAATTTGTGTGTGTGTGTGTGTGTGTGTGTGTGTGTTTGTTTGTTTGTTTGTTTATGTTTTCCCTAGCTTGAAAAAGAATTCTTATGAAAGCTAACGAAGTTTGCTTGCTGTTGTCTTAACTCTTAAATTATATACATTGTGCCAGAACTTTCCATACCATATTAAGCAAAGGTCATTTGATAGATCACTGATAACCCTTATTTCAGATTCTTTTCCCCAGCTGAAGTATCAGAAAACTACTTCTAGGGATGCTCAGACTAGTTTAGATGATACTGTATCTCCTGGGCTGATTACTCCGTCAGTTCTGAATGCCCCACTGACCTGATGAAAGCTAATGATAGCTGTAACTTTGACATATATATTTATTTTCTTTGGACTCTTCGAGATGACTAGAACATATGTCCACCCTTCTCAGCCAAATTGGACATGAGGTCTGTGTGTGTGTACTGTGCATATGCTTTTCAATAAACCAAGCTTTTCACTATTTTTGTATGATATTGTGGTCACAGTTCAGTTGTACTGCAAACTCACGGATAAGCATGATATGTCTGCCTGTGGAAATTTACATATCTATTTGCTCATTATTAGTGACCAGAAAACGTAGCATCTATCTTTGGCAAAATTCACATCTGCTTTTGCAAAATTCACGTCTATTTTTGTCGAAATTCATATTTATTTTCTTTGTTTGTAAATGATTTGATGCACAAATTTAAAAGGTTGTCACGTTACGTGAGTGTAGACAAGCAAATTATTAGTTCTTTGAAATTGACTGTTAAAAAAAAAGTGCTCATTGGAAACTTTTTGACTGGAATGTTTGCTTTTGCAAAAACTTAAACACATTTTTCTTCTGAAACGGCCTTTGTTTTCTTCATTTGGCTGTATTCAAGCTTTCAAAAATAATTGTTCAGTTAAAAGGCAGCAGCATTTTCCCTCCAGTTAAGTGAAAGCGTCTCCAATATAAGTTTGGTCTGTATCACAGTTTTCCTCTTTCAGCTACGTAGTAACATCTTCATCATCAATTCCTTCTCCTCCTGGAAGGTTGTGGAACATACAAAGTAATTGATAATTCTGAATTGACTGGCTCATTACTGTCACCCACTACTGGATCCAACTTGACATCAATGGATGGCCACAATTTTCTCCAGCTCTTCACCATGGTAGCGCTCTCTGCTTTGTTCCATGTTTTGACTGCTTGGAAAACAACATCACATATGTTAGTTGCTTTCCATGTTTTCAGCATTGTCTCGATTGTGTCATTTTCACTTTTGTTCAGCAAGGAGACGAGAAGTGAATGTCGGTAATGACGTTTAATTTATTCCAAAATTCCCTGTTCCGTGGGCTGAATTAGGGCTGTCACATTGGGTAGGAGAAAGAGTGCTTGCATATCATGGGACTTCAGAGAAACATCTGAAGGATGACTGCGAGCATTGTCAGTTATAAGGATAGCTTTCTGTGGAAGCTTTTTCTTCTTTAGCTCTTTTCTCACTGCTGGTACAAACATTTCATGGAACCAACAACAGAATATTTGTCTGTCCATCCACACTTCCTTCTGGGTGCAATACTGCACTGGTAGAGTTTATGTCAGTGTGTTGAAAACAACGTGGATGTTGGGATTTTCCAATCACCATAAGCGGTAGTTTATAACTCCCATTTGCACTACAACATGCCATTAATGTTATGCACTGTTTCTGTTACTTGTAACCATGAGCTTCCTTCTCGTTCTTGGTGTCTAATGTTTTTGAAGGAAGCATTACTTGTTTTTAGTTTTATTTTTCACTGGAGTTATTTGTGTATCACCTATTCATGCATTTGTTACATTCTTAACATTAGTTTTATGTCTGTCTTGTTATAGTACTTACCAGAGTTCTGACACCCACTGCTCTTTGACCATTTGTATAGTTATCAATAACTGTGTAAGACTGAATGATAATCCTTCACTCAAAATTAGACATGGTTTTCCAAGTGTTCTTAAACATTCAAGTTATTGTCAGTAGTGATGTAAGCAAGTAACACAATCTATTTGCAGGATAAAATATTTCTCAAAAACAATAAAAAATATAGTATGGCTATTGCAACAAATGAGAGTTCAGGATGTGGAGACACCTGAATACATAACAGTGACTGGGGCGTAGCAGCATAGTTGGGCTGCCATAGGACGAGGCATGTTTTCTAAAATGGAAGCCAAATTCACAGCTGTGGTTTGGCGCTAGTAAAGCTCGCTGTCCCAGAGCAGGATATAGTTTTTGAGAAAAAGGTGACCAAATCTGTGTTTATCGCATAGCAAATGCTGGTAAGCAGCGTCACATTCTAAAGAGCAGCGTGCCAGCATCCAAACTGACGTATAAGCTTGGCGGTAACCAGCATCAGCATTAGAGAGCTTGAGTAGTCCCACAGAATAGTCATGTGATTTCTTGTGATGGGTGAGTTGCTGTGTACAGTGCCTTCTCACCAGACAGGCTACAACTACACCAAGTGGTGTATCATTGGTGAATTTATAGTATACTACCATCAGCTATGCTCTTTACAAACATTCAGAATGGATTAAGTTTGTTCAGTGATTTTTTATTTGAGGACTGGTGTAATAGAACTCCAGAACTAGAAAGAGCTGGATTAAATTTTATTGTATGTTCATGCATATAGAAAGAAGCTTGTAACACAACTTACATGACAAAACTTCATTTCACTTCCATAGTGCATACAGGAGGTCTGTGGCATAACCTATGAAGCTTTGGAATGATCTGTCTAAGAGACGTTTTCTGCAGTTCTGTTGGAAGATAATATGTGAAAATTTCTAATTAACTTTCAGATTATTAGAAGTGTATCTTTATTTCATTGTATTTGTGCTGGAATAAGTAACTAGTTTCTTTCAGTTCCTGTATTGTGCAACTACTGTCTAATTTGGAAGAAGCAGGTGCACAGTTTGTCATATTCATCTTGACTGCAAGCATAGTTTCCTATATGTCTTTCTAATTGTTTCTGTGTTATATTTAATTGGACATGTCAATTCAGTTGATTAAAAAATTACCTAGAATGGTAATGACATATAAATGAAACAACAATCAGATCATTATTCACAGAAAAAGTGTCTACTTACTAACGGCAGCAGGGAGAGATACATAGGAAAATATCCCCTGCATGACTTCTTGTTTGTACTGTCTGTGCTTCTGTCTATTAATTATGAATTTGATGCTATGTAGTTACTTTTATAAAGTGAGGCTGCTTCTTTTTCCTTCAGGACACCCTGTACGCAGAGCCAGCTGAAGAAGTATCACTAGAAAGACATTGTGAATACAAGTATCTATTTAATTTCCGGGGAGTTGCAGCCAGTTTTCGATTGAAACATCTCTTCTTATGTAAGAGTTTAGTGTTTCATGTTGGTGACAACTGGATTGAGTTCTTTTACCCAGCTCTGAAGCCGTGGGTACATTATATACCAGTTAGTAGTACAGCGTCAAGAGAAGATATCAGGTGAGTGCTGTTTCATATATTTCCTTTTATTCAGTTTATTCACATTCAACACTTTCTGGATGTGTGCCACCTCTAATTGACATAAACAGAACATTAAATTTCAACCTTGAGTGCAAGTGTGTGTTCATGGCTGTGAAGTGTGGGTGCTGTCATTTTGCTCTTAGGGTGCTTAAGATTGTGTATTCGTACACATTTCTATCATGTCACTGTTCATATGGAAGCTGTTGTAGTCCTTGGCTGCATTAGATTGTTACAAAGTGTTGTAAAAACATTACTCAGATTATTTCTTTCACTAGAATGTTCTTCTGTTGAGCGAGTTATTGATGATTTTGTTGATAATGTTGAATAGTCAGTTGCAATGGATGAGCTATTTTAGTCACAATGATGACCTGTGGTGTATACAGTATTGTGGCTAGATGTTACATTTTCATGATGTTCGACACTGTCATCACGTTGTTTTATCATAGAAAATAACAGTTCCTTGTAATAGGCTGTCTGACAAGAAAAGTGAAGCACCCAAGATAAGATAAGATAAGATAAGATAAGATGCTTTATTGCCAAATAACATGTTTTTATACAGTCATTCGATTGAGAACATTGGTGACTCGTCAGTCTTTAACCTAAGTTGTTACAGTATTTTATATACTACAGGAAATACGTCATACGTACATTGCTTATTATAATGAAAATACAACATTATATTTTAAATCTTTTCGTAACTCATCGAATCATTACTATAGCCTTCACACACCTATGTGAAGTATGGATGTACTGAACGGGATACAAACCGCCATATAATTCTATATATAAACATGAATATACAGTGAACATGTATACTTTGTTTGTATCTATATGGCTTCGAAAGTATACCATTTGTACTTGCATCTTTACTCCCTATTCCTATTTATAAATTCTTCTAAACTATAATATTGCTTTTTATTCATTTAGAAATTCTTCTAGACTATAATAACCTTTGCTTTTTAGGTATGTGCCAATGGTATCCAATGTGGATTCCCCAAATATTGACCTTATCTTATTTCTGCTCTTCAGAGCCATGTAATATGGAGTATTTTCATATACGAGTCGGTGACAAGGTAGCATGTATTTCAATTTATGTCTAGTTTCATAGGCATGTGTGAATGTATTTCCTTCAAACAGATGTGAGTTTTTTCTGTTCAAAGAGAAGTATTTCATATATGAAGATGGAAGGGATTGTCATGAAGTCCAGGCTTTTGAATAGTGGTTTGCATGAATGTCTACTATTGGTTCCTGTCATTGCTCTAATTTTTTTTTTTTTTTTTGTAGTTTGAAGATTCGAAGGAAGTTTGTCTTTTCAGCACCCCAAAATATTATTCCATATCTTATAAGTGTTATGAAATACGCGTGGTATACAGTTTTCTTCACTGTTAAATCCATTAATTTGTGTAGTACCCTCATTGCATAAACTAAACTATTTAATCTCTTCAGTAAACTGTCCACATGGTCGGTCCATTGCAAGTTTTTATTTAAAGTTATCCCAAGAAATTTTACAGAATGAACTGTGGTAAGTTCTTTACCTGAATATTCTATTTGTGATATACATTCAGTAGTTTGTTTGGTCCTGAAGTGTATGATTTGGGGTTTTTTCAAGATTTAATTTCACAACATTATCTTTTATCCATTGTTCAAGTTCTTGTAGAGTTTGTTTCGTGGTCCTTACTAATTCGTCAGTGTTTTTGCAGCAGACTACAGCAGTTGAGTCATCTGCGTAAAGTATTGTATCTGTATTTACTTTGCTAGGCATGTCATTTATGTAATATAAGAACAGAAGTGGTCCTAATATCGAGCCCTGGGGCACGCCTGCTTGAATTTCTTTCCAGCTAGAGCAAGTTTTCTTTCCCTTTTGATGTATCACCACTATTTGGTATCTGTTTTTTGAGATAAGATGAAAACCATCTTATAGATTTTCCATGGAAGCCATAGGTACCCAATGTTTGGACCAGTAGCTTATGGTTTACTGTGTCAAACGCCTTTGAGAGGTCACAGAAAATACCAGATACACTTTGTTTGTTGTCAAGGCATTTACTTACTTTGGAGATTAGTTGATTTATAGCTTTTAAAGTGTTTCGTCCCTTCCTAAACCCATATTGGTTATTGAGAATAATATTACCTTCCTTATTGTACTTTTCTAATTGATTACATACTATTCGTTCAACTATTTTAGAGAAAACTGGGAGTATAGACACTGGGCAGAAATTTACTAAATCATCTTGTTTTCCCTTTTTGTAGACTGGACGGACTTCAGCATATTTCAGTCTGTCTGGAAAGCAGCCCTCATCAAATGATTGGTTTATTATTTTACAGAGTTGACTCCACAGGTTGAGGGAATATGACAGTATGAGCCCACTTATCGGTATGACATTACACCCCCTTTGGCCTAGATGTGTGGACTGCTTTGGTTAGGATGTCATAAAACTGTTGTCTCCTCTCCTGCTGCGAGTTGGCCCACAACTGTTGTAGCTGATCCTGGATATTTGGCACTGAGATGAAGTTTACACCTGAGGTCGCCACACATGTGTCCTATTTGGGACAGATCTGGAGATCTTGCTGGTGTCCTATTTGGGACAGATCTGGAGATCTTGCTGGCATTGGGATAGCCTCAGCATCATGCAGACAGTTCATAGAGTCATGTGACATGTGTAGACAAGCATTGTTGTGTTGAAAAATGGTACCACTATACTGTCACACACAGGAAACCTTTGATCTGCCATTGTGCCATTAGAGTTCCCTCAATAACTACCAATTGTGACTTGAAGTCGTACCTGATTGCTCCTCACACTGTGATGCCAGGAGTAACATCACCATGTCTTTCCAAAGTGTTGGAAGAGTGGGACCTCTCCCCAGGTTTCCGCCATACTCATTGACGGTGGTCGTCCGGAGAAGTGCAGAACTGTGATTCGTGGCTGAACAAAATGCAACTCTGTGCGTCGTCAGTCGTTACTTCCTGGTCACAGCACCATACCGAAAACAGCAGTTTGTGTTGTAATGTTAACAGCAGTCTACATACGGGATGGTAATTCCCTAGTCCAGGTGCTGTTAGTCTGACCAATGATGGAGAATGACACGGAATGTTGCAGGGAGTCCATTACTAGTTCTCAGAAGGCAAGTGCACTTATGAAGGGGTTACAAACTTGGATATTGCAAGATTTGACGAACCAGCCAAATGGAGATCAACAATGAGGCTCCTGTCAGACAATTTCGTGTGCTGATAAAGCTGTCTCACATTTGTTTGCAGCATCTCCCTGTCCTTTGTAGTGATCACTCAACATCTGATGCTGTTTGGCATTCCCACGCCAGGCACACTGAAAACACAACCCAGGTAAAAAATGCAGAATAAATTAATTGAAATGCACATAAACAGAAACTCCTCCTTCCAGTAATTTTTTTTTACAAGAACTGTTTGTAGTAGCTCTTGGTAATCGCTGATTTTACACAAGTTCATATGCAGGCAGATGGCCCTAATAATGGACAAAATTAAAGTCTGAGTTCACTATGAAGTGGAACAGCTACAGTGTAAGACAATGGCACCAGCTAATACCAATGTCTTCTGCAATCTCCAGGTGTATAGGCCACTTCATGGCATTGTCTGAGGTATCACTGGCAGCTCCACATTCAGCAGTGACCTTTTCCTTAGCGAAATCTCTGATTGATGGACTGCTACTGTGGCCACTGCCTGGCCCAGAAAATTCAAAGAAAAAGAGTTGTTAAATAGCTGAGACTGCCATTCTGTGGTAGTGTGCTGACATAAATACTGTTGTTGCACACGGATACGGCACAACCTGTTATTGGGCGTTTGATGAGATGCGGAAAAATAGTGCCTTTAATCACAGCGCTGTGGCTGTGGAAAGTGTGCTATGCTGGCAATGGACCTGAGACCTCTCTTGGTGGCTGCCTTTTGTGTGTGTGTGTGTGTGTGTGTGTGTGTGTGTGTGTGTGTGTGTGTGTGTGTGTGTGTGTGTGAACTCTAATGCAATCTGATGGGTGTTCTACCTGTCCTAGAGAATTGCAACTCTTAATAATTTACATGCACACTAATGGCATGTGCATGTACAAAGATAAGTTGGCATTTGGCTGTTTTTAGTGGGTACTTCACTTATCTTTTTTCAGGCCATGTATAAATTTTCCAGCTGTAGTTTCAAACACAGGGATAATATACAGTGTAATATTGTTTGTTTGGACATGAAGTGCGAGCTTTGTTTTAATACTTTAATGTGTGATCTGTAATGTAACTAACATACAGTTGAATGATTAATCGGGAATGTGTGATCTGTAATGTAACTAACATACAGTTGAATGATTAATCGGGAAGTAAGTTTCCTTGTGCTGTAAATAGAAAGAAAACATTATGGCCAGGAAACATTTATTTTAAGAGATGTTGACATACTTTTCAGTGCACTTACCATGGTAACAGAAAATTATCATACTATGGTAACGACTTGTGTATTTATGTGCCATATAAGTCTGTCACCTAGGCTTCACACTGGCTTTTCATAACTGAGAAAATGTTGATGGACAGTACTTTCTGCAATTCTTAGAACAGATGGAAACTGATGGTAGCAAGATATGCACGGTGAAATGTTGACAAAACAGTGCATCAGGTGGAGAGGAGGTGGGGGAAGTTGGGGTAGGAATAAGATTGTAGCAGGTATTGCTGTGAATTTAATTCACATGGAACTAGAATGAATATAAACTGTCCCTTGCAAAAGCAATCTGGACTTCTTTTGCTACTGCCAGGAGAGACTTATGTCCTGTACTTTAAAAATCATTAGAATTGTATTAATACCTTCAGCTGCTAACAGGCGTTGATATATATCAACGGGGACAGGTGAAAATGTGTGCCTCGACCGGGACTCGAACCCAGGATCTCCTGCTTACATGGCAGATGATCTATCCATCTGAGCCACCGAGGGCACAGAGGATAGCGTGACTGCAGGGACTATCTCGCGCACGCCTCTCTCGAGATCCACATTCTCTCCTTGTATGTCCACACACGACATTCGTAGTTGATATATATGAATGCCTTTTAGCAGCTGAAGGTATTAATACAATTCTAATTTCTTTCTAGATGGTTGCAGGTCATCAATGGTGTCTGTTCTTTCAGACATGTCCGAAAAAACAGACACCATATCCATATAAGTATTAAAAATCATTTGTTAAAACTTTTAAGCTGCTACTGTAATTATTTTATGGTTGAGCTTCAGAACCTTCCTGGCTTATTTGTAGCTTTCATCTTTGCCTTTTTAAAGGAGATCTTGGAGGGTTTGTTTTTAAACTATGAAAGACCTCAGTGTTGTAGCAAATGAGAAAGTCCAGGCAGTCATTAATGTTGAAGCATTTCAACTTTTAGATAATCAACTTGTGCAGATTAATTAGTGTTGCACAGACTTGGGGCCTTCTGCATATAGTCCGGGTCCAGATCCAGATCCATAGTGATTACGGATAATGCTGGAGAACTGGGAATGCCAGGTGACCATCACCTGGGATGTTGTCTTGGAATGGGACACCACATCTGCTGTTGTTGATCATTGGGCTGGGTGAGATGGGGTGCTCTCCTTAAAAGATGTCACTGCTTCTTCTTCTTCTTCTTCTTCTTCATCTTCATCTTCATCTTCTTGTACCAATGGACACTGCAACAGATACAGCAAAGGGACAATGAGGGTGTCCGTGCAAGAATTCTACTGGGCTTCTATAGTGGTTCAGCGTTGGTCAGTAAGAGGATAAAAAGAAAGCAATCGAGAATCGATAGGTGTGGATGTCAAACAGTTTTTCCATCTGTGTTTCTACACACAAAACATTCAGCCATGCCATTAGACATAGAGTGAAACAGAGGTGCGATAAGAGTTTGATTCCATTCTGGGTGCAAAACAACTAAAAACTGGTGAATGAAAACTGTGATGTATTATTGGTGATAAGCTCTTTGGTCTCCTTCCATAGAAAAAACAGTGGCGAGGCCTTAGTGATATTCCCCTTTGTGGTTTGTTACATTTTTATGACTTACGGGAAATGAGAATACACATCTATTAAAATCGACCATGTGACCCTGTAGAATGTCACCACAAAAACTGTATGCACTCATCCCACAGTCGGTTACGTGTAGGTGATGGCTGGTAGGTTTAGGGTTGTGCTGGTTGTGCCTCTGACAAGTTTGGCAATGTTGAACCACAAGCCTATTATCCTCATTAACCTGTGGCCAGTACACATCACTGGGCCAGATACTTCCTTCTGGAAGTGCTCCAGGTGGACTGATGCAGGAGTTGCAATATATGAGAGCACAGAACTTCCTGAATCACTGCTTGACATTGGAAATCATCTTGATTTGACAAAAGGACAACTTTGAAAAGATGAAGTATCGCAAAAAGTGATGAGGAGGCTCCTCAAAGACTGCTGAAAGAAGGGCCTGTGGCCTGTTGCTAGTATGAACTGCCAAACCTGTCTCGAGAGTGGATCATTATGTGTGGCTGCTGCGGCATCTCTGGAAATTCTTCCACTGACTTTCCCTATTGTGAATCAATTTGAAAACAAACAATTATCTTATCATCAAATTCCTCATCAGCATCCATAAATAGCCATAACAGCATGTCCCCTGGGCCAGTGTACGATCGTGAGTTGAATAGTGGTAATTTGATAAGAAAAGTACCCAGCATTATAAACTCTGAGTTATCTGTTCAGACAACTTTGATTTAGGGTCAAATGCAGACAGTAGTAGCTTATGATCTGTGACCAGATGGAATTGGGCCATACAGGAAAATTCTGAATTTCTGGATACTTAAAATAATTGCCAATGTCTCCTTCTCTATCTGCATATAATTTTATTATGCCATCATGAGTGTCTTGGGGGTGAACCTGAAAGTAGTTCCAAACCATTTGGGTACTTATGTGATAGAATGGCCCTGTCATTTGTGGCCACCAAGAGAGATAAATGAGGCTGACACAAAATCAGGCAAGGAGCAGTTTAGAGACATTGCTTCAGCTTAAACAGTGCTTGGGGACAGTCTGCAGACCACTGGGAAGGGGCCCCTTGTTTCCAAAATAGATTAAAAACAGATGGGCCTCAGTTGAAATTTCAGGGATAAATCCAGCATAATATCTAACCTTGCCCATAAAAATCAGCATGTCCTTTACATTTTTTGGTGTAGGAATATGGGAAATTGCTGACACATTCTCTGACATCCGTTGAAGGCCATCCTCGCTAACAATATATTCTATTTACTGTAATGGACTGCTGAAAGGAGGACTGTTTCAATGAGTTATACTTTAACCCAGCTTGCAAAAGAAACGAAAGTACTCACAGTAGACTTGACAGATGCTCCTCCTGAATCCGTCCTGTGACTGCAATATTATCCAGATATGTGACACATTGTAGAATGCTTAACAATAGTTTGTTCTAAAAATTTCTGAAATATTGCTGGAATGCTAGCTATCCCGAAAGATAACTTGTTGTAGTGATAGATGCATTATGGAGTATTTAATACCAGAATGGCTGTGGAGGACTCACTCAGAGGAAGTTGAAAACAAGGTTCCGATAGATTGATTTTAGATAAATACTGACCCCTGTCAATTTTGAAAATAATTCACCAGGACATGGAAGGGGTATGCGTTCACAGTCAGCTGAGTGTTTACCATGTTTTTGAAGTCCCCACAAAGACGTAATGCATAACATTGTTTGTGATCAATAGAAGCCATTCCCAGGCCCATTGAAAATGAGACCATAACAAATACATAAAAAATCCATTTCTGCATATGAAAATAGTATTGTGAATTACTTCGACTGACTGTTGTATAGAAAACCCAAAGGCTATATATCCATCCAGGTCAAAAATATTTTCCACTAAGCATTCTGCTACTCCAGAAAAAGGGAGGGTGCAGTTACTTGTCAATACTTTTAATTCCAGAACTATCTAGCATAGTATTGGAATTTCATGATGAACGTAATCCCGCAGCATAGTTGATACTGAATTTAAGGGTAGAGACCCCAGTTGGAGAGACATAGACTGATTAATAATTAAGACCCAGGTCCTTGTATCAAAAAGGGAAAAAATGGTAATACTATGAACCACTGCTTACAGCATAAGATGGTGTGGTGCTATACTTGACTCTGTGATGTCATTTATTTCCATCAGCGCACTCGATTGCAACCATGTGCCCAATGACCGTGGGAAGAATACTGCTGAAAGACACCATTAGAATGTGAATAACTACATACAGCATGTATAGAAAAACAATTCAGACAACTGGGCAGTCCATAAAATTATATTGAGGCCAGGTGGAGACCATGCAGCTTTCAAAGCTGCCGACCCAATCTGTCTGCTCGTAGTACTGGTCATTCAATATAAATGAAATGGAAGTGAACACATGTGAAAATAGGTTCGTTAATTCAACACCAAACCTAACTTCAATCAACCATAATGAATCAGACAGAGGAACAGGAGTGAAGACAAAGACCACGAGAAAATTTACTGGAACGTCAGAATCATTCAAACAAATACCCTCTAATTTGTATATCTTTGCAGGGTCTCATATCTGGCTTTGTATGACATTCACTAATTCTCATAGAATTGTCATCTTTAATCAGTTTATCTGACATAACTTCTGAAGTACTATAAATACAGTGAAGGCCTTACTACTCATAGCTGGCATAAAATTTTGTATTGAAAAGTGTCTGCGGACGTTTTTTTTTGTGGGGCTATTGGCTGTATGTGTAACCCTTGTGTTCATAGCAATATTATGAAAAGCATAGGTTGCTACTCACCATATAGAAGAGATGTGCACAGCAAAAAGAATGCTATACATTTACCCTTTTAGCCAAAAGGCCTTCTTTCGAAAGAGAAAAACCACATAAATTCACACAAGCACGACTCACACACTCATGACCACTGCCTCAGGTTGTGGCCAGACTGCACACTGAAACTGTGCCTGATGGGAGCAGCAATCTGGAGTATGTCTTGGGGGTAAATAGTAGGCATGGGTCAGGGAGGGGAAATGAGAGCAGGATAGAGATTTTTGGGGGGGGGGGCAAGTGTATTGTTGCTTGTGGGAGCTTGTAGACGCATGATGGGGACAGGGTAGAGCTGCTAGGTACAGTAGGGAGGTATGAAGGTAGTGGAGGGGGGGGAGCGAAAAAGAGAGAAGTGGGGAAGGGGAATAAGACTAGTCAGTACACTGGTGGAAAAGATGTCTGTGTAGTGTTGGAGTGGGAGCAGGGGTAGGGATAGGCAGGTTTAAGATCAGGAAATAGTGAAGGTTGAGGCCTGGGGGTTATGGGAATGTAAGATATGTTATAGGGAGAGTTCCCATCTGTGTAAATGAGAAAGCTGCTATTGGTAGAAAGCATCCAGATGTTGCAGGCTGTGAAGCAGTCACTGAAGTGCAGCACATCATGTTTGTTGGCACATTTGGCAAGTGGGTGGTCCAGCTGTCTCTTGGCCACAGTTTGTTGATGGCCATTCGAGCAGACAGACAGCTTGTTATTGATGAAGGTTTCTCGGGTCTTCAGCCGGGTGGTAGCGTTGATATCTCGCGACGTTTTGGGAAGTGTCATACTACCCATCTTCTGGCGAAGTGTCGAGATTTGCAGAGAGCGGGCTATTTATATGCGCGGTCACACCCCTCCACTAGACCTCGGGTGGTTGTGGTGGACCAGCGGCGTGCGCGTGGTGGTGGGGATGGCGGGCTCCCCCGGCGACCGCGTTCGGTTCTCGGTGTAAGCATTCTGCCTGCGTCTGCGGCGAAGGACATTGACGGGCGCGCTCCCGACGGATTGCCGCTATCGCAGGGTTCCATGCTGCGCTGAGTTGGTATCCCTCGTCTCTGTTGACCAGATTCTCGTCAATCCTTATTTCTATGGATTCTTTGATAACGCTTTCCCAAAAGCCAGATGCTTGGCAGAGTACCTTCATGTTTTCGAAGTTGAAGGTGTGTTCTTCATTGATGCTGTGTTCTGCTATGGCTGATTTTTCTGTGTGGCCTAGTCGTACACATCTGATATGTTCTTTGCAGCGTTTAGATATGCAGTTCTGTGTTTGCCCAATGTATTGCTTTCCGCATTCACATGGTGTACTGTATACTCCTGGTGTGTTAAGGTTCAGCGCGTCTTTGGAAGAACCTAGGAGCTCCCTCGTCTTCGGTGGTGGTTGGAGAATGGTTTTGATCTTGTTCCTTCATTATTTTCTTCAGGGGTTTTCACTGCAGAAGGAATGGTCTAGGAATAGTTATATCAGAGAGAAGAATGTGGGACATGAGATGCTGCATCAACCATCTGCCCTGTCACATAGCCATATGTTGTGCACGGACAAGACCATTGATACAGTATGGCTCGTAAGGCAGAGTGTGTGTGGTTTGGAAGGGGGCAGGAAAGTAGAGAAAGAAAAGGAGGATACTGAGTAAAATAATGTGTTAGGGACCAGTAAACAAAGGAAAACGGAAATATGTCCTGGAACGAAAGAAAAACTGTTTGACAAAATCAAACTGTGGAAAGTCCAGGACAGAATAACAACAATATTGTGAGAAGAATGAATTGTTACTCACCATATGGTGGAGCTATTGAGTCACATACAGACACAATGAAAAGACTATACATTTAAGCTTTCAGCTAAAAGGCCTCCTCCTGAAATAGAACACACACACACACACACACACACACACACACACACACACACACAAAAAAAAAAAGCACAACTTGCCCATACATGACTGTGCTCTCTGGCAGCTGTGCCCGAACTGCAGACTGAAGCTGCACCTGACTGGAGTAGCAATCTGGTGTGGGTGCTAGGGGCAAGGAGAAAGCACAGAACAGGGAGGGGGAGGGATAGCAGGGTAGGGGTAAGGGAGTGTGTAGTGCTACTTAGGGTGAGAGCATGCAGGGCCATGGTAGGGATGCTAGATACAGTCCAGAGGTTCGGGTTGGGGGGGGGGGGGGGCAGAAAAGGAGAAAAGTAGAGAAGAGGAGAAAGACTAGTTGGCGTGTTGGTAGAATAGAGGGCCATGTAGTGCTGGTGTGGGAGCAGGGAAGGGAACAAGTAGGTGGAGGACACGGAATGGTGGAGGTTGAGGCCAGGGGGGTTAGGGGAACATAGCATAAGTTGTCATCATATTACCAATTGGTGGCTGCAAACCCTCCTTCTGCAGTGATTTATATCTTTTTAAATTCTCTCTGTCCATAGCCCTCACCAACCTAACCCTGCAAAATCATGTAAATCAGGCTCAAACCAACTTGCAATATCTCCTCTCCATTTGTAAAATTATCCTGCTCTGCACTCCCAAATTCCAGCATCCCATCTCTCACAATGAAACTCATGCGCTCCAGGAACTAGAGGAGCAAGCAAAATGCCACCTCAAAAAACTCTCCAATCTGTTCACCTCCTCCTCCTGCCGCGGACTACCACTATCCATCACCTCTACAACAGACTCGAGACCTCCCTCACATCCCATCATACCTGACAAACCATGCCTCACATTTACTACACCCTCAGAAAGTCTCTCTCACCACCATACACAATCTAGAATGTAAACAGACCCAGAATACAGTCGTGAACCCTTTCTCCAAGAACCTCAGTCCCTCAGAAGTATCAGTCCTTTCCAAAGGCCTTATGTTTTGCTCCACTCCCCAATGCAATAATGCTGGACTTGTTATACATCTTCTCTCCCTCTCCTGGTCTCTACAGTGAAAACACTTTTGGCTGCCAACCCTACCATTTAGGCTCGACACAAAATCTATATTGAACCATGCCTGACTCGGTGCACTCTTCCAACCATCTAACTGTGATCCCTGCCCCTGCCCCCAATTCACCATCTGTTAATATTCAGTAGTTTCTTAACATTGAAACTTGCCTCACCAGGGTCCCCCCCCCCCCCCCCCTCCCACCCTGCCCACCAATCCCCGCTCTCCTACCTTTTGCATGATTTCTAAAGTCCATAAACCCAACCACCCAGGACACCCCATTGTTGCCGGCGACTTTGTCCCCACAAACAGAATCTCTGCTCTCGTGGACCAACACCTTCGGCCTATTGCCCATAACCTATTCTCCTATGTAAAGGACATCAATCATTTCCCCCATTACCCATTGACTCTCCACAGTTCTTTTTCCTTTACCACACAGCTCGCTGCTCGTCACTGTTGATGCCAGTCCACGTGGCTCTACACTAACATCCCCATTCCTCATGGCCTTGCCGCTATTGACTATTCCTTTCCCGATACCTGATTGACTCCAAACCTAGAACCTCCTTGTTGGTCACCATGACCAACTATATTCTCACTCACCATTACTTCTCCTCTGAAGGCAAACCTACAAACAAATCCGTGGTACAGTTGTGGGAAATCGCATGGCACCACCCTACACCAACCTATTCATGGACAGTCTTGAGAAATCCTTCCTAACCACGCAGAATCCAAAACCCCTATCTTGTTGAGATTCATTGATGAAATCCTCATGACCAGGACACACCCTATCCACATTCCTCCAGAACCTCAACACTATCTCCTCCATTCACTTCACCTTGTCCTCCTCGTGAAATATGGGAGAGAGTGTCACAGAAATGATACAGGATTTGGGCTGAAAATCATTAAAAGAAAGGCATTTTTCGTTGCGATGGAATCTTCTCACAAAATCCCAATCACCAACTTTCTCCTCTGAATGCGAAAATATTTTGTTGACACCAACCTACATAGGGAGGAACGATCACTACGATAAAATAAGGGAAATCAGAGCACGTACGGAAAGATATAGGTGTTCATTCTTTCCGCGCGCTATACGAGATTAGAATAATAGAGAATTGTGAAGGTGGTTCGATGAACCCTCTGCCAGGCACTTGAATGTGATTTGCAGAGTATCCATGTAGATGTAGTTGTAGTTGTAGTTGTAGAACCCAACAAGCCACCTTCTTCGATGTTGACCCCCATCTCAAGGATGGCTACATCAGTACCTCCCCCCATATGAAGCCTACCAATCACCAGCAGTACCTCCACTTCAACAGCTACCACCCATTCCATACCAAGAAGTCCTTGCCATACAGCCTAGTCACTTGTGATCATCACTTCTTTAGTGATGAGCAGTCCCTCACCAAATATGCTGAGGGTCTCTCTGAGGTCTTCACAGACCAAAATTACCCTCCCAACCTTATACAGAAGCAGATCTGCTGTGCCCTGTCTCTCCAGCCACCTATCCCCTCCCACAGTTTGGCTATAAGGGAGCACCCCTCTCATGACCCAATACCACCCATAACTGGAGCAACTTAATCACATTATCCACCAGAGTTTTAGCTACGTCTCATTGTGTCGTGAAATGAGGAATATCCTACCCACTATCCTTATTATCCCAGTCATAAAGGTATTCCACTGGCCACCGAACCTATGCAATTTCCTAGTCCATCCTTACTCCATCCCTGCTCCACACATCTTGCCTCTTGGCTCATATTCCTGCAACAGAAGTAGCTGCAAACCTGCTCCATACAGCCTCCCACCACCACCACCACCTTTTCCAGTCTGTTAACAGGCATCCTGTAAGCCATTAAAGGCAGGGCTACTTGCAAAAACAGCCATGTAATTTAAAAACTTAGCTGCAGCCACTGTGTTGCATTCTACATGGGTATGACAGTCAACAAGCTGCCTCTCCGCTTGAATAGCCACCAACAAACTGTTACCAAGAGACAGCTGGACCTCCCACTTGCTGCATAAGCCACCAAACATGACACGTGCATGCGCGCGAGCATGTGTGCTCTCGCATGCAAGACCTTTTGACTGAAAGCTTAGCAATCTTTTCATTGATTCCTTCCTGGACTTTCCGTTGTGTGCTTTATGTTACTACATGTACATAGCAATATTTGACGACCTTTAGCTCACCAACTGAGTCAGTCATTATGGTTCCCCATCTGATGGTTAGGTGAGAATTCCAGCAACTGTTTGTCAGACTCACTTGCATCCTTGCCGCAGCTGAGAGGCTATTACTTGCTAGGACCCTCCAACAGGTACATCACCAGCTTACTGCGGGGCTTCATTTACATCATAGTTATTTGGCAAAAAACAAAAAAAAAAAAAAAAAAAAAAAAAAAAAAAAGTATTTCCAATTCTTTGCACTGACAGTGTTGTTGCTCATATGTGCCCGAACAACTTGAATTGCATTCTGTCTGATTTGCATGGAGCCCACATAATGTAGCTGTCTTGCAGGTCCTCTGAACTCTTTGCTGTATAGTCGTGTGACTTTACTGAATGGATACCACAAGAGATCACTAGAGAACACTGTTCTGTGTGGCAATCAGTGATGTAAAATAGCATCATGATATTGCAAATACTGGGAAACATGTTATTAGAGATGAGACAGCCCTTAATGCTTGTAAATGCAACTTAATTATAATATGTGAAATTTAAAAAGTGTTACCAGACTCATTAGAATTTGAAACTACTCACTCTGTCACAAAAATCGTACAGTAATCCATAGGCAAAATTAAATATCATTACGAACAATATCTGGTCTCCTTAATTTCTATAACAAGTTGAAGTATTTTTGCTCTCTGAAAGGCTTTTACACTCCTTCTAAATGTCATTCCTTTGGCAAGTGGTTCTGCATAAACTGGTTGTTGAACTAATACTTAAAACAAATGTGATTAACAGAGCAAGCGCTCTAAGAGAACCTCAACATTAATAAAGTATTGCCAGTAATTCACTATACTCATGATTCGTGAATAATGACTTGTAAACTTGTCTTAACTTTAACCTCTTAAGATATTGATTTCTTTCTTTCTTTTTTCAAATTATATTTCAAAAAAGATATATTTTTATTAATGAAAAACATCCTATAATGAATGATATCATATATAGACATATAAAGATACGTTATAAAGCTCAAAATAATGAGTTACAAAATTTTGAAGATCACCAATAATAAAATCCTAAGTATACACATGCACCGGACTTTAACTAAAATATCCTGAAACTTGAAGTAATTTCTTAGTTTCTGTGTTGTTATGAAGTCTAACCATATAATTCACTACGGTTTCCTGTGAACATAAATGTTGTAGGCTCTGGCTGGAGCACAGTGGATGTAGGCCCTATTTATCTTGTGCCTCAGTTGAGTACTTTCACTCAACTGACAAACTGTCATCACTTTCAGTCTCTAACACTCAACTGACAAACTGTCATCACTTTCAGTCTCTAATGAAGTAACGTCACATTTTTATTCACTTTCTGAGCTGCTAAATTCAATGTCAAACTCACGATCACTATAGCCATCCTTTTATGAAAGCATTGCCTAAACATGAATATAGGATAGAGACTGAAAGTGCATATTTTGTTGTCAAGTATCCAAAGCTGCACACAGTAAAGATGATATCTAGTGGCAACCACCTCAACAAAAACATGACAGCCAGGCTACAAATGTAGGACCACATACTCTCTAGTTGCCGAACATTAAACTATCAGTGCTGTAATCGACATAAGCGGGGTTTTATATATTCGGAGGTCTGCTCTTAAGTAGGCCGAGTATACTCGGGCTTTTAAGTTTCTGTCAGAATTTAAAAATGGGTTAACTTGCGGTTTTATGTTAAAGGGTTAAATAACATGACGAACCTGTTTGTTCTGGATACGGACTGAGACCCAGCACCTATAGCCATTGCTAACTGAGCAAAGCTTTCATGACTGATGGGGTCTCAATCACAGCAATAATTGTCATTGCTGGCTAGACATCAAGAGACATGAAATATCAAAGTTTTTACTAGTATCAGTTAGCAAATCTGAACTTGGAAATAAGTGACAAAATTTTTTTTACTGAATCCTATTAACTAACCACGAAAGACATTTAATATACACTGCCATTTGTGAAAAGTGCAACACCGAGAAGGAATTACCTGAATAGCGCCACACTTGGTGGAAGTCGCAACAGGTGTGCAAGCAATACATGATAGGTTTTGCAGAGAGATGGGGTACACGCAGGCCGAGCAGAGCCCTCTCGTGTCGATCCGACAGGGTCAGTGTTGCGCGTAGTGTAGTTCGTGCAGAGCTGTCACACAAGGTGGAAACAATACAGTGAGTGCCAGTGTGCCTCATCAACGTCAAAGGGAGCCATACCAGCATGTGAGTGAGTTCGAACGGGGCAGAATAATGATCGGTCTCCAGGAAACGTCATCATACCTTGGCAATTCGGCTTGCACAGGGCATGCTGCCACGACATTGATGCATGTGTGGAAGCAGTGGATAGAAGTAGGTCGTACGCAGCGACGAACGGGAACTGAACCACGGAGCATGACCACAGCACAGGATGGCCGTCATCTTGCCCACATGGCCATTACGGACCATACAGTGTCATCCACAGTGTTGGCTCGTCGCTGGAGCACTGCAACAGATGTGAACTTGTTTACATCGACGGTTCGTCACCGTCTGCTGCAGGTTGGACTGGTTGCACGTATGCCATTATGTTGGCTTCCATTGTCCAGAAACCATAAGCTCCTCTGACTGCAATGAGAACGTGAACACTATCACTGGGGTGCTGAGTGGCAACATGTAATCTTTTCGGATGAGTCCTGCTTCAATGTGTCCTACATTGATGGCGGCATACGTGTCTGGCAGTACTGTGGTAAGTGCAACCTGGAGGGCTGCATTGTGGAGCGGCATAGCAGACAAACACCAGATGTGATGGTTTGGGGTGCCATTGGCTACAGCAACCAGTACCTAATGGAGGCTGTGGAGCCTGAGGTACTCCCCCTCCTTCACGCATCTCCACATCTCCGCATCCACATCACGCATCTCCGCATCTTCCAACAGGACAATGCCCAGCCACATATTGCGAGGAATGTACAGGCCTTCTTCGAAGAGTGACGCTTACCATTGCTTCCCTGGTGTGCATGTTTGCCAGATATGTCGCCCATCGAACATGTCTGGGATATGGTCGGTCGGCACCTCGTGTGTCACGATCCTCCAGTAACTGGTGTCATGGATTTGTGGGCTTGGATACAAACACTGTAGAGGGAAATCCCTCATAACATATTGAGAACCTTATTGACTTAATGCCACAGCATATAGCAGCTATAATTGCAGTGCATGGTGGCCACATGACATCCTGAACAGTAGGGCTCAAAGGACATGTACAGATTTGAAAAGGTAATCATTTGTTACTTGTCATGTACCTAACCTGTGATATTAAAGAAATTGAATTCATGTGTTTCCTTCTTGGTGTTGCAATTTCCACAAATGGTAGTGTACTTTCATTCACAAGTATCAAAGTGTGCACATGCTTAAATCTGAAATGCCATGATGTAAAGTTTTGTGATGGGGATTCATACCCAGCATGTAATTGGATTATTATCTAAGTAAAATCGGATGTTAGATATCATATTTTTTTCACCGGCAGTTAGATGTTTGAATCTGAAAAGACTATATAGTTCTTTTTACTTGACAGGGAATCAAACCTAGCACTTACCACTGTTGTTTTCTATCCATTAATAGACATTAAGTATCAACTGTTTGCTCACCACCAAGTGGCCTATTATTATTATTGTTGGCAAGCACATGAAGAGACATTAAAAATGAAAATTATTTTTCACTAGTAGTCCAGTGTGCACATGGCTAGCACCAACAACCAAAGCAATGATGTTTGAACCAGTTCATGATGCGTGGGAAGGGATGTCTCAGAAAACTGCTTCATTCAGTAACTTGTTGCCTCTGTTCGCTGGTTGCTAAATGTTGCTGTAGAGGAGGATGGAAACTCGAAACGGTACTGAATCTGTTGCATTATTAGGGAGAGACATTTGTTTATGATACATGCACATTTTGTTTCCCTTTTGGTCACTTTTCTTGAGCATTTAAATTACTGAACAAAAGGAGACTCATTTATCTTATCTTAAAAAAAAGTGTAATGTAACTTAAGTCACAGTAATGTAACTTAAGTCACAAATGTATGAGTAACAATGACTAAGATATTTAATTTAAAGTGGAGGAGCAGAATATACATGTAAGTCAATCAGTCAACCTATTTCACTTTCTTCGATTTTTTGATAGACCCTTTATTTTTAATTATTTTATAACCATTGATCAAGAAGACAGTGGCCAACATCAAAACAATTTTTTTTTCACATAGAACATGACATTAGTGCAGGTGAAGGGATAAAACAGAAACCATGTAGTTTTTTACACCAAGAAGAAGGCATCATATTAATTTGTGTTTTCTTTATTTACATGCCAGCAGGACACCAATACCGACAAAAGCATAAAAGATGTAACAATTTTTTAATGACAAGCAGAAGGCACAAGACACAAAGACAGAGAGTGTTGAAAGGCTGTGGTGTAGACACAAAGTAAAGTGAGGCCACTACTTCCTTAGTTACACAATCATGAATACATAAAATGCTACTGTTGTTGTTGCCCTCCGTAACTAATGACTCTTACCACGAATGGGAATTTATGAAAGTGAGAATTTGCTAACCCATTACCAGCAGAGCAGAAATTCACTGCCATAACCTCTACACCGTTCTACCAGTCACATACACAGGTATTACCAAACAGTATGGTCTGTCCATTGCTTCAGGTTATAGTGGTCTGGTGGTAAACAATGTTAGGAAGGATTTTGAAGTTGCAACTTTACCTGTGGTTCTTTGAATCTTGGTAATTGGGCTATGCACTGCTCTGGCTAAAAAGGATGGCCTGATGAAGTCATTGGGTTGGGCTGCACATGTCTGCTTTTGTGCCCAGCAGCTCACTTGCTGCAAATAATAATGTGCAGCTGCGATCTTGCATTCAGTTGGTTTGTGCATTGCCTAGAATTGCAAATTAATAAAGTAATCAAAAATATTAAATAAAAGATAAGTGAATAATTGATAAAGGGTTCTATTATAACATACGAAATTGTTTGGGAATTATATTCAATAATGTTTATGCAAGTAACTCATCTCAAATCAATAGAAAGTTGTCCTACGGTTACCAGTTATAATACAGACAGATAGATAATCTTACAAAATGCAGTGAAGTTGCATTAAGTGCATTACAAGAATGTTAGCAGAATCCCAAGCATAAGAGTCATCCAAGACACACAAAAAATTGGGTCCATCTTGTGAGGACAATACACAAATTATTTGGCAGCTCAAATTAATTCAGAGTTCATTATGATAATTTACACATTAGCATACGAGAGGTAAAGAGGAGGAACTCATACTCTGTCTAGTCTCAATTCTGTAATACAAATGGAAAAGTGAAAGTTTTGCACTTGAACAGTCAGATCTTGTGAAAACTAAAGTTCCTTCAAAAATTAAACTTTTATAGAGGGTGTTCTGTCATTGTCTGCTTCTCCATTAGCTGAAAGCCTCCCCCACAAAAAAGTAATAATAATAATAATACATAATTCTTATGTTCTACAGATAAGATTTGACTCAACTTGACCGCTTTCCACAATGAACTAATATATCATACAAATAATTAAATAAAAGATTGTTATAAACATTCAGTCATACTTAGACCTTTTACAATAAATATAAATAATAATTTAGTCATAAATAAACCAGCATTCTTGAACATGTCTGCTCGGTAGAATCGTCTTTTGGCACCCTTTTCAATAGTGGTGTCAACTAACATATGCAAATGACAACTTTTAAACTACTATGGTTTTTAATATTGATTGTAATCATGTTTACATGAAGTCAATGGCAAAAATAGTAACATATTCCTTAAATAACTACTTTTGTGTGTCAAGATAGGAGGTATTCATGCTATATTCAATTGATGTGCTATTGTGGAGGATATAATGTTCTGACAAAAATTTGCATAATCAAAAAGATATAAATATATAGCTAATCAATAAATAAATTAGACACAGATGAGTATCTTCCATGTATGATAGCTATAGTGCTGAGCTATCTTTCAAGACATTGTTTGTTAAAATCTCAAGAAGCATTTAAAAGTTGTTAATGTCAGTGTTTACAGTGACAGTATTTAGTCACTGTAAAAATCTTAACTTTTGTAGTTTTTAAGGTACTGAAAATGATGTTGTATCATTGGATGCGCCTCATTTTTTTCTGAGATTGCAGAGGCATTCAGATTTGATTTATTGTGGAACTGTGATTTATTATTGGATTTCTAATAGTTGTAAGTAGCTATATTTCAGACTGCCTTAAACTCCACTATTTCTGGTGCATCTACTGCACACAGGCAGTGCGAGCAGCTGCCATCTGAATTCCCTCCTCTGGGATTTAACCATTTCCAGCTCTGTGCTGACCCCATTTGTACCTGGGCTGACTCGCACTGGCCGCTCAGTTGGGCAAAACAAGCTGTTTCCTGGGTCCGCCTGCTAGTGTTCAGCCGCACAAATTTTCGTCATCTTGCACCAATTTTAGGTGGCAGGATCAATTGCCTAGATATGTGTAATGTTACAAAGTCTACTCATTGTATTGCATTTCATCTGTATACTAAAATTATATGTCTAATGGAAGTAGAATCAGAATTTCCCCCTTTCCTTCACACCACTAATGGTAGTCAAATGCAAAAATATTTTTGTGATAAATTTTTAGGCTGGATATCCACTACTGAATGCTTTTGTGCCCCAGAGTCCACCCCAACATGGGGCACAGGTACTGGCTACAGCCACAGGCCCCCTAGCAGCAGGGACTGCTTGTGATCTATGGCTTATGTTGCTGCTCTCATTTCGGACAGTATAATGCTCTTCATAGTAGCTGTGTGAGTTTCGATGGGAAAATACTTAGCTATACCGAGTGAAAGCAGTACAGTGCATCTTAGATGGAAACGCAGACACACCATCTGACTTTCAATTCTGTGAGCAGAATTATGAAGAATAAAAGTTGACTGAAAGTGACACAGTAGGTATTCTGCTAAATTTTATCAGACCTGTTTGTTTTGGAGGTGGTAAGTGTGAGAACTTAATAGGTGCTAACACAAGTGTCATAAACTTTCAGCACTGGGGTGGCAAAGTTTCTCACATACCAGTTGTTCAGACAGGATATGACATGATAATGATTGAACAGTATAATTTACCAACACGATTGCAATGTGTCAGCAAATGCAGTTGAATTCTACACTTATCATGTCTATCTAAGTTTGTTGTAATGAAAGAACATGGTAAACTGTTTGTTTCAATCACAGTCATGAAATTATTCAAGTACATCACACAGTAATCGGATTGTGTATTCATAAGGAAAACGTCTCTCTTCTGATGCAGATGGAAGACATAAAGCTAGGAACAAGCATGCAGTGTTGATATTCCATATGTTTGTATCTCCAGATTTACCTCAGTGTGTTCATTGCATCCATAAGTTTTCTCTGAGATGACGATTCTCTAAATGACGAACAACTCACAGATTACTGTCATTAATGGTCCCTGTGAGTCTTTTCAGAATCTATCTCATGAAGTGAAACAGTATTTCCAAAAGATACACCTACAGTGTATTGAACCAAGGCTGTGAGATGGCTTATGATGCAGAACTTCTCTTAAGATTTCATTAATATTGTAACATTCCACAAACACAGTGTCAAAATTCCAACCATTCAACTTTTATTTTCCTTCAACATGGAAGGATATACTAAGACAATGAGTAAAATAGTAATCAGTACCAACACATTTAACCATAGAGTACCTTAAGTTACAGTCATACAGTGAAGCATATATTACTCACATAAACAAGATTTTGCCCAAGGGCTGATACAACATGTGATCTCATTGTCAATACCTTGCCAAAACACGTACATTGGACAGAAATGAATCTCATAGCTCTAACGACAAAAAGCAGAGCCCGGCATTGCAGGCAGTAGAGCACTTCGTCTGATAAAGATGCAAAAGGATGGAAAAGAGAAACCAGATGTTTATGATCAGTAATTAAATGAAATTTAGAACCATAGAGGAAAACATGAAATTTTTTGAGTGCATACATGATAGCAATAGCTTGTTTCTCTACGTGTGAGTTGTGCTGTTGTGCCCGATTCAGTGTTTTGGAAGTGTGCACGATAGGGCATTCAGAACTGTCCACATATTTGTGCGTGAGAACAGCCTCAAGGCCTTACTGGTAGGCATCTGGACAAAACAAGATGTTGGCCTGGTTGGAAGGTAACCGAGCTAGGTGCTGAGTGAAAATTTGACTTCGACATGGTAAAAGCACACACTCAGGTGGGCAACCAGTGACAAGGAACATCTTCACATGAGAGAGCGTGAAGGAACTGAACCACTGTGCACGCATCAGGGAGAAATTTATGGTAGTATGCAATCTTTCCAAGAAAGGCTTGCAACTCCTTGACATTGGTAGATGCAGCAAAGCCACAATGGCATTGACATGCTAGTGTAAAGTCTTAATGCCAGCACACAAAACTTCATAACCAAGATAGACAATAGACTGCTGAAAAAAAATTGTGATTTGACCAAGTTACATTTCAAGCCAGTGGCCTGCAGCACTGTGAACAGGGAACGAGGGTTTCGCAAGTGTGGATATGTTGAGGAACCAGAGACCCCAGTATCATCCAAGTAGTTAAAGCATCCTGGCATGGAGGCTGTGAGTCACTCCAAAAATCGTTGGAAAATTGCAGGGGCTCTAGTGGCACCAAATGACAGACACTGACATCGCTCTAACCGGAATGGGGTATTCAGTACGAGGATACATTTGGAATCATCATCCAGAGGCAGCTGCATGTAGACTTCTGACAAGTCTATTTTGGAAACACTGGAAACATATTGCCCCCTGGAAAGCCATGCTAAGAGTCCATCCTGACAGTGTAAGGGATAAATATCAATAATAGACTGTGAATTTATAGACTTATCATCACAGAGCAAAGGTTGCCTAACATTAGGTTCTGTGACAGTTACCAACGGAGTAGACCATTCATTCGAGGTGACAGGCTTGACAACACCCAAGGATGTAAACCAGTGTAGTTCTAATTTGATTGGCTCCCGTAATGGTACTGAGATTGACGGGAGAGCACCATCGGTTTCATTGTGATGTGAGCCTCAAAATCGGTTGCACCCCCTAAACCTTCTGAAAACAGTGAGTAAAATTCCAAGCAGAGTGCATCCAGTTGTTGGGAAGGAAGTTGATCTCATACCATATGCACTTCATCAGAAACAGAGAATCCAAAAATTTTGAAGGCATCTAATCCAAATACATTTTCGGTGTTGGCATCATCCACCACTCGAAAGTTCAAAGGACAAACAACTGCTTTATACACTACAGGAATAAAGAACTGTCCCAAAATTGGTATCTGTTGTTTGTTATAACTTACCAACCTCTGAGAGACTGGTGTCAACACCACTGACCCAAGATCCACATAGGTTTGAGAATTTAACAACGTCACTGCCACACCCATATCTACTTGCATTTTTAACATCTTTACTGTGGAATGTACTTCAGTATAAAGTTTGTTAGGGCTGCTGTCACTTGGTAAACACTGTTCACAATCATGTTCATGTCTGGTGAATTAGGTTGAGAGTTGCACACAGAAACAATATGTCCCTTTTTTTAATAATAATAAAAAAAAAAAAAAAAAAGGCGGTTGCACGTCACCCAGCGCTTTGGGTACGGAGCCTACTGATATTGAGCAAAACAGTAAGGGCAAGACAGGAGAGGAGCACGCAGGCACTGTCGTGATGCAAACCCCCCCCCCCCCCCCCCCCCCCTTTCCCCCTCCTCCCATGTGGTATCCAATGTCAGCTGACAAGGAGAAGTGATGGTGGCTACTTCATACTGAGCTTCTATCTAATTTCCTGCTCCCTTAAATACCCTGATGAGCTTCAGTAACATACTGGCAACAATGGCTAAGCCCATGAAGTTGTTCTGCCTGAGACCTTTACGGCTGTTGTGGCCACTTTTGACAGTGATAGAACTTGGCACAAGCCACAATAATTTGAGTATGTTTGCAGTGATAAAGTGCAACTGACATATTTCCGTGCAGTACTTGCTGCCAATGTGCAGCAGCCTATTAGGCCGGTCATGGAGGCATGCACTGTTTAATTAAGCACACTCACTGTATAGGGTTACAAAAGAGAGACTGGCAGGTTCCTGAAGAGGAGCTAGCTGACACAAAAGGTGATTAACACGAGGAGAAATCCATGACAGAAAGAAAGCCTTACTCATGTTGGGGTCGGAGACACAAAAAGCTCGCAAACATTGCTGAAAGTGTTTTACATATGCTTCCCAGTCTTTCACAGTATCATCAGACAGAGGAATCGGTGGGGATTGCATCAGTGGCGGTGAACCATTGTGCGTTGACGGTGCTGCCTAATTGTTTAGTGCCATGGAGAGCACCTTCTGCCGGTTGGTGAGATCTCACTGCTGTTCGGCAAGAAAATTAAGAATTTCTTCCAGTGACATGTTGGCCATAGTGAACTGCGAAACGAAATTTGCCGAGTAGAATACCTCACTTGTTGTCAAAATATTGTACTGTTGTCGAAACACAGTATCAGAAAGTCCACCAACCATCTTTTATTCCCCTACCACATGAAAGGATATACTGAGACATTGACTAAAATAGTAAGCACTACCAACACATTTAACCAAAAAGTACATTCAGTCACAGTCATACAGTGAAGCATACATTAGTCACATAAACATGAGTCTGCCCAAGGGCCCGGCATGACTGCTTACGTCAGGCAGTTTTGCACAAGGTACAGCACTTGCTGCACCAATGTGCAGCGGCCTATTCAGACCAGCTGTCGAGGTATGCACTGTTTAATTAAGCAGACTCACTGTATAGGGTTACAACAGTTACTGAATTTCATTCTGGCCATTTGCAGATTGAAAAATGAGAAAAGGGCATACAAACAGCAGCATTTCTCCCACGAGATTCGAACTGATGTGTAAATAGCCAGTGCGTTAGAAGTCAAGTGTGTTACCGCTAAGATTTCAATCTACCGTTAATATGTTGGTGAAAGTACATTTTTGAAGTCAGTGGTAGGTATAAAATGCTGTCTGAAATCGTACTGAATACCTTCTCAGAAAATTATTTTGAATAACTAGTGCAAGAGCCCACTCAAAGTGTAAATTGTTGCCAAAACATATTTAACCTCGTAGCAACAAATAATCCTGACCAAATAAGGAGCATCATGACAGGTACAACGATTAGTGACCTCGAGGTTGTTGCAGCTAAACTGAATATAATAATAAAATAAACGCGAAATACATCTATTTAGAAAAGGAGATAAAAAATTATCTTGGCACCTTCCAATCTGACTGTTTAAGGATGGACCAGATGTGGTTTAAATTCAAAGAAATATTAGCAATGGCGATTGAGAGATATACCAAATAAATTAATAAGAGATGGTACTGATCCACCATGGTACACAAAACAGGTCAGAACCTGGGAACCAGCACTGGCAGTACTAAGGCATCGTCGGCCGTCCGAGTCAACACAGATGTAGAATCAAAGTATTTGCGGCCGCACTTTTCCCACGTCGCCAATGAGAAGCCCGGGGGCACTGGATGTTGCTGTGTTCTATGATTCGTCTGCGATGACGTTATAGCCTCAACCCTTGGCGCCTTTGCTTTTCTAGCGAGTCAGCGTATGTTCGCGAGCCATTGCAGCAACATGTCAGTAAGCACCTGAAGATGACGAGTGGCTGTCTCGTCGAAATATTGTGCAGCATACACAACATTATCTGACGCGACACTCGTGAACCAATGAAGCAGGTCAAAACACAATTGCAGAAGCAACAAGAAAAGCGTGCCAAATTTAAAAGAATGCAAAATCCCCATGTTTGGCCAAATTTTACAGAGGCTCGCAATTTAGCGCAAAATTCAATGCGAGATGCTTTTAACTCTGACTCAAAATGTGACAGAAAACCCAGAGAAATTCTGGTCATTGTGTAAAATACACCAGTGACAAGACGCTATCAATACCTTCACTGCGCGATGGTGATGTTATTGATGACAGCACCACTGGACCAGATTTCAGTTACATAAGAACCTAAAGGCTGTAAACTCAACTAAGTACTTAGGAATTACGATTATGAATAACTTAAATTGGAATGATCACATAGATAATGTTGTGAGTGTGTACATACACATACGGTCTCTAAGAAATTTATTATATTGGAACTGAAAAGAAATCTGCAGCAAACCGATGTTAGGGATATTGGTCTGTAATTTTGCTGGTCCGTTCTTTTATCCTTCTTATTTACAGGAGTCATCTGTGCTTTTTTCCACTTGCTTGGGACTTTGCGCTGAATGAGATATTCACGATAAATGCAAGCTACATAAGGGGCCAATGCCGTAGAATGCTTTTTGTAAAACCAAATTGGTATTCTTTGTTTCCAGCTCTTTCATTTGTTTCTCTATGGCAGGGATGCTTATTACTGTGTTGTCCATACAGGATTCTGTACGATGGTCAAACAACGGTATGTTTGTACAATTGTCCTGCATTAGTGATTTCTTAACTGCGAAATTTAATACTTCGGCTTCCCTTATGTTATCTCTTAGTGACGCACTAGAATGGTCAACGAGTAACTGAGTGGAAGCCTTGGATGCACTTAGTTATTTTAGAAAGGACGAGAATTTTCTCGTGTTTCTGGACAGAACTTTTGCTAAGGTATTACTAAGGTAGTTTAATGCTTCGCGCATAGATCTCTCTACTAACCCTTGCCTGTCGTTATTTGCGCATTCTCTTTTGAACCGAGAGTGCAACAGCCTTTGCTTCCTCAGCATTTCCAAATTTCATTGTTAAACCACGATGGGTCTTTTCCATCCTTAATGCACTTACTGGGCACATTCTTCTCCAGAGTGTGATTTACCATATGTTTAAACTTTGCCCATAATTGCTGTACGTCCATCGTACTGGAACTAAATGGCATTTCATTGCCTAAGTGAGATGATAACAACGGCTATCTGCTCTTCTTGGGAGAAACTCTCTCTTCGCCTTCTTGAATGGTTTATTAACTTTTGTAACCGTAGTAACTAGATATCATGATCACTAATCCCCATCTGTACTGATGCCGTCAGCAAGATGCATCCTGTTTGTAGCTACAATTTCTAAGATATTTTGATTGCATATGGGCTGCCAAACTAATGGCTCTAGACATTTTTCAGAAAACTTGTTTGGAAGTAATTCGCAAGACTGACTGTGTATATCCACTGCAATGAATCCATAGATGTCCCAATCTATACTCGGTAGATTAAAGTCGACTCCAACTAGTATAAAGTGATCTGGGTATTTACGTACTACTGACTGTCCACTTCCTTTGCATGACTCTAAAACTGTCACAATGGAACAGGGCAGCTGGTAAAAACATCCAACAATCAACTTGGTTTCATCTAGATCTCCTATATGCAACCAGATAACTTCACTGTCACACTCAATTTTGACTTCAACAGAGACAATATCTTTGTCAATTGCAAATAACACTCTCCCTCCTACGGCATCTAATATATCTTTCCGATATACGTTCCATGAGTCTCTAAATATCTTGGAACTTTTTACTTCAGGTTTCAGCCGGCTCTCGGTCCCTAGAATAATTTTGTGCACAGGAACTTTTCTGGAGGGCAGTAAATTTGGGAACTTTACTATGAATACTTCGACAATTTACTGATAAAATTTTGACAGTCGAAGCGTCTTTACTCTGAATGTGGTCAGATTTTGCTATCTGCATTTCATCTAACAAGTGTTCATCAGAGAATGTCAACCTACCTCTTAGCCTAAAAACCCGCTATGTGCACTCCACAACTAGTCTGCTACCTGAGTAGCTGCTTCCTTTGTGTAGTGCACCACTGACCTATTAAGGGAAGTCCTGCAATTCTCCACCCGGTCATTCAGATCCAAAAATCTGCACTCGAGAGATTCACAGAGTTGACAAAATTTCTAGTTGAGAACCGCTACACGGCTCCAAACCAAAGGACTCGATTGACTCTGGGTTCAATCTCCGCTTGCACCCAGCATGCGAGGCCAGCAGTCTTCACCACCGCTGCAAGCTGTCTGTGTGAACTTAGGGTGACCTCATAACCGAAGCAACAGGCATCGTCGGTGCTGACGTGAGCCATATCTTGCAGACAAAGGCACCATGCACTCTCGATAGCCGCACACGAGGTCGTCTCCACATAACTAACAAATCCCTTCCCACATGTGGCTGCTCGGACCCTGCTGAAGGTATTGCCACCTGTTCACTAACAGGGCGAATGGGCAAGGCCAGACGACCATTCTCCACATCAGCCCTCCACTTCGAGCTACACGAATATGTTATCACCCGTCACTCAGCCTGCTGTAAAGGCGGATCCACCACATCGGGTACACTACGAGATGTCTCGGCAGTAGAGCCCGTGGGTGAAAGAAGTGACACCTGAGATGTCCCATGCAATGCACCAGATTCTCCACTGTCGCTACACCCCACGCAGCAGCCTTAAGGTGGCAGGCCGTAGCCAAAAGCCCATTCAGCTGTTTGCAAACTGTGGCCAGCTATTCCTGCGTGTCCACACAACGTGCACACGTCGTACCCACCCTAGCAAGACTAACTGCAGAAGCAAACTATAAAAAGCAGATAGGAACCTAGATATGCAACTTCCTACCCTCCAGACATGTCACCAATGGACACTGATGCCCTAATGAGTTGTGTATCTGTCTGTTCGGAAGAAATGATAACTGTGCTACAGATTGCTTAATTTGCACTTGTAGTTAAAAATGCGAGATTAAACCACCTCAGTGGGAAAAACTTGAGCGAAATTTAAGAAAGACACTACTAAGAAACCACAGGAAAAGCTAAATAAGTGACTCACTGCTCTGGCGATGTGAATGCACGACAGCTGAGGTCTGACTAACTGCAGCAGAAGAGGATCTGACTAACTGCAAACTTTACACTGAGATGACAAAAGGCTTGGTATACCTGCAAATATTGTGTCGGACCTTCTTTTGCCTGGCGTAGTGTAGCAACTCGATGTGACATGGACTCAGTAAATCGTTGGAAATCCCATGCAAAAATATTGAGCCATACCACCTCTGTAGCTGTCCATAGTTGCGAAAGTGTTGCTGGTGCTGGATGTTGTGTACGAACTGACCTCTCGATTATGTCCCATAAATGTTTGATGGGATTCGTGTTGGGCAACCTGGGTGGCCAAATCATTCGCTCGAATTGTCCAGAATGTTCTTCAGATTAGTTGCGAACAGTTGTGGCTAGGTGACACGACATCATTGTTCGGGAGGATGAAGTCCGTGAATGGCTCCAAACAGTCTCAGAGCAGCCGAACATAACCATTTCCAGTCAGTGATTGGTTCAGCTGGAACAGAGGACCCAGTGCATATCAAGTAAACACAACCCAAACCATTATGTAGCCACCGTCAGCTTACACATTGCCTTAATGACAACTTGGGTCTGTGGCTTCGTGGGGTCTGCACCATACTCGAACCCTGCCATTATCTCTTACCAACTGAAATGGCGACTCCTCTGACCAGGCCACGGTTTTCCAGTCATGTAGGGTTCAGCCGAAATGGTCATAAGTCCAGGAGAGGCGCTACAGGTGATGTCGTGTGAATGGCGAAGGCACTCATGTCGGTTGTTTGCTGTCATAGCACATTAACGCCACATTTCATCACACTGTCCAAACGGATATGTTCGTCGTATGTCCCACAGTGATTTCTGTGGTTATTTCATGCAGTGTTGCTTGTCTGTTAGCACTGACAGCTCTACACAAACACAACTGCTCTTGGTCATTAAGTGAAGGCTGTCGGCCACTGCCTTGTCCTTGGTGAGAGGTAATGCCTGGTCTAGGCCATAATCACATTAGAAACCTTTTCACATGAATCCCAGAGTACAAATGATAACTTCGTGAATGCACTACCCTTTTATACCTTGTGTGCCCAATATTATCGTCATCTGTGTTAGTGCATATCACTGTCCTGTGTCTTTTGCCATCTCATCACTGTCTCATGACTCTTTTCAACTCATCACTGTCCCATGACCTTTTTTATCTCAGTGTACGTTGTGAATTCTTTATCTTAGCCATCACTAGTAGACAAGGGAGCAATGTGTGCTGCAGTGGGATGTTATCTATGCAATAATGTGTTCGCCCCTCAAGTGGAAGATTGCGATATTTTTCGGCTCTAATCCCACTGGAGACAAAATGTTTACATCTTCTGTGAAAGAGCCACTAGCAAGCCGATTGAGAAACAGCAAAGAAATCCTAAGATAAATTCTCTCTCGTAAGTTTTGTCACTACCAATTCTGTACCATGTAGATCTAAATGTGAAGTACTTGCTGAACTGCACAATTGTTAGTGCCTGATTTTCTTACTTCCGTCAGTTGTATTGACTCAATTGTGGCATTGAATGATTTATTAACTGAATGTTGTGCCGGCCGGAGTGGCCGAGCTGTTCTAGGCGCTTCAGTCTGGAACCGCGCGACCGCTACGGTCGCAGGTTCGAAACCTGCCTCGGGCATGGATGTGTGTGATGTCCTTAGGTTAGTTAGGTTTAAGTAGTTCTAGGGGACTGATGACCTCAGATGTTAAGTCCCATAGTGCTCAGAGCCATTTTTGAACTGAATGCTCTTATGCAGCAGGAGAACATAACCGTGACACTCGGCAAGAGCTGAAACGTCTGAGGGTGTTAGCAGTGCCAAAGTTTCTCGAGAATATCTTCCTGTTGATCACTGCTCTGCAAACTGTTGAAATGTGTGGGAATCGATGCCCGAGAAAAATGGGTCGTTTTGTTGACACCCTTTATGCCACTCCCTGAGGCCTTTTCATGTCAGTTCCTAGTGGCAGAGTGTCCGAACGTTTTCCTCGGCCACCGATAAGAAAACCGTGTGGTTTCGGAGCCAGATGTCCTGTTCTGACCTCAGTTGCAGATGTGTCAGAAGGGGTGAAATGTGGGTAAAAGAGGCTCTGATGACCTCGCCCTTGTGTGAGACGTCCACAGTGGTGTCGGGCAGATCTGTGTTGAATTTTGGTATGAATATGGCGTCATTAACCTACCTTACATCTCGCATGAACGTCTGAGCTGCGGCTCATTTCCACATGTTGACACCTTGCCGTTTGAAGCATTGTTGAGTCCGAGGGTGACATCTCGGGTCACCGCACTTTTGCACTATTGCGGAAGAAGGTTTTTAAACAGACCCATAACAAAAAGTTTGTTGTGTCATTTACAGTTAAAACAAATGCACAAATAATTATTAATGAATCATGAGTACAGTGAATTACTGGTAATACCCAGTTAATGTTGAGGTTCCCTTAGAGCGCTTGCTGCTGTTAATAACTTTTTTTTTTTTAGTTCAAGTAGTTTATGCAAAACCACTCACCTAGGGAATGACATTTAACAGGTGTGAGGAAAACATTTGAGAGAGCAAAAATATTTAAAACTGTCATAGAAACGGAGGAGTCCAGTACTTGTCTCAAAATCTCTTATTCATAACAATATTTAATTTTGCCTAAAGATTACTGTATGATTTTTGTGACAGAGTGGGTTGTCTCAGATTATAATAAATCTGGTAATGCTTTTTAAATGAAATGTATTCTGATAAAGTTAAGTTTGCAATCGTCTCATCTTTAATAACATGTTTCCTAGTATTTACATATCACGGCATTATTTTACATTCGGATTGATTGTCATACAGAATGCACCCATGCTGCTACAGAAGACGAGTGGCGAGCAGATAAAGTTAGAGAGTGGATAAAGCTAGAGAGTGAACTTGGACATCAGGGACAAGCTACTTATCACAGCTTGTCAGCTGTCAAACAAAGAAAAGGTTCCTTTGCAAAACGTTGTTTAATGTGTATTAATTTTCCATTTTTTGTAGCTGAACAACTGTATCACAAAGAGTTTAGAGGACCTGCAAGACAGCTATATTGTGTGAGCAGCATGCACATCAGGTGGAACACAATTCAGGACATTCAGGTGCTTTTGAGCATGATACTACATCTATTTTGTACTGGCCAAGTCACAATGTGGCACAAGGCAGATTGTGTGTGTGTGTGTGTGTGTGTGTGTGTGTGTGTGTGTTTGTGTGTGTGTGTGTGTGTGTGTGAGAGAGAGAGAGAGAGAGAGAGAGAGAGAGAGAGAGAGAGAGAGAGAGAGACACTTATTTTTAAAAACCTCTGTGGATACAGATAATGGAAGGAATAGTAACCACTCACTATTAGTTGAGGCAGTGAGTCTTCAACAGGCGCATAAACAAGATTTAAAACTTTGCTAAGGCTGCTAAAAACACACGCACGCACACACACACACACACACACACACACACACACACACACACACAGATATGCATGGCTAAATTGTCCAGGCCAGCTGCATTGTCCTGGCACTACTGCCTGATTGGGGGTGAGGTGTTAAAAGGAGCAAAGGGGTATGGAGTGGGTAAGTGGGTAAGAGAGGCAGTATGCCACACGAAGTGGAGGATTGGGTTAGATGGGGAGGGAAGGGATGTGGGAGAGGTGGGAGAGGTAGAACAGAGGAAGAGGGAGATGATGGGGTGAAAATTGTGAGTGTAGATTAATGGAGTAAAGTGAAAGTTACGGGGGCAGGGACTTGTGGAGGTTGCCACCAGGAAGAGTGCAGGCTCGAAAGATGTGTTATAATGACAATATCCATCTATATAACTCAAAGAAGTTGGTATTAAGTAGGAGGATCCAGGTGACATGGGTTGTGAAGTATCCGCAGAAGTTGAGCGTGGTATGCTCACCAACATGTTCAGTCACATTTCGGCAATGGAGATGATGGACAGCTAGTTGGTTATATTAGATTAATACTCATTCCATAAATCATAAATACAACACTTTGTAATCATGTGGGATGTGTCTGTTTAACAAAAGGTTTCTTTACATACCGTAACTCAATTTATTTTTTTTTTTTTTTTTTTTTTATTTTTTATTTTTTTTTTTTTTTTTGTTGTAAGAATACTAATTTATACCTAGAAGTTCATATATTGAGTAGAAGGAGTTGCCATTCAGAAATTTTTTAAATTTGTTTTTAAGTGTTAGTTGGCTATCTGTCAGACTTTTGATGCTATTTGCTAAGTGACCAAAGATATTTGCGGCAGCATATTCACCCCCTTTCTGTACCAAACTTAGATTTAACCCAAAGTAGTGAAGCTCAGCCTTTCTCCTAGTGTTGTAGCTCTGCAAATTGCTATTGCCTTTGAATTGTGTTGGGTTGTTATTATTATTATTATTATTACTACTACTACTACTTTTATTTTATGGCCTTCGTTGGACCACTCTAGTCACTTATACAAAAGTTTATCCAGGTTTTGTTATTCTGTTATACAATACAGTTCAAAAATAATACAATAAGACAATTCAATAGTGTAGTGATTATACAGGGGTTATTATAATTTATTATTATATGAAGGGTGATGTTTTGCACTTCTGTCTGCCCAATACTTCTCCATTTTTCAGAAATTTTTTTTTTTTTTTTTTTTTAGAAGATCACTCTTTGTGTAGCCCTGTTATTGATCTTTGTTTTTAGTCTGGTTTGTGTGTCTTGCAGTATTCTTGTTTTCTCTGTTCTGTTTTTTGTAATTTGGAGTTCTCTTATAAATTCATTAATTTCTGTGATCCATTTAATGTTGCTCTTATTATTCCACAATTTTTCTACTATTCCCTTATTAATTCTGTTTTCTGGTGTTCTCATCAGATCTCCAGAGAATGAGATGCACTTGTTCCTGTTTGTGCTCATTATTAGTTCTGATTTCTTGTACACTGTTTCATTTGAAGGTATTCTCCAGTGCTCATTGTTTATTTATGCACGTCCTAATTATTCTTTGTCTATATTTAGTATTTTGTCAGTTTCTGCTGTATTAACTGTTTTCAAGAGGGTTTCAGCTGCTCAAATTAGTTTTGGGTGTGTAACTATTTTATAATGTTTTAGTTTTGCATCTGTGGATAGGCTTTCTTGTTGTATGTGTTTTTGGTAATGTAATTTGCTTTTTTCAGTTTTTTATTCTATTTTGCCATGATGGTTTCTCATTTAGATTGCAAGTTATGATTTCACTCAAATATTTAAACTTATCAACAATTTTTATTTCTTGTTCTCCTATTGTAATTTTCTTTCCAAGCAGTAGGTCAGTTAGCATAATATTTGTTTTTTCAAATGACACTCTGAGACCATTTTTCTGTGGTATTTTGTCTAGTGATTTAACCTGTTGCCTCGTTTCTTGAACGTTGTTGACTAGGAGAACAAGATCATCACCAAACCCCAAGCAGTTGAAGCTTATATTATTTTTAGCACTTCCAATTCTTATGTTCTTTGGGTTATCCTTGTACCATTTCTCATTATGTATTCCAGTGCACAGTTGAGCAGTAATGGTGGTAGGCAGTCACCTTGTCTTAAGTCTGATTTTATAAGGAATAGTTCAGAAATTTCTTCTCAAAACATTGCTTTTGATTTGGTGTTGGTTATAATAAGTCCTTGTAATTTAATTAGTTTTGGGTGGAGTCTCAGATTTCTTAAGAATTTTAGCACTGAAGGTCTACGCCTTCTTAAAATCTACAAATGTTATTGCAAGAGGTTTGTTCCATTTCATGTAGTATGCCATAATCAGTTTGAAACTAATGATTTGCTCTGCACAGATTCTTTTTATTTATTTATTTATTTATTTATTGTTCCATGGGACCAAATTAAGGAGAAGTCTCCATGGTCATGGAATGAGTCAATACATGAAATTATAACACGATAGTAGAAACAGATAAAATGAAATATAAGTAACATATTCAGGCGACAATTCGTAAGTTTAAATAAAGAAAATCAACAATGTAACACTGGAATTTGCTTAATTTTTCAGCTCTTCTAGGAGCTCCTCGACAGAATAGGAGGAGTGAGCCATGAGGAAACTCTTCAGTTTGGACTTAAAAGAGTTTGGGCTACTGCTAAGATTTTTGAGTTCTTGTGGAAGCTTATTGAAAATTGATGCAGCAGAATACTGCACTCCTTTCTGCACAAGAGTCAAAGAAGTGCATTCCACATGCAGATTTGTTTTCTGCCTAGTATTAACTGAGTGAAAGCTGCTAACTCTTGGGAATAAGCTAATATTGCTAACAACAAACGACATTAAAGGAAATGTATACTGTGAGGGAAATGTCAGAATTCCTAGACTGTTGAATAGGGGTTGACAAGGGGTTCTCGAACTTAAACCACACATAGCTCGAACAGCCCATTTTTGAGCCAAAAATACCCTTTTTGAATCAGAAGAATTACTCCAAAAAATAATACCATATGACATAAGCGTATGAAAATATGCGAAGTAGACTACTTTTCGTGTTGAACTGTCACTTATTTCAGATACTGTTCTAATGGTAAATAAAGCAGCATTTAGTTTCTGAACAAGATCCTGAACATGGACTTTCCACAACAGCTTGCTATCTATCCGAACACCTAGGTACTTGAACTGTTCCGTCTCACTTATAATATGCCCATTCTGTCTGATCAAAATACCGGTTCTTGTTGAATTGTGAGTTAGAAACTGTAAAACTGAGTCTTACTGTGATTTAGCATCAAATTATTTTCCACAAGCCACGAACTTATTTCATGAACTACATTATTTGATACTGTTTCAATATTACACACAAGATCCTTCACTACCAAACTGGTGTCATCAGCAAACAGAAATATTTTTGAATCACCTGTAATACTAGAAGGCATATCATTTATATAAATAAGAAACAGCAGTGGCCCCAGCACCGACCCTTGGGGAACGCCCCACTTAACAGTGCCCCATTGGGACTGAACATCACTACAACTCTCAATATTGCAGAGAATAACCTTCTCCTTTCTGTTCTTAAAGTAAGAGGCGAACCAATTGTAAGCTACTCCCCTTACTCCATAATGGTCCAACTTCTGCAGTCATATTTTGTGGTCAACACAGTCAAAAGCCTTCGTTAAATCAAAGAAATCTTTCATTTAATCCGTCCAAAACCTCACAGAGAAAAGAGAATATAGCATTTTCAGTTGTTAAACCATTTCTAAAACCAAACTATACATTTGACAGCAAATTATGTGATTTTAAATGCTCCAGTAACCTTGTATATACAACCCTCTCGATAACTTTAGCAAACACCGATGGCATAGAAATAGGTCTATAATTGTCAACATTATCCCTGTCTCCCTTTTTATAAAGTGGCTTCACTACCGAGTACTCTAATCGGTCAGGAAACCGACCACTCCTAAAGGAAAAGTTACAGATATGGCTAAGTACTGGGCTAACATACATAGAACAATACCTCAGATACCCCATCATATCCCTGAGAGTTCTTGGTCTTTAGTGATTTAATTATTAACTCAATCTCCCTCTTGTCAGTATCATGGAGGAGCATTTCAGGTAACAGTCTCGGAATACTTTTTTCTACAAGCGCTATATGATTCTCTGTTGGGACTAGGTTTCTATTTAGTTCACCTGCTATATTCAGAAAGCGATTATTAAATACTGTACATATATGCGATTATCAGTAACACGGACATTCCCACTACGCACTGATTCTATATCCTCAACCTGTCTCTGCAGACCAGCCACTTCCTTTACGACTGACCATATGGTTTTAATTTTATCCTGAGACTTAGCTATTCTGTCTGCATACCACATACTTTTTGCCTTCCTAATAACTTTTTTAAGCACCTTACACTACTGTTTGTAATGGGCTGCTGCATTTAGATTTTGACTATTTCTAACGTTTTGATATAATTGCCACTTTGTTCTACAGGATATTCTTATCCCTCTAGTCAGCCACCCAGGCTGCCTGTTTGTGCTAGTACCCCGTTTTGAATGTTCTAACGTTCTGAAACCTCCTTGGTATTCCCCTAACTTCTGTTCTAGTTGTTACTTGATTCTTCCATATAGAATATTGGATAAAACCTCATATGTGCAGTGTAGGAGAGAGATTCCTGTGTAGTTGTCTGCTTGCTCTTATGCCCCTTCTTGTGTAGTGGGCATATGATGGCCACAGTCCACTGTCCAGAGAATTGTTTTGTTACCTAAGTTTTTGTTAATAGCCTTGTGTAAGGGGGTTATTAATAACAAATTTCATAAGTGAATATATGTATTGCAAAGCTACTGTGAATATCCCTAGTTCCTTAAATAAGTGTGTGCAATATGACTTGGCTGAGCTCTAGCTGTTATTCTGATTACACACTTTTGTGCAATGAATTTTTTTTTCGTTAATGATGAATTAACCCAAAATATGATGTCATACAAAAGCAGTGAATGAAAATTGGTGTAGTAAACCAATTTATGTGTATGTTTATTGCCAAAGTTTGCAATAACTCTAATAGCATAAGTAGTTGAACTCGATTGTTTCAGCAGATCGTCAGTGTGTTGCTTCCAATTCAATCTCTCATCACTGCACACACCCAAAAATTTGGAATGTTCTGCCTCAGCTATAGACTTCTGTTCGAGCTATATTTATTAAAAATGTTGTGTGGTATATTGTACACAAATGTATGTACCGCATTTTTTAAAAATTTGTTGAGAGTCCGTTTACAGAGAACCACTTAATAATTTTCTGGAAGACATTCTTTACAATTTTGTCAGCTAATTTTTGTTTTTTGGGTGTGATTACTGAAGTTGTATCATCAACAAAAACAACTAGCTTCACATCTTTCTGAATATAGAGTAGCAAGTCATTAACATATATTAAGAACAATAAGGGACCCAAGATTGAACTTTATGGTGCCTCGTTCTTGATACTTCCCCAGTGTGAGGAATCTGTCAATTTTTGCACATTATGTGAATTGTTTATTCCAACTTTCTGTAATCTTCCAGTTAAATATGAATTAAACACTGTCTGCTTAAAAGACTGTGTGAGAGCTAAGGTGGAGTTGAGGCATCCCAACCTCTGATAGGGAAGGATATGCCTATGTATGACTGGAATAAAATTATTAAAAGACTCTCAGTTTACTTCTTGCATTACATCTGGGTACAATCTTGAATTTTCAATGAAATCCTTCCTTGCCTTCATTATACACGAACAGTAGTTGCAGCTGCTGTTGGTGTGAATATTTATAGCTCATAGATGGCTTTTGATTGGCCAGCATATATCATTATTCTATTCTGCTGACAGAGATTGTATCTGTCTCTGCACTGGTGGTGCCAGAAGTCTTGTAAGAACATAAACAATTCAGCAAATGTCTCTGAATCTTATCAGTGTCGAGAGATCGCTTCTGTGTGTCTCTACATCTACATCTACATCTACATCTACACCTACATCCATACTCCGCAAGCCACCTGATGGTGTGTGGCGGAGGGTACCCTGAGTACTTCTATCGGTTCTCACTTCTATTCCAGTCTCGTATTGTTCGTGGAAAGAAGGATTGTCGGTGTGCTTCTGTGTGGGCTCTAATCTCTCTGAGTTTATCCTCATGGTCTCTTCGCGAGATATACGTAGGAGGAAGCAATATACTGCTTGACTCTTCGGTGAAGGTATGTTCTCGAAACTTCAACAAAAGCCCGTACCGAGCTACTGAGCGTCTCTCCTGCAGTCTTCCACTGGAATTTATCTATCATCTCCGTAACGCTTTCACGATTACTAAATGATCCTGTAACGAAGCGCGCTGCTCTCCGTTGGATCTTCTCTATCTCTTCTATCAACCCTATCTGGTACGGATCCCACACTGTTGAGCAGTATTCAAGCAGTGGGCGAACAAGCGTACTGTAACCTACTTTCTTTGTTTTCGGATTGCATTTCCTTAGGATTCTTCCAATGAATCTCAGTCTGGCATCTGCTTTACCGACGATCAACTTTTTATGATCATTCCATTTTAAATCACTCCTAATGCGTACTCCCAGATAATTTATGGAATTAACAGCTTCCAGTTGCTGACCTGCTATTTTGTGGCTAAATGATAAGGCAGCTATCTTTCTATGTATTCGCAGCACATTACACTTGTCTACATTGAGATTCAATTGCCATTCCCTGCACCATGCGTCAATTCGCTGCAGATCCTCCTGCATTTCAGTACAATTTTCCACTGTTACAACCTCTCGATACACCACAGCATCATCTGCAAAAAGTCTCAGTGAACTTCCAATGTCATCCACAAGGTCATTTATGTATATTGTTAATAGCAACGGTTCTATGACACTCCCCTGAGGCACACCTGAAATCACTCTTACTTCGGAAGACTTCTCTCCGTAGAGAATGACATGCTGCGTTCTGTTATCTAGGAACTCTTCAATCCAATCACACAATTGGTCTGATAGTCCATACGCTCTGACTTTGTTCATTAAACGACTGTGGGAAACTGTATCGAACGCCTTGCGGAAGTCCAGAAACACGGCATCTACCTGTGAACCCGTGTCTATGGCTCTCTGAGTCTCGTGGACGAATAGCGCGAGCTGGGTTTCACACAACCGTCTTTTTCGAAACCCATGCTGATTCCTACAGAGTAGATTTCTAGTCTCCAGAAAAGTCATTATACTCGAACATAATACGTGTTCCAAAATTCTACAACTGATCGACGTTAGAGATATAGGTCTATAGTTCTGCACATCTGTTCGACGTCCCTTCTTGAAAACGGGGATGACCTGTGCCCTTTTCCAATCCTTTGGAACGCTACGCTCTTCTAGAGACCTACGGTACACCGCTGCAAGAAGAGGGGCAAGGTCCTTCGCGTACTCTGTGTAAAATCGAACTGGTATCCCATCAGGTCCAGCGGCCTTTCCTCTTTTGAGCGATTTTAATTGTTTCTGTATCCCTCTGTCACCTATTTCGATATCTACCATTTTGTCATGTGTGCGACAATCTAGAGAAGGAACTACAGTGCAATCTTCCTCTGTGAAACAGCTTTGGAAAAAGACATTTAGTATTTTGGCCTTTAGTCTGTCATCCTCTGTTTCAGTACCATTTTGGTCACAGAGTGTCTGGACATTTTGTTTTGAGCCTCCTACCGCTTTGACATAAGACCAAAATTTCTTAGGGTTTTCTGCCAAGTCAGTACATAGAACTTTACTTTCGAATTCATTGAACACCTCTCGCATGCACTCCTCACACTACATTTCGCATTGAGTAATTTTTGTTTGTCTGCAAGGCTTTGGTTATGTTTATGTTTGCTGTGAAGTTCCCTTTGCTTCCGCAGCAGTTTCCTAACTCGGTTGTTGTACCACGGTGGCTCTTTTCCATCTCTTACGATCTTGCTTGGCACATACTCATCTAACGCATATTGTACGATGGTTTTGAACTTTGTCCACTGATCCTCAACACTATCTGTACTTGAGACAAAACTTTTGTGTTGAGCCGTCAGGTACTCTGTAATCTGCTTTTTGTCACTTTTGCTAAACAGAAAAATCTTCCTACCTTTTTTAATGTTTCTATTTATGGCTGAAATCATCGATGCACTAACCGCTTTATGACCGCTGATTCCCTGTTCTGCGTTAACTGTTTCAAATAGTTCAGGTCTGTTTGTCACCAGAAGGTCTAATGTGTTATCGCCACGAGTCGGTTCTCTGTTTAACTGCTCAAGGTAGTTTTCAGATAAAGCACTTTAAAAAATTTCACTGGATTCTTTGTCCCTGCCACCTGTTATGAAAGTTTGAGTCTCCCAGTCTATATCTGGCAAATTAAAATCTCCCCCAGAACTATAACATGGTGGGGAAATCTACTCTCTCTGAGAATGTAACCTCTGTCCGAGTGAAAATTATTCTTGCACATTCTAATTCTACTGCTTCTTTAGTAACAGAATGCTAGCATGAGAAAGCGTGCGTCAAGATTTTGGTTGGTTGGTTGGTTTTGGGGAAGGAGACCAGACAGCGAGGTCATCGGTCCAAGATTTTGGTTTTATTAAACATTAACGTGTGTTTATTTGTGGGACTGTGTTCAGAAACTGCTTATTTCTTAAGTCTTTCCTGTTTAATGTGCCTTTGGTTCTCTGCGCAGCTGCTGTTAGTGGTACAATTAGACTGACAAATGTAGTTACTTCTGCACACACAAGGAATCTTGTAACTTTCAGGGATGCCGAGATCGAGACTGTCACTAACCGGGTGCTGCATCTCCTTTTTCACAGGTGTTTGGGAAGTGGCTTCTATGCTGCTTCTTCCCATTAACTTACCTATTTTTCTAGATGTAGTGCAACAGAAAGAAAAAAAGCACGTAGGAAGATAGTCACATGACAGTTCAACATTTCCGCATTTTCATTCCTTGGAGAGTGCTAAGTTTACATTTCAAACCCCACAGTGATTATTTCATAACGCGTGCTTCTGATGAATAATCTCGAAACTGAGATGGTATGTGTCAGAAACTGTTGTAGCTGTATATTAATGTATTTAAAACATCTCTCTTCTGGACTTGGTGGTGAAAATTCTGTGTGCCAATATATGAATCGGTGTTGGTTGCCCTGCAGTATACGGAGTTGCTGAGATGTCCATCTGATATTCATTAAATGGAAAGATCTAAAAGTAGAAACTTTCCTTCTCTTTCTGTTTCAACAGTGAACTGGATGTTTAAATGCATGCTATTCACATGATTGACAAACTGCTCCAGAGCTTTGGTGCCATGTCATCAGACCATAAAATATCGTTAACATATTGTTCACTCCAGTCGATTTTATGTTATGTTTAACTATAGAAAACTTGAGCTCAATCTCTCTGTCTTGGCAGTGTTGCAGAAAATCCAAATTGCTCCACACCTCATCAAGGTGGTTAGGGAAAATCTTGCACTGGATATTCCATGGGGATAGGATCTCATTTAGCAAGGTGTGTAGGAGCTGGTCTGGCACAACGATAGTCTAGATATTGTATGGATTAGGTGGGAGAAGTTGGGAAGGATTATCCTTATTTCAAAGCACCGTGAAAGGTAGTCGAAGTGCTAACAAAGGATGTGGTTCACTTCTGCACAATGTAGGATGTAACTGCAGTAATAATAGAAAATCATGCAAAATTTATAGGTGAGTATGTTAAAAGAAACTTGGATTGTAAATCACAAGTTTATTTCATTTTACACACACAGATTTATCAACTTAAGCTTTGCATGTGATATTAATGTTTTAATCCGCTATGTTAGTTAACTTTGCGTACTCTTTCATTAATGCCATACAGAATAATGTTTTAAGGTGTTATTTACATCAAGTTGCAAAAGTATTATTATTATTATTATTATTATTATTATTATTATTACTAATGGTGCATACAAGCATAGTTCCTGTAAGCAAATGTTAAAGCATTTCAGTATATTAAGAACAGCCTCACAGTGTGTTTACATCTTTATGGAGTTTATCATTAATAACTGCTGACAGTTCAAAAACAACAACAGCACGCATAACACTGGGAATCAAAATTTCCCTTGTCTGTTAGAGAAATGGGGGAAATTATGTAGTTATGCAAGTATTTCAGTACATCCAAAGTGAATTAAGGACACAGAGTACTTTTTAATGGTCAAGAAACCATTCTTGTAACATTCTTAAATTCTATAGTGTTTCCTGATTACAATATACATTATTGGATTTAGAATGAAAACTAACCACTATATACCATATTTTAGAGTTAATTTCAATTACAAAAGACTCACAAGACAACCGTTAAGTTTTTGTTTCCAGCAATTCTGTGTGCGATATATTGTGTTTGTTGGTTTCAAGTATCTGTAAATGATCATCTTTACTCCTCTTTACTACTGGAGTGGTTTGTTTACATCGTACTGGAATTTTGTTATACAGATTTTTCTTTTCGTAAATATTCACTAGTATGCTGTAAATACTAACAGTGCCACACATCAGTGAACTTGATAAAAGAAAATTAAGGGGTAATCAGTTTACAAACAGAGCAGTCCATAATATTGAGATCAACCCTTGTATCAGTTATTCAGGAAACAAACACGCACATGGCTTATCTCCCCTCTGTGTACTTCTGAAAATGTGGCAGTGGAGAGAGGGATCCAGATGGCCCGGGTTGTGAAGCAGTCATTGAAATCAAGCATTTTATGCTTGGCTGCATGTTGTGCCAGTGGATGCTCAACTTTTTTCTTGGCCATAATTTTGCTGTGGCATTCATTCTGATTGACAGCTGGTTTGTTGTTCAGGGATTACATGCCAAATATTACCATGGACTGGAACAACTAAGCCATATCCTACTCCAGGGTATAGAGTATCCATCATGGTGCGGAATGAAGGACATCTTATCAAAGATGCTTCCCACCTCTCCAAAAGTAGTATTCCCTCACCAACCCAACCTGCATGATATCCTGGCTTGTCACAATGGCACTCTCACTCCCATTTCTACTCCCAACTCCTTCCCACAGGGATATGCTCACTGTAGAAGACCCAGGTTCAGTGATGTCCAGTCCACCCACCCAGCAGTTCCTACTCGAGTCACCTCACATATTTCTTCTACCCCTTTAGAGGCAGGGCCACCTCTGAAAACAGCCATGTCATAAACTAGGCCTGTTCAGGAGGTGGCTCATGCTCACTTGCCACCTGGGTAGTGATTGCTCATGGAAAAATGTGCCTATCAAATGTCATTATGTTGCGTGGGCCAAGTCCAAACTGTACTGTCTTCAGAGGAATGACTGTGTGTTACATTCGTTATAGTCTTAGACACCAGTGTATATACCCATACATAATAGTGCAGTGCTTTTAGTGGAGAGTACCTCTTCATAAATCTATGAGAAGAAGTGTTGTGACTGGGTTAGGAACTTCAAAGTGAAGGTCAGACACACCATCATAAGTCTACAAGACATCAGTGCAAGATAGCTACCTACAGTTATATCTTTTAGATATATAGTGCTACAGGCAGTTGCTTGTTAAATTTTGTAGTAAAATTAGTCTTATAGAATCATTAAAAAAATTTCCTCATTATAAATTTCCACAGCTTCACAGGTTTGCAACTATGATTAATAATTAGAATCCTTTGACATCCAGTGTTTTTATGTTTAACACGTGGATACAATAATCATGAGATATAAGTGGATGTCAATTTAAACTTCATCTGAAAATAACTTTCAGCACAAGGGGTTTTTGGCCCTGTAGACCATGCGCTGCATCAACGATCTGCTTCCACCGCCTTCTATCTCTCCCAGCCTCTCTCCATCCTGCGGAAATTCCTAATGCTGCGATATCCTTCTCTATGTCATCTTTCCACCTTGTACGAGGTCGGCCCAATGGTCTTGTTGCCTGGAGAGTTCCTTCAAATGCTTTCTTGGTGATTCTGTTGTTTTCCATTCTGGCCACATGTCCAGTCCATTGCAGTCTCCTACTTTTCAATTTCTGGATGATAGTGGGTTGCTTCATTAACTGATAAATTTCATTGTTCTTTCGAATTCTCCATACGCCATTCTCCAACACAGGTCCCAAGATTTTTCTCATTACTTTTCTTTCGAAAACATTCAGTTTTTCTCTTTCATTCTTTGTAAGTGCCCAGCTTTCTGAACCGTACAGTACTATGGGGCAGATAATAGTGTTGTATATCTTCATCTTTGTGGTGACTGACAAAGCTTTATTTTTGAGTGGGTTGCTTAGAGAGTACAGACATTTTGACCCCAAGGCTATTCTTTCTTTTATATCCATTGTTATGATCCAAGGTATTTAAACTGGAGAACTTCTCTGATTTTAGAATGTTGGTCAATTTCAAAGTAAGGATTTGGGTTTATGACTCGACCTATTTCCATATTTCGGTTTTCTCTTGGTTAATCAAAAGCCCGATTTTGCTGGCACTGTGCCTGGGAGATCTGTATATATCTTTCAGTTCTTCTTCAGTTTCACTCAGTCGTATAGTAAACGTATATCATCTCCATAAGCCAGGAGTTTTACTTCACTGTGTTCCAATCAGAGACCATTGTATAGATGTAAATTACTCTGCCGAACCACTTTCTCTAATGCAAGGTTGAAGAGGACACGTGAAAGAGCATCTCCCTGTCGTAAGCCTCTTTTAATTGGAAAGGTGGGGGATATGGATCCTCTGAACTTCACTACTGCCTGGGAGCCATCCATGCACAGTTGTATCATCCTAATGATTTTACTGGGTATACTAAATTCTCGTAATGTGTTGTAGAGGCTACTTCTGTGGATGCTGTCATAGGCTCGCTGGAAGTCAATGAAGAGACAGTGGACGTTTTTGTTAAATTAACAGTATTTCTCAAAGATCTGTCGTATAGTAAACAAATTATCAGTTGTGGAATGGTTTGTTTGAAATCCAGCGTGGTAATCTTGAATAATGTTTTCTGCGTAAGTTTTTCCAGAATGGTCGTTGACAGGATTTCATATGTTATGTTCAGCAAACTGATTCCTCTAGTTTTCCAATCTTCAGGCAGTGTTTCAGTTTTCCAGATCATTGTGATAAGGTTATAAATTTCTTTGTGTAGTTTGCTTCTACCCTCTTTTAACATCTCTGCTGATATCTGGTCCTGGCCTGCTGCCTTGTAGTTTTTGAGCTTTTGAATGGAGTGGGTCACTTCCTGTTCTGTGATTCCACATTCGTCATTATTAATGCTGTCACTCTGACATAGCGTAATTGAAGGTTATGTGCAGATCAGTGCAATTTAACATTTCTGAGAAATACTCTTTCCATCTTTCTAGGATACCTTTCAGCTGCATTAGCATATTTTGATATTTATCTTTTATGAATAGGTCTTCACTTTGATAACCTCTCTTACTTTTCTTTGTATACTGAAACAACTTCTTTGAGTTTCCATTCCTGCTTCTATAGATTCTAGGACTCCAGTTAGATATTTCCTTTTCTCTGTTCGTAGAACTCTTGCTGTTTCTCGTCTAACCGCATTGAACATCTCCCTCCTGTCCTCACTCCCCTTATCATGCAGCCATAGCATCCTGGCTTCTTTCCTCCGTTCTACTGCTCTCTGACACTTTTCGTTGAACCATTTCTGTTTCTTCATTTTCTTTTTCTTGTCCAGTGTTTTTTTTTTCCTGCATCTGTTACTGCAGTCTTTATTCTTTCCCAAGCCTTCTTGATACTATATTCCTCCTCAGCTTCTTGCAATGCTGTAAACCGGTTATTTATTTCAATCACATAGGCTTCTTTAGCAGACAGTTCCTTTAGTCGTGTGATGTCTAAATTAGGTTTTGGTGTGGCTTTTGGTTGTTGATTCCAAATCATCTTAATTTTCATCTTTTCTGCCACTAGGAAATGATCTGAGCCAATTTCAGCTCCTCTGTACATTCTGACATCTCTCATAAATGAAGTGAAACGTTGATCTGTCATAACATGGTCAATCTGATTTACTGTTTTGCCATCTGGAGAGCACCTTGTACCTTTATGTATATCTATTTGAGGGAACATCGTCGAGCAAATTCTCATATTCTTTGACAGTGCAGAGTTGATCATTTTTAATCCATTTTCATTTGTGGTTGAGTGCTTGCTATGGTTTCCTATTGTGGGGATGAACATATCCTCTTTAATGGAAAAATAAGTACAGTTCATTAAGATAATTCTCATATTTCTTGTTGGAATACTTTCGACTACTCTCTCTAATTCTTCATAGTACTTATCTTTCTCATCCTTAGTGCATGGACATTTATGAATGTTATATTGTACCACTGGTGTTTGATTGTTATGTAAGACATTCTATTGTTAATGGAATGGAATTCCGTTAGTCGATTAAGAATCCTTTTCTTAACAGCAAAACCAGTACCAAATCCATGATGTTTTTCATCTCCCCCATAAAAAATGACACAATTGTTCTCCGTGTGTATCTCTTTTCCAAGCCACCTAACTTCCTGTAGAGCTACAATATCTGTCTTGTATGTTTTTAGTTCAGATATCAAAGCTGCTGCTGCAGCTGGTTTATTAAGACTATGAACGTTCCATGTCCCAAATGTGAAGCAGTGTTTCTTGTTTTTATCACGCAAATTCCAGTTCCATAGCCTATGTCTGTTTCCTGTGAATCCATTATCCGAGGCAAATCGTTGATGTGAACCAGTAAGTGTAGAATCCCCTGGCCGCATTATGAGCACTGTGCAGGTTAAGCTTGGTGATGGGGCTGCACTTCACAGCTTCCAAGCTTGCTAAGTAACATTTTGGATTACCATTTTCTAGGCAGATTGCCTTTCCCAGGCTCCAAGCTCTGCCTGCCCAGTGGAGATGCCTTCCGCCTCTTCTACCATTGAAATGCTATAAAAAAAAAAAAAAAATAAAAAAAAAAAATTCTCTTCCAGCATCCAAGCCGTTGACTTCCTCTTCACTGGTTTTGGTCGACCCTGAGTATTTTATTTCCCCAGTGCCCACCATATCTGGTGAGCATTCCCCTATCTGCTACCTGGGGAGGTGCCCGATGGGGGACCAGCAACCCCTCACGGGAGGACTAATATTTTACAAGGACTAATATTAGTGTTCACAAAATAGATTCATTGACATTAGTTTATCCTTCCAAGCTGCCTTATTCTGATTCCTCTTACCCTTCCCCCACTTTCTTCCCATTCCCCCACCATTGCTCACTGTGAGCCAGTTATTCACTCACTGCTGAGAAGTGAGTGAAAGCCAGCTCACCCAAGCAGACCAGTAAACAGGCCTGTCGTATACGAACCCTGCTGCAATCACTGCATGACATTTTATGTTGGTAAGATAACCAACATGATGTCCACCAGCACAAATGTCCACCAACAAAATGCATTTGAGAACAAAGTTGACCACACAGTGGTACAACATGAAGCCAAGCACAACATGCTCAATTTCAATGACTGCTTCACCACCCACACCACCTGAATCCTTCACTCCATCATCAGCTTTTCTGAATTACGCAGATGGGAGTTATCCTTGCAACATGTTCTTCGCTCCTTTAACCCTCCTGTTCTCAATCTTTGTTATCCCACTGCCCCCACATCTCCAACCAACAGTTTCTCCTTCCTCTGTCCTGTCACCTCCCTCCACCAATCCATGTTTGTCACCTCCATTATGCACTACATTTCACCGGCTCCATTGTCCATATGTCACATGCCTAGCCTGTGCACCTGTCACCCCTCCCTCCTGCATTCATAGCCAGCAAACACAAGGGGGCAGATTAATGAAGTTTTGTTGGTGGGGACAGTTGCCTAGAAGAGGAAGAAGGCCCAGGGGTCCTCTCCTTGACTGTTGAATAGAAAATTATAATTGTAAAGCATGCTGCTATGGCAGATCGGGAAGCCCTGCTAGTATTTAGTGCCCACAATTCAAACACAGAGGAAGCACAGGTCACTAGTACAGGTAGTATATTCTCTCAGGTACGCAAAGTAAGATGGCTTGGGGAATACTGAATTAAATCACTAAATCCACTGACCAAGACTCTAAATTCGCATGCTTAACTTTACAAAAATTACCATTTGATTTTAATTTAGTTTCAACTCTCGAAGGGGGTGATTGTCCCCTCCACCCCCCCCCCCATTTAACCGGCCCTTGGCGGACACCTGCTGCCTTCCTCTGAGGTGCTAGCTACCCACCCTCAACCCCTCTGCCTGCCTCCCACCAATCTCTTACTCTACCCACCCCACACTAGTCCACGTGCCAAAATGCAATCCCAGCATTGCGTGTTCAGCCAGCACGATGTAAGACTCTGTGTGGGGGCTGTGGGTGTGGGGGAGGGTGGTGGTGGCTTGGGTGTGCATGCTCTAGTTCAAGTTCGACACAGGATGTATACTGAAAGTTAGTAAGTTTTCTTTCTCTTTTCTCTGTGACTGTCGATGGCTCAATGCACCTGCTATTCGGTGAGGGGTCTCTTTTACTCCTAAATTATAAATATAAATTGTGTAATAGGTGAATACAAATTATAACAATACATACGAATGATCAACATGTATCCATATTTTCACTTGGAAAACAAGGTCTGGAGAACTTGAAAATAACTAAATCCTTAACTCAGTGGTAGTATGTTACGGTCACAAATATTATGCTGGACTTTGTTTTACATCTTTATTTAGCTAAATATAATTTTTTGTTTGTTTTTAAACAAGAGAGACTTTTCTGTCTTTCAGAAATCTTCTGGAATTTGCAGAGAGTGAGCCAGATTTAATGAAAAATATAGCAGAGAGGGGTCACCAGTTCATAGTGAACAATCTAAGAATGAAAGATGTACTGTGTTACTGGAAAGCTTTAATGAAAAAGTATGCAAAATTATTGACATTTCAACCAAAGAGAAATAAGTCTCTGAAGGAAATAAAATGAATGTGTATTTTCTTGCTGATATCTTTGCAATTTTTGTAATATGTTCTCCAAATAGGGGAAGCCCTGAGCAGCAGACAAGCATGTAGAATATGCATTGCTTTTGTGTGTGTATGTGTGGGGGGGGGGGGGGGGGGGGGACACGTAGGTGCAAGCACACACACATTTATTTTAGCTCCAGTGAAAGTCTTTGTCTGAAATCTAATAAGCATTGCCACCTATTTTTATTTGCCTATCCAATGCTCAGTGCATTCTCTATTTGGTGAGTGACAAGTATTTGATGAGTAGTCATCTATCCTGTTATACATTTGATCTTCCATCCTAGATGTATTTTTTTGCAATTTTTGCTCTTCCTGTCTTGCAGTTTTTGTAATGCAATGTTAAGTGTCTAGCATATTTTATTGTAGTAGTAGCTTGTTACTTTTTGTGTAACAAGTTTAACATATCTACATGTTCCTATGTATAAGTTACTTTGATAGGTGTGTGACATTCAATTTGCAGTTTTACATAAACTAGCTTGAAAGATACACATATTACTGTCCACTGTGTATCCTTTATTATTTATGTAATAGAGTTAAACTGTATCATTCTTATTAGTCTAGTTGTTGGCCAACTAATACATACTTTAAAAAAATGAATTTTCTCACAATGAAGTGGATATAATAGTTTTCCACTGTGTCCATGAAATGAATTGCTCTCTTGGGGTAATTGCATAATTTTTATCCACATTATACACTATTGTTCAGAGACACATACACATTCTTTCATGTCCATTTTTCCAAAAACAATCAAGAAATGAGTGATGAGAATAGAAAGTAGATTTAGTATTGATAGATGTCTGCAGGTTTTTAAAACTTAACTTAAACTCTGAATAAAATCTTAGAGGAATTAGTGTTTATAGTCAGTTGTCAGTAGGCTGAGTATTAAGTAACTGATGTTTAATACTGATAATTTATGTAAATGTGTTTATTGTTTCTTTAAACTGGACTAGAAGTTCTGCTCTCACTTAGTTATTCATTGACAGCACAGTTGCACACCACTACACAGAAATGACATTTTCTAAATATATGTTATCGTTCTCTTGTATCAAATAGAATGCATTATAAATACAAGGTGTTTAAAAAAGAATGGTGCAGTTTTAAAAATTAATAATAAGTAGATTTATTATTTTATGTGGTCAGACCTTACAGCATGACCAGTGGCAGCTGTCCAAGTTTTTGATGCATTAATCACAATCCTTCAATATGTGCACACCTGGTCACAGGACATGCGTTTACACAATAATTAAATTCTCCCCATGGGTCATTCTCACGAAAAAGGGGTCTTTTGACAAACAAGTTTTTTAAAAATAAAATGTATTAAAAATGTTTATTTAAAAAAAAATCATAGAATAATACTTATGTTATGAAACTGCATAATTTCTCCAGTTCAATAAATCATCTTGTGGCAGAAAAAAAATTATAAAGATTTTCCATGTTCACAGCCATGATAGTGTAGTTCGATGGACATGATATTTTGGTCTACAGACATGACTATAAATTAGATAATCACTTGCACCTCCTTTGTTAAATAAAAATGAGCTTTAACTTCAGTTACACACTTATTAGTCTATATATACATAACCACAGCTGAGCTTTGATTTAAGCAATATTAGGCCATTAAGTTATTTTCCATTTCATTTATACACAGCTTAATTCATTATACATTACGTTAACTACATTTACATTTGTTTAAATAAATAGTTTCCAGTTAAATCTGCTTTTAATGTAACATATTTTTTCCAATGCTTATAAATTTTTAGACCCAAGTAGTAACATAAACCTTATAAGAGTCACATAAAATTAAAATTAATTGGAAGAAGAAACATTATTCTAAATTGTACTTGTCAGTATTTACTAGCAAATATTGTTGCTTGTTATTCATAACAGGCAGTTCTAATTTTCTGACTATGTCTGCTCTATCCACAGTATAATAGTGATCAGATTCTGGCACAAAATGATTGTTCTTTAGTCTACGAAGGTGTTTAATACTATACTCATTGTCACTAAATTTTGAATCAGTCATAGCTGCGTATTGATTTATCTTCATTTTTGCAGCCAATTTAATAATTACAAAGTCACTGACTTTAAATTGGGATTCCAGCGAACATACATCATTCTGGGGAGGGTCCTCATTTGTGTCAGAATAAGTGTCACTCTAGCCCAGTTTCTTTCTTGTTTTAGGATCAGAGACACTTGGTTGAGGGAGATCAGTTTTATAAAATGTAAATTTGGCAAGTGTTTTAAAGTAATTACCGTAAATAATATTAAAATTATTTTATTAGTCATGTGTTCCTATGCATATGTCACAATTTTAACATTACAGTATCATCAGAGTAATAAATATATAAAAAGGGATACTTCTTGTAGTTTTTAATTTAATTTGCCCTGTAGTATAATATGAACAGTGAATATTAACAGCACATTTTTCTTGTCCAGATAGTTGACTTTTTTTCTGAACTTCAGGCTATTTCCTGTTTGCTCAAAGTTCCTTTTAACACAGGAAATTTCTTGGGAAGCATCTTTTCAATCTGAGTTATATCATGATCTTCAATTCTGTAAAGGATAATTCCAGGACAAGATTTTTCAAATTCTTGTAAATGTCAATATTTGTAATATTCGCACTGCAGGCAACCAAATTGTCAGCCATTCTTTTTAAACAACCTCCAACACCATCTGGGATTTCTTTACTGTGGTCTTTCTCATAATAATGCCAATGCAAACTTTCAGTACTGAGTGCCTGCACTGTCACTTAAAAAATGGACATTTTTTATTGCTGGAACTATTTGTTGTTTCTTTAATATTGATGGTTGAAAATGAGCACGTATTGCAAGTGGGTCGTGTTATAGATTACTACAGAAAGTACAGAATGACTGACACTGTGCTGAATTTTCAGTTTTAGAGTAGTAATACTGAACACAGGTGTGTAATGTAATCTGGTTTGTTGAACCTTCAAAGTGAACTGATTGTATTTCATTAGAATATTTACAGTTATAATTTTTAGAGAAATCATGGTGAAGTAAAATCTCATGCACAGACAAACTGTTTTTAATCACTCTGACTATGTTATATTGCTGTTTTATATTATGTTCCTGCTGCATAAATGAGGGCAACAAATATTTTTTTTTCTTTGTTACAAATTCTTTCTTTCCAGCACATGACTCACTGTTGTTATCCTGTTCCATAAATTCTATTACATCATTATGTGCATCACTCATTGTAGTAAACTGTGAAGTTGCTGAAGGCAGTTTATCATTTTTCATTACCTTAAGTGAAGAAAAACTTCCAACACCCTTCATTAGTAGAGGTGGTAGAGTCAGACTGGAGCACTGTACTCCATGGAGTACCCCAGGGATCCGTCCTTGGTCCATTGCTGTTTCTGATATACGTAAATGACCTACCTTTTTCATGCAATACATGCAAGTTCACCATGTTTGCTGACGACACCAGCATTTTGATTAGTAACAAACAGCTCACTGATGTAGAGGTTGATGCCAACAAATTACTTACAGTACTATTAACCTGGTTCCAGGTGAACTCGCTCACAGTAAACCTGAGCAAAACAAATTATATCCATTTCAGCCTTGACCACAAACTCCCCCAGGAGATTACTGTTTTAAATAACAATAATCAGATAGAAAGGGCACACTGCACCAAATTCTTAGGCCTCCACATAGACAATAGGCTCAACTGGGACCACCATATCCTTGAGACTGTAAAAAGGCTGTCCTCAGCAACTTTTGCCATTAGGACAATCTCACAATTTGGAGACATAAATGTCACGAAGTCCACATACTTTACATACTTCCACTCCATTATGTGTTATGGCATCATCTTCTGGGGCAATTCACCCTCATCTAAAAAAATCTTCCTCATGCTGAAAAAAGTAGTCCATATAGTGTGCAGAGTACCCACGAGAACCTCCTGCCTTACGTTATTTAAAAAACTTGGAATACTTTCCACAACCTGCCAGTATATTTTTTCCCTAATGAGTTTCTTGGTTGACAATCCCGCCCACTATGAAACCAATGAAAGCTTCCATTATCACAATACAAGAAAGAAGGCTGACCTCCACTTTGAACTAAAAAGTTTAACTCGGGTACAGGGAGGAGTGCATTACTCCAGTGTCAAAATATTTAACTTATTACCGAGCTTTCAACAGAGAAAAGTAGTCATTGTATGTATTTATATTTACTGTTGTTTGTTTATGTTCTTTTTGTTCCTATTTGTAAGCATATACTTACTGTGACAAATAGGCTTTTGCAATGTGATAAACTTTGCATAATGTATTATTCCTATGACTTTATTTTAGTACATTATTATTTTTACAAGTCTTATGTAATTTATGTCTAGTTCTGCTCTTGTAAACTAATTGATACCATGGTCTGTGAACATATATTACTCAAGTTGTTCTACATCCTAGCATCATACGCATAACAGGATCTATGGAATTTGTAGATAAAATAAATAAAAATAAAACTTATATTTTTGATAATTTTTCCACTAACTACTTTTATAAAGTTTAAAGGCATGGATTTCTTAAAATCTTTTTGAACTTGATTCATTATAGCTTCACCTAATAATAATACTCTTGTAATCAACACTTTTTTCCCCTTGTACAATTTTCTTCACAGTTTTCTTTGGAGTATTTTCTTTCTTCTTGAGAAGCCTGTGATACTTCTTCTCAACCTCTCCATTTTCTTTTTATATTTATTTTTCTCTTTCTTTGGCATTGTTATTTTACTTTTCAGACCATGTACATTTCTTCTTCTTACTTTCTTTTCCACATCTCTCCTTACAAACATTCCTTCTTTGCTTGATTCAGGAGAAGCTCAACTTACTTTTTCACTTGGTCTAGGAAGATCATGCTCATATGGTTCTGGACTGTAAGGTGGGATTTATATATTCTTGAGCATCTCTAGACACCCCCCCCCCCCCCCTCCCTGTTGTTTTATCAGGATTTTCTGGTCTTCTTTTCTCTCTATTTGTCATGTCAGATTTTTTTCTTAGCAGTATTTTACTTTCTGTGTCTTTTTCTTCTGTTCCTCGTGTTTTTGTGGTCATTTTTAATCCTTTCCCTTGCTCTCCTCATACTAAAGTGCTTTCACTCTCTTCTTTTATTAGTTTTACTCTTATTTATTCCTGAAAGTAGACTGATTCTCTGTTAAACTTTTGAGCTAAAATATTTTTTCATTTAGTAAGTATCATATCCCATTCAAGCAATACGTTTACATAATACCCTAAAGACTAAAATTATGAAAGTTTGTGAATTGTAACTATAAGTATCTTTTTACCCCTATGAATAGCACCAAATAAAACAATCACAATAGTGTACACTTTATTGTTTTGTGAGATACCTATCTAAAATATACACAAGCATACATCCACTTGAATATTTTCTGTGACTTTTTTACTTGGTAATATATAATAAAATAATGCATTCCTACGTCGTATGGGAAGTTAAATAAAGCCTAGCAAAAAAAGTAGCTCATACAGTTAGGCTTATTTAGTTATAGTATAGGTTTATATCGTCTTAAACTCAGAAATTAGGATTTGTAAAATAAGAAAATGTGCAAAGTTTTATGACCTGACTTAAATGTTTGTCATATCCATAGACATGAATGTCATGTCTGTGGAGACACATCATGTCCATGGATGTGACATCTACGGACATGACAGATTTTATAAAATGTTGAATTTAAATTGGTACATTAAATTTATAGATAAAATGTTATATAATTAATTTAAATTAATCAACATATACCTTTCATGTGTACGTAATTACAGGTTATTTTACATCTAAATGTAAAGTGGTAGTGGGCACGGATATAACACGATGAAGTTAACCATGCACAAAAATTTACCTCAACAGTAGCGTTTCCTCTCACAAGTAAGTCAGCAACTACATACAGTAATGTCTGCTTGCTAGTCTTCATCGATATTATGAAAAATACTACTGCTGCCCTTTGTTGTGATTTATAGCAATTGACATCTGTGTCTGTGGACATGACATAAAATTTGAGGACATGAGTTTAGAATACTTTAAAATGTAGTCCCTTTTGCAAACCTCATTTACAGCTATGTTAATGTCTAATGTTTATACTTTTAGAAAATATTATTTTAACACTTGTAACATTTAAGAAATTTATTTTAAACTCATCGCAGCTGTGCAAACAGAAGCTGGGAACAGTCCATGGATGTGACATGTCACATTATGTGGTCAGTTTTTAAAAGTAAATTAAAATTAAATCATGAATTTTTTGTCAGTATAGTACCTTATGATATTTGTTTTAATAACTTTTATATATATTTAATAGCCAGTAAAGATTTCTATATCACATTTGTGCTGGGACAAGAAAGATCTGTTTTTGTGAGAATGACCCACATACATGGTGTGGCATGTCCTCCGTGATTGTCTTCATGGCATTCTTTATCCAATCACACACTTTCTCAAGGAACAGGAGCATTGGCAATACATAAACTCAGTCTTTCACAAACCCCCACAGAGAGAAATCACAGGTAGTTAAATCCAGCGAATGGGGTTGTCAAGGGAGAAGCTTGTTGTCTGCTGTTGCAGCATGTTCAGTCAAGTGTTGGTGAAGAACACGATTAAGAAGCTCTTGTGCATTCGTGTGAAATCAGGGTGGAGCACTGTCCAGTTGCAAAATTTAATCATCACAGGGTAACAACCAGGTTTCCAACATGTCTAGAAATGAGTTAACTGTCACAATTTGTTGTTCTGAGAAAAATGGGCTGTGCACTTTTTCCGCATGACACTGCACAGAAAACTTTCACATTGGAAGAGGCACATTGATGCTCCATCAGCATTTTCTTGCTTCCCCAGATATGAATGTGTATGTTTACCTTGTCAATTACTTGGAAAGTGGCTAAATCACAGAAAGTGAGTATTCCTACAAAATGAGTGTCCTCCATTTTTAACTGCAGCTCTTCAAAAAAGTCACGTCTTTTCACATTGTCTACTGGTATAAAGGCCTGCACTAATCCCACTTTGTACAGTTTAAAATATAGCCACTTACGCAACAACTTCCACACCGTAATCTCTGGCATGAACAGTTCCATGCTTGCTTTACTTAGTGACTTGCAAGGACTTCAGACAAATGCCTCGCACACTCTTTCAGTGTTTGCATCAGATACATTAGTTCAGCCAGGACTCTACCCCTTACAAAAGCATCTGGTTTCCCTGAACTGTCGATACCATATACCTATGTTATTCTAGTGTGGTGGGTCTTTCATAAAACGTGCAGGAAAGTCATACTTGACTGTAATCACCGACAGGGACATCTCAAAATGGAGTGGCCATATAAAGTAATAAATTAATTTATTCCAGAATGAGATTTTCACTCTGCAGGGGAGTGTGCACTGATATGAAACTTCCTGGCAGATTAAAACTATGTGCCGGACCGAGACTCAAACTCGGGACCTTTGCCTTTCGCGGGCAAGTTTGGAAGGTTGGAGGTGAGGTACTGGCAGAAGTAAAGCTGTGAAGACGGGGCGTGAATCGTGCTTGGGTAGCTCAGTTGGTAGAGGACTTGCCTGCGAAAGGCAAAGGTCCCGAGTTCGAGTCTCGGTCCGGCACATAGTTTTAATCTGCCAGGAAGTTTCAATCAATTTATTATTAATTTTTAAAATTGTACCATTCATTTATAAACTCTCTTTATTTATATGCTTATTTGAAGCACTACAGCTCCTTCCCCTTCTCCCCCATATGCACGCACAGTAATAAAACTGATACATACATACATACATTAATCCTTGTTCCATAGATCATGTATACAACATTTCGTAATGATGTGGAATGTGTCCCTTTAACATAAGTTTTCTTTACTCAAAATAATTAATTAATTAATTTTTTGATAGAAGCTTCATTGGCAGAACACATCTCTGCCCAGTTGAAGAGTTCTAATTCTCTTCTGAATCTTGTAATTTCTCTGTCAAGGCACAGTGAGCAGTGCTCTTTAAAAATGTGGATTATGTTGCATTGAAAAGCAGTGCTATATCTTTACATTATTAAAAAAAAACATTTCTTATGTAGTCTCACTTGCTGAAACCCTTTCTAAGAAGTAACAATGTTTATTCAAGACATGCACTGGAACAATTTTTCTGAAGAAATCGAACACATAATGTGTCCTTGAACTTCTTTTGAAGTTAACTATATAATTTTAATCCTTCATAGAATTAGAATATATTATGTTATTTATTTTTACTCATGTGTTAATTATACGTGATATACATTAAACAGTAGTTATTTACTGAACTTCAAATAATCCCTTATGCTGATAAAATTATACATTAGATGAAATCTATTTCAGTTTCAGTCTAACATAGGGGTTATTCTTCTGAAATTGTTAAATAATATTAGTTTATAATTCAAAAATAAACATTACATCAATAAATACACAAATAATATTGAGGTTTCCAATATGTTTTACATCGATCAGTATAAAATAACTTTTTCACAGTTTGTGGTTTTGATGATCCTAATTTTGTTGTGAATCATCTTCCATAATATTGCCGACAAATTTGTATGCATTTTTGTGATCACACAAAACTATTCTGAGTGGGTAATATGGGTTTTGAGATGCCGTAATGTTTAATGCTGTGCTGTGTATACTTGAATGGCACTTTGACTCTGGAGCTACTCCATACATAAAATCAATAATTTTTCTTTTTTATGGCTCAAGTTAGTTTTAAGAAATGCATACTCCTATCCATACCATGTAAATTTGGCAATATTGACATTATCAAATGCTTACTTTAGTCAGCAATACAGTTATAACATCCCCCCCCCCCCCTGAACCAATTAATGCTACTACTGTTACAGGAGTTGATTGTATCATAGATGCAGTCTGATTTGCAAAACTTGAATTATATCATAAGTTAGAAACAATGTTTTTACACTATATGTAACTCTCTCAGTGATCTTAGAAAAAAAGGCGGAATTATAATTGGAGTACTGTTTTCAGTTGTAGATGTATCACCTTTCATTAACATAACTATACAGGGTGGATTTTTTTTAAGTGTCTCATATTCTTATAGGAGACAGCACTGGTCAAAATTAGAAAAAGTCCTATAATCAGACGTCATGTTACTTGTCAAAAATGGACAATATTCAGTGATGTAGACAACCTTCCTGTTGACATTCATTGATCGTTTGTTACTGGTTGTGTTTGTCTCTGTACTTACTACACTGACTGTGATGCTGTTGACAGACATAGCACTTATAATTGTCTTCTACAACAGTTATTCAACATGTACTGTTTTGAAGTTGTATTGGCTTTAGAACAAAATTAGTGGTTTTCGGGAATGTTAAAAACATGCACAATGAAATGGATTCTTGTTATTATGCAGGAAGTGGCAGACGTGATATGCTGCAATGATTTAGCCAACAACATTAATAGATAGACACATGTCATGTATAATGAATGACATCCACAAAACTGCATTCCATCCAAAAAAATATTCAGTAGGTTGTTCCTGTGACTTTCAGACATAATGTCATCACATGATAAGGATGAAGAATCACAGTAGGCTTTGCATAATTTGCATGCCGTGTAGGCAGGAGAATGTGTTGCAACAAATGGATTATGATCCTCAAGCAAGTGTGCAAAGAATTGGAGTTGCTGAAAGCATAAACCAGACTTGCGTGGTCAGTTTTCCATGTCTGCAAACACTTACGCCACAATACCACCATTCCAAGTTATATTTTTGCTCGTGGATTGTAAGATGATGCAATGAAGATCTGCAATCCACAGCTTGCATTTTAGTTCTGGATGAGATGGGTTTCACATAGAGTTTGCAGTTAATGCAGAGCAAATCCTTCAGCAGTTGTGGATGCTAGACATCAGATTTAGTGTCAATGTTTGAGCAGGAATTTTGGGTGACAGACTCATAGACACACAGATTTTATCAGACAAACTAGCAGTCACTGCGTATTGCAAATTTCTGTGTGACAAATTACCCCAACTATTGGAGAATGTTACTCTTGCAAAAGACAACCAGTGTAGTTTTTGTGCAACAGGGTACAAACCCATTTTTCGCACCTCGTATCTCAGGATCTAACAAAGTGTAAAGAATGGCAGATTGGTTTAGGTGGTTCAGTAGCGTGGCCTCCTAATTTGCATGACCATCCCTTGGAATTTTAGCTCCCTTGGAATTTTAGCTGTCTCGACATTTAAAGGAACTGATGTATTCCACACCCTTCCGTTATGGGAGCTTGAGTCCGGGCATTTGACCAAATTTGAGGGCAGTCAGGTATGTTTGAACATGTTTGTGATTCAGAGGGATGTGTAAGAATAGAAAACAATCACTAGATTGTGGACCTTTAGGTTAAAACTTACTCTTTTCCTGGGTTCCCAGTTGTAAATAAATTTGTTTTTGTGCTTTTCATGATTAATTAAACTTAAAACCATTAATTTTATAACTGAAAACAGCATATTTCAATGTCAACACATATTTTTACTAATTTTAGCTTTAGAATCCTAGATTTAATGTAAAGTAAAATTCTTACATTTTCAAAAGATTAGAACAGCATACAAGGATCAAAAATTGGGAGGACTGAACGTGATTAAAAAAAAAAAAAAATCTGTAGCTCACAGAATCATGGTCAACTGCTTGTTTCCGCAAAGAAAGATTTTTGTAGGCCCCTGACATAATCAGTATCATTAAATCACGTAGGCTGCAATGGGCGGGTCACGTAGCTCGAATGGATGATGGCAAGGCAGTGCGCAGAGCACCTAGAGGGAAAACAGCCTGTGGGGAGACCGAGGTGTAGATGGGAGAACAATGTGAAGGCTGATTTGAGGAGCCTAGGTATTGAAGGTGAATGGAAGGAAATAGCCCAAGACAGGGACAAGGGACAGATGGTGAAAATACGTTGCTTGAACTGACCACAGATGGAAAAAAGAAGAAAAACACACATACACAAAGGGAGAGCCATTGTAGTAAAAAAAACCTCACCTCTTTCCTAGCTTATACACGGATTCTCACTGTAGGAAATCGAACCAACTGTCAAATTTTTTATCCACCTGCTAAACTAAACTAGTTTGTGGTGTATCGATAGACGTATAAAGTGTAACATTTCATTGTTCAAAATGTATTCTAGTTTCAGTGTATGATAGTTCATCAGAAGAAAATGCTGAAAACAGCTAATCCAAAGTCTAGTCATATAAGACTGTGGCTGCCATAGTTTCTGCACTATACAATAAATGAAAAAGTTATATTTTACTAAGCACACAACAAAGACATTAGTTTGGATATGAAGTTTTTCAAGGTGGATCCTTGCATAAGTAGTTCTCTGTTGACTTGCTACATCAAATACGAATAAAATTCCAAGCTTTCGATGATTGCCTCCATCATCACCGTCGTGGGGTAAAAATGACTGTTATGAACTGGAGAGGTTCGTACTTTTGTACCCACGGTGTGGCATGTGATTGGCTGTATTATGTCATGGTGCCAACACAGAAATCCATAGATTTTGTTTGTGCTCTCTATCCAGTATTGCTTGCAGTGCCATCCCCCATATCAGGTGTTAAATTGTGGGAAGTTTTCCTCTGTGATTTTCTTTATCAAGTGCATGCTTCCATGCATTGCTACATGTGTAGCCGGTGTCTCTACTGAAGTTGTTTTCACAAAGTCTAATTTCAACTGCTTCCCTGATCACATAGTTCCAGTAGGCCAATGCGTGAGCAAGTATTCTTGTTTGTTCAAACAAAATTTGTGCTCATATAACAGGCTGTTCTCTGCCGCTACTGATTTATCCAAATAACTGTATTTAAGGTGCCATGGATGCTCAACACAGTATCAGTCCGTATAGAGTCACCCACATGATTTTGCCAGACTCTCGGGCCAAGATTATCCTTGATTGGTAACAATTGTTCTGAACTTTGCTCCAGCTCCACATAAGCTACCAGTGGCCAAGATTACCAGTGGAGTGCAACAAGTGGTTCGGCACCTCCCTGAAGAAGTGCAGATGAGGTAAGGCTTGCTACCAGCTGGATTTTAGTGACACACAAGCCCTGCTAATGAGTGGAGAAACATGGACTGAGATCATTGGAGGAGGATGAAGAGGTAGTTATCTTACCAGCTGACTAGCGGAATGTTACAATTATCATACAAAAGTGGGTCTGTTACTGGAATACAGCACATACTGAATTCTCCATTGGGTTTCCACATCAGCACTTATCAGGAAGAGGGGTGAACATTAAGAATTTAAGGCCAAGGCCATCCAGGCTGTACGGCTGCCTAAGATACACAAAGGTGGCATTCCACTGAGAGCCATTTAATAAAGTTATCAGCTCTCCTACGTACAGGCTGGCAAAGTACTTAACTAAATAATTGACACCTATAGTTAGTCATTGTAAACACACATTAAAACTCTCAAACATTTGTTGATACCATAAAGCAGGTGAGGATAGAGCTGAATGAAGTCATGGTCAGTCTCAATATGGTCTCCCTGTTTACGAAGTTGCCATGGAAGACACACTAAAATTGAAACTTCCTGGCAGATTAAAACTGTGTGCCCGACCGAGACTCGAACTTGGGACCTTTGCCTTTCGCGGGCAAGTGCTCTACCATCTGAGCTACCGAAGCACGACCCACGCCCGGTACTCACAGCTTTACATCTGCCAGTATCTCGTCTCCTACCTTTCAAACTTTACAGAAGCTCTCCTGCGAACCTTGCAGAACTAGCACTCCTGAAAGAAAGGATATAGCGGAGACATGGCTTAGCCACAGCCTGGGGGTTGTTTCCAGAATGAGATTTTCACTCTGCAGCGGAGTGTGCGCTGATATGAAACTTCCTGGCAGATTAAAACTGTGTGCCCGACCGAGACTCGAACTCGGGACCTTTGCCTTTCGCGGGCAAGTGCTCTACCATCTGAGCTACCGAAGCACGACCCATGCCCGGTGCTCACAGCTTTACATCTGCCAGTATCTCGTCTCCCACCTTCCAACACTAAAATTGTTGGTTACTCATTTCTCTCCTGAAATTTTGAAATTATTTTGGCAGACTTTGACATCCACTTACTTCCTGCGTGGTGGAAATTATTACGAAATGACTGATGGAACAGCCATGACTTCACCAATGTCCCCAGATGTAGCTAACTTTTTCATGGAGGATTTTGTAAAACGAACATTTTACAGTGCTCCCTTCCGGCCTTCCAGCTTCTTCAGATATGTTAATGATACATTTTTAATTGGCCGCATGGAAGTGAAGCACTGCAGCAGTTGATTTACCATTTGAATGTAATACAACCTAACATAAGATTTGCTGTGGAGATGGAGAAGGCCAGGAAGTTACCTTTTTTACGTGTGCTGGTCGAAGTGAAGTTAGATGGGTGACTTGACCATTCTTTGTACAGGAAACCAACACATACAGACCTGTGTCACAATGGGCATAGCTTTCACCATCCAGCTTAGATGAGAGCTATGCTGAACACCTTGGTACACAGATCCAGGTTTTCGGACAAGGTCCACATCGACTGTGAGATTAATCATCTAGTGATGGTGTTCAGAAGCAATATTAGATCAACACTGTCAAGGAAACCGTGATGCGACGACATTCAAATGAGCCAAGAGAATCAACGCACACTGTAAATTTCCCTTCTGCAGTGCAACAACTAGCAAGATAGGTAGAGTTATAAACAGACAAGGAATCAGACCAGCCTTCTGGCCAACCAGAAAATTTAAAGAATGTTGCGACCAGTCAAGGATAATCTTGGTTTGAGAGTGCTGGGAATTTACAGAATTCCTTGTAAGTGTGGCAAAAGTTATGTGGGTCAGTTTACACGGTCTGTTGCCAATTGCTGCATCGAGCATCAGCATCACCTTAAATATAGCTATTTGGATAAATCAGCAGTGGCAGAGCACAGCCTGTTATATATGCACAATATTTTGTTTGAAGAAACGAGAATACTTGCTCACTCATTGATCTATTGGGACTTTGTGATCAGGGAAGCAGTTGAAATTAGACTTTGTGAAAACAACTTCAATAGAGACAGTGGCTATAAACTTGGCAATGCATGGAAGCATGAACTTGATAAAGAAAATGCATAAAGGAAGACTTTTTACAGCTTACTGCCTGATGCAAGGAATGGTGCTGCAAGCAACACTGAATAGAGCTTGCAAACAAAATCTATGGATGTAGAGGATGCCACTTCAGTACACACAATTTCTATGGATGGAGAGAGCACAACCTCAGTAGATAGTTAGTTTTAGCCCACAATGCTGATGGAGGCAATCATTGAAAGCTTGGAATTTTATCTGAATGTGATGTGGCAAGAAGCTGAGAACTTTTTATGCAAAGAGGTTAGCGGTTACATTTTGATTCTTATAAGTTTTTCTTGCCATTTTGGAATTGTGAATTTGTTCCCACATCTTTTGACACCAGAGACTTTCTGAAGCATATTGTTTTGTAAATATTGTTTAAAATTATACTAAATGCTACTGGGACTCTTATTGTTCACATGTGTTATAATTACTAAGTCGCTGAGTTCGATAATGTCAATCACTAATTAAGAAATGTGAAACTGCCGCACCTATAGGACAAAGCATAAACGGTTTAAAATGATGCACCAAGTTTTGACTTTTTTTTAAAGTTTTGAGTTGTAACAATAATATGTTCAGTGACAGGATGGTTGGAAAAATAAAAATTGCTAAACTGTATTGTATGTTTTTATTTTACTAATATTAAGTACTTGTGTCCCCGAGCAATACCAAATACTTTTTATATGCACTTCTATGCAGCATCTTGTTTCTTTCTCGTATTATGTTTTGAGTGGTGAAAAGCGGTACTTAACTCAGCATGCAAATGGAGCATTACATAAGATAAATGTTGAACGAAAATCAAAACTGAAGCAAATACCTTTAACAAAGATGTCTGATGAATCCACCAAAAAGAACCAATACTGCAGTGACTTGCGTCATGCTATTATAACAACAAACATCCCTTTTCTAAAACTAGAAAATCTGTTCTCAAAGGTTTTTCTTTAGAAATACGGCCACCAGTCTGTTCTTGCAGACTCAACATTGAGTAAAAATTATGTGAATTCAACTTACATGGACACATTGCATGGAATTCAAGAAGATCCATCCAGGACTTATTTCATTTCTTCAAAGCAACTGCCAAAGACTAACCAGCAAACACTTGCACATTGTCAACAATGGGCTGTAGGTACTATATCCAAATGGCGTGGATGAAAACAAGATGATTCTGGCCTTCACAGATGTCACTGCACATATTGTTGCAGTGTTTCAATTGCTTCAAGTATTGTACCTTTTGATGATATATCAGAGCACGTAAGGCTAAAATTCACTAAGGTAAGTAAGTCGATCCAAACAGTAAAGTAAGTTTTGTTAAAGCACAATCAAGGATACAAGCATACAAATAAAACCTCCCAGCTGTCTCCTTGCCACATGAACCTGCAGCAAAACAACTGCTCAAAGTTCCCTCGATTCAAAGGGACTTGGATTGTATTAGAGCCAGCTACAAATTTATGGCAATAATTATTTCAGAATTAGAAGGCTCAGGGAGACCTATCAATGAGAACATTTCTTAACTGGATAAAATGAAAAAGAAAATTAATGAAGTGGGAGAAAAAATATGGGAAAAATACAAAGGGTTTTGCAGAAGAACACTGCTGTGAAGGACTTATGCACAGTAGCATGCATACTTAGCAGAAAAATCCAGCTACTCTGCTTGCAGCATTCTTGTCCAACATGTGCCGAAAGTGAAGTATGCCCCTGTCACATCCATTGCTGTAGGATGTTCTTTTTTAGCATATAAAGTAATACTGACTGACAAGTGCCATAGTTTTTCTCTGGAAAACTTAGAAAAGGTTTTAGTGATTTAAGGTTGAATATTAAGTACACTTGTTTTTGTTCTACTGATCTGTGTTTATTAAAAACTAGTTTTCGTCTTATTTGGCCATCTTCAGGAAACAACTGACTAGCATCTGCAAGGGACACTAGTTCTTATGTAACCAAAGATTATAGGCAAAGATACAATCCCTTACATAGTGTTGTGCCTCAAACTTGTTTTCTTAACATTGAAATTACACTTTATGCAATGGAAAATGTAAAGCACTATAAATAATTGAATTACACAATATTACAGGTTAAATGGTTACAATGTTTTTTGTGGTCTTGGCATCGGCTGAGAAACTGTTAAACTGAGTACACTTCATTTATGTTGTGCAACACACGTTTTTTAACATTGTAAACTAAACTTTAGGTAATGGATAGTGTTATACTCAGTAATTAGAATACATAATTGTACAGTATTACAGGTTGTGTGGTTATAGTGATATAATTTATGAAGTCATGACATTGGTTAAGAACCATCTTACTGAGCACTAGTAACGTATGTTGAGCAACAAAACATGTTTTACATTGTAAATGACATTTATATGTGATCGGCACTATTAAACATAGTACATGGTTAAAATATACAATATTAAAATGTTACAAGTTATATTGCTGAAGTTATTTACTGGGAAGCCAACTATGGTCTGAATGTTTGAAACCACTGGTTTCTCTGGCATTTATTAAATTACGTAATACACGTATTTAAATATATGGCTATATTTGTTTTATACTGTATATTTATCTTGGAAAAACTAGAAGGTTTGGGATCAGTTGGAACATTAAAGTAGTGTGTTTGTTGTGTTGTGCAACTGCGTATTTTCATTTTCCTTGTTTTTAATGAATAAGAATGTGCTCATGTGTCAACATTGTGTATTTGATGCTATGTTTAGTTTTTCTGCATGATACTTTTTAGGGCCTATTTTAGGTTTCATGTAATTTAAATGAGATACTGAAAGAGCTTATTTTAGGCACTTAAAATGCACTTCTGACAACCTTAAACTTTGTGGTCTTGCAGTGTCAACAGACAGATGGCTATCATAGGACAGAATGGTGTACATCTCAACAAGCATTTGCTTCCTGGGATATGTTTATAGAAAATTTTTCTCCTAGTTCTGACTAGTTCCCTCTTCTGTATGAATATTACACTCTTGTTAACACCTTGTGTAAGATACATTCTGTTGGGTGTATTGTGGCCATTTCATTATCCAGTGTACGTTCAATATTGTGTAATTTAAAAGCACCACACTTGTCATTTGTGTGTGTTTATAAGCCTCAAGACATGGTCTCAATATTAGTTGAGGACAAATTAGTGTACCTTTCTTTCCATAATAAGCCATGGGTATAATATTTGTTACTAGTTAATGTTCTGTTAAACCTATGACAGTATGCAGACGACAGAGTGTATTTGTGACTTAAGTGTGTGTAATATGTATTTCACCTACCTGGTTCGTAAGCCTGTGCCTCTTAAGCATTGTGGATTTCCTACGTCAATCTTCTTCCTGTTGCTATTGAAGGTGGATCATTGTTTTTAAATTATGTACACAACACTGTGGATTTTAATTGTCACTTCTCGTTTATTATCACACAGTTCATTATAATGACCAGTTTAGTAAATTACTGAACATCCAAATCTTTGCGTAGGTCAATAAGCTACAGACTCATAGACTGTTCAAGAAGTTCACAAGTGGCAGTAATGAACAGAAGGGCAGCACACTTTGAAAACTTGCTGTGCCATTTTCCATACTGACACATTTCAATTGTACACATTACACAGTAGTGAACTTTTTTGCTGGTCGAATTTTAGCCACCGACTTTCATAGAGATGTTAACCAAGCACTAACTTGATGTGGAATACAGATGTGTGGTTGAGGCAGGTCATAGAAAGACTGGCATGGTGATATGTTTGAACTGGGTAATCATGTTTTGGTTTATAATGCTGCAAGGTGACTGCTTTACTAGTGGTGGTGTTCTCTTGATTCAAACCATAATTTGATTTAGCTACATGATATGTGATTACGATTGTGTAAAATTTCCAGGTTCATAATTTTGCTAATTTAGGATATTTCTTAATCGGTGAATGACTAAAGGCACTAATCAATTCAGGAAAATCAGGGCAACGGAAGTATGTCAAATCTGGGAAATAAACAGGCTTAAGGGCTCAAATAACAAGTATTTTAGTGTGTGGCATGAATTTAATTACAGATAATTTCTTAATTAAGGAGTTCTCTGAAAAGTTGAAGTGGTTGCTGTAATGAATGAAATTATGGCTATCCAACTAACTACATCAATGTCCTCATATTTACTGATTAGCTCATGACGTTTTTCCAGCTACATAGCATAACTTTTAGTTACTGAGTTATTTCAAATAAAAACGTTTTATGTAAATAAGAATTTTGCATTTCTGTACATCAAATACAAAGACCCCAATTTGAGTATCACCAAGGTGGCACTGAATGTAATTAGCTTGTGTGTAAGTGAAGAAAAGTGTGTGTTCTGCTGGCATTGCAATCAATTTCATGATGTGTTATCTAATATTAAAAATAACAGAGAAAACTGGTCATAAATTTACAAATTGTTGTAAAGAAACTGCCATACTGATGTGTGTACAAGAGAGAATCAACTCCACAAACAAAGGCAAAGAATCTGAAGAAATTTACTTTAAATGTAAGAAGTTTGACATATTTTGAGACAGGAAATGTATCTCGTGTAATATAATTATGAAGGTTATGGAAAGAAACAAGGATCACAGTGTTTGTTGACCATCAACTTCATTATACAGCCACAAAACTGCACATGAAGCAGCAGTGGACAGAACCGGGTAACGTTTCCAGTCATCAGCAGTCCAATGTCAGTGTTGACAGGCCCAGGTGAAGCATAAACCTTTGTCTAATGCAATCATCAAGGGTACACGAGTGGGCCTTCGGCTGCAAAAGCCCATATTGATGATGTTTTGTTGAATGGTTCGCATGCTGACACTTGATGACTGCCCAGCACTGAAATCTGCAGCAATTTGCAGAAGGGTTGCACTTCTGTCACGCTGAACGATTCTTTTCAGTTGTCGTCGGTCCCGTCCTTGCAGGATATTTTTCCGGCTGCAGTGATGTCGAAGATTTGATGTTTTACCGGATTCCTGTTGTTCATGGTACACTTGTGACATGGTCATTCGGGAAAATTCCCACATCGTAGATGCTGTGTCCCATAGCTTGTATGCCAACTATAACACCACATTCAAACTCACTTTAAATCTTGATAACCTGCCATTGTAGCAGCAGTAACCAATCTAACAACTGCACCAGACAGTTGTCTTATATAGGTGTTGTCGACCCAGTGCTGTATTCTGCCTGTTTTAATATCTCTGTATTTGAATATGCATGCCTATACCAGTTTCTTTCGCACTTCAGTGTATTTTGAAACACCACATTGCTATTTCTAAGACCTTTCTGATTTGATAATGTGCTGGCCATTAAAACTGCAGCACCACAAGGATAGCAAGTGACAAAATTTTACTTATTGTGATGGCAGAGGTCATGACACACATCCAGTGGTGCCAGTTGAGTCTGTCAATAGATCGGGTTTCACTAGGCATGGCCTGCACCTCAGTATGTATGGGAAGGGGAGGCTGGCAAAGCTTAGTGGTGACAGTGTAGTGGGGGAGGCGGGGGGATCACTCACGGGAAAATTCCTGTAGTAGTTGGTGTTAGAACTGCACCTTTTTTAGACTGAAGTCAGCTGATAGGCATCCCTTCTTAAAGGAAGTCCCTCTGACAAAGGAATCACCTTCAAAGGAGGTCAGGTATCCAAGTTGTGAAGGAATTAGCATATTTCATCAAAAGATAAGAGGTATTAGAGAGAAAATTGGTGAACTGCTTATAGATGTTGACTCTGACATTACTGGTATATTGGAGCACCACTTAAGTCCCCTTACTCAGACTTCAGAGTATTTCTGCTCAAGGTAGAGTGTTCTTGGTTCACTTTATAGGAAGTACCAAAAATTAGTTATAGGTGGTGGCCTTGATATTAATTTTGTATGTGATTGTGGAAGAAAAAGCATGCTGGAAGATCTTCTAAATTCATATGATCTGATGCAGACTGTGTTTCTTGCAGCTAGGGTGAAGGGGAAAAATAGCACATCTGTTGCTAAAAAAAAACCTGACTTTGATTTTCATCATGGATCCCATGTGTCAGTAAATGTTGTTCCAGCCATTCGACATAATTGGACCATGGTTCGACCTGCCTGATCTGCTGTAGAGTTTCCGTCAAGGTCTGAAGAAATTCCTCAAAGGAGGCCATTTCATCCATAAATGAAAGTTTAATCCTCGTCGCCGATAACTGTAATGTCCTGCGGTTGGTAGGAAAGATCTAAGAATAAAGTCTGAACACTGTTTTTTAACTAAAACACCTTCTTGGCGTGCACTAATTTCCACACTCAAGAACAACAAGAAACGCAATAATTCTTGTGATGGCAAAAGCCAGATAAGAGTACAAGACAATGAAAAGAAATAATAACCAAAATACTATGCCACCCAATTACAAAGTGGCATGACGCCCAATAAGATACAACTTTCTAATGAAGGCTACGACGAGTGTCTACAAGGGCCGAAGTTGTCCTAGCTGTAGGTACACACTGCCGGTCTTACTTTGCTGGCATGCTTATAACACTGATTCGGCGGAGTGCTACACGTGGTCCCATTAGTTCCAATTGGTGGATCTCTGTCACATGGCTTTTCACGAAGTAGTGCCATGTTTATGCGGAAAGTCTGTTGATGTTCAGATCCACTGGCAATGTTTCGAACAGAGCTCTTGAAGGCAGGTTGGCAGCCCACCTCGCTTGTCTGTTGTGCAGCCCCTCTATCTGATAAGGGGCCACTATGATAGTTTTATTTATTGTAATTTGCTATCAAATGTACAGTTCGGTTTTAGAAGTGGTTTAACTACTGAAAATGCTATATTCTCTTTACTGTATGAATTAAACAAAAGGTTTTCAACACTAGGCATCTTTTTTTAAATAACTGAGGCATTTGATTGTGTTGGTCACAAAATAGTGCCCCAGAAGTTGGACCATTATGGAATATGGGGAATAGCTCACAATTAGTTCGCTTCTTACTTTAACAACAGACAGCAAAAGATCATTATCCACAGTGTTGAGAATGGCTATGATGTTATGTCTGAGTGGGCACGATCAAGTAGCAGGCGTCCCAATGTTCAGAACTGGAGCCACTCCTGTTCCTTATGTATATAAATGATATGCTCTCTAGTATTGCAGGTGATTCTAAAATATTTCTGTTTGCTTATGATCCTAGCTTGGTAGTAAAGGATGTGGTTCGCAACATTGGCACTGTTTCAAATTGTGCAGTTCATGACAAGTTTATAGCAGGTAGAAAATAAATTAATGCTAAATAACAGTAAGACTCAGTTTTTACAGTTTCTAACACACGATTCAACAAAACCCAGTGTTTTAATTTCACAGAAAGGGCATATGATTTGTGAAGTTGAACAGTTCAAATTTCTAGGTGCTCATGTAGATAGTAAATTGTCATGGAAAGCCCACATTCAGGAGCTTGTTCAAAGACTTAATGCTGCCATTTATACTATTGAAAAGGTATCTGAAGTAAGTGATAGCTTGACACAAAAAGTAGTCTTCTTTGCTTATTTTCACTCGCTTATGACTTATGGTATTATGTTTTGGTGTAACTCTTCCCATTCTCAGAGGATATTTTTGGCTCAGAAACGGGCAGTTTGTTGACCCCTGTTCACTAGTCCGGGTACGGTATTCTGACATTGGCCGGTCAATATATATATTCTTTACTGTCATTTCTTGTTAACAATATCAGCTTGTTGCCAATAATTAAAAGGTTTCACTCACTTAATACCAGGCAGAAATTCAATTTTCATTTGGATCGCACTTCCTTGACTCTTGTGCAGTATACTGCTGAATCTATTTTCAATAAGCTACCACAAGAATTCAGAAGTCTTAACATTAATCCACGCACTTTCAAGTCGAAACTGAAGAGTTTCCTCACGGGTTGCTCCTATTCTGTTGAGGAGTTCCTTGAAAAATTAAGCTGATTCCTGTGTTATATTGTTGACTGTGTTTATATAAACTTATGGTTTATCTTTTTTGGGTTCATAAACATTTTATTTTATCTGTTATTAGTTTTATGTTATAATTTCATGTACTGACACGTTCCTTGACCTTGGAGATTTGCTCCTCAGTTTGGTCCTACAGAACCAGACATGTAAAATAAAACACGAAATACAGGGCCATTCAAGGTACCACTCTACAGAGCACCGTGATTCTGCTCTTTGCACCAGCTCCATCAGAGCTCTGTGAGCGGGAGTGTGGACCACTCGGCTGTTCGTGTGACAGTGACACGAATGCTTATTTCCCCGACTGAAAATACATTCCATTCCAAAGTTATTTGCTCCGTATCGCAATCAGCCAATGACGACAGAGGCTACAATCGGCCAAAGAAAACATTCTGATATGAGTGGCGTGCTGTATTATTTTGGTTCGTGTGGTTTAAATACAGATCATACGAGGTGTGGCTCTGAAGTTTTAAGAATGTATCCGCTACTGCTTACTGGTTTGGCAGGCAGGTATGCAGAGGGTGTGGAGTGAGTCATTGCCTTGTCCTTGAACGCCCACTGACAGGAAACTGCATTTCCTTAATTCAGTTCATTGTGGCAGCTGGTTGAGTGCGGGTCTGTTAGGGCTTGCTGCCGGATTCTGTCTGTGTGAAAATGGACGGAAAAAATGGAGCAATCACTTTGTGTGAAATTTTGTTTTAAAACCGGGAACTCAGATTCCGAGACTTACGAACTATTAAAAACAGCTTTTGGAGATAATTGTATGAGCCAGTAAATGTTTTTGTCTGTTTCAACAGATTTAAAAATGGGCACGAATCATTTGAATATGAACCACGGTCCGGCTGTCCTTCCACCGCAAAAACGAATGCAAATGTTGTGAAAGTTCGCGACTTAGTGCGCTTGATTACAATTAGGGAGATGGCTGATGAACTTAATTTAAGTTTCTATGAAGTTTAGTCCATTTTAAATGAAGACCAGAACATGCATTGAGTGTTCACAAAACTCATTCCAAAAGTGTTGTCAAGTGAAAAGAGACAATACCGACTTGAAGTGTGGCAAGAACAGATTAATCGGACTAAAAATGACACGTATTTGTTAAATAGGATAATTGCAGCTGACAAATCTTGGGTATATGGATATGATACTGAAACCAAAGTGCAGTCTTCAGAGTGGAAGACTCAAGGTTCACCACAACCGAAAAAAGCACGGCAAAGTTGGTTGAAGGTAAAGACAATGTTGGTGCTTATTTTTTATTCTACTGCTATTGGGCATCATGAATAAGTAAGAAGGTGCTTAAAACATGTGTAGGCCTGTGCAGGGATAGTGCCATGCAAACAACAAGGGGTGCAAGCCCCCTTCATGAAAAAGAATAACCACACCATAACACCACCGCCTCCGAATTTTTCTGTTGGCACTATACACACTGGCAGATGACCTCCATCAGGCATTCGCCATACCCGCACCCTGCCATCGGATGACCACATTGTGTATTGTCATTTGTCACTCCACATAACGTTTTTCCACTGTTCAATCGTCCAATGTTTACACTCCTTACACCAAGCAAGCCGTTGTTTGGCATTTATCAGCATGATGTGTGGCCTATGGGCAGCCGCTTGACCATGAAATCCAAGTTCTCTCATCTCCCGCCTAACTGTCATAGTACTTGCAGTGGATCATGATGCAGTTTGGAATTCCTGTGTGATTGTATGGATAGATGTCAGCCTATTACACATTACGACCCTCTTCAACTGTCGGCAGTCTCTGTCAGTCAACAGACGAGGTCGGCCTGTACACTTTTCTGCTGTACGCGTCCCTTCTCTTTTCCACTTCACTATCACGTCGGAAACAGTGGAACTAGGGATGTTTAGAAGTGTGGAAATCTCGCATACAGACATATGACACAAGTGACAACCAATCACCTGACCACGTTCGAAGTCCGTAAGTTCTGCGGAGCACCCCATTCTGCTTTCTCAAGATGTCTAATGACAACTGACGTTGCTGATATGGAGTACCTGGCAGTAGGTGGCAGCACAATGCACCTAATATGTGAAACATATGTTTTGGGGGTATCTGGATACTTTTGATCACATAGTGTGTGTGTGTAGTGTTCTGCAATGTATGTATGAAGATTTTTGTCCACCGTCATCACTTATGGCAACATTAGTTCATTTGCCAGTGTCAGCAAGGCATAGAGAACACAATGTCGATTTTTGACGGCCCTCAAAACACATGAAAACACACTGGTGTGCAAAAAGAGAGGCACAGAAAGCATTCAATATGACGTACTGTAATGTTGTCTGTGTATGTATGACAGTAACATATTAGATTGTTTAAGCACATGCTTACCACGTATTCCCTTGTTATTAACGTATTAGTTTCCTTGTTTTTTGAAAATGCTTGCCACATATCCCATTTCTTTTTTTAGGAGCCATGCAGAGTGTGAAGCTTACACATGCTCAAAATGCAGGAATTAAGATCCCACTTGGAAAATTTGCACACAAAAGAAATGTTAATAAAACTGGAGTTTGTATATGGCAAGTAAGGAAACATATTTACAGTGTGAAGCTTCCTGGCAGATTAAAACTGTGTGCCAGACAGAGACTCAAACTTTCATGGGCAAGTACTCTTATCAGCTGAGCTACCCAAGCACGACTCATGCCCCGTCCCCACAGCTTTACTTCTGCCAATACCTGTCTCCTACCTTCCAAACTTCACAGATAATGCAGCAGATGGAGGTTTAGTTGTAGGTCGAGATAATTGCCCCATACATATCTCGTACTCTTATCAGGTCTGGGGAAGAGTCAGATGAAGCATCAGGTAGAACCATATTGACATGATCGGACGATTTACCACTTGATTTTACTTGCTGTTGCTGCTTTATAGTAGCTTTTCGCAGTTTTGTGGGTTTTGCTGGAGTAGGAGCAGTAATGGTTGTGCTAGGCTTCTGAATAGCCTCAGCCATTGGAGGTGCCAGGGGGTCGCCCAAGTTGCCACTTTACCTATGTCTGCTGTTCTAGTGGGGGCTAAGGGCTCTGAAACACTTGCTGCCTTGCAAGTGCACTTACAGATGCAGGCTTTAGTGCCAATACTCACCGCCACCGTGCACGTAGAGGCATCAGCTTTTGGAGTAGGCTTCTGAAGTGTGGATGCAAAAGATATAGCAGATGTGGGAGGCTGTATGGACTTGTAGATCTTTTTGGCCTCACCATGGGGGATACACTTGGTTGTTTTTATATCCTGTACTTAGGATCTACTAGAAATATTCTGCAGTCCCTACTCCAAAGAATGGTGGTTTCCAGAACAATTGATACATTTGGCTGGAGGTGAGCAACCACTCCTTCACAAATGGCCTTACCGCAGTAGCCACACGTTGCGTCTCCTTTACACCCTAGGGTTGTATGCCCAAAACATTGGCATGTAAAACAGCGTATTGGGTTTGGTAAATAAGGCCTCACACTAAGGTGTAGGAAGCCAGCCTTAACATGCTCAGGAAGTTTTGTGCTACTGAATGTCAGGATAAAGGAGTCAGATTTGATATCATTCCCATCAACCACTTCATGATATGTTGCACTTCAACTACACTCCTGGAAATGGAAAAAAGAACACATTGACACCGGTGTGTCAGACCCACCATACTTGCTCCGGACACTGCGAGAGGGCTGTACAAGCAATGATCACACGCACGGCACAGCGGACACACCAGGAACCGCGGCGTTGGCCGTCGAATGGCGCTAGCTGCGCAGCATTTGTGCACCGCCGCCGTCAGTGTCAGCCAGTTTGCCGTGGCATACGGAGCTCCATCGCAGTCTTTAACACTGGTAGCATGCCGCGACAGCGTGGACGTGAACCGTATGTGCAGTTGACGGACTTTGAGCGAGGGCGTATAGTGGGCATGCGGGAGGCCGGGTGGACGTACCGCCGAATTGCTCAACACGTGGGGCGTGAGGTCTCCACAGTACATCGATGTTGTCGCCAGTGGTCGGCGGAAGGTGCACGTGCCCGTCGACCTGGGACCGGACCGCAGCGACGCACGGATGCACGCCAAGACTGTAGGATCCTACGCAGTGCCGTAGGGGACCGCACCGCCACTTCCCAGCAAATTAGGGACACTGTTGCTCCTGGGGTATCGGCGAGGACCATTCGCAACCGTCTCCATGAAGCTGGGCTACGGTCCCGCACACCGTTAGGCTGTCTTCCGCTCACGCCCCAACATCGTGCAGCCCGCCTCCAGTGGTGTCGCGACAGGCGTGAATGGAGGGACGAATGGAGACGTGTCGTCTTCAGCGATGAGAGTCGCTTCTGCCTTGGTGCCAATGATGGTCGTATGCGTGTTTGGCGCCGTGCAGGTGAGCGCCACAATCAGGACTGCATACGACCGAGGCACACAGGGCCAACACCCGGCATCATGGTGTGGGGAGCGATCTCCTACACTGGCCGTACACCACTGGTGATCATCGAGGGGACGCTGAATAGTGCACGGTACATCCAAACCGTCATCGAACCCATCGTTCTACCATTCCTAGACCGGCAAGGGAACTTGCTGTTCCAACAGGACAATGCACGTCCGCATGTATCCCGTGCCACCCAACGTGCTCTAGAAGGTGTAAGTCAACTACCCTGGCCAACAAGATCTCTGGATCTGTCCCCCATTGAGCATGTTTGGGACTGGATGAAGCGTCGTCTCACGCGGTCTGCACGTGCAGCACGAACGCTGGTCCAACTGAGGCGCCAGGTGGAAATGGCATGGCAAGCCGTTCCACAGGACTACATCCAGCATCTCTACGATCGTCTCCATGGGAGAATAGCAGCCTGCATTGGTGGATATACACTGTACTAGTGCCGACATTGTGCATGCTCTGTTGCCTGTGTCTATGTGCCTGTGGTTCTGTCAGTGTGATCATGTGATGTATCTGACCCCAGGAATGTGTCAATAAAGTTTCCCCTTCCTGGGACAATGAATTCACGGTGTTCTTATTTCAATTTCCAGGAGTGTATATCTGCTGCAGCCCACTCATGTTGCAATTCCTCCTTGGGAAAGTCTACTAGATCCCTGTATGTGACAACACCTTTGCTATAATTCAAGGTATTTTACAGTTCAGTGCCTATTGCATACTCCCCAATGCATTTACCAGTTTGGAGGTTAGCAGCTTGCTGGGAGTTTGAAGGGGGCCCATTGCACAAGCGTTTTACTGATTTTAAGGAGTCACAGATTCCCTCCAGACCCTTTTGTATATACAAGGGCGAAACCTTCTCAAAACTACCCTCCTTCCGTTTCACTATGAGAAACACATTCTGAGGACCAGCATGAATTGTGTCACTAGAGACTGTACTTTTTGAACAAATTCCAGAGTCAGGAGGACTGACTACACGAGCCCTCTTCTTAGACTGGGTGTTAGTGACTTCCAGCAGCCCACCCTACCCACTGGGAGGAGGAAAGACTTCCAGCAGCCCACCCTACCCACTGGGAGGAGGAAAAGACTATTTCGGTCCCACAAGCAACTAAGGAAATAACGAGTTCACTCAGACAGAGCCCCGCATGCCTGACTAAGCCTTATACAACTGAGGTGTGTAAGGTTACCCAAAAGTTGCCTGCTAACGACTGTTCCGTCTCAACAGCCACACACCCCATCAGCGTGCAGCACACTTTAAGATTTATTTCACCCTCACGATTTGGGCAGTCAACAATGTTTCACCACTACGCCGCACAGTGGTCGCTGAGGCATGCCCAGAGCTTACGGTGACAGAGGACTGGCAGTGTTCACCAGTCCCTAGCTCAGGAACCAGAGTTGCCAGGCCCGTACAAAGCAGGGCCATGCCAAACAGAATTGCTGATCTAATACATTTCCTGTTAAGCAGGTGGTCATAATGTGTAAGCTCACGAGTGTATGTTATAGTGATTATTTTCAATAATTTGCAGTGCCTGTACAGGTTGTTATTAAATGATACTGCACACCATTTTTATTATGCACATCAGCTGCTATAGACTTCCCATTCTAAGAGTTATTTTGATGATAATCTTTGCATGACAGGAAGATTAGAAAAAGGAGCATTACTGATGAAATACCCTGAGTGAATGGTGTGCTTAGTAATGCCAGTGAGTCATCCCTTATATGTAAACCTTGTATGGCATTCCTCAACACCACACAAGAAGCTGCAGTGAGGCAGGCCTTCTGTGAATATGGATGCCAATTTGAGTCTGACCTGATCTCTATGCACAGATTATTGTATTATATTTCTTCCAAGTCCTTTGACACTGAGGTTCCCATCACATTTACATCTGTGGTGTACTATTGACGGCCTGATGGAAAAGTCTGGTTCTCAGTATGAATCACATTCGACAGTTGAAATACAAAAAAATTATTACCATATTTACCCAAGTAAGAGACGATCCTGATTATAAGATTACTCCCATTTTTTTAAGAGGCTCCTTGAGAAAAATTTATTTTTAACATATTCTGATTAATCAACATTACAAACTTTATTCATGTAAGGGTCTGCCTAAACCGTGAACATTACATTTTTATCTTCATTGCCTTTTTTTTGTTTACTTAGCCTGTCTTGTGTGGTATCACTATTTTTAATAATCATGTTCAGCATCCTAACAGGACTGCTGTGAAACTCATATCTTCGTTGTTACAAATATTTGGCTGTTTCTACCAACTATGTCACTATTTCTGAGAACGTGGTTCCAGCGGCAGATTTAGCTTCTATGCTGACATGAGACTTCTTGCTTCCAAACATATCATCTGCCTGTCTGTCTCTCACTGGCTGTGTAGATCCAGTAACTGACCCACCCCCTATCATTCCCGTGATACTTTACAGTCAGTATTAACAACATTGCTGTATAAAACATAGCTATGCCACTGGCCCCAATTGTCCAATTTTAAAGTCATTTCGATTTAAGAGTCTAACACATTCAGGCAAACTGCAGTTTGAACGTGGTATACATTCATTAAGGTGTCAAATCAAATATTAAAAGAAACAGAGATGAAACAGGACTGAACTCTTAATTTCATTCAACATACAGTGGAGCTTTGATTTTACATTTTCTGATTTTACGTTTTTCACAATTCTAACCCATAAGTTTGTAACCCTTGTGAAAAACCAATAAAAGCAATGCAAAAAATTCTTCTTAGTAAAGTTTACCTCTATTCTAAATTCTTACTCCCATTTTCCTCTTATTGGCATTTGATGTGAATGAACGAGTTATAAGTGGCACAAAAAAACATGGCTGTGGCCAAGCGGTTCTAGGCGCTACAGTGTGGAACCGCACGACTGCTAGGGTCGCAGGTTTGAATCCTGCATTGGGCATGGATGTGTGTGATGTCCTTAGGTTAGTTAGGTTTAAGTAGTTCTAAGCTCTAGGGGACTGATGACCTCAGATGTTAAGTTCCATAGTGCTCAGAGCCATTTGAACCATGCTTCCTTGTTCCACTTATAACACAGTCTCATCTTTTTGCATGTATTTCCGATGCACTGTATTCAGCGACAATATAAACTGTCAACCTTTTAAATTCAAACACTGAATCTCAAAGAACATGCTTGGTCATAATCAAGGAAATGTTGCCCATTTCTGGCTACTGAACTCTTATTGGCTGGTGATTTGTTAAATCACCCAATAGCCAACACAGCCACCACACCACACTAACACACAAAATGAGCTCATCTACTGATTGTGGTGGAGGGGGGAGGCCCTCCAGTGATGGGAATGCAGGTAGGTGTGAAAGCATTTTGTGCAGTGCTGAAAATATACTTTTCGTGCAGATGATGTGCTATGACAGAGACGACACATGGAAATAGAACAAGGGTTTTGTGATAGCACATTTTAAGGACTTTTGTGTTCAAATTTGACATGATACAGGTGTAACAACTACATACACTACTCGTGTATAAACTTTACACCACACACATCACACACCGTAGATTGTAAAGATTGGCAACAGTGATAGAGGGCATGAAGCAAAACTGTAGTACCTGGGCTTTCTTTCAGATTTACAATTCACACAGTGTACAGAAATTCACTGAGCCGACTTCTAGTGAGTTTATAATGACAATTGGAGAAGTAAACTCATTTCTCATGTCTTTGTTATCGCATCATGCCTAAAATAACACTTTAATGGTGGTGAGCAAATGAAGTTCTGCTCATAACAACAACATTGAACAATAACAGCAATTCTGATAAAGTACATCATTAAGCAGGTGACTGCATTTCTACTTACAGTTTAACCACTTAGCTGCTGTAATGTTCATTAATTTTTGCTTTTTTGTGGGTGAGCACAAAGGATGATCTCTCAAAAATATATGGTTTGAAAATACACTCCTGGAAATGGAAAAAAGAACACATTGACTCCGGTGTGTCAGACCCACCATACTTGCTCCGGACACTGCGAGAGGGCTGTACAAGCAATGATCACACGCACAGCACAGCGGACACACCAGGAACCGCGGTGTTGGCCGTCGAATGGCGCTAGCTGCGCAGCATTTGTGCACCGCCGCCGTCAGTGTCAGCCAGTTTGCCGTGGCATACGGAGCTCCATCGCAGTCTTTAACACTGGTAGCATGCCGCGACAGCGTGGACGTGAACCGTATGTGCAGTTGACGGACTTTGAGCGAGGGCGTATAGTGGGCATGCGGGAGACCGGGTAGACGTACCGCCGAATTGCTCAACACGTGGGGCGTGAGGTCTCCACAGTACATCGATGTTGTCACCAGTGGTCGGCGGAAGGTGCACGTGCCCGTCGACCTGGGACCGGACCGCAGCGACGCATGGATGCACGCCAAGACCGTAGGATCCTACGCAGTGCCGTAGGGGACCGCACCGCCACTTCCCAGCAAATTAGGGACACTGTTGCTCCTGGGGTATCGGCGAGGACCATTCGCAACCGTCTCCATGAAGCTGGGCTACGGTCCCGCACACCGTTAGGCCGTCTTCCGCTCACGCCCCAACATCGTGCAGCCCGCCTTCAGTGGTGTCGCGACAGGCGTGAATGGAGGGACGAATGGAGACGTGTCGTCTTCAGCGATGAGAGTCGCTTCTGCCTTGGTGCCAATGATGGTCGTATGAGTGTTTGGCGCCGTGCAGGTGAGCGCCACAATCAGGACTGCATACGACCGAGGCACACAAGGCCAACACCCGGCATCATGGTGTGGGGAGCGATCTCCTACACTGGCCGTACACCACTGGTGATCGTCGAGGGCACACTGAATAGTGCACGGTACATCCAAACCGTCATCGAACCCATCGTTCTACCATTCCTAGACCGGCAAGGGAACTTGCTGTTCCAACAGGACAATGCACGTCCGCATGTATCCCGTGCCACCCAACGTGCTCTAGAAGGTGTAAGTCAACTACCCTGGCCAGCAAGATCTCCGGATCTGTCCCCCTTTGAGCATATTTGGGACTGGATGAAGCGTCGTCTCACGCGGTCTGCACGTCCAGCACGAACGCTGGTCCAACTGAGGCGCCAGGTGGAAATGGCATGGCAAGCCGTTCCACAGGACTACACCCAGCATCTCTACGATCGTCTCCATGGGAGAATAGCAGCCTGCATTGCTGCGAAAGGTGGATATACACTGTACTAGTGCCGACATTGTGCATGCTCTGTTGCCTGTGTCTATGTGCCTGTGGTTCTGTCAGTGTGATCATGTGATGTATCTGACCCCAGGAATGTGTCAATAAAGTTTCCCCTTCCTGGGACAATGAATTCACGGTGTTCTTATTTCAATTTCCAGGAGTGTATAATGTGTGGTCATAGCATGTAAGAAAACAGCTAGATTATATTGTACTCAATTTTTTGATGAAGTTTTACTTGCTGTTACACATCTACTACTTTTTAAGAACTGATGAAATACATTACCACAAACTACTGTATAAACATTGTATTGTACATTTAATTTCCTTCACTTACAAGGGAATGATCAGACTTGTCATTCTGAAACAAGTATTGTTTTTTTTTTTTTTTTTTTTTTTTTTTTTTTTTAGCACTGTTATTTAACTGTGCAAAAGGTCTGTATGCAAAATTGTGCTGCTGACATGAACTGGAAGTCACCTAATAAAAATCACGAACATGGCTGTGTTTCCTCCTTGGCGCTTGCAGTGACGGCTTGCCACCCCTGGAAATGGCGAGTCGCGAGCGTTGTGCGCATTGTCGGGAAGTGAGGCCGTCTTATCGCGGCGTTCACTAAAGAGGAATATCGCTGCACGGTTTTGGATTAGTCGCTTCAAAAGATCACATAAAATTGCGGCAAGAAAAATAACAAAATTTGTATTGAGAAACAGGTTGGAAAATGAAGTGACACAAATCGAAATGATAGAAGCTTTTCTTACAAATGCAAAAAAATAAGATCGCTAGTTTTAGTGAATCGTACGTGTACAATCTTGTATGAATATCAAGAGCTCAGATGGAAACCCAGTTCTAAGCAAAGAAGGGAAAGCAGAAAGCTGGAGGGAGTATATAGAGGGCCTATACAAGGGCAATGTACTTGAAGACAATATTATGGAAATGGAAGAGGATGTAGATGAAGATGAAATGGGAGATACGATACTGTGTGAAGAGTTTGACAGAGCACTGAAAGACCTGAGTCGAAACAAGGCCCCGGGAGTAGACAACATTCCATTAGAGCTACTGACGGCCTTGGGAGAGCAAGTCCTGACAAAACTCTACCATCTGGTGAGCAAGATGTATGAGACAGGCGAAATACCCTCAGACTTCAAGAAGAAGAAGAATATAATAATTCCGATCCCAAAGAAAGCAGGTGCTGACAGATAAGAAAATTACCGAACAATCAGTTTAATAAGTCACGGATGCAAAATATTAACGCGTATTCTCTACAGACGAATGGAAAAACTGGTAGAAGCTGACCTCGGGGAAGATCAGTTTGGATTCCATAGAAATGTTGGAACATGTGAGGCAATACTGACCCTACGACTTATCTTAGAAGCTAGATTAAGGAAAGGCAAACCTACGTTTCTAGCATTTGTAGACTTAGAGAAAGATTTTGACAATGTTGACTGGAATACTCTCTTTCAAATTCTGAAGGTGGCAGGGGTAAAATACAGGGAGTGAAAGGCTATTTACAATTTGTACAGAAACCAGATGGCGGTTATAAGAGTCGAGGGGCATGAAAGGGAAGCAGTGGTTGGGAAAGGAGTGAGACAGGGTTGTAGCCTTTCCCCGATGTTATTCAATCTGTATATTGAGCAAGCAGTGAAGGAAACAAAAGAAAAATTCGGATTAGGTATTAAAATTCATGGAGAAGAAGTAAAAACTTTGAGGTTCGCCGATGACATTGTAATTCTGTCAGAGACAGCAAAGGACTTGGAAGAGCAGTTGAACGGAATGGACAATGTCTTGAAAGGAGGATATAAGATGAACATCAACAAAAGCAAAACGAGGATAACGGAATGTAGTCAAATTAAGTCGGGTGATGCTGAGGTAATTAGATTAGGAAATGAGACACTTAAAGTAGTAAAGGAGTTTTGCTATTTGGGGAGCAAAATAACTGATGATGGTCGAAGTAGAGAGGATATAAAATGTAGACTGTCAATGGCAAGGAAAGCGTTTCTGAAGAAGAGAAATTTGTTAACATCGAGTATAGATTTAAGTGTCAGGATGTCGTTTCTGAAAGTATTTGTATGGAGCGTAGCCATGTATGGAAATGAAACATGGGCAATAACTAGTTTGGACAAGAAGAGAATAGAAGCTTTCATACACTATAATGCCCATAATTAGTCTGGATGGTTCATTGCTGCCTAAACTATATGTGTGTCTTCAAGACCCAACTGGACGTTTTGGACCACGTGTCAAAAGAACAATGTTCTACGCAAACACTCTTGTGGTAGACGCATCGAAGTCTGGAAAAATGAGAAATGAAAACGTTACACTTTTCATGTGTCATGCTTTTCTTCCGCTCTGCGGGAACAAATCTCTTCTCCTTCTAGATTCGTGGTCAGGTCATAAAAGGTCTGATTCATTAAAAGCTGTATTTCGAGCCCACCCTGACAAAGTAGTATTGATACTTCAGATTCCACCCGGCACGACGAACGTAATTCAACCTTTAGACAGAGAATTTTTCCATCAGTGGAAGTCATTTTGCAGAAAACTAACAGAGAAAATTATTGTGTGCAGATCACTACAATTTCCTGTCTATCAACGTGACAATATTCAAGCTGCAATCAGTAGTACATTATCAATTTTCTTCCCCACAGTTTCAGAATTTGATTAAATATGCGTGGCACTCCTCGAAATATACTGATACTAGGCCTGATTCATTCCTAACACCAGCCTAGTTTTGTCTACGGACATCTAACAATGTCTGTGATTCGCAGGGCTGCCAGATGTTGTCTTTGCTTGTATGTTCTTGGTGCACAAGAAACCTATGTTTTGAACATTGTATCAATATTTCTCATTTTTGCGGTAATTACAAGAAATAAAATTTGGATGTGTTATAAACTGTATATTTATTTGTGTCTATTTCATAGCTATTTGGAAAGAATGTTGTAGATAACATGTCAGCCATATTTGTCAAAGAATGTTTAATTATCATACGATCGCTTTCACTGGGGGAATCAGCTCTCTCACTGCTGTGGCAAGAGAGCGGCGCGTAGCTAACGCCACCTTGTCCCTAGATGGCGTTGATATAACATAGCGAGAGAGATCAGGGTTGTACAAGAGGCAGTTATAAGTGCGGAAACCATGCGACAATAATGTCTTACTTCAGAAAATTGTTTACAGACTTCCAGGTCATGTCAGCGGCTAAAATTCTGCATACAGACTTCTTGCAATGTTAACTCACAGTGGTAAAAAAAGCAACACAGGTTTCAACATGAAAAGTCTGACCATTCCCTTGTTAGAAAGATTTTATACAAAGTACTGGAGAGGATTGGGATTTTTAATCATATATGCCATTTACATGTGTGCTCATATTTCTGGGAGGAGGAGGGTGTTTAACATTTTCATTGAATCTACATTTTCCTCAGTTCTGCGTTTTTTAAGTCTGGACCACAAGAAAACATAGAATAGGGGTTCCACTGTATTCTTCTCAACTACAGAGTGCAATATTTAACTCAAGACTAGGCTGGACAGTCTAAAATTTGGTAATATTAGTAGAATAATTGTTGCATCTGATGATAGCCTAAACTATACGAAGCTCAAACAGAACCATTCCACTAGTATTCTGCTCTTGTATTTTGAAAACAGGGACAAATTTGGAAATTAAAATAACTTAGACAATCAATATTACATGAGTGTGTCATTTTTCAGTGGCTGAAATTTCCTTTGGTTCTTTCTTGGTGTAGAAATTCATGACATACATGTAGTATTCTCCAATTGTCACTGTTTCAGACAAATTGCAGGGAGATAGATGAACAAAAGTATATGGTAAATCACACTGAAAGTCAAATACTGTATATAATTACCTAAGGCTGCAGAACCATACCGATATCATAAACTTAGAAACAGTATACCATAACTACAAAATGCTGCATTGTCTTCTCTGTCTGTTGTTGACACATTACTGGCATATATTGGGGTCTCTTAGGATGACCCTCATGAACTTCGCACCTAGTATCTTCAGTATAATATGAAACGAGTTTGCAGGAACATGGCATTTTCAACGCTGCTAAATTTGATGAAATTATTAGTTGGTGGAGGCATGAAGATTTCGGAGATCTTGTTCAAGAAATATACAAAAAAGAAGACAATTTTCCAATAGCAAGTGATCACAGTTCTGCTAGCAAATAAGACAATCATTCAGAGGAAGAACTTCAGGGCAGTTGTGGTGGGGACCTTTCTCTTTCTCCAGAATGTATTAAAAGTGTTAGTTCAAATCAAATGTGTTCTGAGTGGCGATAAAGAAAAATTTAGATCCCAACAATGAATGTCAATTTTGCAGACTTTCTTTTTGTGTCTATCAACTGTAGTTTTTATGTGCAAGTTTAAACCCTACAATTTTGTTTTGTGTGAACATTTAATTGCTACAGACATACTACAGTTTGTCAGAATGTAGATTCAGTTGTGTAACAATTCCTTTACGTGTACTACTTAAAAAAATTGCACTAAAGTACTTGATTCTGTGTGATAAAAAGTAAAAAACTGCAGGCGTTATTTAGTGCAATAAAATCAATAACAAGTATTTAAGTAACATAAGTGTAAAAATAATTCTCATATAACTTAAATGAAAAATTTCAAATGATTTGCATCCTACATCTTGGGTTAAACATAGGATTCCCAGGGACCCCACCTCATAGTATAAATTATAGAAAATCACATTATGTGTTAAGGTATACAAGAAATGAATAACCTGCACAATTTACAGTCATCAGAGAATATAAGCAACTCTGTTCTTTGGGCTATTTCTGGTTATTAACAGTCAACCAAATTTAGTTTCATTCTGCTGCCAGAAATAATGTGTGCGCACTTTTAAACACAAATAAAAACATTTCTTACATTTTCCTTCCCCCCTTTTGGACTCATACACAGAAACTACCAAAATCTAAAGCAATAACATCACAAAAGAAATAAAGTATATAAATCCTGATAGTACATGGATTACAAACACGAGAAAATTAATTTCTTTCAAGAAAGATTAGAGAAGTATCAAAAGGTGCATGTGTTTTATTGAAAGTAAAAATAAATGAACATTTTTCAAGTTTTTGTAAAAATATTCCTACAACATTGATATCTCTATTTATTTTCATAAATATTTTGCATGGATTAAAATGTTCTCACTTTGTACATTAAATAATACAATTTCCAAGCAATAAACAGAGATCAAATGTATGACCCCAACACTGTTATCAGTTCTTGTAATTACTAATTTAATTGAAAAAATGTATAAGAAACACATTTAAAATATTAACACACAATTATTTGCATCTGGGCACTCCAAAATCTAAACTTTTATTTATATATATATATATATGTATATATATATATACATATATATATAAGTATATACATATGCACACAATTATACATACAAATATTACAGTCTGAGTAAAATAGTTTTATCACTCTGAAAAATGACTGGCAGGTAATAAATAAATACTATCTACAAATGCCCAGTTCCATAAATTAAAACACAGTTTCTACACTGTTCCCAATGTACAATGTGGATAAACACATTTAGCTTGGACTTGCAGTTACCCGAAATACAAAACACCGTACATTATCTAGGCTTCAAATTTGGCGAGGCATGTTCCACAAATCTTATATTTACAGAATTTTCATAGGAACCAATAATTATATCAATTACATTTATGCACACATGGAATTGCTGCAGTGTACAACAACATTCATACAATTATATCAGATTATTAAGTGTGAACCAGAAAAAAATATATTTCATTGTACAGCCAATTTCTCTAAGCACTTGAGTGAGCTTGCAAAATGATATCTGATGCAAGTGATCTCAGTCTTCTGCCAACAGAAAGGGGACTCACTTACACTGAAGTAATTGAAAGAAGGCTGATGACTAATGATCAATTAAAAGTCTTAAACTTCTAGAAGTGGGATGGCTGTGCATTATACAGTACTAATTTCTAAATCACACTCGCCTATTTAAGCAGTGCATTTGTGTCCCGTTATCTGCTTTATATGCAGCCACAAACAAAATTAAATGTTGCAGGGACAAATAATTTTAGAATCAACAGAGGTTTGGTTAGGAGGATGCACCATTTTCATTCTAGCTATACAGCCTGTTAATCAAGTTAGTTATGTGAAGTGGTCTCTACTACCACAATAAGTGTGTTAAAGCACTTACAAATATGATGGCATTACCAACAATGAATTTCAACTAAAAACTGAAAAAGTTTGCAAAGTGAGAACACTCAGAGAAATTTATTATTTATGATAAATATTTCTGCACTACAGCACATATTAAACAAACTATTTGGAGAAACACAACACTTTTACTACATAATGAAAGGCCAATGCCCTCCACTACTTACTACCTAGGAAGGGAAAAGTGTTCTACATATAAACAGGCTCATCTCCCATCATACTGACAAACTGAACTACCGCAGAATTATGAGCAGCAAATAATTAGTCAAAATACTACACAATAACCTGTCTTAAATATTTGTGATCACAAAGTTTATAATAGAGACATAATCATTTCACTATGAAACAACACAACAGTGCATTAAAAATGGTGCAACCTTCTCCTTACCACAGAAAATTAAGTGTGCCTCTCATTGAAAAATCATTAACTACATACAACAAATAATGTAAAAATGACCACATATTATATTACCTCATGGATTACTTCTTGTGCAGTATGTAACACTGGGTACTTAAACACATGTAGTAGCAGTTCTCTACATGATATACAAACAAATGTACAAGGTAAAAACAGTGTCATCAGTCTCCAAACATTTACCTCAGATTTTACATCGGTGGTCTGGTAATCCTGAATATCAATCACTTAACTGGCTACTACTGATTTCAATATGTGTAATCAGAAAATACATTTTCTTGAAAGCAAAGAAAGAATTTAATACATAAACTTAAGTAACAATATTACACAGCAAAAATCACAACACTTTTGCATCACATTATTATATAATAAATATTAGCTCCTGTTCAGAACCAGAGAACATAATTTCAGGAGCAGTAAGTGTTACATATAAATCATTCTGGCTCCTCTGCCAATGCCTCATATACTTTTGTACTTAAAAGATTCCAGACATTTTGCAGCATTTTCTTTTATTTAAGAAATAAAATAAGAAAGTATTCCAAGAATAATTACAAAGAGAGGAGAACATAAGTAGCTAAATTTACTGGGGAAGGAGGGGGGGGGGGGGGGGGAGATCTATAAAATCGGCAACCACAGTAAATAAACAGACTAAAAAAATGTGAACGGCATAAATTGTGATTGGCATTTGGATTACTCCACTTTCTTAAAGAGTGAATGTGGTGTACTAATAGTATCTACATTCCTGCAAAAGACTGCTGAATACTGAGAAGAAGATGCTGTCAAGCCTGTTACACTGATGAAGTTTTACATTTACGTGAACTGAATGTTGCAGTGCTACAAATACAACTACAGAGGAATATCTAAAAATGAGTTAGGACATCAAATTTGTTCCCCATGAGTGACACAGTATATCATAAGCACACAAAGGCAAAACCAACAGGTTCTAAGCCAAACAATGCTATTAATTTAAAACTGGATAAATTCATCTCTTGTACACTTTCCCTCATTTAAAATTATGTCACTATAGATGTTTTTAACAATTAGTGTGACTATACACTCTGGACATGAAACGGTGAAAGCAAAAATTCACCAGCTGTCTCTGGATTTAAGTAAGTTAGTGAAGATAAAATAAAATACATTTTTGACATATGAGTACAGGTACTAGTCATCCCTATGAAACTATGGCAAAACGCTGTATGTTTAGTTTTAATGCAATAAAGGAGACAAATATTTAATGAGTATGGACAAAGGTTTGGGTCTAAATGTTTGACTGCCATAGTTAAATAACACAATGCAAGCCATCTTGATACCTTCAAAGTGCAACATGTTTTAAGGATGAACTTGAAACCTTTCTCCATAATATATTTAAACAATGCTGCAATAACTGTCAAAAAAATTTCAGTTACTAAGGAAACACCCAGTGGAGACAGAAGTAATATTTTTGAAACTTTTCCCTTGCCCATAATGAATATAATGTAACAGAACATGTCTGATGGTTTTGATATACAAAAGGAATGTTCAAATTTCATGTTCCATTGACATCTAGGCCTTTAGAAGTAGAGAAATAGATCATATTGGGCAAGTGGAAAGAAATTCATCACAGTCGCATTTAAAAAACTACCTTGACATTTGTTTGAAGTGATTTAACGTAAAAAATACAAAACCTCAATGAGGATGAACAGAAAGGGATTTAAGCTTCACTTCTCCTGAGTACATGTCCAGAGTCTTCACCAAAGGAACTGTAATAATTTGTTTTCGATTTGAGGGAATCATCTTCAAAAATAATCATTAAATATCTTAAAGATAAGCAACTATCATCACAGCAATGATCCAAAGAATTCGCCATCAGTTGCATAGCCACTTAGTTAGGAGAAAGGAACCACTATTATAAGTTCATTTGAATGTTTTCACTACTCTAACTATGTTTGACATGATCAAGAATGTGGAACACGTACTTTAATTTTTTATATAACTTTTATTTGTCTAGATCACAAGTTTATAAAATGATATTACTGGTCCTGGTTGTGATAGTAATCATATTAGATACAAGGTTGAGATTTGGGCAGTGTACATCTCTGATGTATTGAGTAAGATCAAATTTTAATGAAAATTTTTTGTCAGTCTCCACAAACCAAAGTCTAGCTCTCTGTTTTGTCTGACACACTTAATCCATACGAGTTATGTTTACCATAGGGCTTCCTCTCACAATCTTGTGAGACAAACATCTTTTCTCTTTAACATGTGAAGTATTTCTATCACAGTGTTTGTGTGCTTGTGGTTCAGGATTACATGCAGCATTTGCTGTGTGACCTCACTGATTTTTGCATAACCCTACACTTAACACTAGTGGATGATTAATTATTCTATAAAATCATAACATCACACCGTAAAACGTAACCATGGTTGCTTACATTTTACATTGCGCTGGTTTATGTTGAGAAAGCAATTTAATATCTACCAGCATTAAATCGAGCAGTATAAAAGATCAACGAGGTCGCGCAGAATAAACAAGGGCACAGCTAAAGCTATGCTTTGCATGTTCTTATTGATCTTTGCATAATGCTTGATTTAACACTGGTAGATATTTAATTACTCTGTCAAAGCACACCATCACACTGTAAATTGTAAACAACCATGATTATGTTTTACAGTGTGGTGGTATGAACTGATAAAGCAATTAAACATCCACTGGTGTTAAACTTAGGGTTATACAAAATTCGATGTTGTCACACAGTATAAACCAGGGCACAGTAGAGGTAGCATGTAACCCTTAACCTGAAGCATATGAGCAATATGACAGAAACACTTCACAAGAGAACAGATGTGTGTGACAGAAGGTTGTGAGAGTAAGCCCTGTGGTGAACATAACTCATCTGGATCTGGGTTAAGTCAACCAGAAGAAACTTAAAACACCATCTTACTCGACACATCAGAGAAGTGCACTGCCCAAATTTCAATACTGTATGTAAGATCCGATGATGACTGCTAGCACAATCAAAACCACTAATGCTTTATAAATTGTGATCTAGACAAATAAAAGATATATTTATTTTCTCTACTCTACATTACAAAAAAGAACAATATTCAGTACTTTACAATATTAATTAGATTGCAGTTGAGATAAATAATCTATGCCTTTGAAAGCATAGAAAAACGTATACATGTTCAATTTACTTAATAAAAGATGGGTTCTTCTTAGCTTGGGCTATAATGTTCTGTCCTTTGAATAGCCACTTTTGCATGATAGAACAGGCTGACTATGCTGTACAGTGATTTAACTAATATGGACAAATAACTGATATATGCATAGAGTTAGTTTTTTTACCTTAAGGACAGTCTGCTTAATTCTCTTGTGTATCATTTGACACCATATTATTCTTTCTGTGATAGAGCTACAAAATGATTTTTTATAACTGATATGAATGTATGAGTATTCACCTTAAAGAAAATATCTGAGTGGCTTTATTTGAAAACAACATATAGGCCACAAATTACAGTATGCTGAAGGGGAGGGGTAGAGTACTGCACTGCAGCACCACCCTCATGTTGTATGTCCAAAATGTGACTATTGGATGGCACATGTATGTACTCCTCATTATAATTGTCTTAAACTCAGAGCAAAAACCAAGGAATGTGATGACACACAGCTTCCAACTCTATATTCCATCTGATGTTCCTGTAACCTGTAGGCAAACTTTCTCTAGATACAGAAACTATTCTCTATTGCATGCAATATGGACATTTTGTATGAATCTCATAAAACCTCAGCACTAATATTCTGCCTAAGAACAAAGAAGACAAAAACTGATCCAGAAGTGTCATCTACATCTACCTACACAGTCATTTGTATCTGTACTAGCACTGCAACAAAACAGTTATGGTAACAGTGTCTTACTGGAAGTTCAGGAATCACTCCACATGAAACTATTGATAATGACTAGATTACATTCTGGAAACAAATATAAAACATGTTTCTCACCCACTGCAAGAACACCGGTAATACTTAAGTTTTAAAACCAACTTATTATTAACTGCCATTCACATAAGAAATAACAATGCTACAAAATGCCAAACAGTGAGCAGATTCGCAAACATGGGTTCCAGCATTAATGTGTGCAGTTTAATGTTCACCCATGTGTTTACCTCTCTCTCTCTCTCTCTCTCTCTCTCTCTCTATCAAACACACAAACTTCCCTGTTGAATCAAACAAATCTAAGTAAACAGTGTAATACCATACTTTCTACACAAATATGGCCAGCATAGATGACGACATTATTTGAAACGTTAGCCATAATATGTTTTCAGAAATTAAATATTGTTCAGTAATGTACAAATTGCCAATAAAATAAAAACAACAAAACCTGCAGGTTTTCATTGCTGGAGCATAATATTTATGCAAAAGATTGGTTTTACACTTTAGAGCTGTTAAACGAAGCTTGACTGACTGCCTGTCACAGACTTCCTCACAGATCATAGGTGGTCAATTTTCACTAATAAAATAAATACTGATTTATGTTTTAGAATAGTGAAGAATTTGTGCTTAAATGACATTTTTATAGAAGAACGTACATTATAATGAATTTATTCTAAAATAATGACTCAACTTAGCAAAAAGTTGACCAATTTGAGCTGAGAATGGAAGTCAGTGGTGCATTTGCAAAGGTCAGCAAAGGCTGTGTCATGCTTTGCAAAGGTCAGGATGTCAATATACTTCTTACAGCCTCATCTAAAGCAGCATCACCATTTCCACTGCTGTCTTCTTCGATACCACCACCATTAGTAATAACAATGGTAGAGTTCCTATTTATGAAAGGATCTGTTTCACCACTATACTCAATGGACACTGGAGAATTAACACAAGAATTCACAACTGATCCTGTAGTCCTTTTTTGACACTTAAGAAGCTTTGTACTTCTCTCTTCCGAAAATAATTTATCTTCAGCAACTTTCCTAGAATATTTGTGATCTATTTCTTCAGAGTTTACATCTACCGGCAGGTTGAGTACACTCACATCACTCACGGCACCAACACTCGCAGATGGTAATTCGTAGCCGTCTTCTGAGCGTTGCAGATTCAGTATGCTATCGATAGCACTTTGTACTTGAGCATTTAAAGCATCATTTTCTTCCTCCTCCTCCTCCTCCTCCTCCTCCTCCTCCTCTTCCTCCTCATCATCTTCGTCATCGTCGTCATCATCATCGTCTTCATCATCATCATCATCATCATCGTCATCATCATCGTCCTCATCATCATTTTCCTGTTCACTTTCACAAAAACTCCTATTTCCACGTACCACATTAGACAGTCCTTTAATACGTTCACTGACAAAATGAGTATCATGTTTGTGGCGTTTTCTTTTGTGCACAAAAGTTGTGGTACTGTCAGTGGTATCACAGATATCTCGCCTGTCTTTCTTTTGCACTTCAACATCACTACTTAAATTGTTCACAACACACTGGCTCAAATACTTCAATGGCTCACTCTCCCCAGCCACTCTTTCTCTAGAGCACCTACTTTTGAGACCCCCCGACACCACTCCTAACTTTTTCTCCCAGTTTGGATCTTCTGGAATTTCAGTATCTGAAGTAACAGATTTAGGAATATTGTGGTTATAGAGATCACAGAGTTCACCATTTGATGCACTATCACAGGACTTTTGCACTGTGTCCATATTTTCAGAGTTAGGTTCACATTTTAACGCATCTGTAGAAATGTTCTGAACACTATCATGAGTCCTGTTGTACTCAGGAGTCCTACAATTCAACGGATCTAAATTTTTTAATCCGTGTGACACGTCATCATCAGCTTCCATTTTAATGTGGCGGCAACAACTGTCGACATTCTCATTTTCTTCAGATTTTACAACAACAGAGGTCTCCTGAAGTGTACACGAAGATTGAGAGGTGGGACAAAATACTCCTAGCTCCTTTTGTATTTCTTCCCATTCATCATAATTCTGATCTACCTTCGGAACAAGTGCTGATGTAGACTGTTCCACTGGCATCGCTTCATCACTGTCTATATCGAAGTCCAACTTTTCCTTCTTTATGACAGTGAATTTGTCTTCTTCCAACTCTCTCTTTATTGATTCATTTTTCATGACATCCTGGATGACTACTCGCACATCTCTAATGTCAGCTAAATCGGAATTCAGATACCTGCAGCTCTGGCAATCAACTGCAGGCTCAGTTTTCAAAGCTGTTACATCTGCTGTCACTGGTTCTTCTGAAAAGAAGTAAAATTTTATTATCTACCCAGAATTTTTTTGAACAAACATAATATTTTCATTGGTACTATCATGTACACAAAATGTGAATACAAGACAAAAGTTTGTATTAGCAGCTGCCTATGGGATTTGTGGAAGAAACACACGCTTCAGTTACAGTCAGTGTAAAATATTACATATTTTATTAATATTGGAACTGCGATTTAACATGGATAGTGAAAAGGATTTTTTGGACCAATTTCTGTTGTAACTGGGCTTCTGGAAGAAACACTGAAACAAACATTTGGTTTATTCTGTTCAAAATTACTTTAGAATTGACAGCTACAAAGGGAGAAGTGAGGGGAGGCTCATGCAAGAGGAACAGCAACACTCACGAGACCAATATCCACACAGCAACCGTGTAGTGTTGCCAAACTCCCACCCCCACCATTACAATATTGCATTATGCACTATGCTTCAAGCTTTAGGTAGTTTGATGCCTTACAGGATAGTTTGTTGTGTGCTAAGATTGTTTTGTTTGTTTTCATTTCTTACAGTTGCGGGGCCATTAGCATTGCATGCTGTGATCACTGAATGATGTCAGAGGCAAGTCTGTAAAATGTTGTTAGGAGAAAATCTCAACACTGCTTTCCTGGACAGGGGATTGCTGCACAAGGTCAGCCGAGAGAGATGTTTTGTGCATTATGTTCCTGCACTGGCAGCAATTATTCTTAATGATGTTCCTAGCTAATCTGTTGCTGATATGTAGTGATGTCAAAGTAAATGATAATCTTAAAATGGTGGAGCTTACAGAACTAATCTCTCTCCACAAGCAATGGTTCACAAGATATGAAACTGACAAGCTGACAAACACACACGGACACACAGTCATTAGGCTGCCACTTCATCACTGCCATTTCGACCCAGCAGAATTGATATGGACCTAAATTGAAGGTCATGTTGCAATAATAATCATTTAAGAAATACTCTGTCTACAATCCAAGCACTCACCAACAAAGCTATTAGAAAAGTCACCACTGAAGAATAGAAGAAAGCAGTCCATCATACGAGGGCGGTTCAGAAAGTAACCTCCGATTGGTCACAGTGCGGGTTGTGGGGGGAGTAGCGACGCCATCTGTGCGTTCACGCGCTCAACAGGTCAGTCGGCATCAAGCCGTGGTCGAGTGAACGTCGTACCTGCGCTAGTTTAGTTTTTGTGGCAGTTTGAAATGTGTGCTGCAATAGAAAACCCCGCCAAATGTGAAGTGCGTGCTGTCATAAGGTTTTTTACAGCCAAAGGATATTCTGCAGCAGCTATTCATCGTGAGCTTTGTGCCGTGTACGGACCAAGAGTTATGAGTGAAGGAGTTGTCCGTGAATGGGTATGTTTATTTAAAAGTGGACAAGAAAACGTTCATGATGAAGAGAGGAGTGGTAGACCATCATTGGTGACTGACGAACTCGTTCAGACAGTTGATGCAAAAGTTCGTGAAAATTGACGTTTCTCAATGTCGGAGTTGTCTACTGGTTTTCCACAGATTTCTAAGACTCTCTTGTACGAGATAGTGACAGCAAGATTGGGTTACCGTAAGTTCTGTGCACGATGGGTGCCCAAAATTCTTACCGACCACCACAAAACTCAAAGAATGGCCTCTGCATTAGACTTTCTGTCACGTTATGAGGACGAAGGAGAACCATTGTTAAACAGAATCGTGACCGGTGACAAAACCTGGATTAAGTACGTGAACCCTGAGACAAAAGAACAATCAAAGATGTGGGCACATTCAAATTCGCCTACCAAACCAAGAAAAGCCTCGCAAGATTTTTCTGCCAGAAAACTGATGGCAACGGTGTTTTGGGATGCCAAAGGGGTGTTGTTGGTTGAATTCATGGAACGTGGTACGACCATTAATCAAGACGTGTACTGTGAAACAATAAAAAAGTTACGACGGGCTATACAGAACAAACGCCGTGGTATGCTGACTTCCGGTATCGTTTTTTTGCATGATAACGCCCGTCCTCACCCTGCTCGCAGAACAACGGCCCTTCTTTAGTCCTTCAAGTGGGACGTTATCAACCATCCACCTTACAGCCCAGACCTGGTGCCAAGTGATTATCACCTCTTCATGCATTTGAAGAAATGGCTCGGGTCACAGCGGTTTGATGACGACGAAGAGCTCAAAGATGTGGTCACAGGCTGGCTCCAGGCACAAGCGGGTGATTTTTATGCAGAAGGAATTTCAAAGCTTGTGAAGAGATACGATAAGTGCCTCAATCACTATGGAGACTATGTAGAAAAATAGTGCAAATATGTAGTTGTAAGATGTATATATTAAAATATTTTTATTTAACTTGGTGTATTTTTTTAAATCAACCGGAGGTTACTTTCTGAACGGCCCTCGTACATAGCACATCCATGTAAAAAATATGTCAGAATGAAGCTATTTTAGAAAAGTCCATAAAATAAATTATCATATCATTTAACAAAAACAGTGACAGCGGTCTTTTGAAGCACTGAGTTTTTTTCACTGTCATTGCAGAAAAAGATGCACAGTTGGATTAAGAAGAATATTTGTTGGATGGTTGGGGGCCAAAGGTGCTATGCTTGATGAAGCACCAGCACTGCCGCCAACCCGTCCCGATCGCCACACCATACCATACCATACCGTGATCATGGCAATGGGCCAAACACCAGGGGAAGAAGACAAAGAAAACAGGAAACAAAATCATAAAAAAGACCAGACAAAATGTGGAAAAGAGGAGAAGAACGTGGCTTGTGTGGAAGCAAGGCCAAAAGCCTCCCAAACAAACGCCAATGTTAACCGAGGGACTCCAATTAACATAGGACAGACATAGCCATAAGACCGTCATCCACTAACATCCGAAACAAGAAAGATGGGAGGGCATTATTAGTGCGAAGGGCCAAAAGGCAAAGGCAGTCTAGCAAAATATGGATCTTCATGACAGGGGCCCTGCAACTACAAGGGGAGCGGAGGGCAGGCCTCATTACGGAGTAAAAAATCAGGGATCAACCTGGTATGACTGATACAAAGAAGACAGAGGATGGTATATTCCCACTGGGAGAGGGGGCGGGGGGGGGGGGGGGGGGGGGGGGTTGTGGGGGGGGGGGGAAGTGGGGGGGGGGGGAGAATGGCATGTGGTGGGAGTCCCCACGATCACATAAAGATTATCAGACAGTGGGGTGGGCCACAACTGAGGTCACAGATTGAAGAGACCAAGGGGAGTCTGGAAAAAACACTGGGCAACTGCCTGAAAACCACTCATCGAGCCCATGCATACCAAAACCTGGGTGAAGGAGGACTGTTTAATAAAGTAGACGGCCTAATAGATTGTCATCAGTTTTGCAGTAAACATCCCACACATGGAAGGCAAGAGATAGTGTTCTGTGCCAACAGAAGACATGAAGGCATATCCCACATGATCAGCAGATTGAGAGCTGTCACTGTAAAAAAACAAATAGCATCCCAAATCTCCTGTAAGAGTGGGTGGAACAAACAACAGAACCACTGCGGCAATGGAGACTTTTGGACACTGGAACAGATCCATCAGAATTCTGGACCAAGGAAATAACCAAGGAGGGGGAGTGGGGGTGTTTCAGAGAGAACATGGGAAACAGGACAAAGAAGGAAGGTGGCAATTGCAGCAGAGAGAAGCAAGGCAGAGCCCAACCAGTAAAGCCACCCGAGGTCGGGCAGTGGGTGGGTGACATTTGAAAGCCGCAAAAAGAGGTGCGTACAGGGAAAGAATGGATAGCGATGGTATTGGAAACAAGGAGCTCGGCCTACCAAACTGAAAGAGGGCAGGGAGGGATCCCAACATTAGTCAGAAAACTATCGACAGGGGAAGCGCGGAAAGTTCTGGTGACAAAACGGATAAGTAGATAAATGGTCCCGAGATTCGATCAGAGCAGATGGGTCACCATCCATACAAATACACTACTGGCCATTAAAATTGCTACACCACAAAGATGACGTGCTACAGACACAAAATATAACCGACAGGAAGAAGATGCTGTGATGTGCAAATGATAAACTTTTCAGAGCATTCAAACAAGGTTGGCGCCAGTGGCGACACCTACAACGTGCTGACATGAGCAAAGTTTCCAACCGATTTCTCATACACAAACAGCAGTTGACTGCCGTTGCCTGGTGAAACGTTGTTGTGATGCCTTGTGTAAGGAGGAGAAATGTGTACCATCACGTTTCCGACTTTGATAAAGGTCGTATTGTAGCCTATCGCGATTGCGGTTTATCATATCGCGACATTGCTACTCGCATTGGTCGAGATCCAATGACTGTTAGCAGATATGGAATCAGTGGGTTCAGGAGGGTAATACGGAACGCCGTGCTGGATCCCAACGGCCTCATATCACTAGCAGTCGAGATGACAGGCATCTCATCCGCATGATCCGCATTGCTGTAACGGATCGTGCAGCCACGTCTCGATCCCTGAGTCAACAGATGGGGACGTTTGCAAGACAACAATCATCTGCACGAACAGTTCAACGACGTTTGCAGCAGCATGGACTAACAGCTCGGAGACCATGGCTGCGGTTACCCTTGACACTGCATCACAGACAGGAGCGCCTGCGATAGTGTACTTGACGACGAACCTAGGTGCACGAATGGCAAAACATCATTTTCTCGGATGAATCCAGGTTCTGTTTACAGCATCATGATGGTCGCATCCGTGTTTAGTGACATCACGGTGAACACACATTGGAAGCGTGTATTCATCATCACCATACTGGCGTATCACCTGGCGTGATGGTTTGGGGTGCCAATGGTTACACATCTCGGTCACCTCTTGTTCACATTGACGGCACTTTGAACAGTGGACGTTACATTTCAGATGTGTTAAGACCCGTGGGTCTACCCTTCATTCGATCCCTGCAAAATCCTACATTTCAGCAGGATAATGCACGACCGCATGTTGCATGTCCTGTACGGGCCTTTCTGGACACAGAAAATGTTCGACCGTTGCCCTGGCCAGCACATTCTCCAGATCTCTCACCAATTGAAAACGTCTGGTCAATGGTGGCCGAGCAACTGGCTCGTCACAATACGCCAGTCACTACTCTTGATGAACTGTGGTATCGTGCTGAAGCTGCATGGGCAGCTGTACCTGTACACGCCATCCAAGCTCTGTTTGACTCAATGCCCAGGCGTCACTCAAATTGCGCGAAAATGTAATCACATGTCAGTTCTAGTACAATATATTTGTCCAATGAATACCTGTTTATCATCTGCATTTCTTCTTGGTGTAGCAATTTTAATGGCCAGTAGTGTAACTTAAAGGGGATGTTGGTCAGACTGATTGGCCAGTAATTATCTAGGGATGACAGATTTTTACTGGGCTTAAGAACAGGAACCATAATACTGTCCCTTCACTGAGATGGAAAAACGCCTTGCAGCCAAGCACGGTTGAACACCCGGAGGAGATACTGTCGTTGTGGAAGACTGAGGCATTGAAGCAACTGGTTATGAAGGGTATTGGGGGCCAGGGGCTGAATTGTGAGAAGAGGAGAAGGCTAGAAGAAGGGTTCTGCACGACCAGGGATAAAACATAAGTGCGAAGCTTCAGCCCGCTGTTCCTGGAGGAGGAAGGGAGCTGGATAGGAGGCTGATACCGATGCCGTCACAAAATGGGCCGCAAGGTACTGCGCAAGAACTGATGGACCCTATAAAGGTCATCCAGAAAGACAAACCCTTGGATGGAAGACTGCCACTGGAGCTATGGAGGGTACATAGTGCAGTCCACAACTGTTACAAAGGGACAGAAGAACCCGAGGAGGAAACAAAGCGTTGACAATACACCAACTTGCTCTGTTTGGTTAAGTAATGTGCACTGACACAAAGACATTTAAAGGTAAGAAGATTGGTGGAGGACGGATGCCACTTAAGGCATTGCAAGGCCCAACGGTGATCACAGATGGTGATGGCTAAGGCAGTGCTCCACCACAGGATCAGCCGGAAGTGAAAGGAGCCCACTGAGAGGGGGGTAGGAAGTTAGGGCAGTGGGTGTAGGTGGTCTGTCAGGAAGGGGTGTAGGTGGTCTGTCAGGAAGGAGACAGAGATTGTAAACAATGACCAGAGTTCAAGAGAACCTGGACAAAAATTGCTTCCAATATTATATGAAGGGGGAAGCCATGTACCAACAACGTCTGTATAGGCCAACATGCAGACACCACCCGAAGACCTCAAATGGCCAACATGCTTCTGACAGAAAGTGCGGAACCCACGAACGATTGGAGAGTGAGCATCAGCAAAACAAGATTCCTGGAGGACGACACAAGCAATGGTCACCATCCACCACTAACAAGGAATATGTACATGTATAAACAGGAGGTCTGATTCAGGTTGCAAGGGGGCAGATGATACCTCCGGGGGCACCACAGGGCCTTGTCCAAGGACTTTTGTTTTTGTGTTTCTTCTTCTCTTCCTCCTCCTCCTCTTTTGTAGGTCAAGGAGGGCAGGGCCTGGAGAGAGAACAGGCTTCAGCAAGATCTGGAACTGGGAGAAAGAGTGGGTAACCTTGGGTCACAAGGACTGTGGGTCCCACAGCTGGCTTATGGCAGCAGGCCTCCAGTCAGAGAGATGTTGGGGGTGGTGGCTCCTTAGAGGGGCACCCATCACCGGCAGATGCTGAAAAAGGGGAACTTCTCCAACGAGGTAAGGGGAGTGGTACCCGGAGGGGATGGTGTGAGAGCCGCAGAAGAGTGAGACAGGAGAGGGGGCAGGACTAGGGTACTGAAGAGGCTGAAAAGATGTGACAGAGACAAAAGTTAGATACCACAGACACAATATGAAGATGGCCATATATCTGATGAGCCTCAGTGTAGGATAAACGATCAAGGGGCTTTTATTTCCTGTATCTCTTCTCCTTCTTATAAACCAGACAATCTGGCAAGCGTAATGAGTGATGGTCGTGACAATTAATACAGAAGACAAGGGTTTCCCTCATGGAGCGGGTGTCCACATTCACTGCATAGTGTGTGCAAAACAATCAAAAACATTTTATGGGTGACGGGACATACAGCTTCACATCACACAGGTTAACACACAAGGAAAAGGGGGGAGATTTTCTAGATTTTTTCCCCAGATTTCCCGGTTAAAAACACAGTTTTTTCCCGGGTGCAAATAAACTATACCCTGGATGAAAGGGCATTTTTTTTCTGTGTTAAGAAACAAGATTCTTATCAATCCTTTACATGGTAAAGGTTTTCTACACCAGCGTAGAACTTTCTGGAACTTTAGGAAATTAAACCCAGCAAAAAACAACACATTTCGGAAACATCTTTAATGCGCAGCAACATGTACACTACATATTTTAGTATTATGAAGGTATAAATGCAAATTCTGCCAAGTACAGTATGGTAGTTTCTGAATCACTGAAATTGAGATTCTGATGCGCTTTTCTCAGATAATCATAGTTCATGTCATGATATTGCCAGCCAATGACAGCAAATATTCAGAACATTGGACATGTGATGTACTCTGCCAATAGCAACTTCACTTTAGTAGCGTGAACACACAACTAGGAAAAATTAATGGTTTCAATTTATATACATATATACAGTGTAGCTAAAAGAAAAGCTAAGCTTTTGCATTAAATATTGGTCATCAAAATTTGTTTGCTGTTTTTTCTGAGAATGCGATCAGGCAGGATCCTAACAGCACATCTTACATTGCATCATCAGCTGAATATCTCTGACAAACACGATTACAAATTTCACTACTGTGCACCAAACATTTTGTGGGTTACCTGGTTGAATAAATGTTACAGCAAGCATTTTTCCATAGAAAAGTCAATTACATGTGAAAGTGTACAGCCGACTTCCTTCCCCATCCTTCCCTAATCCGATGGGACCAATAACCTCACTGTTTGGTTTCCTCCCTTTAATCAACCAACCAACTGTGTGAAATTTCTCAAGAACTGAACTCGAACCTTTTTTTAAGGATAATTTTTGCATCATTACTGCATAATTTGTAATCTATGAAAGAACTAAAATAAACATGAAAAACTGACCTTGAAGCTTGGTATTTTATAGCATGTGTTGCCGTTTAAGATGTATCAAATAGCAATACACCACAAAAATTTTAAAGAATGGCATAAATGGTTCGTGTTCTGCGCCCAAAATTGTTTCTAAGTGGCTGGTCCTCAAGGTATTTAAGTTTTAAGTTTTGAATGACATTCAAACACACTGTGATTTAAGAAACTCACCGCACATTCTCACACATAGTGTAATTCATCTTGCATAAATAGAAATTTACTTTGAAAGTAACACTTCTCAAACCGCCATTCGCTACATTTTCCCATGACATATCAGGACAGTAAACATTTTTGACATCACACTCATTGAAAACAGTTATGAAGTATAGCACAGTCTTCGTTCTAAAGCCTTTGATACTTGTGTGTGCACTGTTTTTTGTTCAGGGTGTATAGGTGGAAAAGGAAAAAACATTCCCGGGTTTTTCCTGATTTCCCGGTTAAAAAATACACTTTCTCCCGGGCCAAAATACGCTTTTTCCGTGTTAAGTGACAATATACCTTCCCTCGGGATCGTAAAACTGATCAATCCTTTGAATGGTTAAGGTTTTATACACCGATGTAGAACCTCCCGCCACTTTAGGAAACGAACATCAGAAAAAAAATGTGTTTTGGAAAGATCTCTGATGTGCAGCAACATGTATGCTGCATATTTTTGTATTACGAAAGTATATAGTCGAATTTCAATAAACACAGAACATTAGTTTCCAAAGCATTGAAATCGTGAGGTGCTTTTGTTAGCCAATCATAGCTCATGTCATTTGATCTCGCCAGCCAATGATAGAAGATATTTATTGCGTTTACATGGGGCTCTGAAAACTGTATTTAGTAAATTGATCTCCAAGTACCGATTCTGCGTGGTCATGTAAACATTTCAAAACCGATTTGGAAATCCACTTCTGGTTGTCTGTTCTCCAATCCTGCAGTCGATTTTCGCTCCCATGTAAACACAACTGGTTTTGAAACGTGCTTGGGCTCTCAGGCTTCATTTTATTTTTAAAAATGTTCAGGTAATATGGACAGAGTTGCTTTTTGTAGAGTGAACAATAAGCAAAAATTTAGATTCACTATTTACAACTAGTCTAATTGAAGAGAAATAGCGATTGTGCTGACTAAATAGCTGTTTTACAGGTGCCGTAGTTAACTGCGCGAGCAAATCAACTTCAGACCTTAACGTACAAACACGACAGTGAAAACCAGTTTCTGAAACTTGGTTTTCGTCTTTCGGAAGATGAGTCGCATGTAAAAATAGTGATTCAGAGCACAGGACACGTGATGTAGTCAGCCTATAGTAACATCACTGTTAAGTTGTTCGAACACACAAATAGGAAAAGTTGATGGTTTAAATTAATGTACATAGTGTAGCAACAAGAAAAGCTAAGCTTTCACATATAACATTTGTCTTTTTATGCATGTGTTGCAGTTTGATACATCACACAACTGTGCAAGTATTTCGGTGACACACAATGAGAGAATTGCGAGGCTGAAGATAAATTGAAGTGCTGGGCACTGTGTCCAGGAGAAACTACAGCATCATACATTCAAGACGTCTTGGAGCTGTGTAAAATAGTGGATCCTAGAATGAAGGAGGAAGATAGAAGATAAGGTTGCACATCTCATGATGGGTTTTGCTGAGGATATGTATCAAGCTCTACTCCTGAAGGAAGTTTCAACAGCAGACGAATTCATAAAATGGTGCCAGTATATCGAGACAATGCATCAAAAAAAGAATTACACGCAAGAAGTTTGACTTCCAAACATTGTATCGATGTATGTGATGGAGGAAGCAACTGATTTCACAAGTGTTCTTCGTCAGATAGTGAGAGAGGAAGTTCAGAAGGCACTTGGACTGCACGGTGAGCAAAAAACAGAGATGCTTCAAGAGGTCATAAAGGAGGAAGTAGAAAAAAAAATTGAACCCAATCTCTTGTCCTTCATTTCCCTTTAAAACAGTGAAAAAGTTGAGACCCAGGCGGAGTTACGTTCCTACAATGCCACACGAGGAACCTGTTTGGGCACCAAAGAAGACTGACATCTAGAGGACCTAGGATAACCAACCAGTATGTTTCCACTGTGGACGACTGGGACATGTGGTGCACTGTTCTCGAGAAAGGCGGCGGATATTTGATGACGGCCGTGCCAGAAGATCTTAGCTGACGTCAACTCTGGGATGACGAAGATGAACAATAAGATGTGAGTGCAGAATGATGTAGGTCACCATCGCCACAAGCCAGCCACTAGAGAAGACGTTCCCCAACACGCCAATCAAAGTCTCCATCGCCGTTTAGGAGCTCCAGCCGATCACCTAGCTGCTGCAACCAGGAAAACTAAAGGGTGCGACCTTCCTTGGAGGTGAGGCTGCCGAAAAGAAATATCCTCTGCCGTCAATCACTACAAAAATGATAGAAAACTATGTTGATACCCTCATGGAGGGCCAAACAGCCCAAGCTCTTGCGGACTCTGGATCATCATACTCAGTCATTTCGGAGAAGTACCATCACCAGTTGCAGAAAACTGTATTTGTCAACAACAAAATATCTCTACTGAAGGTGGCTAAAAGGAAATACGATGGGACTTTTTGAAAGCTTCTCAGTCAATTATAGATTGTGGTCGCTCGAAGATTATGCTAGATGAGATGAGAAACCGTGGATAGGAACAGGCGGATCCAAGGGTGTGGAAACTATTTGTGCTGGATGAAGTGATCACTCCTGCAGTCAGCACTAGAAAGGTAACTGTTACATGTCATGCCATCCATAAACCCATGGATCTTGTAGTGGAATGTAAGAGAAGCATTTCACTGAAGAATAACTTGTTCATCCCAGCCTCTGTCATCTCGCTTAAGAACGGATTTGGTGAGTTTTGGGTAGGTAACTGTCGCCAAAAACAGCAGATCCTTCCAAGGCGCATGTGCATAGCAAATGCTGAGCCATTAATTGAAAAACGGCTGAGTGTCATAGAAACCTCCCATGCCGAGTCTGTTGGCAAAATTAGCGCAACCACTACGAGACAAGATCTTCTAGCTCGACTACCACCAGATCTCGCTAAGGACCAACAGGACAAGCTACTTGCCACTCTTCAAGAATTCTCTGAATGCTTCAATCCACAGGTGAAGAGCAAACTAGACAAATCGAAGGTGAAGCACCAGACTAGCACTGGAGACCATCAACCAATAACCCAGACAGCATACCGTGTGTCAGCACCGGAACGTCGAATAATTCGCGATGAGGTAGAGAAAATGATGAAGAATCACATCATTCAGCGTTCGCAGAGCCCATGGTAGTCACCAGTGGTCCTTATCAGGAAGAAGGATGGCAGTTGGCGCTTTTGTGTTGATTACATGAAGTTTAATAAGATAGCTAAAAAGGACATTTACTCTCTTCCACAAATTGATGATACTTTAGATTGTCTGAAGGGGGCTAAGTTTTTCTCAACCATGAACATGTACAGGGGATACTGGCAAATCGAAGTAGATAAGGCTGATCGTGAGAAAACTGCATTCAGCACCCCTGAGGGCCTGTATGAGTTTAAGGTAATGCCGTTTGGTTTTTGTAATGCACCAGGAACTTTTGAATGGATGATGGATAATCTTCTAAGTCACCTGAAGTGAACAATGTGTCTTTGTTATTTAGATGACATTATAGTGTCCTCCAGAGACATTTGATGAACATATAAAAAGAGTGAGGGCCGTTATTAAGTGACTCCAACAAGGCGGACTGAAACTTTAGCCAAGAAAGTGTCTCTTTGGAGCAAAATAAATCAAAGTACTTCGACAACTTGTGTCAAACAAAGGTGTGCGGCCAGATCCTGAAAAGGTGAGATCTATAACAAAATTCCTGATTCCTAAAAGTATTAGAGATGTGAGAAGCTTCCTCGGGTAATGTTCTTATTACCGTCGTTTTATCAAAGACTTCTGAATCAAAGGCAGGCCACTTCAAGAGTTGTTAAAAGCTGATGCTAAATTTATCTGAGGTGCTGCTCAACAAAATTCTTTCGATGTGCTGCGAAAAGCTCTGATGACTGACCCTGTACTTGGTCTGTATGATGAGAGAGCACCTACAGAACTACACACAGATGCCAGTGGGTATGGGATTGGTGCTGTTCTGGTGCAAATTTCAGATGGAAAAGAGAAAGTTATAGCCTATGCTTCTAGGACACTTACAAAAGCCGAGAAAAACTACTCAACTACAGAAAGAGAATGATCTGGGCCATGTGCAAATTTCAACAGTATCTCCAAAGAAGGCCATTCACAGTTGTTACAGACCATCATTTACTTTGTTGGTTGACAGGTCTTAAGGATCCAACAGGACAACTCACCAGGTGGGCACTACGTCTTCATGAGTATGACATTACCATAGTGTACAAAAGTGGAAGAAAACACCAAGATGCCGACTATCTCTCAAGAAACCCTGTGCATGACTATCAAGACTTCGATGAAGATAGTGACCATCTCGCTGCACTCCAGGATCTCTCTGCTGAGCAGAAGGACGCTAAGATCTCAAATTATGCTTGCCTTAAATCGGTCAGAGGATGTGAAAGGACAATTTAAGGTAATTAATGGATTACTTTGCAAGAAAATCTTTGATCCATTTGGAAAGACGTGGCTAGCAGTGATTCCTAAACACGTGCACTTAGATGTTATACAGAAATTCCATGACACCTGAGGCCGGACATCTAGGATTTATCAAGACATACGATATAACCCGCAAGAAATTTTTCTGGCCAGGTTTATTTAGGAGTGTCCATCACTATTTGTCGCACTGTCGAGAGTCCCTGAGGAGAAAGGCAGTTCCTCAGAAACCACCTGGCTCACACCAATTCCACCAGCCGAAACGCCTTTCCAGTGTGTTAGGATTGACCTCCTCGGATGATTTTCAATGTCTGCTAGTGGCAATAGACGGATTATTGTTTGCACTGATTACCTGACATGCTATGCCATTACAAAAGCCGTGGAAACAGGAGGAGGAGGATATTAGTGTTTAACGTCCCGTCGACAACGAGGTCATTAGAGACTGAGCGCAAGCTCGGGTGAGGGAAGGATGGGGACGGAAATCGGCCGTGCCCTTTCAAAGGAACCATCCCGGCATTTGCCTGAAGCGATTTAGGGAAATCACGGAAAACCTAAATCAGGATGGCCGGAGACGGGATTGAACCGTCGTCCTCCCGAAAGCGAGTCCAGTGTGCTAACCACTGCGCCACCTCGCTCGGTGCCGTGGAAACCGCCAAAGCGTTCGAGGCAGCCAAATTCATCATGGAAGACATTGTATTAAAACACAGTGCCCCAAGGTCATTAATTACGGATCGAGGGAAAGTTTTTCAGTCGAATCTTGTGACACAGATAAACCGTTGGTGCAACGTTACTCATCACACGACGACTGCCTACCATCTGCAAACTAAAGGGCTTACTGAACGCCTTAATAAGACCTTGGCCGACATGCTATCAATGTTCTTCAATGTTGAGAAGAGCAATAGGGTGAGATGCTACCTTTTGTGATGTTTGCCTATAACACTGCCAAACAAGACACCACAGGATTTACGCCATTTGTCCTGGTGCATGTGCTTGAGGTGACTATGATGATGGACTCTGTATTTCCGTTACATCCTGATGACGTGGATGATGACTACGTAGGCCAGGTGTTAACCAGAGCTGAGGAGGCTCGGCAGTTAGCTTGACTCTGCACGCTGCAGCCTCAAGGAAATGATCACCGAAGGTACGACACAAACCACTGGCCTGTTATCTACTGGCCTGGTGACCTCATCTGGATCTTCACTCCTGTTCGGAAGGTTGGTCTCTCTGAGAAGTTGTTCAGGCGCTACTTTGGACCTTATAAGGTTGTAAGACAGTTCTCTGATGTTACTTATGAAGCTGAAGATTTCGACCCCGACACAAGACGACGAAAGGTCAGAGATACAGTCCACGTCCTTCGAATGAAGCCCTATAAGGATCCTGCAACCCACGATAAATTCGTAGCTCCAGCGAAAGGCAACAAGCGGAAAGGTAACTAAGAGCATAGTAGCAAAAGAACTTCTAAGAAAATCACCACCAGGGCGAGAATCAGTCATCAGGAGTCAGAGTATGCAGGACCGATGACTCGTTCCCGGACTAGGAGGACGTAACACCGAGATGCTGTTCTCTTAAGGAGGGAGCAATGTCACAGAAGAAGCTGATCAGCTCCGTGGTGTAGTCGTTATGGTACTAAACTGTTGCATGGATGGTCGCGAGTTCAAAATTCACCTGGACAAAACAAGTTTAGAAGTATCCACAAATGTTAAGGATCATTGTATATATATACTCTGTGTGTTCTGGCCAAAGGCAGTTCGCTCTGTGCTCTTGCATGTGCAAGAGCTGAAAAAACATTTGTTAAGTGAAGTTTGTGTTCGTCATTCATCTAATTACACTTTCTTATACGTGACAATATTTTAGCCTTCCATAATTATGTAAAGATTTTAATTCTCTTCATTGCTACCGGCCACAGAAATCCGTTTTGTTCTTGAGGGCTGTAAACCAAGAGGAAACAGCAAACGTAAACACGGTTCACGTTGAGACTACCCCTCATCCCACTACAACTCAGATTGCTTTGTGCATGCACAAATCTGGCAGCTTGGGTGTGTCAGAAAAATGTTTCCAGGTACAATCTGGCTGCTTGTTGATACTGTCGATACCACTCGTGTCTAGTTATCTCGATACAGCTAACAGTCGCACTTGAAGTAGCCAGACGCGGGACAAGGTACTGTTCATACGCGACTGAACTGCGCATGCGCAGACGCCCACTGGCAACTGCTCAAATGAACCTAAAGTTAACCGCTGTGCCATAACGCCCATCAGAAACAGTATGTTGTTATGAAGTATTGCATAGTCTTCGTCATAAAGCCTTTGACACATTTTGCTGTTGGCAGACACTTGTGTGTGTGCTGTGTTTTGTTGCTGTAAAAGGCGCATTTCCTTTGCAACTTAAGTTATATCTATTTCTTTTCCTCGTATATGTTTTATTGCTGCAGTATTATATTGCGGTAACGGGCTAAAGTGTAATTCTTTGTTAGAGTATCAGTTCTTACCAGTAAAAGCTACAAAATTTAACTGAAAACTAAACCAATGAAAAATTCCCGGAATTCTTAAAAATTCCCAGGTTTTTCCCAGTTTTCTCCCAGATGAAAAGTGTCTCAGGTTCTTCCCGGATTTCCCAGAGCATATACATCCTGTTTGTTGTTGTAAATGGCACATTTCTTTTGCAACTAAAGCTCTATTTTGGTGTTGTTATCTTGTTTTTGTTTTATTGCTGCAGTATTATTCTGCAGTAGCAGGATAAAGTAAAATCCTTCGCTGAAGTATCAGTTCTTACCAATTAAAATTACAAAAATTCAGTGGAAAACTGAAGCAACAAAAAATACCTGGAATTAAAAAAATCCCAAATTTTTCCAAGATGAAAAAAATTCTGGGTTCTTCCTGGATTTCATGGTTGTCCCACCGAATATACGCCTTGTGTAAAATGAATCATAGTCTGCAAGGAAAAAATGGGAAACATTGCTTGCGATAAAAACAATGAACTTAACCTGTGTGTGATGACAACTGAGACCAGCCATGTGAAGTCTGAATGCTTTCAATTCATTCCAAAAATGCTGACTGTGTCTAAAAGCAGCATAAGTGGACACTTCCAAGTGGCTCCGAACCTGGGATGGGACCCGACCATTGGGTGTTTCGGACTGTTTGATGCTGGACTAATGGATGTCTACTTACTGCTCAAAGTTAGGTAAAATAAATCTACTGACAAAGCTTTCTGCAACTTGCAGCAAATCCTTACTGTTACACACAAAGATAAATTTAACAGTGGGCTGTTTTTAGATTTATTTATACCTTTGAGCTGATCGATAATCATCTTCCGCTGCTTAGGAAATTATACAAACATGGTATTCATGGCACTATCCATAACTTGTCTGTCATATCTTTCTGCCAAGCAACAGTCGTTAGAAAATATGTCATGAAAGTAAAAGTTATGTTTCAGAATAGAGGAAAGTTAGTTCTGGAGTATCTAAAGACTCCGTCTTTGATCCTAATAATGCTCTTAATTTTTATAAATGATTTACCATAACACCTGTCAGCAACACAGGCAGTGTTGTTAGCAGATGAGTTATTAAAGTAAAGGCATAATGAAAATGATTTGCAGTTGGAGGTCTGTGACAACAGAAGACGCAGCAAGATGATTTAGAAGCAGTTGGGGAGTAGGAAATGAGAAGAAATTGGTATGGGTGAGATTTAGCAATTTGAATGTTTCTGCTCTGTTTTGAAGTGAGCAATAATAGCTGTGTGGGTGAAACTATGTGAGTGAGTGGTGACTGTGTTCTTTGTGTGTGTGTGTGTGTGTGTGTGTGTGTGTGTGTGTGTGTGTGTGTGTGAGAGAGAGAGAGAGAGAGAGAGAGAGAGAGAGAGAGAGAGAGAGAGAGAGGGTGAGGGTGAGGAAATTATCTATCCCTTCCTAAAGAATAAAAACTATTGTTTCCTACAATATGTAATCTAACTCATAATGTTTATAGATTGCTTAATACCTTTTGCCCTCTGTTCCTCTTCCTTTAGCTTCTCCAGAATATTATGTTCCTCTGCCACAAACATCCGATCAATCATTATCAATTCTGATGTGTTTACTTCACGCTGAAAAAGCAAACAGTATGAAATTCATAAGATGCATGGAGGGAAATGGAATACAGACACTTAAAATGCTGTTATATCATTACACATCCAACTTCTCATGCATGACAACACATACATATCTGAACCAACATGAGTCGTACAGATATAGTGTAATCCACAAGGGAAAATTGAATAAAATACTTACATAATTATAGAGATGTAAGAAAATGTGAATATAGTGCACAAAATTCTGATTTCGATCATTGTGTGACCATTATTTGTGCTAGTATTAAAGCCCTGTGGACTTATAAACACAAGCAGTAAAACTGTAATATCTGTACATATCAAACAAACATACTAGTCAGACCGAAGGTACAAAATCAACTGGGCTAGGGCTTTAACAATAGCACTGATGATAGTCACACAGTGATTGAAATCGACTGGCAACTGTAAAATATTTACCAAAAACCTAACTTTGGAAGTAGCACTGTTTCATTTATACAAAAATGACAACAAATAACTTAACATTCCTCAGTATTTGGCTCTCCATTTCCTTCTTGTCTGATCTTATCATGGCTACCAGCCTATCTGCACAGATTCCATTTGTGTACTCCCAGCCTCAAGGCAACACAGTGCAAACTTATACTGATCCCCCCACTGTACCTGACAACGCTACATGTGACCCCAATATAAGAGGCAACACAGTGAGCTCAGGGGCCCTGAGGGCAGCAAATGGACAACTGCTGGACCCTCCCACTTTACCCACAGTAATGTCAATCACTAATATATTTTATCAAAGTTTAACTTCTGTACTGATTCAAGCCAGAGAAATTATATCAATGATGTGAAAGGCATCACAAGCTATAGATAACACATCAGCATGGGCTGCTCTTCCTCCACAGACATTTAGACACCTTACTGAAAGTGTCGGGAGCAGAGTTCAAGATGTCATAAAGGCGAAGAGTTGACACACCTCATATTAACATTTACCAATAGGTGCCCTGATACTTACAATCAGATAATACGATTTAAACAGGAATGAGTAACTGGAAGGAACACAGATTTATCTATATCATTATGAAATTAGCACTTCCACAGACTTTCCAGTGTTGGAAAAATGCAACAAAATTTTATCAGGAAATTATTCCCAAACACCAAAACAGTCTTGTATTTATCAAAACCGACTACAGACAGCCAGTCGCAGATCAAGATTTTGATAAGTCTACAGTAGAAATCTCACTCTTTAATTATCCAAGGTTAGAATGGCAGTTTCAGCTTCAAATAGTCCTAAGGTTACGGAGATGAGCAAATTTCTACATTCAATTCAATCTATGTTGGATTTGCTCTAACAGTTTTACTGACATTAAATGTTTTATTATAACTGCCACTCCAGTTTAGTAGCAAGTCTTTCTGATGCTTGGTTTCACAAAAAACAGTCTCCTATGCTGTCTTGACAGCTTTACTAGCCGTCTTCTTTCTACTGTGGCAACCCCTGACATCTGTACTTACAAAACTCCAGCTGTTTTCTGCTCTACTTTTCAATTATGCATCAGCATTCAAAATGTTTCCTATAAATATCATGTCCAGGAAAGTCACAAAGTTAAAACTAAAAATCATAGTGTCTTCATTTCAAAGGAAATTAGATGTAATGAAATGTAGAAAGATACTGACAATGCCAAGAAACTGTTCTGTTGCTGGCGAGCAGTAGATGTATGAGCCTTTTGGATCTCAAAATTATGGCTACGACAAAGGTACTGCACGAAAAATGACGTCATGAAAAAGAAAATTATTGCCAAATGAAGCATGGATTAACAGGTAAAAAAACAACATATTACACGGCATAGAAGTTATAATTCTTGGGTGTTCTTGGGTGAAAATTTATCAGTTGATAACATAGCAGCTGTTCTGTTTTGTGAAGGCTTCAACATTTAGTGGAGAAAGATGGACAAATAGTATAGCACTTATGGAATGGGTTAAATATTAAAATGCTACCTACAAAATTTCACACCTAATAAAAACAGTAAAGAGCTACTGAGTGTACTAACAGAAGCTGATAGTCATTGGTAGAACTGCCAAACCAAAATCTCTGAGAAAAACCACTAATGTCCCCATGTTTACTACAACAATCGCAGAAACACAGGAGTATCTGTAGAGGTTTTTGTGGTTGGTTTCATAATGAGGATTTCCTAAACACCGAAAATACCTCATGTCTATAGGGTTTCAAGCAAAGCTCTTCCCTTGCTGCACTCAATGAGACAACAACTAAGAAGAATCTACTATCTAACGTATCAGTCCTAATTCAGGCCATGAGCTAAAGAGTTACTGAAACACTGCCATTGGAAAATTGCTACTTCTGAATCACAGTCACAACACACCATTGCAAAACAGATACATGCCAGCATCACAAAGCACACTATATACTGGGTAGTTGAAGCTCAAAGTATAGTGTGGGAAAATACCTTAAAATTATCATGGAAAAACTTGCTAAATGTTTTGGAAAAAACAGAAACTGATAAAACTTCTTTCAAACTTAATAATGGTGCAGAACTCTTGCTCAATGACAGTGAGCGTTAGAGATGGCTATCAAAGTTGTTGGTAGCGAAATACAGGTCGACGAAGAGTCTGGTGATGTAAGTGCTACAGAGCAGCTTGTTTTGTCAATGAAATGTTTTAAAGCATTTGTAACTGTCATGGCATTTGTGGAGCTGTGGCCCAGTTTGTCAGCCCCACACAAAGGGAAACAAAAAGTTTTTTAATACTATTGTGTGAATGTATATACAACGATGAGCCAAAACATTATGATTATCTGCTCCATTTGTCAATCTACCATACATTCGACAAGTCCCCGATGAGTTCCAGAGATTTGTAGCACCAGATGTCTATGCACAGGTCACGCAATTCCTGTAAATTACGGGGCAGTGACTCGTGGGCACCCAATAACATCCCAGATGTGTTCTATCGGTTTCTGATGGGGGGGGTTTCATCGATGAAAGTTCGCTATAATGCTCCTCAAATCACTGTAGCACAATTCTGACCTGGTGATGAAGACAGTTACAATGTAGGAAGATGCCGTGGCTGCCAGGATGGACATCAAACATGAAGGTACATAGGTGGTCACAATAATGTTTACAAAGTCCACAGCTGTCTCCGTGTCTTCGATTACTGCTACAGATACAGTAGAAGCTCACGTGAATGTCCTCCATACATAACATTATCGGCTCGTGCCCGTAGCACAAGGCACGTTTCAAACATGATCCACTCGCATAATGGTGTAACTGGACACAACCATTGAACTGATACAGCAAGAAATGTGATTCGTCCAATTGGGTATCATATTTACACTGATGCACAGTCTAATGTTGATGATCCTGTGCCCACTGAAATTGTAACTGATGACGGATCGAGTTGATGTAGGAAAGTGTAGGGGTCGTCTGCTGCAGAGCCCCACATTCGACAATGTACACCAAATGGTGTGCTCTGAAAAACTTGTGCCTGCACTGACACTGTACTCAGTAGTGTGGATGTCCGACAGCTTGTTACCTATTCATGGTTCTACCATCCTTTAACCACTTTTCGCACATGCTTATGACAGTAATACGCAAACAGGCAACCAGTGCAACCATTTCCAATATGCCACTTTTCGTACACTCAGTCATAACAATATGTCCTTTGTAAAAGTCACTTATCAAAATGTTATGGCTCATTGGTGTCTGTATGTTACAGTGGATCTGTATACAATTTAACATTTGTTCATTACTACCATTACATATATACATATCAGTTCTTTCAGAAAATGATGTTTTATGCTTCAATTATGTACAGATGTCAATTGCACACTGTACCTTCCAAATTCAAAGTCTTTGTATCACGTGAGGTTGTTCATGACCTGAGCATCTTCGATAGTTGGCGTTCTACAGTATTTCACTTGAAGAAAATCCTTTCCCTGGTAAATGAAGTGTTTCTAGCTTGTATGTTCTACACGGAAACTACATCTAGCCCAGATGCTTGTTCCTCTGTTTTCTTTTCCTTCCTAGGTGAACTTTTGGAATATTAATTTTAACAATGTTGATTTACATAGTACTGCTGCTGAATTAATCAGTTAGTCAACTTAAAGAAAATGAGCCATTTATATAACATATAACTAATATTATGAGGTTACAATGAAATTGCAATGGCATATTAGAAATCAAGCCACTCAAAGTGACCACAAGTTAATTATTTTTCACAGATTAGTGCAACGTAATTGAATTAGCTGTGATGATATCACAGAATGCAAGACAGAAACATTGGAGAGCATTATAGCAATACCTGCTTAGTGTTACAGGTTGTTACACAATATTGTCCATTAGCCCTACCTTTAGGAATTGTCATAAACACGAATGCTATGATTATCCATTTCATTTCAAGAAATAAACAATGTAACGAGTAGTTGTGAGGTAAAGCTACAATACTACTATTTCCAAGGGAATAGTCTCACAGTATGAGAACTAATCTTACATTTATGGGCCAGATACAAGAATTAAAATATTGAGCATTTGATAAAGCAAGAATTCATTCCAATACCTGCCATACTCCCATCTTCTGTTCAACAAGAAAAACAAAAATTGTTGCTGCTCTTATCATAAGTATGACTGAGTCATTTAGATGAACTACTTATAATGGAATGGTCCAATAAGACATGTTGAAACCTACCCTGAAATTTGTTACACAGGAAGAAAACAATGAAAGAAATGTACTGCCAAAATTTTAGCTGCTAAGAGGCACTGCAAGTATTTTGTAAAAATGTTGAAGTTACACATTTTTGCCATGTGAATAACAGCTTACAACAGCGGTTTGCACAGCCCTGCCCACCTAGCGCGCAACTCGGTGAATCACTCATGCAGCACCAACACAGCGGAATTATCTGGAGTTGACAGACACCAATGTTAAGCATCTCAAGCCTGGTATACTATGGAGCGAATGGAAGAGAATCCATGCAAATAAACATTTGCAGAAAATTCACAACAATGCACTTGTATATGGGTAGAATTGTTTATACTAGAGGGAACAGAACAGAATAAGAGGTAGCGAACATTGCCTATGAATGCTGTGTTGTTAGTTTTTGGAGCTAATATTTGGCATACAGGATACAAATCTATCTTGTTACAGCCACAATGCAAAACTTTGCTATTTAGTGAGGATTATTTTGCAAGGCGAGCACACTGTTCTTGACGGAATATGCAAAATGGCGCAGGGAAGAAAGAATTAAAGTGTCTCAATTTGTATGGAAGTGTGACATGTGGAGATCATGCACTTTACATGGACTTCCATTTCCATCTCTCCTTATCACTGGTCCAAAATTTTCCTTGTATGCCGGCTGGCATTTTTCCCTTGCTTCTCATCAGCACTGGGGGGAAATTTATAAACAGAACACTAATTACCAGCATAGAGCACCATCTCAAGAAGTGACAAAGCTAGCATTTCCATTACATGTGCAAGGTCTACTGGTTATTAAAAATAATAATAATAATAATAATAATAATAATAATAATAATAATAATTTTAACAAAAATGGTCTAGTGGCAAAGCACGCACTTCATGATCCATAGAGTGCGGGATCAAATCCTGTTTAGACCACAACTTTTTTCCCTATGATTTTTAACCAAGCATTCACCTCTCACAGATGTAGGAGTGGCCACGAAAGACATGTGGTTTGGACTCCACGTTACACTCCAGGTCTCCATATTCCGATAGGTAACTGGGGAAAGTTAAGGACACGTAACTAGCTGCAGTGGGGTCCACTTGAAAGATCTGCAAGTAAATCTGATAAAAGAGGTTACCAGAGGAAATAAAATCACGGCAGTGTTTGATGTCACAGAAGACTTCCATAATTGAGGACTTGTAATTTGTTGAAATGAAATGTGTCTCGCAGTACTACATTTTATAACAATTCCTGTAGACCATTCTTTATAATAATGTCTGAATGTTGTACATTTGACTGTCAGTGAAACAGTTCTTTGTTTATTCCCTGTAGTCGTCACAAAAATGCGAAGTGTGTATTGAATGAGAAAAACGAACATTTTTCTTGCACCAGGCACACCGAACAAAGGAAAAATTAATGCAGTCAGGCACTTTGCATATTGCACTGCATATCAGGCCTACTTGATCAGATTCGTAAAGCGTAGTGAAGGAAACTGGTAATGCACAAATGACTGGAGCTTAAGAATACTGTTCCGCCGATAAACCTGAAACGAGGGAGAGGTATCGGAAATTATGTTGTCTGATAATTTACTGAAAAATGCTTTCCATTGTTGAAAAAATTCTTTATTGATGGGTTGAATCCCACTAGTAGTTCCAGGTGGAATCCACATTACATCTACACATTTTTCGTCTTCCTCCACAAAAACAGAGGCGTCGTTATGTCCAGACCGTGAATCCAACAAAAGCAATGAATTAGTTTCTCCAGCTGGTAGAAATACGTTTCAAATGAAATGTTGAAAATTATTCTTTCCCATTTTTCCAGATTTTGATATGCAGATTACAAGATTTTTGCAACTAAACAGTCCATTTTTTTATTTTTGGTCCTTATTTGCCCTGCAGTTCTAGAGACAGATATACAGCTGCGGAGACAGCAAACCACTCATACTTATCAGTGGCATTATCGTATATGAATGTGTCATTGTATTCATTGATTGGGCAACTGACTCCGCCTTTTTTTCATCCTGAAATGATAAAGTGCAGTGTGTATGCAATTCTTTCATGAAACCTGACTGATCAGCATTATAAACAGCAGTCGCAAGGATAACTGGCAGCTGTTCTACATGTTTATGAGACTTAAACTTGGTAATTTTGTGATTTCCTGTTCTGTGTGATTTCTTGAAACTGCGTAGCCAGGTCAACAAAGTCTGGAAATTAGTAATGTTCATGTCAGATGCAATTTGAAGGGCCCAGTCTCGTACGTCTCTATCGGTAATGATGCGTAGGCTCTCACGAGTAGTTCTAAATCTTTTGCACAGCTTTTCATTCAGCTGACTTTGGGTTTCTGTTTGGCGCATATTTCTTACTTAATGTAATTCATTCTTCCAGATGTACAGTGGACGCACAGATTTTACGAAATGAAAACTCCTTTGCACACTGCTTAACTTCAAGTGTTTTTTCCCCTCCATCGTTTAATCAATATTTCACTGCCTTTTCTTCGTCGCTGAGAGCTGTTGCAGTATATGTTTATTTTAAGGCTTGGGAAGTATTCTTCTTCAGAACTGTTACTGGCACTACTGACGTCATCTGAAACTACAACTCATGGAATTGTCACAGTTATTTTCTATTTCTCTTAACGTATCCACACTTTCGAACAAAATGTCGATATCATTTGGATGAATGTCAAGGAAATCAATTAACAAATGACACATAAGTATGTCCTCAGGAGAAGTAAGTGATTTCGGCTGGAAACCATGCTCTTCACATTTCATCATTGAGAACGTTAACTGGATTCCACATTACTGTGGAACTAGGAGGGGGGGGGGGGGGGGGGGGGGGGGGGGGGGGGGGGAGACAGGCATGTCTCACGAAAGCACAATAAATATTAATTCAGCTTTATCTGTAATTCCAATACTTACTAATACTGCAAAAGGCAATTGATGATTTGTAATAGATGTTACCTGGGTGGCTCATTCGAGAGAATAGTGACTGGGTACTGTAGTGTCAGAGAAACTATCAACGAACGGCAACCTGAAATGTCCTTTCCAAATTACGATCGGGTAGTGTCGTGTTTTCTGTTGACAAATGTACCTGTGTAATAACTTTCAGGGTAGGTTTCAACATGTGTTACTGGACCATTCCCTTGTCAGTCGAATCTATACCACGAGCGACTACCATCATCATTTCAGATATTAGTTACGTTAGGAATGGGAAATATGACAAAGACTGTAACTGGAAGACACTAGAAAGTAGAAAGGTTAAAAGTTCAATGTCTGATCATCAAGGGAGGGAGACAGGGTGATGTGTGTGTGGGAGGGGGGATGAGGGTGGGAGTGGCTTGTTACACAGCTTCCTTAAGGAGATACAGGGAATTGGTTGGATTTAGGAAAATGGTCAGCTGGATATATGATCCACACACCTTCCGATTACAAGTCTAGCAATTTTACTTAAGTCAACTCATTACATCCTAACATTTTCTTCAAAATCAGTGCAATTAGACTGCAGAAACTTGCCTGACTTGCTACATTCCTCAAAGGGTGTAATCTTGAGATGTCACTTTCACCTCAATGTAATGTTATTTTAAAGTGCAAATCACAAATACAACATTTCTTCTAGTTTCTTGTAACTTTCAAGCATGGTATCCTAAAATTACGAATGCAATAGCCTGACAGTGCAAATAATGAGGATGACTTAATGACCAATTAATTAAACAGAAAATACAAAAATTCCTTTCATAAACAGCAGTACAATTTCACAGAACTATTTCCTACAAGTTAAGAAGGGAAACACAAATTCCTTCTCCTCATTTAGAAATATAATACATGTCCATCAATTGTTCACATGCTTACCATGCTCTCCATCAACAGCAAATAGTTGTATTTATTCATCATTTGCCGAAATTTATCTAACAGATGTTTCGCAGTTGCTTCAAATATTTCATCAGCTTTCTCCAAATCTTTCTGGCTCAAGACCTTTTCATTATACACGTGATACCGAATAAGGCGCTTACATGCATCGCGAGAACTTGAAAAAGGTGTCTGCACATCAGGCATTGAAGCTTCAGTTTGATCAGTTTTCAGCTGATGTTCAATGCTGTCAATCAAGAGTTGAAAAATAAATTAACAATCTATACATGCAGTTCACATCATTTGTTTCACAAATATACATTTTATTTAACAAATATTATAACAGTATATTTTCACAGAAAAATTATTTACAAAATTTAATTTGAAACATGACCCTCCAATGATTTCACAATGGCTTTGACGTTTGCCTCAATTTTTATCATAGAAAAACAAAAAATTGGCTTTAAAGTGTTATTGGTCAGATCCTACTCTATGATTATTTAATGTTCCATTATGTAAAAAGTTGGTTCACATATACAGGATGTCTCTTCTTAAAGAGACATCAGCGCATTTTCTCTGGTGTTTTGGCAGATATTTGCAATGTTTAGCCACAGTCAGTCCAAACAAATAACACTCATCACATTTCATATGACACCCTGTGCCAACAAAAAGCTTCAGTTTGTTTCCTACTGCAAAGAAAATTATTTTCAAAGTGAAATTATAAGTTCCCATTAGATAGAGTGGGCTTAATGTTAGTCTTGTGCGACATTAATTTTATCGACATGTATCCAGCACGAGGAATAACCAGTACTCCAGTAACGACTCATGTGCAGTCCTGGCGCATGCTGACTCCTACTGCCATGCAGAAGCACTGCTCAGTTGCTGCCAGATTACTGGTTATTATTCTTGTTTTGCTGCCCCTGTTAATAGATACTGATAAAACAAATAAGGCACTAGGCCAATTTGGGACCACTCTATTGAATGGGCACATAAAATTCCACTATAAAAATAATTTTATTCGTAACAGGAAACAAATCTACACTTTCCATCAACAGTGGATGTTGCATGAAAAATGCAATGTGCAGCATTTATTTGGACTGACCCTAGCTACACAATGGGGGGAAAAATACTGCAGATATCTGCATAAATACCAGAGGAAATGTGCATGATGACTCTTAGGGAGGGACGCCCAGTATAAGTTGACCCAAAGAGCCTCCCACATTTTAATTTACTATCTACCAATAACTTATAATCATTTCAATCAACACGGACTCAAAAGGACTAAATTATACAAGGGCCTGCTCTCTCCTTTTCAGTAGGGGGGAAAAATAAATAAATAAATAAATAAATAAAAAATAAAAAAGTGAGAGCCAGGTTGCCATCAGATCAATGGCGGGCTGCAAGTTGTCCAAACTCTGTGCATCCCTGTTCTGCGTAATTCCACATCAGTTCAATGCAGGATACTAACATTTTCTACTTGACAATCTCGGATTTCTTTCACGTTTTGGTGGTTTCACTGATCCAAATATGAAATAGAAAACTACCAATTTGTAGAGGTATATGAGAATTGTGGAGAAAATTATAGGTTTGCAAAGTTTGGAAATTGTGTGAAATTTACTTGTCTCTCTATACATAAATGACTAGAATTCTGGTTCTAATCCGGATACAGCAATGCAACTTATATCATTGAAAAATTAAGCAGTAGAGCTTCACGCTGATTGCAATTCATAAGGAATGTCATACAAAAATAGGGTTTACATTACTGTGGCGGTATTATGAACCATTTACAGAGTAGCTTCAATGTAAATGCAATAAAACTGGTTACATCTCTTTTCACATGTCTCCAGTAATTAAAATATTAATGTTCGACTGATCTGACAAAGGGAAATGGTATGTCCTACCAGTTGGTGTCACTGGATCCAGTCTTCTGAGAATGTCACATCATCTTATAACACAAGAGCCTAGTATGGCAGGAAACACAACTGATGAAGATGGTCCATGTAGATGCAAGATGCTGTTCTGTTTCTTCATAAGTTTGTAAGACCTGTGCAACCCATCAATGACTGTCATACATAGCTGCAACATATCCATGTATGTTTGTTAATTTGTTAACAGCATTTCTTTCCAAATAGGAATCAGTGATTGTTCTCTGCCCACGAAAGAATGCAATATTTACATTTGGATCTTTGAAATATGCATACAATTCTGTAAGATTGTGCAACCCTGGCTACTTATGTATCCTAACTCAATTTTCTTTCACATACACACAGTCTTTCCTTTTTGGCATCACACAGCCTCACATCATGATCACATGTAGCTGAACAGTCTTTTCACAATATGTCTTACCTGGCTTTGAATTTGGCATCACTAAAATACCACGTTCTGCTACTAACTGTTTTGGTCTTTGCACCATGTGATCTGAAGTGGAAAATTCTTTCATAGTTTTCCATATACTCCAGCTCCTTCGAAGTGATGTCAAAATCTGTATTGTCATACATACATACATACAGATATTGTGAAACTTATCTTTCCGCTGGGCTACGATTTTTCTTTCTCCATTTTTTCACGCTCTTCTTTTTGCAGTTGTGCCACATAAGTATGCTCCAATGCTGAGGCAACCTTTTTCAGTTTTGATTTGGGTACTTTTACTCACACAGCACCCTCTTTTTCTTCACAGGAGATTCTCCTAAGAACTGAGTGCTAGTATTTAAAGAGTCTAGTGCCAGATCCGATGCTATTTCAACTTTAGATAAAGTCTTCTCTGGAAGTACTTAGCATGGCTCAGACAACATTGCAGGGGTTTACAGACCTATTTGCTTTCTACATTTGCTGAAAATTTTTCCGCACAGCAATACATCAGGACACTATTTTACCATCCACTCCTTAATATTCCTCAAATTCTTGTGTACTCTTGCATGACCTCCCTTTTTAAACGAATTTCAACAGTAGGAGGATTTTGAAATGAAATCCATTTTTTACAAAGTACTATTAAATATTACTTTACAGCACATCTACACTGCAGTTTGAGTAAAAAATCCACATCCATGAAACAAGTAATGATGACTGACTGAAATAAAAGTCTTTCTGGTTGCTCATAGCAAGAAATTTTCACCAATTTCCCAGAATAGCGACTGCTATTGGTTGCTGTTCTTGGAAACAACTATGTACATAGCCACTTACTGCATTTTGTCAGTATAGTGATGTAGATGGAATACGTTTTTGGTCATGATGCCTTTGGCGTGCCACCATGACATTTGCCATGTATTTAGTAGCATACCAAGGTTATAAACTGAAGGTTTTTTTTAATTTTATTATTTTTTATTTAGATAATCAAGATCAAAATTTAAGGTCAGTGACCTTGAATGTGAAGATTCAATAAACCCATTGCTGTATCTGGATTAGAAACAGAATTACAGTCACTTATGTTGAGATAGACACATGCAAGTTTCACAAAATTTCTAGACTTTGCAGATCTGTACATTTCTTCACAATTTTCATACACCTCCACAAATTGACATTTTTCCATATCTTATCTGGATCATCAAATGCGATCAACATTAAAAGGTGAAGCAAATAAGCAGATTATCAGAATGGGAAAAAAACTGCTGGCACATAATTCAAAAACGTAAGTAATATTGATGTAGGCTAATTCTCCAAAAGCAGCAAGAATGTGAAATAAAAATTCAGAGAGACAGTAAACTAGTGCATGATGGCACATTTCCAGTGAATTTACAAGTACATTGCAGGACATGGTCCTATTTGTATCGGAAGACACAAGAAACTCAGCAACAACTGTTATTGAGTTCTGAAGCATAAACTGAGATAAAGTAAAATTAACACAATAAATAAACTGCACACACAGGTAGTTAGGAAATAATTTTTTAGTAAAACAGAAATGCTTAAGTCTAAACATATAATCATATTATCCTGAAAGACAAAATGACAAATGCAGCAACACAATCACACACCTCTAAATGTCGTTAACAAGTTAAACTACAAGTGCCAAAGAAAATCAGAGAAATAGTAAGAGGAAACATGCACAGGTGAGAGGGAGCATTATGAGCATCTGCTTAACAGCATGATGGTCCACCTTCGGCATGCAATAAAGCAGTGGCTCTGCATGAGGTATGTAGCTCCAGATGTCTAAACACAGGTCACATAGGATCAGTGTACAAGTTTATGCCATTTTTACAATACCATGATTTTATTTTATTAGCATAAAAAACACTACACTATATTACATTGCAATACAAAATAACAAGACTGGTACACAGCTCAGCGATGTAATCATCATCTTTGTCAATGACCTCCTGCCAGTGCTCAGTCAGGAATTCTGTGACTCTCCTGTAGAATAGTAGTGGTTTTGAATTGAAGAAATCAGTTAACTAGCTACTAAGAGAGACTTCATCATAAAGCACTTGACCCTAAACATTGTTAAAGTGAGACCAGAAAAGATGATAATCAGAAGAGGTTAAGTCTGATGAACATGGAGGGTGAGGAAATTGTTCCCAACCAAGTTCAGCAATCAGACCTGAGGTGGTTCTGGTCGTATAAAGGCATGCATTATCCTGGAGTAACAACACAGATTTATTGGATATACTTTTTTCGATAGCAACGACGAGATGTCTTAGCGGTTCAGTATACATAGCAGCCTTTACCACTACATTTCTGGCTAACAATTTGTGATGAAAAATGCCAGTTTGATCCCCAAAATGCACAACATCATTTTTTGAGGGTGTGCACCACCCCTCGTAGGGGATGTTGCTTTTTTCACTGGGTTGAGCCACTCTTCCCTCCTCTTTAAGTTCACATACGAGAACTTTCTCATAGCCTGTAACAATGTTCCTGACGAATGGCTCGCATTTACGACAAGTCGACAGGCCAACAGAGATGAATGTATGGTTATTCACCAATTTTTGTTAGAGTTGCTTAAACCGTGTACCAAATTTTGGCAACTTACCCAATGAATGCAAATGGCACAAAAAGGCTGTGTGATTGTATTCCACAATTTCTGCCAATTCCCACATTGTTTGGCGAGGTTTATTATGAATAAACTGATTTAGGCAGTTTTCACCAAAAGATAAGGTCTTCCGCAACGCAGTACATCACACAAGACCTATTTTCCACATTGGGAAGAGAAAAACCATTTCTGCACCATCCTCTCAGCAAATGCTTCCCTCCTGTACACACCACAAATTATTCTCATCCTCGATTACACTCAAAACAGTATTTTGTATCACAAGTGTTCTTTTTTTTTCTTTACTTGACACTCATTGATTAGCCTTGAAAATGGCCAAAATGAGCTGTTAATAACACACAAGTTCCTGTTGAAAATAATCAAATGCCAAATAGAAGAAAATCAATCAAATAATCACAAGTAAATAGCACAAACTTAAGCACCAACCCAATAATTCCTGCAAATTACGGATTGGTGGTTTGAGGATGAGGAGCTGGTGTCAAATAGCATTCCAGATGTGTTCCGTAGGGGTCATATAAGGCAAATTCAATCGACACTAATTCACAATTGTATCCCTCAAATCACTGAATCAAAGTTCTGGTCTCGCGAATCGGACAGCCTGCCGGAAGATGCCATCACCAACATAGAAGACATCAAGTATGCGGGTACTGCAGGTAGCTCACATAATAATTTCCAGGTACCCAACTGTCACAGTGCCTTCATTTACTACCACAGGGCCCACAAAGCTCAGGTAAATGTCCCACCCACACCACAATACTGGTCCCACTGGACTGCACTTGTGGCATAGTGCACACTCTAAGCATCCATTTGCCCAGATGATTACGTTTCTGGACACAACCATTAAACTGGTGTAAGCAAAATGTGATTCATCCAATCAGGCAACACGTTTCCAACAACCCACGGTTCAATCTCGACAATCCTATGCCGACTGTAAATGTAGCTGATGACTGTCGGATCTAGAAGGGAGAGCACAGAGGTTGTCTGCTGCAGAGGTTGACATTCGACAAGGTGTGCCAAATGGTGTGCACCTTAACACTTGAGTGTGTATCAGCATTGCACTCTGTCACTGGATCTGCGATACATCACTGCCTATTTTGTTTTACAGAGTGGTCAAGCCAGCAACCTTCACATTCCATGACGAGGCATGAATGTCCGACACCCTGTCACCTACTCACAGTTTTGCCATCCTCCAATCACTTACCACTGATATTCATGACAGTGACACGTAAACAGTAGACCAGCTTTGACATTTCTGAGTTGCTCATTCCTAGGTGCTGTGCCACAACAATTTCCTTTTCGTCAAAGTTGCTTGTATCAGTCGAATTCCCAATTTGTCTCTGCTCTACTTATATACTTTCCTTACCACTTCACATTCCCACTATGCCACCAGACATCATTCAGTATTGACTTGAGCAGAAGTAATAATGTTTTGGTTCATCAGTGTAAAATGAGTTCAGGCTATTTCAAGGTTTAACCAAATTGCCTGTCATCTCCCTTCTTTACAACATTCTCTGAAGTGGAGTAAACAAAGTGCAACTTGTAATGTGTTCCTGAAATATTCAGTGTCAAAAGTTCCTAATTCAGCAATTACACAGATAATTTTCCTGGCATCACAGACTGATGACGACATAAAAATAAGTTTCAAAGACTTCTATTTCCAAGAGACAAAGGATGATCACTGAATAAAATCACATACTAATCAAAACTACTATCTCCATTTTATACTATATTATTATTACGTGACTTTTACACCAATGACACTGTTTCTACCAGATTTTATGGAAACTTTGTACACACACACACACACACACACACACACACACACACACACACACACATTTGTAGGCGTATCTTTTCTTCTCAATGGCATCATAAATAATCACTTATGATGCAATATGATAACAATGAGTGATAGTATGCCACTGATAAGCCAAGCCTGTCCTTTAGGTGACCCCACAGCCAGAAATCATCCGGGTTCAAATGCAATCTCGGTGGCCACGCAATTTGGAATGATTGGCCAATGATTTGGTTTTCTCCACATGGATTACAGAGTAATCGACTGACCACCTCACAAGCAATATGTTGATACTCGCGAAAAGCAGCAGCACTACTGCTGTTGTTTTGATACAACAGCTTTATGAGTAAAGCCCTGCTCACCTTGTGCATACCCATGTTCACTGTCTGTAACTGTAATGCACACTGATGCTCGTGTTTTAACTATGTCGCTGAACCAGTACTGGTACCTAAAGTCAAGCCATGACACAAACACTGCTAACAATGCAAATCCTGCAGCACACAGTCTGAACATCATTCCCATTGAGTTGGGTCCCCACATGGTAAATAGTTTTCTGTCTACACTGATACAAGAAGCGAAAGTTTAATTATAAACACCCTGTGTGTAATGAGTCAAAATTTATCAATAAATGAAGATGATGACCCAAATGAAGAGCATCCTAAACTCAACCTGAGATGAAAATACACTGACCAAGTACATAACACTGTATCGGCAATTAATGATACGTGAAACAGCTAAAACCTAAGGCATATTTGTAGGGCACTCAGAAGACGCAAAAAATCTCAGCAATGTCTGGGCTGTGTTGCGAACAGATCTGTTACTGTAGATGAGAAGTTCGCCACTTCACACCAGAAACAAGACTGCAATCTAAGCAGGGGAAGGATTTCGATGGCCCTCCAACACAAATGGCAGTCTTATTTCATTCATCAGGAAAATTACGGTCAGAGACGAAAACGGGATTCCTTTTACTGATTACCTTTCATAGAATTAAAAAATACACAGCAAATATTACACAGACATTCATGACAAACTGGATGAAAAATACATGAAAGGATTGGAAATCAAAGGAATCAGCGCAATGGACCTGCCGACAAGGGTGTTTTCACAAAGGAAAAAAATACAGCATTTGAAGCATGAATTGTTGGGATATCCACTCTGTTCACTACATTTGGTACCCACTTATTTCCATCTACTCCCACAATTAAAGAAATCTGTGTAAGGGATTGAGTCCAATTGAGGGTTTATTGTAACCACGTATGGGCATTTGCAGAACTTCCAGAATTACATTTTAGGGATGGAATCGACTCCCAGTAAAAGCACTGTACGAAGTCTCTTTTAGATGAATGTTATAAGTTGAAAAGTAAATTGATTTTTGTCCAGAAACACACAGTCTTTTGGTGGCAAGCTGGGAAATTTTCACATTGTCTATATATCTCATCCAGGAACTGCTCAATCCTACTAGGCTGTTTTTTATGATTATTAAAACTGCCCATTTTATATAAAGCACCTATACCAAGTGACATGTCTTGGCACACACATTTCCTATTACCCAAATGAAAAGCTCTGTTTAACAAACTGTCTATTCCTAGAGTTAACCTTTCTTTAATCTTAACTAGATCCTCTCTCTGGTGTCTTTTCTTTTCTTTCTTTCATTGTATTTAATATAAAATTTAAGAGTAATGTAATTACAGGAATCTACCCTTGTGACAGAGAGCACTTTTGTCACCATTGTGACTAGAATAGTTTGCCATGTTGCGACTAGCGTGTTGTTGGAAATTGTAGTTGTTTTTGGGCTGCAGTTTTCTATATATTAAGTGCCTGTGCTTTACATATAACTTTATTCAGCCCATTTTCCTTATGATCTCACTTCAATACACTCAAATCCAGTACTTGCACATAGTAAGAGACACTGCTAATACTTGTGGAAGTATAACTACTGCTTAAACAATGTACAAGATGTTGACGTATGAGAAAGAGGAGGAGGAGGAGGAGGAGGAGATAAATACAATTCATCCATTACAATTCTTATTTGTCGTCAACAGCATAATTTGTATCTTACTAAATATCTTGGACATACTGTAAATAGTTTATGAAATGAAACTGAGACACAATGCAACTATTCAGTTGCATTAATAATAAATATTCCAGCATTACAGAAGGCTTGTAGGGACATGTTGCTCCAAAACAACAACAAATGTGGTTCTGATTGCATTTCTACCAGCCAAAGGTTTTCATGCAGATAGCCTGATTTGATCAGAAATTATGCTTCACAGTGACAAGTAAAAGATTTAGCTTTTCCTTTGTTTTCTTTCTAGTATATTTCTTAAATTTCATGTTTGTTCTTCTGTTTAAGAGGTTTAATCTCACATTTTGTAACTGTAAGAGAATATTCAGGCAGTCTATAGCGCATTAGTTATTCATTTATTTGTTTTGAAGAGCCAGGGATCATTCATTTCAGTCTAATAAGCTTATCAGGCAGGCCACAACTGTCACCTGGTACACACCTGCAGAGCAGCAAGTTACATATTTTGCTTTTACTGTGTTTTTTTAGCCTATACTTTTAAATTTTCTGCACATTACTCTATTAATAAGGTTCAATCTTGCATTTTGTAACAGTAAAATGTAGAATCAGGAAGTCAGCAGCACAGTTGTCATTTCTTCTGAACAGCTAGCTACACAGCTCATAAGGTGCCAGCCTCCACTGATGACATGTCAGGAGGGTAGAATGAATATCTAGGTTTCTGCCTGTGCTTTTATAGTCAAGTCTCAAGTTTAATTTGCGAACAGCTGAATGTGCTTTTGGTTATATCAGTAGTCTCCCAGCTGTTGCCTGGGGGGTGCAGCAGTGGCAGAGCATCTGGCACATCACTTCGGACGCCTCAGGTGTCACTTGTTTGGCCCATGGGCTCTGCTACCGAGGTACCTCCTAGTGTACCCAACAGTGGATCCACCCTCACAGCAGGATGAGTGACACTTGGTAATACGTTCGCACCACTTGAGGTAGAGGACCAATATGGAGACTGACTGTCTCTCCTCTACTACTTGCCCTGTGAGTGAACAGATGGCTGTTCCTACAGCAGGGCCTGAACAGGCAAACTGTGGCACAGGTTTGCTACGTACAGGGAGTTCCTATATTAGGTGCATTATAGAGGATATGAGTTTTCAGAGATGGAAAAAGTGGATGTGCGCTTAGGACATCTGGCTGCAAGCCCCATCTGATGTGAGATGTGGCATCTGATGTGAGATGTGGTGGAGGTCTTGTCTGTGGCCATTGAGCATGCAGAGAGCAGTTGTCTGCAAGTCGTGGGTCACATCAATCCCTACGACATCTAAATCTACATCTACATGACTACTCTGCAATTCACATTTAAGTGCTTGGCAGAGGGTCCGTCGAACCACAATCATACTATCTCTCTACCATTCCACTCCCGAGCAGCGCGCGGGAAAAACGAACACCTAAACCTTTCTGTTCGAGCTCTGATTTCTCTTATTTTATTTTGATGATCATTCCTACCTATGTAGGTTGGGCTCAACAAAATATTTTCGCATTCGAAAGAGAAAGTTGGTGACTGAAATTTCGTGTATAGACCTCGCCGCGACGAAAAACATCTTTGCTGTAATAACTTCCATCCCAATTCGCGTATCATATCTGCCACACTCTCTCCCCTACTATGCGATAATACAAAACAAGCTGCCCTTTTTTGCACCCTTTCGATGTCCTCCGTCAATCCCATCTGGTAAGGATCCCACACCGCGCAGCAATATTCTAACAGAGGACGAACGAGTGTAGTGTAAGCTGTCTCTTTAGTGGACCTGTTGCATCTTCTAAGTATCCTGCCAATGAAACGCAACCTTTGGCTCGCCTTCCCCACAATATTATCTATGTGGTCTTTCCAACTGAAGTTGTTCGTAATTTTAACACCCAGGTACTTAGTTGAATTGACAGCCTTGAGAATTGTACTATTTATTGAGTAATCGAATTCCAACGGATTTCTTTTGGAACTCATGTGGATCACCTCACACTTTTTGTTATTTAGTGTTAACTGCCACCTGCCACACCATACAGCAATCTTTTCTAAATCACTTTGCAACTGATACTGGTCTTCGGATGACCTTACTAGACGGTAAATTACAGCATCATCTGCGAACAACCTAAGAGACCTGCTCAGATTGTCACCCAGGTCATTTATATAGATCAGGAACAGCAGAGGTCCCAGGACGCTTCCCTGGGGAACACCTGATATCACTTCAGTTTTACTCGATGATTTGCCGTCTATTACTACGAACTGCGACCTTCCTAACAGGAAATCACGAATCCAGTTGCACAACTGAGACGATACCCCATAAGCCCGCAGCTTGATTAGTAGTCGCTTGTGAGGAACAGTGTCAAAAGCCTAATCGGTATACAATCTGGACCTGAAGACTTGCCCGTATCAAGCGATTTGAGTTGCTTCGCAACCCCTAAGGTATCAACTTCTAAGAAACTCATGCTAGCAGCTGTTCGTATTTCAAATTCTGGAATATTCCATTCATCTTCCCTGGTGAAGGAATTTCGGAAAACTGCGTTCAATAACTCCGCTTTAGCGGCACAGCCGTCGGTAACAGTACGATTGGCACTGCGCAGCAAAGGTATTGACTGCGTCTTGCCGCTTGTTTACTTTACATACGACCAGAATTTCTTTGGATTTTCTACCAAATTTCCAGACAATGTTTCGTTGTGGAACCTATTAAAGGCATCTCACATTGAAGTCCGTGCCAAATTTCGCACGTCTGTAAATTTTAGCCAATCTTCAGGATTTCGCGTTCTTCTGAACTTCGTATGCTTTTCCCGTTGCCTCTGCAACAGAGTTCGGACCTGTTTTGTGTACCACAGGAGATCAGTTCCATCTCTTACCAATTTATGAGGTATGAATCTCTCAATTGCTGTTGCTACTATCTCTTTGAATTTGAGCCACATCTCGTCTACATTTGCATAGTCAGTTCGGAAGGAATGGAGATTGTCTCTTAGGAAGGCTTCTAGTGACACTTTATCCGCTTTTTTAAATAAAATTATTTTGCGTTTGTTTCTGGTGGATTTGGAAGAAACGGTATTGAGCCCTAGCTACAACGACCTTGTGATCACTAATCCCAGTATCAGTCTTGATGCTCTCTATCAGCCCTGGATTGTTTGTGGCTAAGAGGTCAAGTGTGTTTTCGCAACCACTTACAATTCACGTGGGTTCGTGGACTAACTGCTCAAAATAATTTTCAGAGAAAGCATTTAGGACAATCTCGGAAGATGTTTTCTGACTACCACCGGTTATGAACAAGTATTTTTGCCAACATATCGAGGGAAGGTTGAAGTCACCACCAACTATAACTGTATGAGTGGGGTATTTATTTGTTACGAGACTCAAATTTTCTCTGAACTGTTCCGCAACTATATCATTGGAGTCTGGGGGTCGGTAGAAGGAGCCAATTATTAACTTAGTTCGGCTGTTAAGTATAACCTCCACCCATACCAATTTGCACGGAGTATCTACTTCGACTTCACTACAATATAAACCACTACTGACAGACACAAACACTCCACCACCAATTCTGCTTAATCTATCTTTCCTGAGACTTCGTAAAAATTTCTGCAGAACTTATTTCAGGCTTTAGCCAGCTTTCTGTACCTATAACGATTCCAGCTTCTGTGCTTTCTATTAGCACTTGAAGGTCGGGGACTTTCCCAGCACAACTACAACAATTTACAACTACAATTCCGACTGTTCCTTGATCCAAGCACCTGTCGCTCGGGTTCTGGGGCCGTCCTCATTTCATATAGGGAGCTGGTGGAAGTGGTGAAGGCTACTGGCCTCGCATGCAGGGTAGAAGTAGAGATCACAATTACAGCATTGTTCACAGAACTGATCGAGGTCTTTGGTTTGGAGCCGAACAGAGGATCTCAACCAAAGAATTTGCCGATTCTGTGGTGATCATGGCATTACCAGGTGGGGAATTGAAGGCCTCCCCTTGGTACGGCAGGTAGGCTCTACACAAATGAAGCAGCTACTTGAGTAGCAGAGTACTTGTGTAGTAGACATGGGGATTTTTTAGGCTAGGCAGTAGGTTTGAGGTATTCTGATGAACATACGCCAGATGACATGCAGACAGCAAAACCACCAGATTGCATTCAGAGTAATGACACTTTGACTGTCAAAATTTTATCAGTAAACTGTTGAAGTATGTGTAACGAAGTTCCTGAATTTACCGCCCTAAAGGAAATTATTCTTGCGACTGAGAGTTAACTGAAACCCGAAGTATAAAGTTTTGAGATATTCAGAGATTCATTGAACTATTGAGGTCAAATTTGAGCCTGACAGTGAAGTACCTGGTTGGGTATTAAATGGTCTAGGTGAAATTGAGTTAATTGTGGAATGCCATCCAATTCTATTGTGACAGCTTTAGAGTCATTTTAAAAAAGTCTACAGTCAGTGCTGCAGAAATACCCAGATCATACAATATTAGCTGGAGGCAAATTTAACCTACCATTATAGACTGGGGAATTTACAGATTCATTGCAGGAGGTACATACAGACAGTCTTACGATGTACTTCTGAACACGCTTTCCAAAAACTGTCTGTAACAGCTAGTGAGACAGCTCACGCAATGAAAATATTTTAGACCTTTTAACTATGTACCGGCCAGACATTATTGACGGTATCATTATATAGAGAGGGAATAGTGACCTTGATATCATAGCAACAGTGGTTAGTAAAGTTAATAATTCAATCCAGAGGGCTAGGAGAGTATTTCTGCTACAAAGAGCACATAACCAGTAATTAGCATCCCACTTCGACAATGAATTGGTATCATTTACTTCCAGTATAATGGACTTCAAGAAAGTGTGGACAAAGTTTACAGGATTGTAAATCCTTCTCTGAAGAAGAATGCGCCGAATAAGTGATTAAACATGTTTCGATCCACCCTGGTTTAAGAACAAAATTCAGAAAATGCTTAGGAGGCTGTTGCACTCTCAGTTCAAAAGGGAATGCGCAAATGCTGACAGGCACAAGATAGTAAAAATTCATGCGGCTGTACGAAGATCAGCGTGGGAAGCATATACAACTACCACTATCATACCTTAGCAAAAGATCTTAATGAGAACCTGACAAAATTCTGGTCCTATGAAAAATCAATTAAAACATATTAGAAGATAGTGAAAGGAAAGCCAAAGTTTTAAATTTCATATTTAAGAAATCGTTCACACAGAAGAATCATCAAACATAATGTCACTTGACCATTGCACAGACTCCCATGTGGAGGACATAGGAATAAGCCTCCCTGGCATACAGAAACAACTCAAAGGGTTAAAAGCAAACAAATAACCAGATCTGAAAGGAACTGCAATTCAGTTTCACAAAGAGCACTCTAAGGCATTGGCTCATTACTTGGCTTCCATTTAGCACAAATCTCTCACTCAGCACAAAGTCCCAGGCAGTTGGAAAAAGGTGCAAGTGACTGCTGTATAAAAGAAGGGTAAGAAAAAGGGACCCACAAAATTACAGACTCATTTCCTTAACATCACTTTGCACAGAACTTTTAACACACTCTCAGTTCCACTATAATAAATTTCCTTGTGGTAGAAAAGCTTCTGTCCAAATTTCAGCATGGATCTAGAAAGCACTGCTCATGCAAAATTAAACTTACCCTTTTCTCACATAACCTTTAAATGAATAATGGGGGTGCAAGGGAGTGGGATGGGAAAAAGATAGGAAGGCAATAATGACTTCCAGCCATGCATCACATTGCGGCAACGCAACAAGAATTGAAAATTTGTGCCAGTCCAGGATTCAAACCCAGATGCTCTGCTTCTCTGGAACAACTGCCTTAACTGCCTCAGCCATCTGGACATGCTTCCCATCAGACCTTAATTCCTAACTTCTTGCTCGCCGCACCAAAGCGACCCCTATTCATTAACATCTCATATCTATGATATTCTATGAACCAAGGATGAGGGGCAACAGACTGATTCTATATTCCTAGACTTCTGAAACGCATTTGACATGGTGTCTCACTGCAGACTATCAACAAAGGTTCAAGCATACAGAATAGGCTCACAGATATATGAGTGGCTTGAAGACTTATTAAGTAACAGAACCCAGTATGTTGTCCTCAATAGCGAGTGTTCATCAGAAACAAGGGTATCATCACAAGGGCCCCAGAGAAGTGCAATAGGATAGCTGTCACATTCCACATACGTACATGATCTGGCAGTTAGGGTGAGCAGCAATGTGCATCGCTTTGATAATGATGCTGTGGTGTATGGGAAGGTGTCATCATTGAGTGACTGTAGGAGGATACAAGATGATTAGATAAAATTTCTAGATGGTTTGATGTATGACAGCTCACTCCGAATTTAGGACAATGTAAGTTAATGCAGATAACTAGGGTAAACAATCCCATAATATTCAACTACTGCATTAGTAGCAATTAAATACCTAGATGTAACATTACAATGTAATATGAAATGGAAAAAGCACGTAAGGACTGGACTAGGGAATGTGAATGGTCTATCTCATTTCATTGCGAAAATTTTGGGAAAGTGTAGCTCATCTTCTTTAAGATGGCATATAAAACACAAGTGCGACCCATTCTTGGTACTGCTGGAGTATTTGGGATGCCCACCAGGTTGTACTGAAGGAAGACATTGAAGAAATTCAGAGGCAGGCTGCAAGATTTGTTACCAATAGGTCTGAGGTATTACAGAGGTGCTTCATGAACTCAAATTGGAATCCCTGGAGGGAAGGTGATGTTTTTTTCGAGGAAAGCTAGTCTGAAAATTTTGAGACCTGGTATTTGAAGCTGAGTGCAGAATGATTCTGCCCCCGACATATATTTTGCATTAGGATCCTGAAGACAATCAAAATTAGGGCTCTTACAGAGGCATATACACAGTTGTCTTTCGCTCATTATATCTGTTACTGGAATAGGAAAGGAAATGACTAGTAATGGTACAGGGTACCCTTCACCACATACTGTAAATTGGCTAGCGGAGTATATACGTTGACGTAAATGTGCTGAACTACTTATGTGATAACCATACATTTGTAAACAAATGAAAGAAATCTATTGATGAAAGAACTACTGTTAAAACTCCCATACCACTCTCCTTCCCTGAACACACAATATTTAATGAGTACTATTTACAGTACATAATACACTACATAAAATTATTCACCACTGTGTTTACCTGCTAGGAGTTTGCTTTATAGACCTTCAATGTAATTCTTCTATTTCTTGATGAACAACTTCCAAGAAGTGTCTGTAGACCTGGGTGTGTATTGTTATGCAAAACATAGGAGCAACCCGCAGCAAAAAATAGCTGTTTTTGAGAATTTTTCTGCACAACTAGTGCATGTGGCCACAATTATACACTTCAATAACAAATGCCCCACATACCAATTTGTATCATGAAGATCCCTCAGTGAATGCAATGAATAATAATTTGTTTCACACTGGAGCACACTTGGTAACATATATTTCATCCCAGAACCGAAAAAAACTCTTCACTCAGTTAACTGACACTTCAATGCAAATTCAAAGTTTTTGTGAATCAATGGAGGCAGTTTGTAGTGAATACCTGATGCCCCTGTAATTTCTTCAAGTTGATCAACAATCTTTGGCTACCCATCACACTGCACTGATTTTTCAACACTTTTTTTGGCATGTGTATCATTGACTCATTCTTTATGCTGACAAGAGCCCCAGCATAGATTGTAAAACAGTCAGACCATAATGTTTATATTCTGTTGCACACCATTTGTTCATCTACAATCACTTTCTCTGAGACCAAAAGGCTACACTTCATGCAGTTATCAGTTTCACACCGTTTTGTCACAAATGACACCTGTGTCAACAGGACATTCCATTTCACACATACTTCCTCCCTCCACATTAAATTCGTTGCAAAGAACGTGAAAAACATAAGCTGCTTTCTCTCGAAGTCATCTAACATTCTCACCTAAGTTACGCCTTTCACAGTGCAGCAAATATATATATTATTTTGGTAACTAACCTGAATATGTTATGGTATGACATACAACATGCTTTAAAAGGAAGCTGTCTCTCTAGGGTTGATATATTACACACAACCAGAAGAAAGTAACAGGGAGTAATAAGTCGAAATGACAGATTTTTGTGCAGATTACACACACACACACACACACACACACACAGAAAGTAACAGGGAGTAATAAGTCGAAATGACAGATTTTTGTGCAGATTACACACACACACACACACACACACACACACACACACACACACACACACACACACAAGTTGCTCAAATAACTAACAGGAATTTCATTCACACATTATTTTAACTAAAATAAGAAAGTACTCACAGGTCGCTTCTGCTTATAGACCGCAACGGACTTGTAGCAGAACGTTTAGTACCACGTGGTGGAGACGCAGGAGAGGAATTCGCTTGGGGCTTTGGTCCACCAGCACATGATACTGCATGAGACTTGCTGCCATTTGTAAACACAGTATTTGGTACGGATTTTAGTGCTGCTGACGTGTGATTAGGTAGAATTTTACTACTAGAGGTAAGCGCAGATTTATTGTTGTTTAATGGCAGAAATGTGTTTGATGTACACTGCTGGCCATTCGGTGATCCATTACAAGATGTTCTGTTACTCATATGCGCAGAAGTTTGAGGAAATTCTTCTGGTGGCATGCATGTCTGTGTTCCAACCTGCAAAAAAAAGTTATCAACATAAAAATGTTTTCAGAAAATGTATTAATATATGAAGGAAGACTTAATCTCTAATCCTCAACTGATAACAACAACAACAACAACAACAACAACAACTTACTCTGGCAATATATAAAAAGCCCTTTACAAAAATTAAAAAGGGCTAGTGGGAAATAGCGATAACATTCAAATTTGAAAGGTACATTTGCCTTGACCACACAAGTTCTTTGAACCATTTATATTATTGTTACATCATATTTATTAGTTGTAAGTCATATGCAGACATTTAAAAAAACCTGAGAAGGGCAAAACCATCACAGTGAATTATGTTCAACAAGCAATCAAAAATTATGTTGTACTTCTATCTAAGAAGTTTTTACTCCATATCTTACGTAAAGCATTTTGTTAGAACAAAAATCATACAGATCATGCAATACAACTTATGGCAAACATATAATACACATTCAAGCAAAATTTTCAAAGAAGTCAGCTTCTCAGTTTTGAAACTTGGGAGCACTGACAGTATTATTCCTAACTTGCAAGAAACAAATTACACTACAAAAAGTCTTAATGTCCATGATTTTTAACAGTTTTATGATGCTGCCTCCCATGATTCAGTTGCCAGAGGTTCAGTGCATGGCAGGAGGAAAGATTTGTGGAATGAATTATTTGTGGGGGAACAGAGAAAGATAAAGCAATTATTAGTCGCGTGTATGCAAGCACCAACAAACTGTTACTGTTGACGTTTTGTTCATATGGTGATTAGCCTTTGAATCTTTTCACACTTCCCCTGCGATTCATTGGGAGCATACCCTGTGACACATCAATCAGTAAGGCAAAGAAGCCCATACAGAGCTCCACAATACATGAGAATACATCTGTTACTGTCGCAGTGCCAAAGTAACACAACATTTAGTCATTACTGTTGGGAGTGCCAATTTAACATAAAATATAGTCAGTAACAAAGATAAAGAGACATTATCTTTCATACCTCTTGTAGACTGCAAGTGTGTGACATCATTCACACTAGTTCTCTGTTTACACACATTTCACTATGAATGCTAGCACACTGTTTTCTTTACACTAGTACTCAATGAGATCAGATGCAGCAAGAGTTAAGCTGCATCATGTACCTGATCCACAGCCATGGAAAATTATGCCCTCTTGGTGAAATACCACTATCAAATAGTTTTTTTCTTTTCTCGAAATAGCAGTTCCACAGTTAAACTTTCTGCTTTTATTATATTTATTCCTATTACACTCTTTGGGGTTAGTTTTGAGGTCGCAGCCCCATTCAAAAGTGCTCATTCTTTTTATCAGCCAAACTGTCAAGGTGGAACCCGGAATCATCTAAACTCGACTCGAACAGACCTCGGAAAGCCCAGTGTTTCCTACCTATCATCAATCCTCTGCCTTTGGATGCAGATATGGAGGGGCATGTGGTCACATCTCACTACCAGCCCAATGTCAGTTTTCACGACCAGAGAAACTACTTCTCAATCAAGTACCTCCTCAACTGGTCTCACAAGGGCTGAGTGCACCCCAATGGCCAACAGCAGTCGGCAGACCCAGATGGTCATTCATATAAGTGGTAGCCAAGCCTGACAGCACTTAACTTTGGGGATCCGACGGGAACTGGTGTTACCTCTGTGGAAAGGCTGTTGGCGGGACATCAAAGGTCATGAATAAATTTCTCCTTTCAAAAGAATGGTGATAATGAAGTATAAAATAACATATTCAAGACAAAAGGCTAAAATACACTGAAGTGCCAAAGAAGCTGGTATAGGCATGCGTATTCAAATACAGAGATATGTAAACAGGCAGAAAATGGCGCTGCGGTCGGCAATGCTTATATAAGATAACAAGTGTCTGGTGCAGTAGTTAGATCGGTTACTGCTGCTACAATGGTAGGTTATCAAGATTTTAGTGACTTTGAACGTGCTGTTATAGTCGGCGCACGAGCAATAGGACACAGTATCTCTGAGGTAACGATGAAGTGGGGATTTTTCCCATATGACCATTTCACAAGTGTATCGTGAATATCAGGAATCCAGTAAAATATCAAATCTCTGACATCACTGCAGCTGAAAAAAGATCCTGCAAGAACGGGAACGACGACAACGGATGAGAACTGTTCGATGTGACAGAAGTATAACCCTTCTGGAAATTGCTACAGGTTTCAATGCTGGATCATCAACAAGTGTCAGCATGTGACTCATTCAACGAAACATGATCAATATGGGCTTTCAGAACTGAAGGCCCACTCGTGTACCTTTGATGACTGCATAACACAAAGCTTTACACCTCGCCTGGGCCCATCAACACCGACACTGGACTGTTGATGACTGAAAACATGTTGCCTGGTCAGATGAGGCTCATTTCAAATTCTATTGAGCGGATGGACGTGTACGGGTATGGAGACAACCTCATGAATCCATGGACCCTGCATGTCAGCAGGGGACTGTTCAAGCTGGTGGAGACACTGTAATGGTGTGGGGCATGTGCAGTTGGAGTGATATGGGACTCCTCATATGTCTAGACATGACTCTGACATGTAACACATATGTAAGCATCCTGTCTGATCACCTGCATCCGTTCGTGTCCATTGTGCATACCAACAGACTTGAGCAATTCCGGGAGGATAACGCGACACCTCACATGTCCAAAATTGCTACAGAGTTCACCCCTTCATACTCTTACGAATGTATGAACACTCCAGCAGGATTCATGGTGTCAGTTGCCTACAACACTACATCAGACATTAGTCAAATCCATGCCACGTCGGGTTGCAGCACTTCTGGGTGCTCGCGGGGGACCTACACGATATTAGGCAGGTGTACCAATTTCTTTGGCTCTTCCGTGTATAAACCATGCTCGATCTGTGAATTGCAAGATACTTTTCTAGTGTCATTTAGTTTTGTACACCGTTTGTAATTTTATATCTGCAGTTGTTTTACTTTAGACATTATTACATTGTCATCTTGTGACACCACACATAGACTACCAAATTTCCAAATTTCTTCATAACATGTTTTAATTCAGTGTACTTTAGTCACCCATAGACTCTGCACACGACACAAGTAAATGACTGGTTGCTCTTCAACTATTCTGGTATCCTAAGCACTGTTTTGTTTTATCAGATGTACTGTAAAATATTAATTAGATATGGTTATGCTTAGCATACCTTCCATTTATTTTTAACAGATCTGAAAATGTTTAGTACTTGAACGATTTAAAAAATTTGGGGCATTAGACTGCAGCAAACAGAGATTTCAATCTTTTTCTAAGCACGGAATCTTTTAAAAACACTGTCTTTAACCTCACTTTGGTATAACTACAATTATGTTTACTACAATACACGTGCATCTTATCCTTATTTTTTGACAGACAACTGTGAAATCAGTGCCTACATTGTTAGCTGTGTGATATGCATGTACATTTTTGCAGATTCTGAATATCTTCCTGTTTGCTTCGAAGTAAATCTGTATAAAGGGCAGGCAAACTTTGTACACAGTTTCTGAATGAGACTGTACGAGCAATCATTTTTGTTCACTTTAAGCAGTCCATTTACTGTTACTTGTTAGGCACGGTTCTCACTGAGGCAATACGATACGCATTGTGACTAGTGATACAATGCAGAAGCAACCAGCATTGGTGGAGTGCATACAAAAGTAACTGAAATGACTGAACTGGTTCACAATGGGATGACAGCGATACGACATGGACACACATCCGTATCATATCGCCCGGCAAAACAGGGAATGCCAGTTGCTCTGTGCAACTGTATTGTACGATACAAATTTAGGGTCATCAAATGTGCCTAGAGAAATTGTTTTATGCAAATGAAGCAAGCTACATCCGTCTCTCTTCTCAGTCTCTCAGCAAATCTTAAAAACCATGGTTTTTTGACTTTCATGTTTTCTCCATTCTGCCGGCTCTCTCATTCAATCTAAGGAAACTACTTGGTAAAAAACTTATTTTTTCACATCTTATAGTGCCACACCACATCTTTTTGCTATTGCCCAAAGTTATTGTGATACTTCACAAATATGTAACCTACAGTGCATATTTTGAAAGGTTTGCAGTGAAGACAGAGGTTGTCTGCGTCAAGGTCGGCAGCTAAGTGCCACACGCAAGACTACTGCCGCTTGCTATGCGGAGTGTGAAGCTGCCTCGTGTTTCTCATTTTCGTATGCAGCCGCTATAAGCTGAAGCTGTAAATGAAAAACTTACTGAAATATTGAAATAAAAAGACACAAACAGTCACCAGTTGAGCTAAATTCCGATTCTTCCGGTTCTTAAAACACGTTGTCTACCGCTCTCAGAATTCACCACCCACTGCTACACTATCAATGGTGACTGATCTCACTTCAAATCCAGTGTTTCTTCTGAATACTCTTCAAGCTTAATCGTGTACTACTTTGTCAAATTGAGCAGTTGTAGATATACTATCCTGGCTATATTAATTTGTTACTATTATTTATAAATCTATCACATCAAATAAAGTGCCATACTAGGTGGTCTTAACAAAAACAAACTTTTCATGGTGGCATGTTACACATCATTCAACACGATCACCAACTTACCTTATTGTAATGAGTAGCTTCTCAGTAGGAGTAGCTGACATTAGTTGCGCCAAAAAGTGGAAACTGCCTGGACTCATTTTGGAGAATTCGTGTTCATGCTGAGAAGCCTCATGAGAGACCACAGCCAAACTATGTTTGATACTTATAGCATTGTACTGGTGCATCCAGCACATCCTTTCTTTTTCAGTTTTATGAGCATTAAAAAATGATAAGTCATAATAATGTCCTCTTCAGAAGAGCTCATGATTGCAACTGAAACTGAAACGTGATTCGTGCAGTCTTGTCACTTGTCATATCGCGAGTCCCATCACGTATCTTATCATATCACATATTGTATCGTCCCAGTGGGAACACAAATATCTCAACGGTAAGCATCGTGTTGTGTGACCTTTATCGCAATGTGTCGTATTGCATGTTGTATCGCCTCAGTGAGAGCCGCACCTTTAAATTGGATAGAAACTGAAATCACAGTGGCACAGCATTTCCACATTTCTTGTCTAAACAATGTGTCTTACAATTACTGCTAGCCTACTGGCATTCTACTCTGGCAACCAGACTTCAAAAACCTTGCATACGAAATCACAGTTCATGTCAAGTAGTTGGTTGGCCAATTTTAATAGCTATTCTTATCTTCTTCTCATTAGTAAAGTTTCTGTTTAGTAGCCATACATAGTTTGAAACTAATGGAGACGCCAATGTCATTTAGTGGTTCTGTCACACTGATCTGTTGTGCTGTCCAAGTCATACATAATGGCTGTATGCTGTGTTAGATGTCTCTTTAGGGGTACTCATCTTGCCAACAAATACATAAAAAAGCCATTATTATGCAAAGCACTACAAATAGTAAATAATGGTGGTAAAATTTAGATTTCTTTTAATATAAATTGCAATAGTTAACACATTTTTATCCTTTCTTTGATTCTAGCTTTATCCTACTGTATACTCAAAGTGAAGTATTGTTATATTATTATTATTATTATTAATGATGTGCATACGGAACTAGTGCTACATGAAATAGATTATAAAAAAGCAAAGTTTTCAGGGCCAAGGCATGGATAATGATCTGCACATGGCTGTGGACGTTTATAAGGGACTACTTCTGATGTAGATAGCTAATGTGATCCCAGTCACCAAGAAGCTGAAGGCATGTGATAATCACATGCACATTAAGGAGTTTTGTCCTACGTGTATATACATTTTATCCTTTTTCCTTCCTTGATTTTCTGTGCCTGTTCCCTAAGAGTTGTCACTGACACAGCAACAGCACTTTACACAGCCCTAGTGCAGGTAATCTACATTAATATTTCAAAATAAAGTATGTCTTCAGCAACTATCTTCTGTAGTGTCACCCTAAGTCTTAGGCCTAGCAGGGTCTTATGTCTGTTAGTTGTCACTATTTTCAACTGTGAATACATTTTATGTATTTCACAATGGTTGTAGTCACCACAGTACCAGTTCCTTCAGACAGGCATGCATGTCTGAAGGAACATTGCATTGTATACCTGAACAACACAGGCACTACAATATTGTGCTATCTTCACTCTAACATGGGTCTTTCCTAAAGTAGTTTAAAAACCATGATCAGTTGTATCAATAAATGTTGTCAGTGCAACAGCTACATTAATTTTCCATAAAATTCCCAGCTCATGACAATTTCCAACACTGTATTTGTGAAGCAAGCAACCGATTGTCACAGAAATATATCACTCAGTGTGAAGCTGTAGCTTCATTGAAAAGGCTGTGGAAATTAGGCTGCGTGCTGACACACTCAGTAATGTGTAGCCTGTATCTCAATTAAAGATGCCATGCAAATTAGAAACCTTGTTAATGGGAGGCTGCATAAGAATATGCCCCATACTATACATCATGACGACGACAAAGATGTTGCAGATGACATATGATTGTTGGTGCCAATGTTATCACAGTGGGCACTACTATACCACTTGCACCTGTGTGTCTCCATTATTTCTTTGATAACTTTTATCGTCACAAAAATAAGGATCGGCATTGTTGACAGTTTTGACTTTTATGGAGAATTTGTGTGAAATGCATGACAACATTTATTTACAACAACTGAACATTCAGTCTACTTACGACAGACTGTTCTCATCTGTAGACATTTCCTTACCAAGCCCAAATATTATGTCAATGAATTACACAACATTACAAAGTATTTATTATAAGACATAAAAATAAAGATTATTATGAAATGACCCCCATTTTATTGTTTAGTAATACTGTCATATTCTGTTAGACAAAATATAAATGATGACAACACAAATCACATATGGAGAAATGGCAATCCATTCAATGCCAGGGCTACACCAGCGATAGTAACTAACAGCCAAAACCACTATTTGAAAAATTTAAGTGAAAACTGTCACTTGTAAACAGGTAAATCAGAAGTTTTGTTGCTTTTGCTTGAACACATCAGTCAGCATTACTGAATGAGTAACTGTGACATTTGAAATAAAATCAGAAAATGTAATACAAAACTTCCAGACAACATTTCCAAAAGCAAACTCCCAAAGAACATTTCTGATATATGAAAGTGAGTTAAAGACAGCAACAACATAGAAAGACTAACAGATTTTCAAATTTTCCTCTGAGAACAAGTAGAATATCATGAAAATGATCACATGAGAAAATTGAACATTCAGAAAACTCTCTAATCCTCTTATCACAATGGGCCCAGGATACTAAAGGTACCTCATTATAAGACCTACACAATCAATTTCCTTGATATTCTAACTGACATACATTAAACTTTTTTTTCCATTTCACGGCTGGTAAAGGCTACATCTCTGGTCTGAGAGATTATAACGTCTAGTCTAGATGAGAGGGGATATGAATCAGTAGTAGTAGTAGTAGTAGTTGTTAGAATTACACTACAGATTTAAAATCTGAAACAGACTAGTGGGCAAACTGAAATTAAATTAAAAGTATTGGAAGAAGAATTCTACATTTTGAGTTTCCATCAAATTTCACAAGTCAATTTAGGCAATTTTGTGTTTCTGGGGATTTTGACAAATAATAGTACACAAACGACAAAGTACTTAGATGTACAATTAGTACTCTTTGATTGTCTTCACTGCCAAGGCAATGAAACACTTATCCTTTCTCTCCAAATGGTGTGATTTGCTTTTGTTATTACTATTCAAAGTTTCATTATTTGATGGTAGCTTGGCAACTGAGACGAAACTGCAATGTACACTGCAGCTTCAAACATCACACATACAGAGTGAGCATAAAGTCTTTTCCTGATTACTAAAATTTATTCGTAAGTAACTATGTTAGACACAGGTATGTGATTAGTCGCAAATGGTAGTTTTCAAAGTTATTTTTTATGGATATGCTTCCACATGTGCTCTGTTTGTTACCCACAGATCATCTAGGCAATAATAATAAATTTATCTCCATATTGTTGCAACATCTATTCCATCACTGCCTATACAAGATTCCCATATTTATGGTGGAATGAATATTTTCACACAACCCCACAAAAAGAATGTCAAGAAATGTTACAGCTGGTGAATTTGCTAGCCACGAAGTTAAACAGTCTCTACTGATAACTGTCAGGAAAGGTTTCATCCGAGAATTGGTGAATGAATAACCCTCAGTGTGGTAGGGCACCATCTAGTTAAAACACAACCCATAGTTGAAATTCACAAAGCTGAGGTGCAACGTTAAGTTCTCACACACCCAGGTAAAACAGTTTCTGAGAGTTCAGCAACCATTCGCAACAAATCACATAGCTGTATCTAGCATAGCTCATTAGAAGTAATTTTTTGTAATCGGGGAAAAGACTTTATGCACAGCATGTAGATAATTTTCCTTGTATTTTTTTAACATTAATACATTTTGTACTACTTAAAACTCCTATTTAGAGATATTTAATATTGTTAAAAATGTGACGACGACATTCTCAAAACCATAAACATTTCAATACCATCACAAAACAAAAAGTACAAGTACTAACCATTATAACTATACGGCACTACACAGAAGTATCGCCTGAGTTTCAAAAGATGTACAGAAAATTGGCATGTATCAGCGTACAGAGCATCTTTCCAAATTTCAATTAATGATAAATGCCATGGCGTAGGTGCGAAGTGCATCACTAACGGGCAGGTGTGTTAGAATACAGCGTATAATGGAATGATGTGTATGGTTAGTGTCCTCATGCTGTGTGAGTAAATTGTGGAGGTTCAGTGATGATTTCATTCCAAATATCAGATAAAAGTTCTACCAGACAAAACAATCTCTGGGTGGTACAACACATTCAATGAAACTGGCTGCTTATGTAATGTGAAGAAAACAGGCCAGCATGGACAGCCAGCAAAGAAGATGGGAGTGTATGCAGGAATCATTCATCAGGAGCCCAAAGAAACTGATGGCAGGCTTGAGTAAGGAACTACCCCCCAATTAACTGCCTGGCACATTCAACAGAAGTGTGTGTGTGTGTGTGTGTGTGTGTGTGTGTGTGTGTGTGAAACCATATTGGCTGCAGTTGTTACATGTGTTAACTACTCAAGACAATGAGGTTCTTTCTTTTGCAATAACTTGCAGCAGCTACTGTACAAAGTTTGTTGTGCACAGTAGTCAGTTTCCGGCAAAGATGCACCATTTTGAGTATTTAGACAGATGAAGTGTCATAATGTGCATGTTTGGAACACAGAAGATCAACACAAGATTGTGGAACACATTCACGAGTTAACTAAAGTTAACATCTATTGTCACATTTCCTCTTGAAAATATAATGGACAATTTTTCTTTGCAGAGAAAACTGACTGATTTTGTGTACCTGCAGATGCTGCAGCAATGGCTTATACCACAATTACAACAAGACAGTGGATACTTTATACATATATTCTGTACGTCTCTTAGATTTCACGTATTTGTCGTCTGAAATCCTGCAGGTACTTATAAATAACCCTGCATTTTCCACTTTTGTGTACTACCTCTTGTTAAGAAAATAATTTTACTGTCTTGAACTGTTTATGAAATGCTAGGATTATCAACGAAAGTTACTGGATCTTGTATCACCAGTTAAATTTCAGAGTCCATACAAGAAACTTGCGCCAGGAAATAATTGGTTATGCAACATTGTACATTAAGAAAACAGAATAGCACATACAACTCCAATACTTTCATCGTCCTTTCCACACAACAATAATAAACTGTCCTTTTTGGCACAAGGATGGCTACCACCGATACATACAAAATTTTTCAATCACTCCTGTATGCTTCATCACATACTACATGCGAAGTACTGAAAGCACTAAAATAAACTCTGGCAGATTGTTTTCCTGCTGCATACATACTTTGTTCACAGCACAAAGAAATATAGAATAGGAATTAATATTCAGCATACTACGTAAAAAATATTCAATGACAAGTTATAATAATTCATTCTTCACACGTCAAGTAGTGTAACACAGACTGTAGTTGAAATTTAACATGAAGTAATAGTATTACAGCAGCAGCGAAAACAACAAAAGTTTGCAATGCATGAACATCATTATTTTGTGTAATTCAAAGTAAATTTTTAATGACCGTGATTATTTACAGATGTGAAGTGAACAATAAAGTAGATATCATGATTTCACCAGTTATCCAGATAAATTAAATATAAAAGCAACTACACACCAAATAAGCATTTGCTTTATTACATAACACTTTTCTAGAGTACAGCACTTCTACGCAATAAAAATGGAAAGAGCATATATAAAAACAGATATCACTATAGAAATTCTGCATATCATCTTAAATCATGCATTTCACTACCAAAACAAGCATATACAAACTGTTAATACTCATGCATGCACCTGTGCAAGTCTACACCGCCATCACCAACACCACAAGCACAAAGATATCAGAAGTTTTGTAATAAGATGTTCACAAACAACAAAGGGTGGAGATGATAACAGATATTATCTTGCCACCACAGAAAATTCACATTAATATTAAGTGGCATGAATATGTTTGAAATGGATTGGCTATTTATCATTTAATTGAGTACAGAAATGTAAATCACTGATAAATACATAATAAATTAATGTGAATGAAGTTTAAAACCACGTGCATCTTGTATCATTTATTTAATAATTAAACAAAGGGAGTGGGGCAGAAATATATTGCTATAACTCAAAACAGGATACCCTCAGCAAAATCAAAAAGGGGGAAAAATACAATTTAAGCAGTTTGAAACTGAATGAATACACGAGTATTCTGCATATTGTACATATTATTTCATTACTGTCACTAAAGTAGCTGTAATAGTAGAGGAAGTACAAATATGAAGAGGAGGAGGAGGAGGAGGTGGAGGTGGAGCAACAGCAACAGCAACAGCCACCTATAGTCGTCGTCGTCAACAACAACAACAACAACAACAACAACAACAACAACAGAAGATTTAAAGGTACTAAATTACTACCACAGGCTCCAGCCTGCACTTAAATCTTAACAAGCATCTGAAGACCAAATGTTTCTTCAATACATCTTAGCTCTGTCTCTGTGTTATAAAAAATATAATGGTTGACTACATAGAGCCTGAGGATACAATGAAATGTAAAGGGAAATACTACCCAAATGAAGGCAATTATTACAAACACCCATTCAAGATGCTACACAGACCTCTAAGATTTCTACTGCTATGAATACACAAATTTGATGAGTAAGATTATATACCTGTACTTGGATTGGTGACGTTCCTTTTTCAGAAACTGCTGACGATTTTGTTCCGTGCAGTACTGGCACAACAGATTGCTGAAGCTGCTGCTGTTGCTGCTGCTGTTGTAAATGAGGTTGCTGATTGGCAGGGTGATTATGAGGGAGGTTTGGATGGTGGTGATGGTGATGGTGGTGGTGGTGATAATGATGGTGGTGGTGATGGTTGTGATGGTGATGATGGCTGTGACGAGGCAGCTGGGGTTGTAACGTGCCGGATGAATTTGACTGCTGCAAATGCAACTTTGACTCTGCATCTGTTACTTTGCCACTAGTAATGTGAGAACTGATTTGTGCTGATACATCTACCAGCAACAGATGCTGCTGCTGTTGCTGCTGTTTTTGAGGATGTTGTTGCTGTTGCTGCTGTTTCTGTTGATGATGCTGCTGTTGCTGCTGCTGCTGGTGTTGTTGTTGTTGTTGTTGTTGTTGTTGCTGCTGCTGCTGTTGTTGTTGTTTCTGAGGATGGTAGTAATTAAGCTGCTGTGGTTGCTGTGTTGCTGTGTGGCGCACTGTCTCCAGCGCTGTATTTGCAGAATTGTGTGATTGATTAAAGCCATTAACGGTACTGTTAACACCACGATTAACACATCTGCACTGTCTGTCTGTCATAACAATACTGTCACATGAACATATGGAAACTAGGGCAGGAGAACTGATATTAACACTTATCATGGCAGAGCCACCAGTGGTACTTGCACTGGTGGCAGTAAATTTCATAGTAGCATTAGCAACAGTGGTGGCTGATGAGATGGTGTTTGGAGGGATGTTAATGGCAGCAGCTGTAGCAGTGGGTATGGTTGAGGTACTTGTAGTACTAGTGTTGGTGTTGGGGGTGCAAGTAGAAGCAGAAAGAGAAGCAGGATTATTATTAATATTATTATTGTTAGTAGTAGTAGTAGTAGTAGTAGTAGTAGCAGTTGTTGTAGTAGTAGTAGTACTTGTTGTTGTTGTTGTAGCAGCAGCAGCAACAGCAGGAGCAGCAGGAGTAGTAGTAGTAGTAGTAGTAGTAGTAGCAGCAGCAGTAGCAGTAGCAGTAGCAGTAGCAGTAGTAGTGGTTGTGGTGGTAGTAGTAGTAGTAGGAGCAGCGGCAGCAACAGCAGTAGTAGTAGTAGTAGTAGTAGTAGGAGCAGCAGCAGTATCAGCAACAGCGGCAGTAACAGCAACATTACTTCTAGCAGTGGTGACTGTCGCTGCTGTGGTGATGGTGGTGGTGGTTGTTGTTGTATTAGTGGTGGTGGTGGTGGTGGTGGTGGTGGTGGTAGCGGCAATAGTGGTAACTGTTGCAGCGGGAATAAGGTCACCTGCGGTGGTACCTTTAGCCATGACAATGGTAGTGGAAATAGAGGCAGGTGTACCAGTAGCAGTGTTTACAGTATTTGATACAGCTAGATTATTAGTAGTAACTGCTAGAGAGCTGGGAGAGGAGTCTGGAGTAGGTGGAGGTGTAGTAGTAATTGTTGTAAGAGCAGCAGCGGCGGCAGCGGCGGCGGCAGCAGCAGCAGCGGCGGCAGCAGCAGCAGCAGCAACAGCAACAGCAGATGCAGAAGTGGTAACTGTGGTTGTTACAGCATTATTAACAAATACTTTATCATCATTTATGTTTGAATTGAAATTAGTTAATTTATTGGCAATCACATGAGGGCTTGTGACCACACTGTTGCCAGCACTATTGGTGGTATCTACAATAGTGGTCACTGGAGTCACAGTGGGTAAATTGCTAGTTGCTGTAGCCGAGGCAGTTGTATTAATGTTTATGGTAGAGCAGGTGACTGTAGAAGCGAGGGTAGTTGAGGTTACGGTGTTCGCAGATGTTGAAACAACTGTGTTAGTATTACCAACAGCAGCAGCAGCAAAACCAGCAGCAGCAGCATAAGCATTAGCGGTGAATGTAAAATCAGTGGTAAAACAGTTACTAACACCAAGATTGGGAGAGGCAGCAAGTGAGTTAAGAACAGTTACACCGCTCGGATTTTTTGGAGGAGTCGACGGGGTGAGAGGTATAATCTGATTTCCAATCTGATGGTGATACCTTACAGCTGGTAACTGTGTGCTTTGTGGGGTTACCTGTAGGGAAATAATTGAAATGAATATGCATATTATGCCTCTTTCCTGTAAAAGGTAAACAGCCACAATAACAACAACAACCACAAATAAAAACCTGTAAGTACTTGTGAAACATAAAACATACTGATTACAAATATGCTGACATGTCACAACCAGACAGCCCAGTAATGGAAATGAATGCTTACTCCAAGATTAAGGACACATTTATTTTAAACATTTTACAGGAAATTACAGAAAAAAAGTAGTCTAACAAAATTGTATGAAATCCTTGGACTGTCTTTCTAAGCTTCCTCTTTCAAAACTGACTGTAAACATTATTTATCCACTCCCAGTATTCATTTAATGACTTCAAAATAATAATAATAATGACGATGATGATGATAATAATAATATAATAAGTCTTGCTTTTCCTAAGTAACAACAATACTTTATGGTGGTGAAGCTATCACAACCGTAACAAAGTACAGCATCATGAAATAAGACAAAATGCTATATTAGCTGAAGTTCTTAACTTCTACTTATAATGACACAGACAATTAACACACAATTTTTTTTACCAGATTAAGCTGACTAATCATCACTGTATTACAATGTTAATGGCATTCTGGTCCGAGCTGCCGGAGATGGTGGTTATATGTGCACGAGGTGTGTTTGCTTGTGTGAATAAATGCCTGTGTGTTTATTTTTCTGAAGAAGGCTTTGGCCAAAAGCTGAATATGTAACAGTCTTTTCATTGCGCCTGTCTCCTACTTAACGTGTCATCTTTAAGTAAGTAGCAAGCTACACTACTGGCCACTAAAATTGCTACACCACGAAGATGACGTGCTACAGATGTGAAATTTAACCAACAGGAAGAAGATGCTGTGATATGGAAATGATTAGCTTTTCAGAGCATTCAAACAAGGTTGGCGCCGGTGGCAACACCTACAACGTGCTGACATGAGCAAAGTTTCCAATTGATTTCTCATACACAAACAGCAGTTGACCACCGTTGCCTGGTGAAACGTCGTTGTGATGCCTTGTGTCAGGAGGAGAAATGCATACCATCACGTTTCCGACTTTGATAAAGGTCGGATTGAAGTCTATCGCAATTGTGGTTTATTGTATCACGACATTGCTGATCGAATTGGTCGAGATCCAATGACTGTTAGCAGAATATGGAATCGGTGGGTTCAGGAGGGTAATCCGGAATGCCGTGCTACATCCCAACGGCCTCGTATCACTAGCAGTCGAGATTACAGGCATCTTATCCGCATGACTGTAACGGATCGTGCAGCCACGACTCGATCCCTGAGTCAACAGATGGGAACGTTTGCAAGACAACAACCATCTGCACGAACAGTTCAATGACGTTTGCAGCAGCATGGACTATCAGCTCGGAGACCATGGCTGCGGTTACCCTTCATGCTGCATTATAGACACGAGGGCCTGCGATGGTGTACTCAACGACGAACCTGGGTTCACGAATGGCTTTGTCATTTTTTGGATGAATCCAGGTTCTGTTCACAGCATCATGATGGTCGCATCCATGTTTAGAGACATCGCGGTGAACACACATTGGAAGGGTGTATTCGTCATCACCATACTGGCATATCACGCGGCGTGATAGTATGGGGTGCCATTGGTTACACGTCTCGGTCACCTGTTGTTCGCATTGACGGCACTTTGAACAGTGGACGTTACATTTCAGATGTGTTACGACCCATGGCTCTACCCTTCATTCGATCCCTGCAAAATCCTACATTTCAGCAGGATAATGCACGACCGCATGTTGCAGGTCCTGTACGGGCCTTACTGGATACAGAAAATGTTCGACTGCTGCCCTGGCCAGCACATTCTCCAGAGCTCTCACCAATCGAAAACGTCTAGTCAATGGTGGCCGAGCAACTGGATCATCACAATATTCCAGTCACTACTCTTGATGAACTGTGGTATCGTATTGAAGCTGCACGGGCAGCTGTACCTGTACACACCATCCAAGCTCTGTTTGACTCAATGCCCAAGCATATCAAGGCCGTTATTACGGCTAGAGGTGGTTGTTTTGGGTACTGATTTCTCAGGATCTATGCACCCAAATTGTGTGAGAATGTAATCACATGTCAGTTCTAATATAATATATTTGTCCAATGAATATTCGTTTATCATCTGTATTTCTTCTTGGTGTAGCACTTTTAATGGCCAGTAGTGTATATTTTACCTTATATTGTTGAGATTCCAAGCTGGCATTTCTAAAATTTAAGTAACTAACAAAGTATTTTCTATCTACAAATACAAAAACTTCCGTTTGGCATAATTTGCTTTTCTAAGCACCAGACTAAGGTTATGCCATAAATTAAAGACGCCATTTTTGTTTATATATGTTACTGTTTTCAAACTGTGACATATTATTAACACGATTAATTGCTTAAAAAATTATGGATTGACTACAGACAACCATGTAGTGACGACAGTGAGTAGTGGACAGCCGCACAAAAAAGAGCTTTAAAATAACAGCTCAGCTTACGAACTCATGCTCCCAAGTATGTTCTCACAAATGCCACAGAGGCAGTAACATTGTGATACCATCGTAGCACAACAAAAGCCCCACTCAGACCACAATGCCAGGATAATGTTGTGTGTGTACACACATCCATTCTGAAGAATAAAAGCTAGTAAGCCGAGCCGCTAAGCTCAAGTTGTCATTTTACATGTCTTCCTACTGTTCAACTGTTGTTTTTACTTATTTAACTGCTTGTATTCCACCCATCTTTTTGCAGTTTTGTACAAATTACTTTTATTGTACATCACACTTTATTCTTGGAGAGGCTTTTTATGCTATACAGTTTCTATCCCACAAATTAGATATAAAACAAGTCTTTTCTGTTTGTTCTTTCAAGGCCCCACATGTTAATTTCTTGTTTCATGGATTATTTGCATGATATATCATAAAAATGGGGAATGAGTCAGTTTACATTCACATCATAATTTATAGGTTTACTTACACACACACACACACACACACAGGGAGGGAGGGAGGGGGAGGGGGAGGGGGAGGGGGAGAGGGGGAGAGAGAGAGAGAGAGAGAGAGAGAGAGAGAGAGAGAGAGAGAGAGGTATGTGAGTTAGTAATTCATACCCTTACACATTGCAATAAGAGAAATTTTCAGTTGTTTTTGAAATTTTACTTTGCTGTCACTGGGTATGTTATCAAAAATTTCAGATGCAGCATTGTGCACCCCTTTCGTGCTACAAATAACCTTAACGTGGAGTAATGAATGTGTTTTCCTCCTGATAATGCAATTATGTACATTATTGCTCCTTTTTCTGAACTGCAGCAAATTATACACAACATACTTCATGAGGGAATAAATATACTGTGAAGCAGCAATCAGAATGTCGAACTCCTTAAACAGATTTTGAGAAGAGGATCATGGGTGAACACCACACAATATTTTTACAGCACATTTTTGAGTAATGAAGACTTCCTTACCCCAAAACATTATTCCAGATGACATTGTTGAATGAAAATATGTCAACGTACTCATTTGTTTCTCTCATAGAATTATTATAAGTGCAAATGTGGCTGAACTAAATTGTTTTAAGAGTTTCAACATGTGTTTTTTCCACTTTAATATGGACACCTAAGAATTCTGAAGCTTCCACCCTATTTATTATTGCCTCACCATGTGTTACAGTTATCATTGGTGTAGTACCCCTATATGTGCAGGACTTAATATGTTGTGTCTTTTTTAACACTGAGGGTGAGACTATTCACAGAAAGTCACTCAATGATACTTTTAAGAACACTGTTTCTGTATGTATGGTTGGATTGATTACAATACTAGTGTCATCTGCAAAAAGAACTAATTCTGCTTCTTGTATATTAGACAGAAGATTGTTTACATTATGAGGAATAATAGTGGACCTACAATTAAGCCTTGGGGCACTCCATACATGATTGCTCCCCAGTCAGAATAATGTCCCCAGACTACACTGCTTGAATCACTATTGTCCATTCGTTGGCTATACTATCAATCCCTTAAAGCTTCAATCGCAGAAAATACCAGCTGGTGCTATTTTATTTTTTAATGCTTGTAAAATTTGGTGAGTGAAGATGTAAATGGCATTCTCAGTAGAGCAACTCTTCAGAAACCCAAATTGTGATTTGCTGAGGATATTACCGTAGCTCAAGTGAGATACTAGTCCAGAAATTTTGAAAAATGTCAGCAGCAAAACAGGTCAGTAGTTACTGACATCTCTCCCATCATCTTTTTAAAATAGGGATTTGACAATGGCATATTTCAGTCTCCCTGGAATATTTGATTTTTTTTTTTTTTTTATTTAAACAACAGGAAATGAAAACAAATATAGATTACCATATTTGAATATCTACTTTATATGTTACATTATAGATTTATTTCAAGTATTCTCCAGAGGACTAGCATGTTTCTAAATGCAATCAGCTTCAGAAAAAGCCCAATGTAAGCAAGCATTGCTGGAAGTTTAGGAACTGTCCACAGAAAGAGCAAGTGTGAAGCACCATAATTATAAAAACGTCCAATAATACCAAAAATTTTCTACTGTACTTTTTTACAATGTGTTTCCAATACAGCTGCCTAAAAATGGAATGTTTATTATGAGTGGAATGACATCAAATGCACAAGGACCCATAGCATGCCACATTGTACCATCCACTCAGAGCTTATTCCTTTGACACAAGTGAACATAAATGCGCAGCAATTAGTTGTACTGGTATCATTACATCCTTATTAAATGAGAAATAATGACGGTGTTCTTCAACAAAGCAGTGTAAAGTCCCTTGTTTAGATATCTGTTAAAATATTGTAGCATATTTCTTCAGACCGATCACAAGCATAACTGTATCCCATGCTGAATTTTAACTCCTGTGGCATTAATATGAGCTCTAGATACGAGGACCACCAAACTACAAAGTCTTCAACAAGCACTGTGTAATACATCGGCTCACCCATTTATTCTGTGTTTATTACCACTGTTTGGTCTGCTGGTAGCACTCGCATGTGAAGCACCAGGAGGCTTGTTTGCATTCTTAGTTTAATTCCTAAATTATTTCCACACTTTTTGGGAGGTTGTTAAGTTTGTGTGTGTGTGTGTGGGGGGGGGGGGGGGGGGGTCGTGCACAGAGACGGAGGAGCAGCTCGCCACAGTCTACAAACGGCTGAAGACACTTATGCCCATCTGAGGGCTGCTGCTTTTAGGTGTGGTGACAGTGGAGAAACTGGCACATCACATGGGACAAGTCAGGTATCACTTGTTTTGCCCACAGGCTCTGCTGTCAAGGCACTTTCCAGCGTACCCAATGTGGGGGATCCGCACTAACCACAGGGTGAGTGGTGGCTTGTTACACAGCTGTGTTGCTCAAGGCAAATACTTAATCTGGAGGCTGGCCATCTGCTCTTAGCCATTAACCATGTGAGTGGACAAATGGCTGCTACTTCTGCAGGGTCTGAGCAGGCACATGGGGAGAGGTTTACTAGTTATCGGGAGCTCCAATGTTAGGTGCATTATGGAGCCTCTTAGTATTCCAATGTGTACTCTGTGTGTATGTCGGGAGGCAAGGACCCTCCATTGCTTAATAAAAAAAATTCAGAAAATGCAGAGTAAACAGAGATGGTTGACCTCTAGGTTCAAAAAAGAGCACACAAATATTGACAGGCAAAAGTTAGCAGGAATCAGTTCATGTATAAGAACAGCAATGTCTGAAGCAAACAAAAACTTCCACCGAGATACATTAGCAAAATATCTTGCTGATAATCCAAGAAAATTCTGGTCATACATAAAATCACTAAGTGGGTCAAATGTATCTAACCAGTCACTTGTCGACCAGTTTGGGATGGCAATAGATGAGAGCAAAAGGAAAGCTGAACTTTTAAATTTTACATTCGAGAAATCATTAACCTGAGAGGATCGTAAAATGTACCATTGTTTGACTGTCATACAAACCACTGCAGGGAGTACATAGAAACTGACACCTGTAGCACAGAGAAGCAACTGAAAGAGTCGAAAACAAATACACTGATCATCCAGAACATTATGACCACCTACTTAATAGCTGTATGTCCACCTCCTTTGACATGGATAACGGCGACGCGTCTTGGCAAGGAAGCAATGAGACGTTGATAGGTTGCTGGAGGGAGTTGGTGCATCTGCATGTACAAGTCACCTAATCCCTGTAAATTCCAGGGAGAGGGGTGATGAGCTTTGATGCCACGTTCAACCACATCCCAGACCTGTTTGATCGGGTTCAGATCTGGAGAGTCAGCACACCAACTGGAGCTCACCACTGTGTTCCTCAAAACACTTCATCACACTCCTGGTCTTGTGACGTGGCACATTATCTTACAGAAAAATGCCACTGCTGTTGGGAAACATGATCGCCATGAAAAGGTGTACGTCGTCTGTAATCAGTGTATGATACTCCTTGCCCATCATGGTGCCTTGCACGAGTTCCACTCGACCCACAGATTCCGACATGAATGTTCCCCAGAGCTTAATAGAGCCGCTGCTAGGTTGTCTCTGCCCTCATGTGTCACGGAGCTGCTCCCCTGGATGACAACGGATTCGCACTGTCCCATTGGTATGATGTATCAGGATTCATCAGACTGTACAACACACTGCCACTGCGCCAATGTCCAGTGCGGATGGTGATATGCTCATTTGAGTTGTGGATGGTGATGTCTTTGATGTTAACATTGCCACATGCAAGGGTCATTGTCTGTGGATTCCCTTTGTTAGGAGCATTTGGTGCAATGTGTGTTCAGACACTCGCACTTTGCCCAGCATTAAAGTCTGATGTTAGTTCCGCCACAGTTCACTGCCTGTCCTGTTTTAACAGTCTGCCCTGCCTACAACACCAGACATACGTAGGTCTGCCGCCCAACCCCAGGATGTCTGGACGTGGTTTCACTTTGGTTTCATCACAAGCTAAAAACACTCAAACACAGCATTCCTCAAACACCTGACAAGCCATGCAGTTTCTAAAATGCTTGTGTTGAGCCTCCAGGTCATAATGTTCCGGCTGATCAGTGTAAGCCACCAGGTGCAGAAGTAATCCAAATTCGATTTTACAGAGGGTATTCTACGGCACTGGTCCCTTAGCCTGCATTTATTATGACTCTCTCAGTGACTCCTCTACATAAGAAAGGTAAAATAACTGACACGCACAATTACAGACCAATATGCATAACAATGATTTGGAGCAGAATTCTTGAACACATTCTGTGTCTGAATGTATTAAATTTCCTTGAACTCAGCTTGCCATTTTCTCATATGATATCCAACAAACCACAGACGGAAGGCAACAGGCAGTTTCCATATTCCTACATTTCCGGAAAGCATGGTGCCACACTGCCAATTGAAGATGAAAGTTCAAACTTATTGTTTAGGTTCCAAGATTTGTGGGTGGCTTGACAATTTCTTGGGTAATACAACCCAGTACATTGTCCTCAACAGCGAGTGATCATCAGAGAAAAGGGTATCGTCAGGTGTGGCCCCAGGAAGTGTGATAGGACCACTTTTATTCTTTGTAAACATAAATGACCCGATGGACAGAGTGAGCAGCAATTTGATGCTGTTTGCTGACGATGCTGTGATGTATGGAAAAATATTGTCATTGAGTGACAGCAGAAATTCACGAGATGACTTAGACAAAATTTCTAGTTAGTGTGGCGAATGGTAGCTTGCTTTAAATTTAGAAAAATGTAGGTTAATGCACAGAAGAGTAAGAAAAATAGTCCTGTAACATTTGATACAGGATAGCAGGGTGTAGCTTGACACAGTCACTTCGATTAAATATCCAGACGGTATACAGAGAGCTGGTGCGACATCCTGTTCAGTACTGTACAAGTGTTTGGGACCCCACCATGTCAGTTTTAAAGAAGACATTGTAACAATTCGCAAGTATTATGGAGATGTTTCATGAACTCAAATGAGAATCCCTGAAGGGATGACAATGCTCCTCAAGCTAGGCACTATTCCACAGATTTAGCGAACTGGCATTCGAGGCTGACTGCATACAATTCTCCTGCCACCAATGTACATTTCACGTTAGGACCACGACAATAAGATGTGAGAAAGTAGGGCTCTTACAGAGTCTTTGAAACAGTAGTTTCTCCCTAGCTCTATTTATGAGTGGAATAGTAGAGGAAATGACTAGTATTGGTACAAGATACCATCTGCCATGCACTGTACGTTGGTTTGTGGAGTATGTATGTAGATGTAAATTTACCCTATTTTCTATAGTTGATCTTTATTTTAAAGTAACATGTTAAGTTCAAAAACATTTTGTATTATATTTCTGGAAAAGTGTATCCCTCATATGGATGTAGAGGAATTATGGTCAAAGTTTAAGCAAACTAAATTGTGGTCTGGAGAGTTATGTGCCTAGTAAGTGGATGGAAAAGACCCACCATCGTTTAATAATGAATTTCGAATAATACCGAGGAAGTGGAGGCTGTTGCACACTTGGTTAAAAAGGGAATGCACAAATGATAATAAGCAAATGTAAGTAGAGATTCAGGGATCTGTGAAAAGATCTATGTGCAAAGCATACATCAACTACCACTCTCACACCTTAAGTGGGTCTAAGGCTTCCATTCAGTCCTTTGTTGATCAACCTGGTGTGGTAGTTGAAGATAAGGAAATGAAAGACGAAGTTTTAAATTTCACATTCCAGAAATCGTTCACACATGAGAATTGTAAAAATATACCATCATTTGACCATTGGAACGACTCCCGTATCAGAACGGAATCCCAGTTCGATTTTACAAAGAGTACTCTACGGCATTGGCTCCTTATCTAGCTTGCATTTATCATGAATCTCTCGCCCAGCACAAAGTCCCAAATGACTTGGAAAAGCTGCAGGTGACTCCAGTATATAAGAAGGATAAAAGAACAAACCCTCAAAATTACAGACCAATATCCCTAACTTCAGTTTGCTGCAGAATCATTGAACATATTCTCAGTTCAAATATAACAAACTTTCTGAGAGACTGAGAAGCTTATGTCCACAAATCAGTAGAGCTTTAGAAAGCATCGCTCATGTGTATCTCAGCTTGCCCTTTTCTCACATGATATACTATGAATCTTTGATGAAGGGGAAGGGGCAGATTGCATATTTCTAGATTTCCGGACAGCATTTGACACGGTGCCCCATTGCAGGCTGTTAACAAAGGTACGAGCATATGGAATAAGTTCACAGATGTGCCAGTGGCTCGATGGCTCCTTGAGTAATAGAACCCAGTATGTTGTCCTCCATGGTGAGCGTTCATCAAGAAACAAGGGTGTCGTCAGGAGAGCTCTCCACGTAAATGTGATATGACCTTTGCTGTTCTTTACATATGTAAATGATTTGGCAGACAGTGTGGGCAGCAATCTGCAGTTGTTTGCTGATGATGCTGTGGTGTACAGTAAGGTGTTGAAGTCGAGTGATGGTAGGAAGATACAAGATGACTTAGACAAAATTTCCAGTTGGTGTGATGACTGGCAGCTAGCCTTGAATGTGGAAAAATTTTAATTAATGCACACGAGTAGGAAGATCAAACCTGTAATGTTCAGATACAGTATTGCTTGTGTTCTGTTTGACACAGTCAAGTCGTTCTAATATGTGGGCATAACATTGCAAAGCGATATGAGATGAAACGAGCGTGTGAGAACTGTGGTAGGGAAGGCAAATGGTCAGCTTCGTTTTATTGGAAGAAAATTTAGGAAAAATCGGTTCATCCATAAAGGAAACCGCATATAGGACATTGGTGCAACCTATTCTTGGGTGTTTGGGATCCATACCAGGTCGGACTGAAGGAAGACGTTGAAGCAATTCAGAGGTGGCTGCTAGATTTGTTACTGGTACGTTTGAACAACACGTAAGTGTTACGGAGATCCTTCGGCAACTCAAATGTGAATCCCTGGAGGGAAGGCGACGTTCCTTTCAAGAAACACTGTTGAGAAAATTTAGAGACCTGGGATTTGAAGCTGAATGCTGAACGATTCAACTGCTGCCAACATACATTGCACATAAGGACCGTGAAAATAAGATACGAGAAATTAGGAGTCATATGAAGACTTATAGACACTTGTTTTTCCCCCCACACACTATCTGTGAGTGGAACAGGAAAGGAAATGACTAGTAGTGATACAGGGTACCCTCCATCACGCACTGTGCCATGGCTTGTGAAGTACTGATGTAGATGTTGATGTAGACAACTGTATCCTATTCAAACTGCAATGTATTTAATTGCTAAACAATTTCATTCTTGCTACACTACTTGCTTGCAGAATAAAGACTGATAAATTGCTCCACAGCTGTTTTAGCTGTCTGTAACTATTACATCTTTGTTCAAAATCATCATTCTTTTGCAGAGAAGGGATAGGGTAGAGAGCTGAATAAAAGGAAATGAAAATAAATAAGTAAATAATACCCATGCAAACTTAACACTGCTTATGGTCTGGCATAACCACAATGTGAATTTTGCAGTCATTACCACAGTATGTCACTTTTCTAACATTCTTCCCTATAAAAGAATTTTTATGTGTGATCAACCCCTCCCTCCCCCCCCCCCCCCCTCTCTCTCTCTCTCTCTCTCTCTCTCTCTCTCTCTCTCTCTCTCTCTCTCTCTGTGTGTGTGTGTGTGTGTGTGTGTGTGTGTGTGTGTGTGTGTGTGTGTGGGCGCGCACCATGCATGCACACTGACAGGAAAGCCAGCATGTGAATTTATATATTTATATCTTCCTTTACACGTGTATTCCGCAAGTCACTATATAGTGCATCACAGAGGTTACCTCATACAAACATTATAAACTTTCTATCCTATTCCATTTGCACATAGAGCAATGGGAAAATGATTGTCAATAGTCTCAGTACATATCCTAATCACTAATTTTATTCTCACAATTCTAACACAAGTAATGCTATGTAAACAACACAACTGTAGCACAGTCCTACTCGAATATCAATTATTTAAATTTACCCCAATGATGTCTCCTTTCTTCGAGATGTTTTTATATTAGTTTCCTGAGCACCTCAGTCACTCTGTCAGATGAGCTATACTGACCCGTCAGAGTCCTAACAGCTTTGCCTGAGTTTGTCCAGTTATGAGTGCTTGATAAGGATTATAAACACAAGAGCAGCAGAGTAGCAAAAGGAAACAAAGAAGGAAGGACGGAAGGAAGGAAAATTAAAGTGTAACAACCAGTCATTTACAAGTTCATTTCAGATGGAAACAAGTTTAGATTGGGTAAAGGATGTAGAAGGAAACTGGCTGGGTAATTTTTAAAGGAGCCCTATTTGTCATAAGTGATTTAGAAAAAGTAGGGAAACCTAAATCTGAATGGAAGGAAGGAGATTTAAACCACTGGTCTCTCCAGTGTGAGTCAAGTGTGCTAACCATTGCACCACCTCACCTGTCACTACTCTATGAATAGGCTACATATGTGTCTCGCTTGTGGTTTCATTTACATACACACCATATTTTCCAAGAAACCATAAAGAGTTGCTATGATGAAGACAGTGAAATAAATTATGGTATCCTAAATCGTTTTCACTCTTCCTTTATTTAAAGTAGTAATTTAATGTTTCAAACTGACGTCAGCACTGCTTGTCAAGGTTATACTAAACAATGTTGCATAACAGTAGCAGAAGCCAACTTTCTAGCACAACAATCAAAGATCGAAGACTGTTCGTCAATAAACTCTTTTAGGTATATCGTTGTGTTAATTTGTAGCACACATGAATAGCCCATACATACATATTTAACATCTTAAATACCAAAAATTTCCAGGATGTCATCCATTGGTCAAATTGTAGACACTAAAAGAAATTTAGCAGCAGCTTATAGTAATTCAGAGCATGAAACACCAATACAGTTCCAGTTACTGTGGACAAACTGTAGCAACTGAACAAGTTACACGAATCAAATAATCAGTGAATTTTGGAGCCACAAGCTTCTTCGTTAGGAACTAAAAGAGAAATTGAAGAATGTGACAGATATAGTTCACAGGATTTTACTCTAATTTTCCATCCAGTTACCATTCCCCTCATTCTACAAGTATTCCCAACACATCTAACTGGGCCATCCCCACACATTTTTTTCCGCTTTCATCTTTTAGTTCCCAAAGAAGGAACCCTTCATAAGATGTATATAGTTAACTGCTGTACTCCGATGACAATGTCAATCCATCTGTTGAAGTATATCTGATAAATTAATGTGATCTGTCTCTCAGAATACATCATCCACTTTTCATTTCTCACTTTGTCTTTCAGAAAATAGAGATAAAAAGCTATATGACGAGAACTGCACATGTTGTCACCAAGTTAGTTAGCATCACATACACATATCAATGGCTTGTCAGCATTAGTTTCAACATTGCTTTTTGTGTATGGCTTTTTGAAGAAGAGATGCCTAGGGAAAAAATTAAGAACACACAGAATTATCAATGGAGCACACTGTTGAAAACTGACAACGAATGAATGTTACAGCCATAAAACAACAATTACAAGTTTGCAAGCCATTAATTTGAATTGTTCCTATCTGACAATTCCTCTTTTACATTTAATACAGAATAATGTGTGTGTTTCAACAGCTACAACAAAAACTAATGTACAATAAATGTTATTAAGAATGAAACTGCAAGCATCGGTGACTGAAAAGGTACGAAGATTGCAGTTTAACGTCCCACTGATGTCGAGGTAATTAGTAGCAAGGCACATGCCCGGATTTGGTATGGATAGGACAGAGAAATCGGCTTTGTCCTTGCCCTTTCAAAGGAACCATCCTGGTAGTCCCTCACAAGATTTAGTGAAAGTGTGGAAAGCCTAAACCTGGATGTCCAGATCGGGACTTGAAATGCCCTCCTCCAATATGTAAGTTTACTCCCATGCCCTGCCATAACACAACACAACACAACTAGGTGGGGTGATTGGCATACAATACGAAGCATTAAAACTCTTTGGCAACTAAGATAGCAATCTGATATTAGCCCCAGTCCTCATAAAATACATTCACTCGTAACAGATAAAGTCTAGCTGCCTACAGCATCAATCTACAGCACCTCGACAAAAAACTGTATATATGTAGCAAGGGCAATGGTGGTTCTAAGAGTTGTAAATTTGAAAATATCTGCAACTAAAGACATGTCAAACTCTCGCTCTTATTTAAACTTGGCTGATTCACAATGACTGAACAAAAGTTGTATAGCTGGATGACAATCAAGACTTTTACTTCACTTGTCCCTAAATTGTGAGAAAACTCAGTGACTACAGAATATTCTTCTGTAATGGACTGGACTGCTAGCACTGCTGCTTGAGAAAGCGATTTTCTAACGTTTTCCACGGAGATACACTGTTCAAGTAGTACACTAGAATGACAAGAACCTTTGGGAGACCGACTTTTCGACACACGAAAATCTCTCATTTTGGCAAGTGGCTAACTACCCTTTCTCCTTGGCCTGAAGAGTATGCTGTGTGAAGATAGCCCTCATGCAGTACTGGAAAAATGATATTATCACATGCCTCCCACATCTAACAAAACGTGAGTTCTTGTGCTAGTAAGAGGTTTATTTTAAAAATAATTTGATAGTTGCAGAAAGTAAAAAGCTGTTGATTCAGCTGGTGATGCAGTTTGCACTTACAATTTGTGAAACACATCTTGAGCATGACATTTATTCTCATCTTCATCTTACACAAAGTATCTTGCAATAATTCAAATCTTTGGATTGGTTCTAAGCATGTAAGCATGCAAGGCATTGCTGTTTTATAAACCAAATCTCTTTTTTTACTGATATAAAAGTTCAATATCAAAAGGCTACCAACCGACTGACGAATTTTATACATCTACTAATATTTGGCACAAATCTCACACACCATTAATCAGGCTTTTGCTAAATTAGAAACCTACCACTTGCATCAGTCATTCACAAAACCAATAAACCCTACATGAGAACAGATAGCTTTACCCTTGTGATTACAACCAGAAAATTATTGAAACCCCACGTCATGCCATTTCTTTAAATACATAACAGCCCTGATTTGATATATCAACAGTGTTCAACACTACACTGTCTTATTAGAAAATACAGTCAGGCCTGATGTTACTGTGATGAAACGATTGTCAGGAAATCAAAAGGTCAAGGGATGCAATCCTAATCAGACAATAGATTTTTCTCAGTATATCTTCTCCTCTAAACTATGTGAAGATTCACTAGGAATGAGATGGGGTTCAAATTCTACGTTGAACTATAGGCAGGTAGGATTACCAGGGCATGTTAGAAACTTGCAATTCGCCTGAGTGGCATACAAGTGAAAGACTTACATCAGGCCCTTAAGCCAAACAAAAGATTATTATTATTGTAAAATACAGGTTCCCATTTTTTTTAAAATATATGAAAATTAAGGAAGACAACTACACAAACTTTTTTTTGCAAATGTAGCTTTTTCCCCTTGGAAATTATTCCCACAACTAAACCTGAGTGTGAGGACAATTTACAGAGATGAATAAAACAATTTTACTGGAGACAGAAATTCACAATTCACCAAAAACTTAAAAATTTTTTATTACCTACTCCAGTCCCTTAAATAGCACAAAATGCATATATTATATCTATAGATTTATTTAGTCCTATTCAAGAATTCATTTGTGGTATAGAAGGAGTTGTCAAGGAGATCTGATTTCAATTTGTTTTTTAAACTATTACTGCTGTCTGACATTTTATTTCATATGGTAATTTATCGAAAAGTTTTACAGCAGCATATATTACTCCTTTTTTGTGGCAAAAATAGGTTAAGAAGAGGATAGTGTAAGTTTTCTTTCTTATGGTATTATAATCATTAATATCACAGTTGTTTTTAAACTGGTCCATGTTGTTGAGAACTAATTTCATTACTGAAAAAATTTCCTGTGAGGCTGTTCTAAGAATTCCTAACCTTTTAAACAGATGCCTACACGATGTGCAACTATGAGCCCCACAAATAATTCTAACCACTTTCTTTTGAACAGTGAATACTTTTTGCCTATTTGTTGAGTTGCCCTGAAATATTATTCCGTATGACATCATACAACGAGGGTATGCAAGTATGTTGGCTTACTAATTTCTATATCCTCAAAATTCACAATTATTCTGATTGCAAAAGTTGCTGAACCTAGACACTTCAGGAGGTACAAAATATTAATTTTCTAATTAAGATTCTCATCTATATGCGTACCCAAAAATTTAATATGCTCTACACCGGCGGCTACTGACTTCTGATGATGTGTTATATTTATTGAAGGAACTGTACTCCTTGCAACAGAAAATGGGATGTACTGTGTTTTTTCAAAGTTCAGAGCAAGCCCATTCACATAAAACCAATTAATAACTTTTTGAAAGACATTTTTGCATCATTTTCAATTGGAGCTTGTTTTACTGGGTTAATAATGGTGCTTGTATCATCAGCAAACAGTGTCAATTTAGCTTCTTGTTTCAGATAAGAAGGGAGGTCAGTCATTCACGTATATCAAGTACAGAAGGGGACCCATGATTGAACCCTGTGGAACACCCAATGTAAACCTCTACATCTACATGGATACTCTGCAAATCACATTTAACTGCCTGGCAGAAGCTTCATTGAACCACCATCACAATAATTCTCTAATTATTCCAATCTTGTACAGAGTGTAGAAAAAACGAACACCTATATCTTTTGGTGTGAGCTCTGATTTCCCTTATTTTATTAGTGCGATTTGGCATCAACAAAATATTTTCGCATGCGGTGGAGAAAGTTGGTTATTGAAGTTTCATGAGAAGATTCCACCACAGTGAAAAATGCCTTACTTTAATGATGTCCACCCCAAATCCTTTATCATTTCAGTGACACTCTCCCCTCTGTTTCGTGATAATACAAAACATGCTGCCCTTCTTTGAACTTTCTCAATGTACTCTGTCAATTCTATTTGGTAAGGATCCCACATCGCACATCAGTATTCTATAGTAGGATGGACAAGCATAGTGTAGGCAGTCCCTTTAGTAGATCTATTACATTTTCTAAGCGTCCTGCCAATAAAATGCAGTCATTGGTTAGCCTTCCCCACAACATTTTCTGTGTGTTCCTTTCAATTTAAGTTGTTTGTAATTGTAATTCCTAGGTATTTAGTTGAATTTATGGCCTTTAGATTTGACTGTTTTATCATGTAACCAAAGCTAATGGATTCCTTTTACCTCTCATGTGGATGACCTCACATTTTTCGTTATTTAGGGTCAACTGCCAATTTTTGCACCATACACATATCTTTCCTAAATCATTTCGCCATTTGTTATGATCTTCTGAAGACTTTACTAGTCAATAAATGACAGCATCATCTGCAAACAACCTAAGACAGCTGCGCAGATTGCCTTTTAAATAATTTATATAGATGGGAAACATCAGAGGGCCTATAACATTACCTTGGGGGAATGGCAGAAATCATTTCTGTTTTACTCATTGACTTTCCGTCAGTTATTACGAACCGTGACCTCCCTGACAGAAAATAAAAAATCCAGTCACATAACTGAGACAATATTCCATAAGTATGCAATTTCACTACAAGCTGCTTGTGCGGTACAAGCCTTCAACAAACCTAGAAATATGGAACCAATTTAAAATCCCTCATCAGTAGCACACAACACTTAATGTGAGTAAAGAGCTAGTTGCGTTTGACAAGAATGATGTTTTCTAGATTCATGTTGACTGTGTATCAATTAACCAATATCTTTGAGGTAATTCTTAATGTTCGAACGCAACATATATGTTCCAAAATCCTGCCACATATCAACATTAATGATACGGGCCTATAATTTAGTGGATTACTCCCACTACCTTTCTCGAATATCGGTGCGAACTGCACAACTTTCCAGTCTTTCATTGAGCAGACAGTCGTACGTGATTGTCAAGTATGGAGCTATAGTATCGGCATACTGTAAAAGTAACCTAACCGGTATACAGTCTGGACCAAAAGACTTTCTTTTGTTAAGTGACTTAAGCTGCTTCACAACTCTGAGGATATCTACTTCTACGTAACTCACGTCGGCAGCTGGTCTCGATTCGAATTCTGGCATACTTACTTCATCTCCTTCTGTGAAGGAATTTTGGAAGGCTGCATTTAGTAACTTTACTATGGCAGTACTGTCATCAATAGTACTTCCACTGCTGCCATGCAGATAAGGCACCAATCGTGTCTCACTGCTAGCATATTTCACATACGATCAGAATCTCTTCGGATTTTCTGCCAGGTTTCGATACAAAGTTTTGTGGCGAAAACTATTATAAGCATGTCGCACTGAAGTCTGCGCTAAATTTCGAGCTCCTGTACAAGATGGCCAATCTCGGAGATTTTGCGTCCCTTTAAATTTGGCAATGAAGTGGCAAACTTCCTTAAATCGCTTAAACCTTATGAAGAAACTTTTTGCTTCCTGTTCTGTAGATATGACTTAAACCATTCATATGCTGGTCCATTTATACCACAGAATTGCAATTTCTGTAACATAATGTCACGGTTCACACAGTCAAATGCTTTGGATAAGTCACAGAAAATTCCTATCAGTGACATTTTAGTATTTAAAGACTATTACGTGGACAGTAAAACTGTATATTCCTGTCTCAGAGGAACAGCAGTTTTGAAATTCGAATTGCTATTTACTAAGTATCACACTACTGTCGAGACGGCTAACCACTCTCGAGAACGTTACTTTCTCGACGGTTTCTGAAAATGTCATAAGCGAGGATACAGATGCTGTAAGCAAAGATACGGTAATTATTGACATCTGTGGTGTCCCCTTTTTTGTAAAGAGGCTCAAAAATGTCATATTTTAATGTGTTTGGAAAACGCATTGAGTTACTGATGCATTGCGTATGTGACTCACAACCTGCAACTGCTCCACATTGTTTTAATATCCTGTTAGAGATGTCATCTACTCCAACAGACCATATATTTTTTACTGATTTAATGATTTTCCTTATTCCACAAGAGGTTGCCAGGTGAAAATTAATTTAAGATTTCTCAAAATTGACTCTTCCATGTACTGCTTGGCTTTTTCTTTTGAACTATTCTCACCAATTATTTTCATCTACACTTAAAGAAATGGTTGTTAAATACATTAGCTATTTGTGTACTGTTGGTTCAGGTTCTCCTCCTCCCCCTTCCCTATGGTCACCCCCCCCCCCTTTCTCCGTCCATCTTCTCTTCCCCCTCCTTCTGACCTCGAGTCTCGTTTATTGTTACTGTGAGCGAAACCTCGACTGGGAATTTATGTCGCTTAAAATGCGTGGGTAAATCCATTAGGATCATTGGTATACAGGGTATGAGACAGATCTCCTGCTACTGGGTCTGTAAGGGTAGTAGTTTCAATGATGGTATTTTGCATATTTTTAATCAGCAAGTGGGTAGGGTAACAAAATTTTGGACAATTCACATTCTGCAGTAGTATTCTAATAATAAGCTGACAAGCTACAAATGCAACGTCCCTGTTTTCTATTAAAACCGACTGCAAGGAAGAAAACGTAACAGCACACAGTTGTATACCCAATATTTGTTTAAAATAATACATATGGAGAAGGAACATATATGGGAGAAACAATTTCACTAATGATTTAAATATCCTGCTATCAAATCTAAAACTGTCTTTGAGAAAGAAACCAAAGCCACACATTTTTACACACAACATAACAGAGGATTTTCTTTCTTGCAGTCATTTTTAACAGAAAACCTGTACAATGTCGTTTCAACAAATGTATATATGTTAGGCCCATCCAGACATTTATTATTATGTTAAAATCTGAAGTAAATATTACAGTAACTAGCAAACCCGGCAACACTTCACAATTGCTAAATAAGTATGGGAATCCTCCCCCTTCTCTCTCTGTTTGTAACCTCCTCCTCCTTATCTCTGTCAATTTCCTCCTCCGTTCGTTTCAGTCCATGTCCTCCCATTCCTTTCTGTCCATTTCCTCCCCCCTCCCACATCTATGATCATTTCCTCCTTCCCTGCCCCTCTGTCCATCTCCTCTTCCACACTATCTCCGAACTCGTGCCCCATTTACTGTTATCGAAAATGAAACCTTAATCAGGAGTTAAAAATCTCTTAACCCTCGAGTGGGCACCTCATTTTTCACGACATGAGTGTGCACGTGGCACACGGTGTGCGTGTATAAAGAATGGCCGTCTTTATATTACCGAGATAAATATATAGGAGCAAAATTACAGTTTAATCTTACTTTAGTTGAACAGTGGTAAAATAAACTTACATAATGTGAACTAAAGCACTGTTTAATTAAAAAATAATGAAATAAATTTCCACTATATCACTCTGTTGCCACGGACACGTGTTACTGCCTAGTAATGACCCACTCAAAGCACTAAATGGCGCAGTTGTATCAGGTCACAAAAAAACTACTCGATCACTTACTAATTATCTCGTTGTGGAATTGGGCTGTCGGTCATTTTCTCGCACAGATCGTAAATCTTTTCTCACATAGTTCGCTGTTTATTTTACATTACCACTGCTCACTCGGGCGTACGATGACAGAATTTATCACTGTGTTAGCCGAAGCAATAATTAAGGAATAGGTGTGGGCTCACAATTGTGAAATGACAGTGGAAAAGTGCAAAACAACAGTGTGTAGTTGGCCCACTTTATACACAAGGTCACCTGCTCAAGGGTTAAAATGAATGAGAAAATTGTTGGTATTGCTGATGTACGGGATACAAGAGAGACCTCTGCAGCTGCTGGATCTGCTTCAATGACAGGATTTTTCACAGTTTTAGTCTGCGAATGTATAGTATTAAAACATTTCAGATGATTCAGACTTCATAACTGAGCCCATAAAAACTACTTTCCTATTCTCTGTTAAAACCAACTGAGGGGAAGAAAACAAAGCAGTACAATTTTGTTTCAAATTGTATACAAAGAGGAAGAGTATATCCGTGAGAAACCATTTGTCTAATGGTTAAAGGCCCGGCTATCGCAGTTAAAACAGACTGTTAAAAAGTTAACGAAACCACATTTTCACAGGACAGCATTTTCCTTCTTGCAGCTGGCATTAAAAGAAAACCTGCAAACTGTCATTTTCTCTTGGAGAGGTCACAGTTTGTAGTAACTAACGTTGAGTAAAACGGAAGTGACTTCCGGCATTCCCTGAAGCAGTGTTATATGCCCTCTCCTGTTCCTTATCTATATAAATGATTTAGGAGACAATCTGTGCAGCCATTTTACGTCGTTTGCAGACAATGCTGTCATTTATCGTCTAGTAAAGTCGTCAGAAGATCGAAATCAATTGCAAAATGATTTAGATAAGATATCTCTATGAAGAGAAAATTGGCAATTGACCCTAAATAATGAAAAGTATGGGGTCATCCACATGACTGCTAAAAGAAATATCTGTTAAACTTCTGTTACATGATAAATCAGTCAAATCTATAAGCTGTAAATTTTACTAAATACCCAGGAATTACAATTACGAACAACTTAAATTGGAAAGAAAATGTAGAAAATGTTGTGGGGAAGGTTAACTGAAGACTGCTTTACTGGCAGAACACTTAGAAGGATTCTACATATCTACTAAAGAGAGTGTCCACACTAAGCCTGTGCTTCCTCTTTTGGAATACTGCTGCGCTGTACGGCAACCTCACCAGATGAGATTAACGGTGTACATTGAGAAAGTTCAAAGACGGGCAGCACATTTTGTATTATCGAGAAATAGGGGAGAGAGAGCATCACAGACACGATATAAGATATGGGGTGGCCACCATTAAAAGAAAGGCATTTCTTGTTGCGGTGGGATCTTCTCATGAAATTTTGATCACCACCTTTCTCCTCTGATTGTGAAAATATTTTGTTTATGCTGACCTACATACAGAAAAAAGATCACCGTAACGAAACGAGGGAACTCTGAGCTGGTACAAAAAAAAAAAAGTATAGATTTTTTTTTTTCCGCACACTGTTTGAGGATGTAATAATAGAGAATTAGAGTGAAGGTGGTTCGATGAACCCTCTGCTGGGCACTTAACTGTTGTTTGCAGAGTAGCCAGGTAGATGCAGAAAAAAATATATATAGCCTATGTCAGTATAAATTCTTGTTAGAGCATCACGTAAAAATTCGAAGTAACTTGGTCAAGAATGGCAAGATTTTTGCTAAAACCATTTCTCCTTTACATATTACATTTATATTAAAAAATAGGCAGCATATACCCATCTTAAACATTCACAAGAGTATCGTGAAAAATCTGAATTAATCAGTCAAGAAGTTCTCAAGCTCTTTGGTAACAACATTAACCCTTATCTCTATATACACTATGTGATCAAAAGTATTTGGACATGTGGCTGAAAACGACTCACAATTTCGTGGTGCCATCCATTGGTAATGCTGGAATTCAATACAGTGTTGGCCCACCCTTAGCCTTGATGACAGCTTTCACTCTTGCACACATACGTTCAATCAGGTGCTGGAAGGTTTCTTGGGGAATGGCAGCCCATTCTTCATGGAGTGCTGCACTGAGGAGAGGTATCGATGTCAGTAGGTGAGGCCAGGCACCAAGTCGGCATTCCAAAACATCCCAAATGTTTCTATAGGATTCAGGTCAGGACTTTGAGCAGCCAGGTCCATTACAGGCATGTTATTGTCGTGTAACAACTTCACCACAGGCCGTGCATTATGAACAGGTGTTCGACCGTGTTGAAAGATTAAATTGCCATCCCCGAATTGCTCTTCAACAGTGGGAAGCAAGAAGGTGCTTAAAACATCTATGTAGGTCAGTGCTGTGATAGTGCCATGCAAAAAAAACAAGGGGTGCAAGCACTCTCCATGAAAAACACGACCACACTATAACATCACCATGCCCAAATTTTACTGTTGGCACTAAACAAACTGGCAGATGACGTTCACCGGGCCTTCACCATATCTACACCCTGCCATTTGATCACCACACTGTGTACCGTGATTCGTCACACCAAATTTCCCACTGTTCAATCATCCAATTTTTATGCTCCTTGCACCAAGCGAGGTGTCGTTTGGCATTTTCCGGCGTGATGTGTGGATTATGAGCAGCCGCTCAACCATGGAAGCCAAGTTCTCTCACATCCCACTTGACTGTCATAGTACTTGCAGTGGATCCTGATGCAGTTTGGAATTCCTGTTTGATGGTCTGGATAGATGTGTGCTATTACACATCATGACCCTTTTCAACTATTGGCGGTCTCTGTCAGTCAACAGACAAAGTTGGCCTGTACACTTTTGAGCTGTACGTGTCCCTTCACGTTTCCACTTCACTACCACGTCGGAAACAGTGGACCTAGGGGTGTTTGGAGTGTGCAGATCTCACGTACAGACATATGACAAGTGACACTCAATCACCTGACCACATTCGAAGTCCATGAGTTCTATGGAGCACCCCATTCTGCTCTCTCACTATGTCTAATGACTACTGAGGTAGCTGATATGCAGTAGCTGGCAGCACACTGCAACTAATATGAAAAACTTATGTTTTTGGGAGTGTCTGGATACTTTTGACCATGTAGTGTACATCCTATGTCCATCCAAATGTTTATTGGAGTAATGCATAAAAATTTGAAGTTCACTGCCCAATAATTTTTCGAGATTTTTGGTAACAATGTCTTGTATTTATATAGGTAGGTAGGTGTGTGTGTGTGTGTGTGTGTGTGTGTGTGTGTGTGTGTGTGTGTGTGTGAGAGAGAGAGAGAGAGAGAGAGAGAGAGAGAGAGAGAGAGAGAGAGAGAGAGAGAGAGAAAATATTTGCTCTATATCTGTACAAATGTTTATTAGTGAAGTGAGTGAAATTTGAATTAAGTTGGTCAAGAACTTTAGATTTTTGCTAAAAATACTGCATACGTGCTCTAATAAAAATTTAAACTGACATAGGCAACACATTTTTTTAAACAACAATTTGCAGGTACTCCATTAATACTGAGTGCAAGAAAGAAAATGCTGTGCTGTGAAAATGTGCTGTTTCTTTAAGTTTTTCACAGTAAGTTTTAACTATAATATCAGGGCATTTAAGCCATTAGACAAATGGTTTCTTCCAAATATATTATTCCTCTTTATATACAATTTTAAACAAAATTGTATATACAACAATGTGCTGTTTAGTTTTCTTCCTTGCAGTTGGTTTTAACAGAAAATAGCAAAGTAGTTTTTATAGCTTATGATTAGAATACTACTACAAAATCTGAATCGTCTGAAAAGGTTTTAATGCTACCCATTTGCAGGATTAAAACAATGCACAAGAACTTTTCAAGATTTTTAGTAACAATGACTTGTTTTTATACTGTAGTATTATTGTTGTATACGCATTTACATGTAACTATACTGGGATACATTTTTGCTAGACACCATAGTTTTCGCAAAAGTTGAGCACTGACAAACTGTAAAATTAATGTTTGCATAATTTTTACCTAACAATTTTGTAAATTTTAACAGCATAAAATAAACAATTACAACATTGTACTCATCAGGCCTTCTGACCATGAAACTGCTGTGCTTGTACGGTTTGAGTTTAGATCAAACAGTCAACATAATTAGTTTCAGTGCAACGTTCACAAAAGTCATATTTCTTTCATTACTGTCACGGGCATAGTTAAATTAATAATGTTAATGAAATAGTCGACTATGCTTGTGGTGTAAGAACCCAATCAATAGCGACCAAAAAAAAGGTTGAATACGGGAATGGTTTGCGCAGTTCAGAAATTCTTGGGCACTGGTAGGAAGGAGTGCCACGAACAACATACTAGAAATCATGATTGATGAGGGATGAGTGTGGGGTTGGAGGTGCATTTGAAGGTCACTTTTATGCATTTTTCTTTAGTAACTCTAAAACTGTGGCCTCCAGAGAAAACGTATCCCACAACAACATTCAACCACATTAAATTTCCTACAAAAAGATCGTGTTCATTTCTTCTGCAGAACTCATAGTTTGTGCATAGAAAGTGAGAAAATATGAAAATTTTGCATGTGGTTTTCGAAGGCCAGACATAACATTGTGGCTGCATAAAATGACATTTGTTGGGGCAACTGAATCAGGCTGTATATTAAATATGTAGCCTAGTATCCAAATATTTATTAGACTATCGTGTAAAAATTAGAAGTAAATAGGACTAGAACTTTTCATGAATTTTGGTAAAAAAGGTAACAACAACTTTTATTTATATAGTAGTATACAATACTTTTCTTTTCTTTTTTCTTTTTCTTTTTTTTTTTTTTTTTTTTTTTTTTTTTCCAGCCAATTTTGGTTGAAAACTTGGACTTCGTTGTGGGACATTGAGTAATATTCCTGCTTCAGCCCCTATAGTATCATGAAAGTTCCCACACGTGGCAGCGCTACATGGAGCCTTCAAAATGGCATCTACGGTATAATGGAGCTGCATTCCAAGCAAACAGCTGTCACCGAGTTTGTTTTGGTGGAAAACCAGAGCATCACAGATATTCACTAGTGTTTGCAGAATGTCTACGGAGACCTAGGAGAGAACAAAAGCATGGTGAATCGTTGGGTGAGGTGCCTGTCATCATCAAAACAAGGTTGAGCAGATCTACCGATCTCTCATGTACTGCCCACCCACACACAGCTGTGACTCCTGTAACATTGTAATATGCGAACACTCCATTCGAGGTGATCAATGGATCACATCTAAATGCCTTATTGCTGAACTGGATGTCTCTGTTGATAGTGCTGACACACTCATCCACCAGTTGGGTTACTCAAAGTTTTGTGCCCACTGGGCTCTTCACTTCCTAACTGAAGACCATAAAAAGCAACAAAGAAGCATCTGTGCGGAATTGCTTGCATGTTACAAGTCTGATTATTATGATTTGTTTCAAACATTGTCACAGGTGATGAAACATGGGTTCATCACTACGAACTGGAAACAAAACGGAAATCCGTGGAGTGACACTACACCACCTCTCCTCCGAAGAAAAAGTTGAAAGCCACACCCACAGCTGGTGAAGTCATGACGACGGTCTTCTGGGACTCTGAAGGGTTATTCTGTTTGTTGTCCTCCTCCATGGTGCAACAATCAATGCTGCAGTGTACTGTGCTACCCTCCAGAAATTCAAGAGATGACTGCAGTGTGTTCACAGTCACAAAAATGTCAATGATTTTTCTTCTTCACTATGACAATGCAAGGCCTCACACAAGTCTTAGCTCCCAGGAGTAGCCCACAAAACTTCACTGGACTATTCTTCCTCATTCACCCTACAGCCACCTTATGACTGCCATCTTTTACACCCAACGAAGGATGCACATTGCAGGAAACAATACATGTATGATGGGGACATTATTCGTGCAGCACGATGTTAGCTCTGATGTCAACTGGTAGAGTGGTACAATGAGGGCATACAGGCCCTCTCAGAAAGGTAGTGTAAGGCCATTGCCCTGAACAGAGATTGTGTTGAAAAATGGTGTTTTGTAGGCAAAAGAGTAGGGGACAGCATGGTGTAAAGGAATACTGAATAAAACCAGCCTGCTTTCAGAGGAAAAATGTGTTGCATTACTTATTGAAAACTCCTTAAATAGATATAGATTATAATGATCCCTAAGCTGCGTATCCAATCATGTGCCTGGTGAGGGTTCTGTTGGAAATTATCTTCAATTTGGAGGAAAAATGTTGCACATATAAAATCAATGTTTTAATGGAGAAAGAACAACGTAATAACCACATCAAGAAATAACACTGCCACTGGTACACAATTTTGGAGAGGTATGTCACAGTGCAAACAAATGCAACACTTGTCAGCAGTGCAAACTGAGACAGCATCAAATTATTCCCTTCATCAATAGCCCACCCCGTATCCACTTACATCATCATTAGAGATCTATTGTGAACTAGTTATTAGTGACACCAGTGCCTTTTTTTTGTGCCAATCTATGAAATTAAATGAACTTAGTAGTAGGGACATCATCTTTAACTTGTCAGTTTTCACTCAAATATCCACAGAACAAACAGCTGGCAGTGAAGTCTACTCAACATTTGGTTAGGCAGTTACTGCTTCAACCACACCACAAGTAGCATTCTCACAGGTTATGGTTTCTCACAGTAATGAAAGATGTGCCTGCATCTCACTATTAGCACCATTACATTGCACTCACTATGTAATAAGAAGAATTAATATCTGTCTACTAGCCAATAATTTCTGTATAAATTTCACAAATTAATAATAACAATGATCAGAAATTCATTTTGTTTTCTTCACATTTGGTTTTCACATTTAAAACGAGACTGTTGCACATGGAGCACAGTGCACCTCCCTAATCAATAGGGTAGGAGAGGAAATTGACCAAGTACTGGCTAAGAAATCATTGCATAAATTACATTCTATAATTCAGGGAAATTATGTAAGAATACTTTCAAATTAAGTAAGAATGCTCTGAATTTAACTTTTAAGTGGAGAATTTCAAATTATTTTTGTAAGGTTTCAACATGTAATAAAAGTGGGCTTTACTGACGTTTCGCCAGCACGAGTGGCTGACATTGTCAAAGCTTCACGCTCCATTGCCGGTGGTGAACTGGAGCCGAGCTCGCAGTCGCAGACTATATGTACCTGGCGCACCAATGTCCGAAGGCTTCTCCACGGTCATTTCCGGTGTGGTTCTCCTCTTGCTACCTGCGACAGTCGTTCGCTGCAGTACGGGAAGCCAGGATCCGTTTACCTTAAGGCTTTCTTTTTGGATCTGTTCGCGTGTTTTTGTATTTCTACAGCTTCTCTGAACAAGTGCGTGTGATGGTGCTTCTCTACAGCCAGAACTTCCGTGTTGGCGAATTTTATTACGTGGTCAGTCTCACTCAGTGCGTGCTCTGCCATGGCTGATTTCTCCACTTGCCCCAACCTGCAATGTCGCTTATGTTCTTTGACCCTGGTGTTGATCGATCATCCAGTTATTCCGACAAACTTTTCTGCATGTGCATGGTATATGGTATATTCCCAACATTGCAAGTGGGTCCTTTTTCTCCTTTGCCGATCTAAGACACTCTTTGATCTTCCTTGTCGGTTTGAAAATCATCTTTAAGCTGTGTTTGCGCAATATACGGCCGATTCTGTCCGTCACTCTGGGAATGTATGGCAGAAAGGCCATACCCGACATTTCTTTTTCCAATTCCTTACTTCGCCGAGTGTTTGGCTCTGTTACACTTCTAATATAACTTGTGGAGTACCCATTGCTCCTCAGAACACTTTCCAGATGTTGCATTTCGCGTCTGAGCTGCTGCGGCTCACATATTCGTCCTGCTCGCATTACGAGCGTATTAATCATGCCTCTTTTCTGGCTTGGGTGGTGGTTTGATAGTTTGTGCCGGTCCGTGTGTGTCGGTTTTCGAAGACGCTGTGTCCCAGGTGTGCTGGTCACATGGGATGGTGAAAACCTGGGACACAGCGTGTATCGAAAACCGACACGGACCGATACCTGCACAAACTATCAAACCACCACCCGAGCCAGAAAAGAGGCATGATTAATTCGCTCGTAACGCAAGCAGGACGAATATGTGAGCCACAGCACCTCAGATGCGAAATGCAACACCTGGAAAGTTGTTCTGAGGAGCAATAGGTACTCCACAAGTTATATTAGAAGTGTAACAGAGTCAAACACTCGGAAAAGTAAGGAATCAGAAAAAGAAATGTCGGGTACGGCCTTTCTGCCATACATTCCCAGAGTGACAGACAGAATCGGCCGAATATTGTGCAAACACAGCGTAAAGATGATTTTCAAACCGACAAGGAAGATCAAAGAGTGCCTTAGATTGGCAAAGGAGAAAAGGGACCCACTTGCAATGTCGAGAATATACCGTATACCATGCACATGCAGAAAAGTTTATGTCGGAATGACTGGACGATCAATGAACACCGGGATCTAAAAACATAAGCGATATTGCACGTTGGGACAGGTGGAGAAATTGGCCGTGGCAGAGCACACACTGAGTGAGACTGACCATGTAATAAAAATCGCCGACACGGAAGTTCTGGCTGTAGAAATACAAAAACAAGCTAACAGTTTCAAAAAAAAAAAAAAAAAAAAAAAAAAAAAAAAAAAAAAAAAAAAAAAAAAAAAAAAAAAAAAAAAAAGAGGAAAGTCTTAAGGTAAATGGATCCTGGCTTCCCATACTGCAGCGAATGCCCGTCGCAGGTAGCAAGAGGAGAACCGCACCGGAAATCGTGGAGAAGCCCTCGGACGTTGGCGAACCAGGTACATATAGTCTGCGGCTGTGAGCTCGGCTCCAGTTCACCACCAGCAATGGAGGGTGAAGCTCTGACAATGCCAGCCACTCATGCTGGCGAAACGTTAGTAAAATCATTAGATGAACGTTGGCTGAAGAACCCGAGACAGAAGCCAATAGGCAGTTTGTCAACAAGTGGCCACGAAAGTCTTAAGGTTTTTGTAAAAATGGGTTTTATGAGAGAAAAGAGATTTAAATACACGTTCAACCTGTCTCAAAATACTTTCAAAGCTTACTTGGAAAGCACCTAGCCTGAAATGAGTGACTGTGGTACTGGGGAAGGTATAAAGCAGACAGATGCCACATATAGTGACCAAAAGGATCTTGAGAAATAGCTTTTTATTATACCCCAACCTTCATGCAATGAAATTTTTTGTAGCTAGTTGTCTGCCTGTGGAGTCATTTCATTTGAAGTTAGTACACCTACACCTACAGGATTGCTTGCAATAACCACTTCGTTGATTACCACACGCTGTGACATAGTCGCAGATTAAACCAGTGATCCAGGAAGTGTAGAATAAATTTATTTTATTTCCGTCAATGATCTTTGTTTTATAACATGTCCTAAAAAATCCTAATATAATTATGTCATAGTGGCATTTTCATACTGTATTACGATATGTTATAAAACAGATCTCAAGATGGGCAGTGCAAACTAAAAGTAGTAGTTTAAGGACCAAAGTTTTATCATTCATCATTGATGGAAATAAAAGATGTTTATTCTTTGCTCATTATTTGTGTGTGTGTGTGTGTGTGTGTGTGTGAGAGAGAGAGAGAGAGAGAGAGAGAGAGAGAGAGAGAGAGAGAGAGAGAGAGAGAGATGGGGGAGGGGCAGCAGGGGGAAGTGGAGGGCAGGGCAAGGGGTGGTGGGGCAGAGCACTACAGCTAAACATATTACAACTTTACTTACAAACTGCAAGCCTTGTGCATGTTGCCCAGGAATAGTAGGAACAAGTATCCCAGTTGCTAAAATTCTCTGCTGCTCCTCAAATAATTGTTGCAACACGTGGTCATTTGGAATAAGTGTCTTCTTTGTTATATAAGACTGGATCTGCATCTGTATTGCTTTCAAATGCTGAACAAAGAAAACAAAAACAACTAATGATGGTTCATTAATATAATTAAATTTCTAAGCAATTCATGTTTGTTTATAGACAGGACAATAGTTTTGTCTAACACAACTGAAATTAATGTGTTTTGATTCCCCCTCTTTTCTTTGTGTTTGACAGCACTCAATAAAACGTAATATATGCATTGAAATGAAAGAAAAGTCCTTCAGGTGCTTTAAAGTGGGTAGTTTTTCCTCAATGGCTGCACAAAAGGAAATTCCAATCCAAGCTGAGAATAGTGTTTTACTACAACTTTCTTATACCTGAGCAGAACATGTGCCGACACGCATTGTGAGTCAATAAAATGTGGACTGTCTAATAATTTAATTAATCAGTGACTCTGTCCTTTCTAGTCTTCTTAGCTAAGCATGTTGAAAACTGCTTGGGTGTGTAATTCACGGTGAACACACTGACAGTGTATTTTATTCAAACAATTCCAAAACATACATTTACCATGGAAGACACTAAGCACGTGTAATGATTAGAATGCCAATATTTCCAAGTTACAAAACAGTACAGTCGGCTGCAGTTACATAAATGTAATTGTTGTTATCTAAAGCCACTGCTGACGTTTCATCCTATTTGACAACAAATGTCTGTAGAGTTTGCTTCTCTGTTCCCATTCCTCTCCCACTCTGTTCTCCAACTTAACTTTTCTTCTATATAGGTGACTTTGGTGGGCAAGAGGTGTCAAAAATTAATTTTCCCTCCTTTTCTGCCTCTTGATCCAGTGTTTGGAGCAACTTTCCTTTCTTCACATCCACCACATCTTACATTACATGTTTCCTATATATCTCTTCTTCGTAACACAGGAGGTTTAAAGGTTTGTAAGTACAGAAGCTTGGTCATGCATGCAGGTCACATACAACAAAAATATAAGTGGATCATCATGCCATAAACTCAATTTACAGAGTATATATTCCACACTTTGACGTTACTTTACACTTCCATCCATCAACTCATGAGTTGCAAATGACAGCTCATTGTTGCATGAATGGAGGGGGGGGGGGGGGGGCTGTAACAGCCAGCCAGCCTTGCAAAAGAGGCAAAAGGAGGCAGTGCAACATCACACTCCTCCTAAATGGTCACAACTCTACTAATAGATACAACACATAATGTGACACTCAAAATCCAAAATAATATTTCGAGGGTAAAGTTTCTATACTTCATGATGGTTTTTAATGCTTTCCCCTGCCAACTTTTCAAAAATGTAACTTTTACAGGTCCCATGCAGGCTCTCTTACATACCTCACAATACTAACATCACTATGAGATAGGACATACAATAGAATGAATGAATCTTTCACTTACTACTGGTGCGAATACTGTAATAAAACTTCTTGATAGAACAACACTGTGCACCAGATCAAAATCAGGACTGAAACAAACCCAGACAGTTTTGTTGCTCATGAAAGGCAAAGCTATGAATTTAGGTGCCAGTACGCTGTACGGTTTCTGTCTGTCATGAAGTTTAGTGGTGGAAAATGCCGTAACCATGGCCTACAGTTATTGCTATGGAGAAACCTTTTATTCCAGAGTAGAGGCTGCACTGAAGTGAATTTTTCTGCCAGATTAAGACAGCAGCCTATGCTGAAGAACTTCTGTGGATTTTGAAAAAATAAGAATGTCAAACAGCATACTGCAGGTATCAAGTGGTTGGTGTGCCATTCTTTGAACATGTCAGTTAATGATAAAACAGCCCACGAAAACCAGCACCAAGTACCAGAATAGCACTCAGATAAAATTATTTAATAAAGTTCTTCTCAGTACATGCTGTCTATAATGTTCAAGGTTTACTCAAGAGAAAAAAGGTTACAACAAAAATTCTATACAGAAGTGCTTTACACTATGGTGACAGAAATATCCACAGGGAAAATGTAAATAGTTATATCAAAATGAAGCTGGTAGGCAATGAATTTCAAAGAAAAGAAATTGTAATGAGGAAGAGGGGAAAAAAAACACTCTCTCAACAGCTTTCATATAGCCTTTAAAATATCCATACAAAAAACTGAAAAGTGTTGCAGCTGTTGGATTGCCGCCGCCGCTGCTGCTGCTGCTGCTGCTGCTGCTACTGCTACTGCTACTACTGTTTTAGTCCTGGGTTTTTATATAATTTTTATCACTATCATCATTATGTGTGTATTCCTACTGACAGTGCAACATTTAAGAAATGTGACATAAATCTAAAGAAAAAGTAAAACGTCACAATCGCAGCTGTATGGATAACATAGCATGTAGGCAAGGAGGCCACTTCTTTTTTAATCAAACCATGAGATATACTGTGTTAAAACATGTCATACCACACGCTTCAGGCCTAGTGCTTGAGGACAATACCCCACCCATTACAGAGGTGGAATACCAAAACTGTGGATGCACAGAATTGCACTATGTTGATTTTACTGGGTGCAGCATGTTGACCATTTCTTATAGTCGCACATCCTCTTTAACAACTCAGAAGTCAGGCTGTTAGGGGCATGATATCTGTGTGTGTGTGTGTGTGTGTGTGTGTGTGTGTGTGTGTGTGTGTGTGTGTGAGAGAGAGAGAGAGAGAGAGAGAGAGAGAGAGAGAGAGAGAGAGAGAGAGAGAGAGGGGGGGGGGGGGGGGGGGGGAGGTAACCTACTCACTTACTTCCACCAATTCACAGATTTTCTTGATAAATGTCGGTTGATGCTATGAATGGTACGAGGGTAATCCCAAAAGTATGGTCTCCTATTTTTTTTATAAGTACATAGACCTGTTTATTTCTAAAATGGTTTCCATCAGTTTACAGCTTGAACATTTAGCTATTTTCAACATAATCACCATTTCTGATGAAGCATTTTTGTAGACGCTGTGGCAATTTTTGTATGCCCATGTAATACTAGCTCGCCGCCATGCTGTTCAGAAAGTTATGAACCTCTTCTTTCACTTCATCGTCAGAGCTGAATCACTTTCCGGCCAAATGTTCCTTTAACTTAGGGAACAGGTGATAGTCACTGGGCGCCAAGTCAGGATTATAGGGTGTGGTGGGTGATTATGTTCCACTGAAACTGTTGCAGGAGAGCAATTGTTTGCCGAGCTATGTGTGGGCGAGCGTTGTCATGGAGAATGTGTATGCCCTTGCTCAACATTCCTTTTCTCCGGTTCTGAAATGCCTGTTTGAGTTTTTTCAGAGTTTCACAGTACCTGTCAGCGTTAATTGTGGTCCCAGCGATTCAGCTCCGACGATGAGGTGTAAGAAGAGGTTCATAACTTTCTCAACAGCATGGTGGCGAGCTGGTATGATATGGGCATACAAAAACTGCCACAGCATCTACAAAAATGCATCGACAGAAATAGCGATTATGTCCAAAAATAGCTAAATGTTCAAGCTGTAAATTGATGTAAACCATTGTAGAAATAAACAGGTCTTATAAAAAACTAGGAGACATTACTTTTTGGGATTACCCTCATATTAGGAACATACTGGGTGCAAATGTTATAGGACACTGTGGGAAATGGAACAAACAGATAGGGAAATTTAAGGTACTTTGCTGCTACTGCTATTATACTCCCCTCCCACCAGTTATGTTAAAAAGAAAGCTGTATCGAAGTATACTGTTCATGGAACAAATCATTACTTACAAGAGGTAGTCAAAATTTTAATTATCACCTCAAAAATAAAAAATTACGTAATTAATCTTCTGTTTGTAGGCACGTCTGCAATCCTGGAACACTGTATGGTGGTGGCTTGTGGACTATCTATGTAGATGAAGATAAGCAGAAATCTCTATTTCACAGTAACATAACATACTGTTAGAGATGACAAAAGAAAATGGTGCAGTCCACTGATAACGCAAAGTATCATGAGGGCGGTAATTCATTAATGGCAACAACTGCAACATTTCTGTTGCTGCCAAAAACTAATTAACACATGATAATCCACATTATCAATGGGTTGCATAAATCTCTCTCTCTCTCTGCCCCCTCTAGCAGAGTGCTACGGTACTGTGGTGCAGTGATTTCAGTATGCACCCTGACTGCAGAAAGCCAGAAAGAAACAACAAATAAATAACATGACTCTTTTAGGTGCTAATACTTTATGACTACCTCTCATATATTGTTCACTGAATGTTGGTTAAAAAGCATGAACAATAACATTAATTTGCAACAGTATACACATATGATGAGTATACTACAAAATGTATACCAAACTGCCATGGTGAATGCCTGTAAAATAACTACACTGTGTAGAATAACCTGTAACGTAACCATCACCACCTAGCAAGAGTTTCATGAATTATCATGGTTATTTGTGCGAAACATGTCCCATTACCATTAGTTGCTAAGAATTTCCTTGCTCAATGACTGTTTACAGAATAAAGTGTGTAATTAGCAAATTTCTTTTTGTGTTTTGTGCCCGAGTTTTTGTGAATTTAATTTTCTTCCAAATAACTATAGCATACCGCGACTCTGAAACCAAAAATAACATGAATTCAGTGTGCAACCGTTTAGGTAAAAATTTTGAACTTGAGTTTGGAGTGAAGGAACTTGGTGCACCCAAACCTGATCCAAACATTAATCAAGAACCAAAACAATGAAAATACACACACACACACACACACACACACACATACACACACACACTCAGAGAGAGAGAGAGAGAGAGAGAGAGAGAGAGAGAGAGAGAGAGGGGGGGGGGGGGGGGGATCTCCGCAATTCGTCACAAGTCTTTCAAATCTGTGCAAACTGGTAGCAGATACATCACAGAAAGACAAGCACAAGACACTACTTGGATGACATGGTTTGCTATGAAAATGTTTGCCTTTAAAATTGTAAGAGTGAACATTCCTTGATGAGCTAAACATATTATTTAATCCCGTATACATCCTATGTAATGACCAAAGTGTTAAATGACAGAAATGCAATCTTATACATGGTTGTACTGACTCAACACTGCCGCTCAACTTCCACACATGGAACTTAAAAGGGAAATAATATTGTTACACTATGAAATCTGTACCACGCGTCACACAGGGGTTTCAGAGCACAAATGAAGATTCAAATACATATATGAGTGAGTATATGTTATCTGTAAAAAGAGTTTAGAGCAGTGCAGGAATTTATGCTTAGTCCGTAATTCATTAATCTCTGTATGTACTCTCATTAAGTTTACAGCTGAATGACAGTTATTCAGTATCAGTGCAAACAAAATGTACACACTCGTGCCAAGGGAAGTATGACAGAGACACCTTTCAATAATCATTACTCACACTTTCCAACACACACACACACACACACACACACACACACACACACACAAAGCTTCTGTGTGTTAAAATCTAATGTTAACACTTGTCATGTGTGCCAATCAATTCCGCTTGACCAACGATCGACTCCAGCAACATCGTTGGTAGGTAACTTGGGGACACATGATGGAGGTTTTCTTAAGCAGCATGCTACAGAGAGAGTTGCTGAATGAGGTGTGAGGTGGTGCGGGAGGCTGTGATGCTGGCAATGCCTTTTTGGCGGTACGGAGTAAGCACAACTTACAGCCACTATGCAAGCAAGGTGCACGAGATGAGATGCCTTGTTTTTGTGAGATGGAGTGTGCGGATGGCCTTGTGAGGTACAGGGCTTTCTGTAGCACCTTTGGATGACAATTAATATGGTGAGGTGGAACACTGAACTGGGGTTGCGGCTCATAAATATTATACAGTGCCTTTGCTGCAGCCATTGAATTTTTGATTTTGTGTTCTGGATATTCCAAGGTTCTAATTGACAGTTTTAATCTCACCTTATAGCCTGGTGAAGTGGTTGAGGGTACATTTTTTTGCTAATATTTGAAATTCAGAAGGAAGCTGTTTTGGCAGTGAGGACATATTTAGCCACCAAGTCTAAATGTGTAAAAATGGATATATGATTGTTCTAATTCCCTATGTTATTGTCCATCGGGCACATTGCAGCCGATCATAAGTGCACTTCAGTTAAGTGTTATTTCACTTCCCTGTTTGTTGTAGAATCCTGATTACACTCTGTGGTTTGGTTCCCATACTTGCATGAGATTGTTTGTAATTGCAAGTGCCCTGGGGCACGTTTGACCAGTCTTGACTACGCGACGGAACAGTGCATTGTCTGGTTGCACTTCTATAATGGTAGTACCCAAATCCCCCAGGATTCTTTGTATTTCTTTAATGTTATTGGAACTACTTGTCAATGATTAGAAGTTTTGATCAATGCCAGTATATAATTATTAGATTGCTATTTGTGTCTTTTGTGAACTGTAAAGTATTACTTAAATGATGGTCTAGGGATGTATTCTGATGATGAAAATTTTGGGTCAATGGATTGAATTTCTGGCAGTAACTTCAAACTACAGACAGAGGTTCCATGAAAGTTGTTTAATGTTACAATGTCTTATGTGGTTTGCTGTACAAGAAGTAAAATGAAACTGTCCTTTTTCTATTAAGGAAGGAGGAAAAGGTCACCACAGGACAATAGTTTTCTTTGATTGTTTTATTGCCTTTTACACTAGTGTTAATATTACTGGGGTTTGGTCCAGTGAGTCACCTTTAAATGAAAGATGTTACTGAGCTGAAGTTTTACTAATATGTGTTTTAAATACCAAGAAATGAAAGTTTTATTGTAATAAAGTTTGTGTTAATAACTCTAATACCTCTAGAGAAGGCCCAGCAGCACTCACCAAAGGAACCCTGTCTCCTAATCAACCTGCTCAAGTGGCCTACAGGTTTTAACAGAATGCCTATTTCACCTTTGACTGCTACAGACGTGTTCTCTGCATTCTGTGCTGAGTGTGGCTTTGTTGTTTCTGTACAGCTCCCCTAACGCTGCTACCTGTGCTGTGAGACAGTGTTCTGGCCACTATGAAATACTTACTGTCTGATTTTAAGAAAACTAGTCAGTGAAAAAGATTGATTTTTGCTCATCTTACAGCCTGATACCTTTGCCCAATAAAGGACTTGATTTCTTTTCAGTGTTTGTCATAATTACTGTGCTGCAGCAAACTAAGTTCAAGCACACTACGAAATTTTAAAGAGTTTGCAGAGGTAAAAACACATGTGCAGATTTTGTGTATGGTTGATTTTAGCTCACACATTGTTGTGTATGAAATGTATATAATATATCAAAATTTTATTTAAGATTGAGAAAAAAATGGTATCTCATTTTGTTCTTGAGATATTGGTTTTTATACCTGGTGGATGGTCACATGCAGCATGCCCCAGTCCATCCTGTGGTCATAAAACTGTCATACTTCATAAACAGTTCAAGATACTGAAATTAGTTTTTTTTTTCAAATTATAGCATGGAAAGAGACATGTATATTATATGATAAATGCTTTAAACTTTTATTAGCAAGATAAGGAATTAACTCGTCCACAGCAGTGCGAGGGTTGGCGGATCGGGGCGCATAAATATCTCTGTAGTGCTTGAGGAAAACTCACAGCCTTCACTTAAACATGTCTTCAGGAACAGGGGGAGTGGCAGAGCATTACGAGTTAACTCATCCACAGCAGCAAATGAGCTCAAAAAAAATGTGGTGACTGAGGAGCTGTTTGACTGGAATGTTTGCTTTTGCAAAATCATCCTATAGTTGTTTCCCCACCCCCCTCAACCCCAATTGGTCTTCTCTCATTTTGTTCTTTCGGGTTTATTTAAGCTTGCAACAAATGATTGTTTATGTTAAGCATCAGCAGCATTTTCCTACAGGTGAAGTGTGCTTCAGCAGTTTAAGGTGTTTCTAGACTTCTTTCCTGGCCCAATTTAATAATTACGAATTTGGCAGAATATTGATTGCAACCTTTCATGGTCATTCACACCTGCCCAAGCCCTACTTGACAATGCTTCAGACAGGACTGACAAGGCACTTAGTGCAGAAGTAGAACCAAAAATAACTGTATTTGCATGATAGGGGAAGATTTCCGGCATGGTCAAAATATGATGACAGATTTTGTTTTCCAGTAGCTTTAATGTGGACAATATGAACTTGCAGTTGGTTGTAAGCCTAAACAAACTACACTTATGATCACCAGGGAGGATTTTCATAGGGATTGCTGATCCCTTCTGGTGTTGTGAGGGTCGTAATCGAATTCCATGATGGACCAGCAGCTATACAGTTGCTTGCACAGCTTGGCAATATAGTAAATGACATAGTTTAGGCTCAAACTCTACCGATACCAGACACGACAATAGTTCATAACACCTGCCACCTAAAATTGCCTTCTTAAAGTGTCTGCATTCACTATGTCACCATAGGAACTCCCAAAATTGTATTTCGTAAATCGATTTTCCAATTCCGCTTCTGGTGGGTCATGTAATCACTACAATATCAATTCTGGCAGTGCAGTTCTAGTTGTTGGATTTCAACTTCAAAATCTATTTTTTCTTCCCTGCAAACAAGCAAATGTTTCTGAAACATGCTTGGATTGTCAGGATACATTTTACCACTAACAATTTTCAGCTAATGCAGATGAAGGGAACTTTCTGTGCAGTGAAGGAGAAGTAGAAATACTAGACTAAGCATGAAATTGTCTACCTCCAATATTCAACTGAAGAGAATCAGCCATTGTGCCGACTAAATCAGAAACCAGAAAAGCTGAGCCAAAATATTTGACCAGTTTTGTAAAATCATTTCATTCCTTAACATGTAAAAAATAAAGCAAAAAGCATTAAGTTGCGTCACATGGAAACATAGTGATTATAACAATTTTTGAAATGTAGCTAGTAGATAAATGTACATGCTCCTTTGTTCTGAGATGCTAGGATGGATGAGTCGTAGATTGCATTATGCGGTATGTATAAGAGGCCATTCAACCACTCATAACTAACACAGCATTCAAGAACATCGAGCACACTGATACGCCATTTTGCAAATGTGTTCTTATATGCAATACCAATAACTGAAAATTGTTTACATTTTCAAAACCTATATAGAAAAAATAAAGCTACTTCAAACTATCTCTGATAAAATATTTCATCTGGACACATTTCACTATGAAATAGCATTTATTACATGATTTTGCGTTTCTGAATTTTGAGGCTGAATTAACATCTATATTCACATTTATTGCAAAATGTGAATTTTTAAGGTCCCTAATATTGTGTAATCACATATGGCACATATTCCAGCACAAGTCTAACTTTTCCTCTCAATCTTTTACCTCTGCTCTCATGACACTATTTAATACTGGGCTGATGGCTGTGCATGTGTTTGGTTGTTTGAACATGAGCATAAGAGAAGATTTTCAGAAATCATGCCAAAAGAAAACTGAAATTAATATGAGAAAAATTTCAGTTCCATAGAGTGTTACTGACATTATCTCCTGCATGTAATACTACTTTTACAGTTTTCAGTTGGAATGCATTTGAGATCAAATCTTCATAATTTTTACAACTATGTACAATAGCTACCCTTAAATAAATATTAAGGCTCGGTTCTCTTCCAGTATTCAGGGCTGATGTGTCAGTCTCAACCTTTGAGAAGGAATATGTAAGTGTTAACAGGGTCAACTCGTGAAGCTAACACAAAAAAATTCAGCCATAACGTAACACCACCACCACCAAATTCAGCAGATTTCTAACTAAAGTTCTCTCCTTGGAGGCTAACTAAAGGATATCAATAGGATGTGGTAATAAGGGAGCTGATAAAGAGGAAACTGGTCCAAACTAAACCATAAAGCAAAATGTTATGAGCTAATACTCAGTAAGAGGAAAAATAGATTAATGTTATTAAGAATTTTAGTGAGAGATTAATGACTCTAAAGCACCTTAGGAACACACATTGTCATTAACTACAATTTCAGAAACAATTTATAAGACACTATCACAGTAAAATGCGAAAAATGTTACATCAAGAGGCTGTTAGAGAAACATTCACAAGTGAAACAAAAATAATGTGGTGATATAAAAGCTAAAGACATTTAGAGTTCATACAAATACATTTAGTGAAATCAATTTTGTGTGGATGACATGCTGTTTTTTCTTAATTAGATAACATGAGAAAGTAAATGAAACTAAACACTGTGGCACAACATGAAGTGTTGTGTCAAAATTTTCTTATTTCTACTTCATATAAATAATAATCTTGAATTTACCTTCTGATTCTGAGGAGTGAGTTGAATGGTGTGCACTTTCTGAATGATGCTTCCAGGCAAAAGACCGTGACTCCCTGTAGTTCCCGCTGCTTGTATCTGAAGACCATGTGATGATCCCGGATGAACCGCAATGGAGTTAGAGGGAATTGGCACTAGATGAGGCACACTAGGATTCATATTATTCAGAGATAACTGATTGTTCAGTGTTTGCTGTGGGTTTCCAATAGAACATGCTGTAGGATTTGCATTTTGTGTTGCTGGTGCCTGCTGATGTTCATCTTGTACAGTCACAAATTTAACAGGGCTCTGTCCACCAGTAGAGTTAGTTGTCTGCTGGGAGTTATTAACCTGCACCACTGCACGCTGATTATCGCCTTGCTTCCTTTGAGCAATTTCAGATGTGCTTGTTATTCCATTACTTATAACAGTAACTGAGCTAGAAGAAACCTGTAAAATTTCAGGCTGATTGCTTATCATCAGACTATTCGTTGATAAACTCGTCTGTACAATGGACGGAACTTGATGTGATGATGAATTTCTCATTTCCTGACTTGAAGTAAAATGACTGTTACCTTTATTTACATTTGTTGCAGGAATTATGTTTGTCTGTTGTAATATATTTTTATTTACATTAGACATAACACTGGCAGGAGGCAAATTTCTATGAATTATGTTGGAGGAAGGAGTAATATTGCTTTGCTGACAAAGCGCAGCTGAATGGTGTGACGATTCTGGCTGCACCACCGAGCCGGGGGACGCCAATGTTGATACTACTGCTGCTCTGATGTTCGACGTAACACTGAACTGTGGTGAGGAAACAACATATGAAGGTGAAGATGAAGATGAAACAGGTTCTGCAGAGAGTTTTTGAAAATTCTGACCCGGCACAAGAAGGTGACTACCACACGGTTTCACTGCAGATCGTTCTTGAACCACACACCTGCTGGAATCCACTGACAGGAGAACACGGTTCCCATTTTCCACATGTTGAGCAGTGTTCCTCACACAATTTGTTGATGACAGTGTATTATTGCTTGAAATTCCTGCTGATGACACACACGTGACATTTTTTGGTGGTGTTCGTTCATACCTCTTCTTCTTCTTCTTGGCAGCACTCATAGTAGGCGACACACTAGGAATACTATTATACTGCACCGATTTTGTAAATTTATTCAAAACAAAGTTATTGTTCGTATGAGATGTACTTTCCAGCACTGTATTCTGAAATCCTTGCAATGAACTGGAACTGCTTGAATTAGAATTTTGCACTCCTATTGAGACAGTCTGCGTTTCAATAGATTCCTGTGATGGGCCCTTTTTTATAGGCTGACTACTAGTCTGCTCTGTTTGAGAAGCTGTCTGTTGACTGATTAAACCAATCACAGATGGAGGACTTCCAAGGGAAAGTGAAGAATTTGAATCACTCGAACACCTTCGTAAGCCAGTGTTTAACTGCTGGAGGAGAACAGATGGTTGAGGAATAAATTTTGCACTGCTTATAACTGCTGCAGCGGCAGATGTCGATTTTGGCTGACTAGCATTTGTGAAATTTTCCACAGGATTTCCACCAATCAAAATTGTTCCCGTACCAGCATTGAATGACAAGCTAGATGTAGAGCTCCCAATAACTTTGCTGATTGCATTTTGTGTTAACTGTAAATGTGACATATTAATTAAACCTGTCTGTTGGCCTTGTGTTTGTTGAAGGCACTGTAGCAGTTGTGGTCCTGTAATTACAGACGGCAAGCCACTCTGGTGGTGTGCTATTACCAAAGGTTCAGCTCCAGTATATGTCAACGGTCCTCCATAGCTGGAATTTGTTGTAGCTGCATTTGAAGTGATTGGTGGAATAGTTGCCATCAATGGTGTTGCAGATGAGACTAAACCTTGTAAACTGTGAAATGCATGGAGACCTAAAATAGTTGGTGCATTATCTACTGAAGGATAAGTTTTTGGAGCACTGCATGTGTTTTGAGAGCTAGCTGATGAAGAAACTGGCAAGAAGGTGGACTGTCTATCTGAAACTCTTGTAGTAGACTGTTGGCTATTTTGAAGTTGTGCCTGTGGGCCTATTAATGCATTTCCTGATGAAGTTGAAACTAAATCTACATTTTCTGTTTGTGTCGTGGCAGCATTCCCTGTTGCAACACGTTCTACACTAGTGCTCGTACTGTGGCTGACAGAACTAAAGATTCCGGGAGGATTTGCACTTACAGCTTTATCACATGTAGCAGATAGTGTCTGTTTGGATGTTTCTCCATCTGTACATTTTGAGGGCTCTAGTGGCAGACAACTTCTTGATGCTGGTACGACAGAATGTGATATGAAACCTGAAGGTGGAATGGCTGGGTTCCCACCAATTAAAATGCTGACACTTTCATTTTGTGAATTTCTGCTAGATACATTACTGGGAGCCACTGCCGTACACAAAACCTGTGTCGATTTTCCAACTGGCTGTGAACTAGGTGCCGAACTTGCTTCTCGAGTCACAGTAGTTAAAGTATTTGTTGATGTAGTAACTGCTGGAATTACAGTACTGACAGCATCTGCAACAATTACATTCATATTGCTTGGAAGAGAATTAACTAATTTATCACTAATAGCAGACTGATCTGTTACCGAGACTCCTACAAAAATATCCTCAAGTTCATTTCCACTGGATTTGTTTTGTATTGCATCACACGTCACTGGATTTGAAGCACTGGTTATTGCTGCTACTTCTATATTGCCTCCAACTTCAGAGGTGATGTCCCTACTTTGCTGGTTTCTTAGAGACAGGTCAGAATACAAACCACTCACACAACTATCATTCTGTTTTGCTGGTAATTGATACTTTTCAGACTGTGATGTTTGTGTGTTCTGAGAGGTACTTGAACTGTAGCTCGCAGTCACGAAGTGAACAGGATTTACTTGAGATGTGGGCAAGCTTGAGGATGAAACAGAGCTAGGTTGTGCCATAACAGTATTTGTTCCTGTGGACACAAGATGTGGTGAGCCCGATGGAGAGTTCTGCTGTGGAAAAATACAATGGTATATATTAATGTATGATCCATCATTAAGTAGTTCAAACTCTACTTTGGCTTGCCTTAATATCTAAGCTACATGACATACAGGTGGAGTAATAAAACAGTACACTGGATAACCAACATGATGTAGTGATATTCCTGTATTTTCCAAGTTCAAGAATATGGGGATACTTACTGTGCTGCTGTGATGTCCATTATGAGCCAAAGATAGTTCATTTATTAACTTTCTAAGTATCTCAACAAAATGGATAAATCACCATAAGAGAAATGAATGCTACAAAACTTCTGCAGTTGTGTAATTTCGAATGCAACAGTGTTATGCCTTGCCGACAAAGAAGTCATTAGCAATGGAATACAATCTCATATACGACAAGGATGGAGAAGAGAATCAGGTGCACCCTTTTGAAAATTAGCGTCATAGAATTCACCTTATTTGACATAAGGAAACAACAGAAAAACTAAATCTGGGTTTCTGTATGGGGATTTGAAGCCGACTACTCTTGAATGCAAGTCGAGTGTGTTAACCACTGCCTTTGCTCAATGAAACATTCAGGATGGATTATAATCGTGTACATGAAGACAGATCACTATTTACCATGCATAATTAAGAAGTAATTTAGTATCAAAGTTCAATACAGAGCTTGCAGATAACCTCCTATATCCGGTAGAACATACTGAAAATATAGTGATCAGCATTAATTGCAATATTTCTATGTACACAGCTTCCCAATAACTTAAGTGGCAAAACTTAAATTACAAACTGTGCATGTAAACATTTACTAACCAATTATTTGAGAACTCATGATAAATACAGCATGGTTGAATTTGTTTATAATTCCTTTTCAGTAACCTATATGATAAGAATATTTTACTGAAAATTAAAACTGCAAGCCAGGTCAGTAGCTCCACTAAATGTCTGGAATTATCAATGTAATAACCAAGAGATTCTCTAGTGTACCTCAAATTCTAACACACTGCAGTGATTTTGTGCTTTTAATTCAAATATCTACAAAACAATCAACACTGAATGTTGATATTATAACCAAAATAAGTTGCTTGAAACTTCTTTAATTGGACTCATCACAGCTTTCAGAAAAATATCCACTGTAATTATTCAAAATTTGTCCGTGTAAAAGCCAGTAAAACAACAAAAAACTAAATTAATTACAAAAGCAATGACTGTCGGAGTCTAACTCCACGTTTCTGTACATTTAAGGATAAAGATAAGGATGGTAATACTGCAATAATAACAGCTTTTAACGAAATTCTAAACTATAATATACACAGTTCAGTCACATTAATGTGACCACAGCATATGTTCGATGTCAAAGTGTAATAACCACTCTCAGATGGTGTGTGTCAGCACTAGCAGTGGAGCACTTTGTGGGCAGGTAGAGGGGGGAGGGGTGACACTGAAAACAGTGCAGTCATTGTCATAATGCAGAAAGGGAGTGATTTATGCAACATTCAAATCTGCATGATCATTGGCTTTCAAGTAAAGGTTGGAAGTATTTCCAAAACAGCTAGCTAAATTTGTTAACTGTTTAAGCACTATGTTGATTAAAGTATACTGAGCAGGGGAAAATGGTGCTGTCCAAAACTGGCACTGATGCAACTGTGGTGCATCATGAGCCTTAGATGGCAGGGGTGAATGACGACTGCTGAAATGTGTACGGGCGAATAACTGTGCAGCTGTTAAGCAACTGACCGTCTAGATGAACCAAGGAGTTACCAAGAGTGTCTCGTCAATGCCCACTACTGCATATGGGCCTCTGCAGCAGCTGCTTGGCTCATGCACCCATGTTAACTGTGGTTCATCAGCAATTAAGGCTGAAATTTGCACACCAATACTGCATTTGGATGTCCAATAAGTGGCAACATGTGGCCTATTCAGATGAATCACGTTTCAAGTTCCATGAGACAGACGGCTGTTGGCGTGTATGATGTGAAACGTCTGAAAGTGAACATCCTGCACATGTTATGGTGTGGGGTATGCTATCATGGCATTGCTTGAGTGATCTTGTCATTCTGAAAGGCACAATGGATCAACCCAAGTATGCATGTATCTTTGGGGACCATGTCCACTCCCACATGCAGTTTGCTTCACCTTGGCATAATGACATCTATCAGCAGCAAAATGCAATGGGTAACACAGCTCGCACTGAACATCCGTGGTTTGAAGAGCACCAGGATGAATTTACAGTACTCCCATGACCACAAAAATCCCCAGATTTAAACCCAATCAAGAATATGTAGGACCACCTTGATTTGATTGTTCATGACACAGATCCTAAATCGAAAAACATAGTGCAGCTGGCCATGGCTCTACGTCCCTATTGGTACCTTCCAGAACCTCAATGACACTCTTCCTGCACATCTTGCAGCTGTCCACAGTGCAAAAGGTGGTTACTCAGGATTTGGACCAGTGGCCACATTAATAGGACAAGAAAAGGGAAGGTGGGGGAGAGGGGGGGAGGGGGAAGTCAGGGGGAGGGGGGAAGGCAGGGGGAGGAGGGAGGGGGGAAGGCAGGGGGAGGGGGGAGGGGGGAAGGCAGGGGGAGGGGGGAGGGGGGAAGGCAGGGGGAGGGGGGAAGGCAGGGGGAGGGGGGAAGGCAGGGGGAGGGGGGAGGGGGGAGGGGGGAAGGCAGGGGGAGGGGGGAGGGGGGAAGGCAGGGGGAGGGGGGAAGGCAGGGGGAGGGGGGAAGGCAGGGGGAGGGGGGGAAGGCAGGGGGAGGGGGAAGGGCAGGGGGAGGGGGAGGGGGGGGGGAAGGCAGGGGGAGGGGGGAAGGCAGGGGGAGGGGGGAAGGCAGGGGGAGGGGGGAAGGCAGGGGGAGGGGGGAAGGCAGGGGGAGGGGGGGAAGGCAGTGGGAGGGGCAAAATACAGGGGGGAAGGGGGAAAGGCAGGGGGGAAGGGAGAAAGGCAGGGGGGAAGGGAGAAAGGCAGGGGGGAAGGGGGAAAGGCAGGGGGGAAGGGGGAAAGGCAGGGGTGGAGGGAGGGAGGGAGGGAGGGGGGTGGAGGGAGGGAGGGAGGGGGGAGGGGGAGGGGGAGGGGAGGAGAGGAGAGGGGGAGGGAGAGGGGGAGAGAGGGAGGGAGGGGAGGAGAGGGGGAGGGAGAGGGGGAGAGAGGGAGGGAGAGAGGGGGGGAAAGGGGGGGAGAGGGGGAGAGGGGGAGGGGGAGGGAGGGGGAGGGAGGGGGAGGGGGAGGGGGGAGAGGGAGAGAGAGAGAGAGAGAGAGAGAGAGAGAGAGAGAGAGAGAGAGAGAGAGAGAGAATGAAACAACTGTCGACATCTCAAACTGGGGATGGTCGTAACACTGTAGTACAACTGTTTTAAAGGTAAAATAGATTCTTAAGTAAGAAACTTGGTAAACTATCATTACATTAAAAAACAAAATGTTACTTTTTATTTAATATTATCCATTGCAGATGTGAGGTAATGGTTGTTATGTTTTTACAGTAATAATTGCTAGCATTCACCCATAATTTTTGTTCTACACACAACTCAAGATAGCGTTCAAGAGAGAATGCTCCCTTCATCAAGCTGTAAAACTCACCTCACGGGGTTAAAATGCTTAAGAGTCTACCAACCCAACTGCAGCAGTCACAAAATAAAATGGAATAAAAATACATTGGATCGTGTCCTCATCTCACATTAAAACTGACGACTTCTCTCAGTTGTCATCCCATCTCATACCGCACACTGCACCAGGCCATGTACTATTGATATGCTGTGGGCTGTAGTCCACGACAACTCCTGGAGCTCTCCACAAGTGTCAGCTTGACAGTAGGGGAGCCCACAGCAGATCAGCATGACGTGGCCTGGTGCAGTGTGTGGTGTGCGATGGGATGACCACTGAGAGAAGTCATCAATTTTAACACTGTGGACATGTATACACGCACAGCTCGAGTTTTCCTACAGTGCTGCGGACATCTGTACGCGTCCGAACTGCCGATCTCTTGCTGCTGCGGACTCGATACTTCCATACTTCTGTGAATAAAAAGGTTTCAGGTACTTATTGTACGGCACATATGCCTCTTTGTGTGCTATTATCTGCAAAAAAACTAGTTTCAATATCTCAAATCGTTTATGAAGTATGACAATTTTTATAACCACAGGATTCCCAACGCAAAGGAATGAAACTGGGCATGCTGCATGTTACCATCTGCCAGATATAAAAATCGATACCTCGAGAATGAAACAAGACATTTCACACTCAATCTTTAATAAAATTTTTGTATCTTATCTACATTTCACATACAGAAATGTGCGGGCTAAGATCGACAATATACAAAATCTATGCAATGCGTTTTTACCTCTGCAATCTCTTTAAAATTACGTGCACTACTGTACTTAGTTTGATGCAGCACAGGAACGATGGCCTATCATGAAAAATAATTCAGTCCTTTATCAAGTGAAGAAATCAGACTGTAAGAGGTGCAAAATGTTTTCACCTAATAGTTTTCTTAAAATCAGACGATTCGTATTTCATATCGGCCAGAATGCCATACCTCAGCACAGGCACTAGCTTTTGGCGAGTAGTACAGCCATAACAAAACCCGCAATCAGCACGGAATGTAGAGAGCATGCCTTAAGCAGCACAAGGTTTAATGTGAGACGAGGGCACACAGTCCAACATGTTTTTATTCAATTCTGCAAACACTGAAATTGCATTGTTGACTTTTTAGCATTTTCACCTCATGAGCTAAGTTTTATTTATGTATTTAACCTGATCTGATTAGCACTATTAGGTCCTGCCTTACATCAGATCAGGATATTACACATACAGTGCCATTTTTACATCATAATTACCCAACAAATAACAATTTTAATATGACAAATATTATTAAAATGATTTGAGTGTCTCTAGTGACAACGTGAATAAGTAATACTGACTATGAACTAATGAAGTTAATACTGGCAGTACTCTACTACTGCTGCTGCTACTAACATTGATGATGATGACAATGACGACGACAACAACTACAACAACAACAACAACAACAATTATACTGGCAGATATAAAAATAATATATATTGTGTACAAAATAGATCTTTTCTGATATAGTGAGTTCTGGGCAAACAATTTAAGGAGACTGTACCAGCTAAGAATACTGGGAAATGAGGAAGATCTGGTTGGAAAGAAGGATGAACAGCGGCAACGAGTGCTTACAGCAAATTGGTAGACACTATTGTTGCTTCAGTAAATATCTCTCTAACTGTCTTCTGAAGCTGGAGATGTTATTCAGTTCTCTAATATAATGAAGGGGGTTATTCCAGATTCAAGTTCCTGCTACAGAGAAGGACTTCAAGAAAGTGGTTGAACAATGGAGTGGGACAGAAAGGATTTTACTGTGATGTGAAAAAGTGTTCTCAAGACAAGAACATTAAGGTCAAGGATAGATATGAGGGACAGTGTACGTTGACAATACAGATGGTATGGAAATCTTTACGCAGTCAGGATACTTGATGATGAGAGCAAAGTCTCTCGAAACACATTGTTGAGTTGTGTGTGGGACAAAAATTATGATTGAAAACTACCAATTATTATTGCAAAATGTTTCTGCTCTATTGCATGCTATGGTAATATTTACACACACGATAATTTTAACAAGTACATATGTATATTAGGAGATGAGTATCAATAGCAAAATACTGAACAAGATTCAGAAACAATGTGCTCCTTATGAACAAGTTCAGACATGAACAACAACAACAAAAATCTTATGTTTAGGTAAAAAGATGTCTACCACAGAGAATAACTTATAATCAGTAGGTAATAAACACTACACAATAGTATGATGAAAGAGAACTATTTTCCATAGAGAAAAGTGTTGAGTAGCAGATTTACTCATATTATGCGCACACACACACACACACACACACACACACACACACACACACACCCTGCTCTCTCTACCTATCCAGCTTATGACATCAGAACAACACATTCCATGACATATTTAATGAAATATGTACATACAGAAGCCTTTCCTCTGTTCTAACATTTAACAATTTTAGCAGCACTGCTACTTTTGCTCCGATTCTGTACAGTTCACGGAAGTAACGACTGCTTTATTTATGAAGGTGGTGCTCAAACACTGCTGGCCCACACAATGTAACAATGTTTTGCTTGAAAATATTATTAATAAAAGACGAGGAGCAGTGCTGAGAGTAAGTATATGTAACATGAGGAAGGGAGGATAATAAAATTTATAAGGCTCAATACACATTCATTTGTACAGCCATGGTAAATGAGAACGTAATATTACAATGGAATCATCATCATCATCATCTACTGTGCACACTTAAAATGAAATTCATTAGTTCAGGGATGCAATTAGCAATTACAACTGATTTATGCACAATACGTGTAGTGTACAGTTGCTTTGGACAAACATTAATACAGTTTCAATGTTGCAAAAAAATCCGTTAACTCCAGATCAGATTACAATGCCAGTGACATATACATATACTTTATTAAGAAAAGTCTCCTGATGCTCTACTTAGCGTACTCTACATGATGTAAGGCGTGTGTGTGTGTGTGTGTGTGTGTGTGTGTGTGTGTGTGTGTGTGTGCGCTCATCCTCAATGGGCAACACTGCAAATACATTCCGTCAGAAAACAACAGGAGAACTGAGTGTTTCCAAAAGCGATTAAGGAAATGCTGACACTTTCAAAACCTCCCAGAGATTTTACAGCAAATAAATATACCAAGGTAACTGCGAATAATGTTACTATAAAGTGAAAGTGTCACGGTAACACTGAAATCAAACACTGAATTCCTCTGGTAGGCCAAAGCAGTTACGCAACAGGAAATGCCCAAATATAATGCATACTCTGCAAATCAATGGTCATACTATCTTGTCGACTATTGTAGACAACTTACAATGTTGTTCAGGGACAGGAACTCGGGATAGAATCATTTACCACAATGCTCTCTAGCAGACAATTATCAGAAAAAAGAACATACATCACCACTTAGAATTGCACAAAAGAATGTTTCTGTTAGTCTGTGGAGTAGTGGAAGGAGGTTTTATGGACTGAAAAGTTACAGTATGTTGTCACTCTCGGATGGATATGTCGACATAGTGAGTATACAGCAATGGATATTATCTGTGTGTTGCAGCAGAAATGAAATTCAGTAAATTGATGAGCTGAAGGTTTTTTGTTTGGCTTTAATTATTATTTCTGACTGACAGCAAAACTGGTGCCAATGCTGCTGGCCACAGTTTAAACTATAGCAAGGTCCTTCAACTGTGGCAACGTTCTCTGTGTTAATACAATGCATTAGTCCACAGAGCAAAGGACCATTGCATCACAGTTCTGCAGCATACCCGAGAACTCCAACAATTACATTATTAATTTTATTTTCTTATTTATAACACATATAGTTCCATAATTACAAAAAGTTAGAACCACTGCAGAAGTCTGTAAACAGAGAACAATAGGTAACTCTTACGTGAGAATCAAGCTCAAGAGCTGTTGTAAATGTGGCAATTATCAAGGCCACTTCCCTACACATCTCAGCAGATGAGGGTGGGACTGAGGAAGTATCACTACCTTTGTTCAAAACAATCTTTTAAGCTTTAGGGTGATCATAGGGAAAGGTCAAAAAATGGCCTTTCATAAAATCATTACTCTATAAGTGATAAAAAAAGGTAGAAATTGCAAAATGCTGTCATAATCAGATTTATTTGTGTGCTGAACCACCCACTTGTTAGTTGAAATAATTTTTGATGAACTATCATCCCTATATTTTCATATCTTTTGATCCCAACTTCTTTTTATTCCTGAAATGAAAAGCTACCTGATCAAAACTATATTGTCTTAGCACCGATTACAATGCAGAACTAGGTAAGATTAGGGCTTTCAAAAGCATCTGCCACAATTTAAGCCTGTTACGGGAATAACACGTTAACTTTAGTTTTTTAAGTTCTTGTTATACATTTACTGCACACATCACATTTAACATATTAGATTTTCTCCATAGCCCTGTGACCATAAGTAAAACAATCCAGGAAAATACTTCTGCCACCAAACATGCAAAATGCTAATCTTCCTTAGGCTTTCAAACTATGATGTTTCTTCAATTTTCTGTTTACCGTGTTTTGCTGATAAAGTTGGCATTACTGATGGAAGAAACCAGTCTGTATTAGTTTCCACCTATTCTTTACAACAATGAAAAAGAGGTTTCATAAATTCTCACTCACAGCTGAACAAATACTTGTGTTGTTGATAATGACAATAATGTCTCCATGTGAGTGAACCTGCTTTGTCAGCAGTAGCCCACAAATAATTCACCCATCTCCTTTCCATTGTAATGTATTGTAACTTGAGCACTGCAGTGGCACATGTTCAACATATCATACGCAAGCCTAGTTTTATGAATTGTTTGATTCCCACCATCTTGCCAATTGTGATTTACATCACAATTGAGAACGAACTGATCTTTCCGCATTACAAGAAATTGTTACAGGAACAGGCAACTACCTACTTAGAGCTACACTTGCATCAGATGGAGTTGTAATAGATATTTATGGAAATTGCATCACTAGAAGACACTGATTGAAGATACGGCAAAAATCACTATTATTACTCAATTTACAGTATCAGGTACAGGACTTGCTACTAATAATTTGCAGTGGCAGACACATAGGCTCAGTATTATAATTATGCAATGAAGGATACAATCCAAAACTTTCACTATACAGAAATAATCAATTCGCATACGAAGTCCTGTTCACATTCTGACCTTGATCACACAAATAGATAAGTAATTTATTAAATAAATAGATATGAAACTAAAGGAACGAAACAATGAACACAAAGCTGTATTACATTAAAATGAAATGTACAAAGGAAGTTTATTTAAGGTGGAAACAGGTTTATCTGTACCCATGGAAATACAGAATATATGTCAAATGTAACATAACAGCTTTAGTTATTTTACATTCAATCTAAATGGAAATAATGCGTATCAAATGACGAAGGAACAAGTACCCATGAGCATGCATGTATGTATTTATTTATATTTTTTACATAAAAATGTACACAGTGATGTGAAAATGTAATATGCATTTATAAACTATGTCATTGTCACTTACTTTGAGCCAATTCAAAATTGAAACTTCTATTTCCTATATCCTACTATCTATGAATTCAATCAGAAGATCAAAAGTTAGTGTCTACAAAGCATTACGAAAGATAAAAAAAGAGAAAGAAAGGTCCAACTTTACAAAGAGCAAGTGTAGATATTTGCTAAGGTTCAATCAGACTATTAGAAAAATAAGCTTTCACATTACTGCGAAATCATACAAACCTATTTATTACATGCTTTCTACAAATTTAATAATTAAAATCAAGTTTCAGACAGCAAAACATCAGCACTGTGGAATAAACAACACTATGCAGTTATCTGATTACGTTATGACTTGGACAGACTAGTGCTCGAAGGGAGTGTGAAATAGCTCCAGATGTACTTGTTTCAGACCCAAATAAACATTCTGTATAGACACCAAAGCTCACAATGTTTTTATAGGTTAGCATTTACAGTCACATGATAAGTTCAATGTTTAATGGGATGTTAACAAATCATGCACCACATCAGCAAATCAGTTACAACCCATGCAAAATTCCTTTAGTGTACTGCAAAATGCATTCCCACAATACCTCATTGATGGGCCACAATCCTGCTCTTAGCAAATTGATTTAAAAGTAAACATACATTCTTAAGTCAATGTTTGTCATAAACAGACAGTTAACAGCCCTTTGTATTCATTCAGCCATACTTTTCAAAAATTTAAGTACAATACCACTCTTGAATATTAAATTGAAAATATGTACATCAATCTTTCTGAGCAAAGGGTTTGACAGCAGTTATATCACAATTATTTTGGACCAGTTTCTGCAATAGTTCAACATAATCTCTTCATAATTTTCAGAACTTTTGGAAAAGTTTATCAGTCATTGATGGAGATTACAGAGAAATGATGCTACATGCAACAACTGTAGGCATTCTATCTCAGTTTTTACTGTCAATTTCTGACATGTGATGCATATTCATATTTCACTTCACAATATAACACCACCTTGTCAGACACACCTTTTTCACGTATTTCTACATAGTACACTGTATTTCTACATAGTACACTCATTACATGCATTATAACCAATCCACTTACAAAACAAATTACCTAGGCAACTTAACTTCAAGCTTAATCACTTATGTAAACTCTTTCATTAATTCAGAAGTTCAAGGAAACAAGCAACACAATATTTATCTACATCTACATAGATAGTTCTGCAAGCCCCCATAAGGTGTGCAGCAGAGGGTGAAGTTATATCACCAGCCTCATTCGTGTGAAAATCCTTAGTTTGAAGTATCTTGTTTCTGTGTGGTATCAGATTCAGTTTCTTCTGTTTACTCCACATTGTTGGCAGTAACATAAAGCTTATCAACATTTTCTCCCACAAATAACTTTTACTCATAGCCAATGAAAATTCCTCTAATAAATAAAATTAATTAATTCAGTTTGCACTAGACTCAAATGAGCTTCTCACACTCAAGCACCACATTTTTTAACTGCTACAGTAGGGACTGCAGATTGAAATGATTGTCTCCCTCAGCCCCTACCTCTGAAAACTCTCATTAGTTTAATGGACAATAAAGTCTTAAAGTGACTTATGAAGGGAGATAGTGGGAACCACACAATTTCATATGCCTATGTATCTGTCAATTAGACTCAATCGTATTCTGTTACCACCAAAAGATAAGTTTTGTTTGTAGTTTTGAAATGTATGAAGTATATTGCTATGTTAAGTGTTGCATTTTACGATACAAATTTCCTAATGGAAGCAATGCTTCAACCATTTGTCCGGTGTAACTTAGAAAAACTGCCGAGAATATGAAAAAACAGTTTTTTCTCCTAAATGAAGTTTGGTCTTTAATCTCATATCATGAGTCTCTGTGAGCAGCAAATATGTGCATGCACTCATGCACTGACATGCGCGCGTGTGCCCCCCCCCCCCCCCCCCCCCACGTGGATACGCACAAATATGCACAGAAACAAATATAAACACAACAATAATGGGGACAGAGTAGAATGCTGGGAGCTGCCACTGGACTGGATAGAGAGAGAGAGAGAGAGAGAGAGAGAGAGAGAGAATTAACTTTTTTTCTAAATTTAATCATAGGAAGCAATGAGAAAATAATGTTAATAAATGAAAGAAAAAAAAAATTATGCTGAATGTACCTGTGTTTCAGATGTTGGCTGGAACACTACCTGACAGTCCTCTAGTGAAACACGTAGTGATGCCTGGCCATTTGCCTGTAATTAAAAACAGAATCATTAACATAGAGATGACAGCTGACTGTAGAAAATGTACATGGTTCCATAAATTGGGGCAAAATAACAAATAAGTAAGGGAAACAAAGCATTTGAAAATTGTGGAAGGAGTAAAGATAACAACTTATCATACAGTTAAGGCATGGAGGTTTCGGCAGGCACACAAATGAGACTGAAAGCATCACTAAGCGTCCTATCGACCACTACATGTCACAAAAATATGACAAGTTGTTCCTCAGGCCTATTATTTATATTCCACCACGAACTTTGTATTATTAATTGTTAATAAATTGTTTTAACATCACTTTGACAACAAATTCACCAGGTAGTTTGCAATGGAGCACAATGAAAGGAAATCTGACTGGTTCTGTTCGAGGGAACCATCCCAGCATTTGTCGTAACTGATTTATGGAAACTACTGAAAATGTATATCTGGATGGCATGAGCAGGGCTGGAATCACAGTCTTGCCAAATGCAATTACAGTGTCTTAACCACTGCACCATTTCAAGCCGTACGAGCACTGTAGCACTTCAAAAAAGTACAATATGCAAAACAGTGATGCAGAACTTACTTGTGTCATCTGGCATACCTATCCAATGGTTGCATGTTGGATGGCAGTTAGTGCTGTAAGACAAGAGAAAGCTGTATGGGCTGGCCAACTTGGGCTAATGACACTGAGACAGATGCACTTGAATAGTGAAGCTGGACCAGTACTGGTTTAAGACATGTAAACTCATAGAGTATTTAATATTCATCCTCCTGTTATTGACAAGCTGTGGATATAACTTCTAACAATAGCATTGGCATCCAGAAGATGCAGCCAAGAGTAGCCTAAGGCTGTAAAGAAGTCAAATTTTATTAAATGACTTTCACAGAGGTGTTTAATAACCATCGGTTATAGCCATTGTTAGATATGTAGAAGAAAGGAATATTTGAGGACAATTTAACATACTGTGATGCACTACTCCTGTAGAAAACATCTACAGTGATCTGAAGATAGCAATTACATACCAAAACCAATTATCACAATGTGTACCTATGCAATCTAGAATGTCAGTACAAAAAGGTAACTACCATCTACTCCAGCAACAACTGTATTAATATGACACTGGAAAGTCCTGATTGCAATAGTGAATGGTTCTTTTTCCATTATTTGTATTCCAAACAAGTTATTGGATGTCAACAGTTACAGTTACATTACCCCAGAGTTGCAGCCCAACAACGATTCTGTCATTGTTTAAAATGGCCCTCGATGTTGGGGTAAGTATTTGGACACAAATCAGACATCTTTCATATCACCAACAATCTCCATATATGTTAAGTGGAACTAAAACTACCAAAAACTCATAGTTGCACTCAGCATCAATCTTCTACACCATTCCACTATCTCACAATGGTCATAATCACCCTTGTTCTTACCATTAAGAGAGTGTGTTACATCAGAAACCATAGCAAATCCACTAAAAATGGTGTTTTATTCTTTCCAAATTCAGAACTTCCATCTTTTCTAGCTTTTTGTTCTGTTTAACTCTATTTCCTCTCCTAGTAGCATTATAGTCATTATGCAACCATACAGTTACATATAATACAGGGTGTTTCAGAAGTGATGGTCAAGATTCAGGGATATGACAGGAATGATGATTCGAAACAAAAAAGTCAAGTAAAACATGGCTCTAAAACACATACATTATAGCTATGAGCAATTATTGCTCTTTAATACTGTGAAACAAATCTTGTCTACTGCAAGCTCTCTGCTTTCCATATTTTGGGAAGTGGTTGTATGCGCCAAAACAAGAAAAAAATGTCCAGTAAACATGTGCTTTAAAATGGATACGTTAAGAGCTACGAGCACTTGTTCATCTTCACTACTTTGAAACACAACTCCTCTAATGAACAAGTGCTCATAACTTTCAAGGTATGCGTTTTAAAGCCTAGGTTTACTTGACTTTCTCATTTTGAATGATCAATCCTGTCATATCCCTGAATATTGGCCATCATTTCTAAAACACAGTTATAGTCTTCAGATGCTGGTCATATAAAACAACTCTGTTATTCTCTCAAAATGACAACTTCCCATACTCAAATCGCTGAACATCTGACAATTCTCGTAACTGTCATTAGAGAAGGCAGTACCTACCCCAAATCACTTTGATTAAAAATCTGAAATACATGTGACAGTATAAGTAGCAGTGTTCCTCCATCCTACAGTCATAAAGGCAATAATAACAATTTCGTGCATGTTTCTGTTTAATCCATCCAGACTTGATTGAAGATGCTATGATTGTAACACACAGAAATTAAGAACCTTGTGAACTATTAGTACGTTCAGGAGGTGGCTAAGCGAACACGAGCGCTCACACTTGTTCTCTGTCTGAGTAGTGAGTGCTTGCGGCAAATATGGCTGTCAGACATCTTTATGTAGCGCAGGGGAAGTGCAAACTGTGCACTATCTTCAGAGGAATGACAATATGTTGAGTTCACTGTAGTTTCAAATGCAAGCATATATACTTAACAGCAAAATGCCTAAAGTGGAGAAAAGCAGCATTATGCCCGGGTTATCAACTTCAAAGCACAAGTCAAACACACAACTGTCAATGTTCAATGTACAACATACCAGAGCCGGATGCCTAGCTACAGTTAGAATTTATAGTACTGCTGTGTGACTAGCAGTTGAGAGATAAGTTTCATAATAAAGTAAGTTTCCCAAATGTGTAAAAAAAAAAAATTTTTTTAAGACATAAATTTCCACTACTTCACAAGTTTGCAGCTACGATTATACTGAATCTCTGATCACTGTATTTGTGTGAGCCTACAGAAGCTCAGTGACAGACTTCAATTTAAAAGCTTATCTTTGAATTAGTAGTGCTCACAAAGTGATACCAGACATTGATGTTTTAGTGAAAAGCAAAATAAGAAATATACATTGACATGCAGTGTTTCTATGTTTCACATACTGATAAAATAACAACAAAATACATGTTTATGTCAAATCAAAGTTAAAAAATGACATTCGTCATGAGGCTACATTAAACAAACAAACATTAAAAGAAATCTAAGTTTCATTTTACTGTTATTTTTCAGCGATGCAACAGTTTTAGGAAATAAATTTGCCACGAAAGGCATCAATTAGCCACTGTGAAGTGATATATCTCTATAGAACTATTAACAGCCATGGAATAGACACTCTGGCAACAGTTTCTCATGCCGAGCTGTCTTGCGCCAATTCCCCCCCCCCCCCCCCCCCCCCTACATTACACACCATGAGCTGACTGATTGTTCACTGCTGAGGTGTGGGTGCGAGCAAAGTAGATTGGTAAACAGACCTGACTTAATATACAAAATGATGCCGTAATAAGAAAGAAAATGAAGCAGTACATAGAAATAACTAAAAGTGAAAAAAATTAATAGATTTCTGATGTTTCTAAATACAGGCTAACTACTTAAATAAAAGCAATGGCATCAAAATTGGTCCAACTGCCAACAAGCTTACAGACTTTAAAAAAAGGGGAAAAAGGGGGGGGGGGGGGGGTTTACAGCTTGTCACCATTTCAGCATCACCTCAATGATTTTGTTCATTTCTGCAAACATTCCTCCGAATGTGCAGCCAGACAAAAGATGTGGCCAATATCTTTATTTTAAAAAATGGGGGGGGGGGGGGGGGTTGTCAGGTCCAATTTGTGAAAGAAGACTTTAACAAGGCTCATGATTTTCATTTATTCTGAAAACAAGTTTTTTAATTTTATGTACATAATTTGCTTTCAGGAGGCCTTCATACAAATAATATTTGGTCCATAAAATCAAGCAACAAAAGCTTTTCTTAAAAATGTATAACATATACTGTCAACAGCATGTAAAAATGCTCAAATCTGCAATTTAATATTTCTTTATTTGGCAATATGATAACTTTACTCTACTGCCAAATGAATTATAATTCTAATCTAATGTATTGCCTCTTTGCTATCAAAACACAGCTGAGTCTTCTAATATAAGGTTCATATCACCTTCCCAAATCCCAGAAGAGGCATGCTAATGGATGTGACTATCCATGCAGGTCGGATAAAACTCCATTCATATTTAACAACTCATTACCATTCACACAATACCATTGCAAGAAGCAGTCTCAGGGTTTTCTCATGCATATTTGCATATTTTGACCTTATAGGAAGTAACTTCATACATATTGCATACTTTGTTTTTTTTTTTTAACATTTAATATGACATATTTTACACTTTAGCCCTACATATTAATCACCTTTTCCTGCCTTTAGTGCATGATATTGCACTATTGTGTCTGATAATGGTTTTCTCAATTTTTCTGTATAAAATATAGAATTTCCATAAGGAATGATTTACCATTTTCTTTGACAATCATTCCAGAGTTTTCAGCAAGCAGACATATAATCTTGTTCCTTATGAGTGCTGTATTTTGGCAAACAACTTAGATGCATTCATGCTCTAATCTCCCTTCACGCTCAACGGTCTTATTCTTCCAATCTTGATTTGAGTTGGGAGGTGATCAGGAATCAATGAATGTCAATGTTTTTGCACACCATGATTGTAACTGGCAGGATTGTTGGAATAAACAGATCTGATACTGTTAAGACAGAGGAGCCGGAACAAATTCTGGTGGCAAAAATGGAACGGATCAGGAATTATTAAACTTCCCACTTTTACAAATTTCCTCATTTAAGCATTCATCTGTCACTTCCTGCCATGGGGAAATATCATTTTCTGCAGATAAATGCCTCAGCTTAGATGAGGAGATTTTGCATTATTATCTACTAGTGGAAAAATGCTCATATCGGAAAACAAAAACGGCGAATATGTTCTGTTTAAACGAGTCTGATTGAAAAAAGTAGTTGTCTTCATTCTACCTTCCTCAACACCTTTAAAAATGTTCCCCATTCTCACATGCAAACATATTTGCCCACTTTTTAACATGCAACTTACCTTTCACTCTCACACATTCCCCTAACTCTAACTCACTCACACCCGCTAGTCCATCGCTCAGCATTGCTCCTACCCATCCACTTCCAATTCCCATTCACACTAACTCGTTCAGCCCAACTCATGATCATTATACATTTGCGTCTCTCTGCCACTATCTCCCGTCTCACAGACACAGTCTCCTTTATTCTGTCCTACTACTATTGTCTCATCTCACTGTCATTGTCTCCCTCTTGTTCTCTCTTACTGCTCCTATCTCATTTATTCCTTCCCACTGGTGCTGTGTCTTCTCACTGCCATTATCTCTCTCTTGCTCATTGTCACTGACTGTGTCTCTCATTAGCACTGGCTCTCGACCCTTTCCGCTTTCTGCGTCTCTCTGTTCCTCTCCCACAGGCACTGTCTCCTTCATTTGTCCTAGCACTGTTCTGTCAGTGCAAAGTATGTTTCACTGCTACTGTGCCCCCCTCCTCCTCACACATTGCCATTGTCTTCTTTGCTCCTTCTATACTGCAACCACTGTCTACTATCGTCTAGTATTTATAAGTTTTCCATGTCCCTGGCACTGTCCCTGTTCCCTTCTCTCTCAGTATAAAAAAGTGTGAATATGTTTGCATAAGATTTTGGGGAAAATTTTGAAGGTGCTGAGAAAGGTAGAAAGAGGCAGCTGGTACCCCAACTTTTTGGTCAGAATCTTTTAAACGTGAGCATATTGGTCTTTTTTGTGCTCCAATAGGAGCAGTTTTCTGCTGGTTACCTTTCTGAACCTCTGAAATAATGCAAAATTCATTTTACACCTCATACCACATTTTACACGCACAAAAAGTTTGCTTGTACTTAAGTGCTACAAAATTGGGTTCCCAGAACAATTCTGATGTAATGGAGACACTTTACAGCATATTTCTCCATGATACTTAACTTCATGAACTATGTTTTTGCCTAACACCTGCACATGTGTAATTTACATCTACAGCTACCTCTGTATCTCAAAAACAGGTAAAGATATCAAGAAAATTTTCAAGGTTGCCTGAGATCAGGATCTTAGGAATATAAAGCAAAAATTACACCCATTTGCTGTGCATAAGTGTCTCGGACTCTGCAGTTCTGTTATGGTACCGAAAAAAATGTGTTTTTGAGGTATTTTTTGATAATGAATAAAGACTTTTGAAAACAGGAAGATGGAACTTCTAGATAAGTGCTTAGAGAATGTAAAATTAAAATTTGGGTAATTTGATGCAATTATTTATTATTTAGATTTTGCCTCACACTCAATTTTATGTGCATATTTTACATGTACATGTAAGGTAATTCTGAACCTCTGTATCTTGAAAGTGGATAAAGATACCAACAAAATTTTCAGGTGTGTTCACGAACAGACTCTTACAAACATATTGTAAAATTTCAGCCATTTTCAGTGCATAGCAGTCTCTGAATCTGTGTCTCAGTTTTGGTATGAAAAGTAGTAAAAAGCCCTTTTGTGGGGATTTCTAAGAACCCACCCATGAACTAATGGTATAAGTGCCTTAAGGCCTACTGTAACCATATGAAATACAAAAACAACCCATCGATGTGCTCCATTTGCCTAAGCAGGAGTAAATGTGTAATATTTGTATTTTTACTCTGTATTATGGAAATGGAAAAGGATGTAGATGAAAATGAAATGGGAGATATGATACTGCGTGAAGAATTTGACAAAGCACTTAAAGACTTAAAATGAAACAAGGCCCCTGAAGTGGACAACATTCCATTAGAACTATTGATAGCCATGACAAAACTCTTTCATCTGGTGAGCACATGAATACACTAAGCAGATTCAGAAGGATGTAGGTTGCAGCAGTTACTCGGAGATGAAGAGGCTTGCAGAGGACAGAGTAACATGGAGAGCTGCATCAAACCAGTCTCTGGACTGAAGACAACAACAACAACAACAATTGTAGGATAGTGACACTAAACCAATCCTCCTGTTGGCTATACAAATGGTCCCTAATTCAAGGGTTATGGAAAACAGTTGATTGTGCCATTCTATCCCCAATAGAACCCAAGGTATGAGCCACAGGAGAATCCCATTTTTACGCGCAAAGTTTTGGAACATATTAGGTAGTGGATGCTCGTGCATCCATACCCATTTATCATGTGGATTTGAGTGCTGCGAGTCTCTGAAGAGGTATTCTATTCACCTTTTAAGAGAACTGGAATCTGCTAAGAAAGAATGGAATTCAGAAGGAAATGGCTGTGGCCTATATTATGGGACCAACACTGGCATTCACCTATACTGAAAATGGGAAACCACAGAAACACGTTTTCAAGGTTGCCAGCATACGGATTTGAACCACCTCGCCTCCCAAATCCAGGGTTTGCTGGTTCAGTGCTTCAATGTACAGAGCTTCCCCAGTTAGTGGAGAATTTGTAAAAACTACTTGTTTACATTGTTTTCAAATAAAATAAAATGCATTAAAACAAAAGTCGGAATTCTGATATTGCATGTTTTCCCTTTAATTGCACATGTCCAGTCATTTCATAGTACGGTACACAAATGTGTGCATATTTTAAGATTTAATGTAATTGAATTCCCGGTTTTAGTTATTATGACATTACAAGACCATAAACAGATTTTGACTAAAACAGTTGGGGGATGGGGAGGAAGATGCAGGTCACAGTTGGCTTGGACGAATTCTAGGAGCCCGCTGAAAAAATCTTTTAGAAGCAAATGAACTATAGAACTCAAAAATCTTAGCAGTAGCCCAAACTCTTTTAAGTCTAAACTGAAGAGTTTCCTCATGGCTCACTCCTCCTATTCTGTTGAGGAGCTCCTAGAAGAGCTAAAAAATTAAGCAAATTCCAGTGTTACATTGTTGATTTTCTTTATTTAAACTTACGACTTGTCGCCTGAATGTTTTTTTATATTTCAATTTATCTGTTTCTACTATCGTGTTATAATTTCATGTATTGACTCGTTCCAAGACCATGGAGACTTCTCCTCAATTTGGTCCCACGGAACAATAAAAAAAAAAAAAAAAAAAAATAAATAAATAAAATAAAATAAGAATGTGCTATCATCGTACATCCCTTCTGCTTTCCACAAACCCCTTTCCATTGTTCTGTATCGGTACTGGTTGGAACAGAGTGGGTGATATTTTGCCATCTGGGGTACTAATGATAGACTATCGAGCAAATTTTTTTAAAAAAAAATGCAACCATCAATGTTTAGTCGATATTTTTGCTGATCAACGCAATATTTGGGCGATGCAGTTAAGTACAAGTGTATTTCTGTGCACTGATTTAAATATAATGTAATTTGTAATGTATCTACCACTCCACTGTCTTGTGAAATACTGCATTATTGCAACCCTAAGGATCTAAAAATGAGGAGGAATTGAATAGGATTGGGGAGAAGAGAAGTTTGTGGCACAACTTGACTAGAAGAAGGGATCGGTTGGTAGGACATGTCCTGAGGCATCAAGGGATCACCAATTTAGCATTGGAGGGGAGCTTGGACGGTAAAGATCATAGAGGGAGACCAAGAGAGGAATACACTAAGCAGATTCAGAAGGATGTAGGTTGCAGTACGTACTGGGAGATGAAGGAGCTTGCACAGGATAGATTAGCATGGAGAGCTGCATCAAACCAGTCTCAGGACTGAAGACCACAACAACAACAAACAACAAGGTTCTACCAGTTTCCAAATAACGATTCCAGTGCTAATGTTAAACAGCTGTAGATAAGTAAATGGGCTATCATAGTAATGTGTACATATTTTTAACTTATCGTATTGCAAGTGGATGAATCAAAATCAGTTTTCTGCATCTTCCTTGTTACAAACTTATCCATAATTAGAATCTATCATAACAGGGGGGATTAAAAAAAAAAAAAAATAATAATAATAAAAAAAATGGCAGCACTTCCATTAAATTCAACTGAAAGTAAGAACTAAAATGATTAACAAAACAACAACTGAACTGAAGTAACGATAACACTGTACAGTAATTGGTCTTGGCTAAATTAGGCGATAGCTGATAGTGCTGTCAACATATACAATTAAATCTATCAATGACCTTGTTAACTATCACTATCACATATCTTTTTTTCAGTGTATGACTGAACATCAAAATATCTTTCAATTACACTACAGGACAACTAAGTCATGTGTAATTTCAGTTAGGTGACAGGAGGCACTTGGACACCCCCCCCCCCCCCCCCCCCTTTCACTGCGTCCTTGAACCAGACGGGATGCGATAATGTGAAGTATGGGTTGTAGGTTCGATATCTCAAAATTTCAATTCACACAGTATTACTAGGTGCAGTAGTGTGCAGCTCATGTTGGCATGGGGTAACAGTACTCATTGTAAGAGAAGACTCTGGGATTTTTATCAAATGTCAGGTTCCAACTGCCTTACTTACATCTAACTGTCGTGAACACTAGTTATAGTTTGACCCCTCTCCTGAAAATGTAACAATACTGGGCCTTTGATATAAATAAACATAAAGGATGCTTCCATAATTTACAGCATCTTTTAAAGTTTCTGGTTTGTGACTGCGCAACCAGTAGCCATATACTGCCACAATTTAAATGAGACAAGAATCTCCTACATGTTCATTGTTGTCCTAGTGCTCCTTTGACATTGCATGTTTGTGATCACTGGAAAGTCATCTTAGTGCCAATTGGTTACACAATTTGCTATAGCCTATGGATGACCTAGTTTGAAAGGTTCTCGGGAGATGCAGCAGACAGTATTATCTAAGCTGCACAATATTTCTATGAGGAAGCTGAATATCGGCTACTGGTGCAACTGGCTAGCTGTTGCGGCTTGCCAATTTAGACGCTGGTTCACTAGAAAAGCACAGAAACCAAGAGGTGGGGCTATAATGTTACTGCATGGTAGTTTGACAATCCAGAGGCCTTGACCAGAGAAATGAGAAGCAGACTCAGCATGTGTATACCTAGCAAATTATCTGGCTTCTCTCTTGAGCTCTTTGGTAAGGGAATGTGAACACCATATTTGAAATTCAGAAGATTTCATATGGTGTCTCAATAAACTTGCATCTCGAACAATCCAAAATATTAAAGAGCTTTGATGTGATCTTTTTGTTCACACGATTGTCTCTGGTGGGTTCACTGCCACTGACAGGAGCTAAGCTAGATGAGGGCACCCTACATCTGTTCAAACATTTGCTTACCTCAACTTATTTTTTATTCAACAACCAATCTTTTGAGTAAACATGGTTTTCCTTTGGGTAGCCCTCTGCCTTGCATGACAACTAACCTTTTTATGGAAGACTTTGAGGACAAAGCACTTCAGTTATGATTTTGAAACATAAATGTTTTTGGGTACCTTTGATGTATGGCCACTGGGTGCAATAACAATCCTCTGATTTTGGAACATTTAAACTCCCTCCACCCAAAACAATTTTTCACTGTGGAAATGGAGAAAAAGAAAGACATCTCGTTTATTGACATCATAGTTTGTAGAATAGAGGATGACTTCTTGACCCACTGTGTGTTTCATTAAGCAACATACACCACCCTGTATCCATGACCTACAAGCTGTCATTACCTAACGCAACACAGTGGTGTATTACATATATTTATTTATTCACAGTGTTTGGGGTACCTCAGATTTGGAGAGTTAGTCAGCAAAGTTTAGTCATATCAGCAAAGTGTCAGTCAAGAACGGGTATTCTGATACGCAGATATGCAATGCATTTTCACTAGCACCCATTAATCCTCAAGAACAACCAGAAGAAAGAGATGAGAACTCAGCTATGGCAGTTTTCCTGCCTTATGTTGGCAGTGTGCCCTTCAAATATAGTGTACAAGGTATGTTAAAAAAGTTGTGGGAATTTTCATTTTTTGAAAATAATTTTATTTATTTGTCTACATTATATTCTTCAAGGTAGTGCATGTCAGATATTATACACTTACGAGGTCTGTTCAAAAAAATTCTGGAAAGTTTGTAATTTTGTGACGATGGTGTTCAAATGGTTCAAATGGCTCTGAGCCTCTGAGGTCTTCAGTCCCCTAGAACTTAGAACTACTTAAACCTAACTAACCTAAGGATGTCACACACATCCATGCCTGAGGGAGGATTCGAACCTGCGACCGTAGTGGTCGAACGGTTCCAGACTGAAGCGCCCAGAACTGGACAATGGTGTGTTGGAGCGAAATACGGTTGGCATCCCTACACATACGTGTGTTTAATGTGTAACTGCCGAAAGTTTCTCTGTTGTACGTCTGTTAGTTATTGTTCAGTGCTGTATTGAGAAGAACGTTGTGTCACACAGTTTGTGAATTTTGCACAAAACTCAAGGTAACATTTACAGAGACACACCAAATGGTGCAGAGAGACTATGGTGATGAGTGCTTAAACAGTACTCAGTGTTATGAATGTTTCACACAGTTTAAAAATAGCCAGACGGAAGTTAAAGATGATCCTCCTCCAGGATGCCCCTCGACATCTACTGGCGACCCTCATGTCAGGAATGTCAATGAAACTGTGCACGCTGATCAAAGACTGACTGTCCAAGAGATTGCAGAAGAATACAAAAAATGGTTCAAATGGCTCTGAGCACTATGGGACGTAACTTCTAGGGTCATCAGTCCCCTAGACCTTAGAACTACTTAAACCTAACTAACCTAAGGACATCACACACATCCATGCCCGAGGCAGGATTCGAACCTGCAACCGTAGCGGTTGCGCGGTTCCAGACTGTAGCACCTAGAACCGCTCGGCAACCCCGGCCGGCAGAAGAATACAACATTTCAGCTGGATCACATCATGAAATCCTGACACAGTGTCTTGGAATGCATTGCGTTGCTGTCAAGTTTATCACACGGCTCATGAGTCAAGACCAGAAAGACCTTTGTCTCACAGTCTGTCAAGTATTTTTTGATTGCGCAGATGAGAACGAGATGTTACTTAAGAGAATCATAACTGGTGACGAGATGTGGGTCTATGGTTATGATGTCGAGACCAAGGTTCAATCTTCAAAATGGGTCACGAAACGTTCTCCAAGACTAAGAAAAGCTCATTAGATCATGTCAAATGTCCAAGCCATGCTGATAGTTTTTTTTCTTTTACTTTGAAAGGTTACACCTTCACGAATTTGTGTCACAGGGACGAACTGATAATCAATGGTACTATCGGGACGCGTTGCGATGCCTGCGAGAAAATGTGAGAAGGAAATTGCGTGAAATGTGGTAAGACAGTTCACGGCTCTTGCATCATGATTATACACCTACATATTCATCCCTGTTGGTGCGTAACTACTGTACAAAAAACAAAATCACTGTGCTGCCTCCTCCTCCGTACTTTCAAGACCTGGCCTCTGTGAACATCATTACAGTGCTGTTTTTCACCAAAAGTTCAGAAACAAGCAAGTATGAGCAGGTGCATATTGCACAAATTTTGTTGCCACATGTTTCTGTCACAAAACATCTGCAAGGATTTTATGACATGAGTCAACTGATATGTCAACATCATCATCAAATTCTCTGATTGTGATTTAATGATCATTCATAATCATTTCTTTCACTTATTTCATCAGTTATTGATGTGAAGGGGCACCCAGAACACTCGTCATCTTCAGTGTCTTCAAGGCCAACTTGGAAAATGTTTATACCACTCATAAAACCTAAGTTTACCCACAGCACAACCATCAAAAGCGATATTCAACAGTTTAATCAAACAGATCCAACCTTCTTGACAACTGATGACAGACTAAACATCCAATATGGCTACCAGTGTACAGATACATTTCAGACACATTTACTTAAACAATGACGAAAAATCTTATGAACCGGACTAATACACCCCATGAAATTCAGAATTCCTGATACTTTTTGAATACACCTCGTATTTTGCATCCTCTGGTGCGAGTAAGAATGATGATGAGTTCTGTAAAAGATAACCTTGGTCACAGGAGACCAAGAATATACAAGCTCTTGTGTGTGTGTGAAAAGTCATACATTGGCCAGACATATGACAATTCTGAAGACAGATATGATGACTACATTCACATAGATGTGTTGAACATAAACATCACACCAGACTAGGTCAGCCACAGAAATTTGCTACTGTTGAACATTGTCTCAATATGGCAAATTACGTGGAACTACAGAGAGCAAGATCCTCTTGTTTACCTCGTACTGACACTGTAATTAAAGAACCAGAAAAAATAGATATTGCTAATGATTTAATTAACAGAGACACAAAATTTCAGTTCAGCAAAGCGTGGGAACCATGACTGGTGTCTCTAAAGAATAATCATTTGCAGGCAAATGAATTCAGCGAGACAACATCAATGGCGAATAGAAGTCAGACACTGACGCGTAGTCCGTGCTCATTTACTGGGGTCTGAAACTTTTGGCTGCGCATTCCAGTGCCATGAATACGTGGAGTCTGTAGTTCCTTTCTCCAACAGGGTGCTCTACATGTCAACATTCCCTGCAATGACATTATAGCATTGCGTCTCGATGGCTGTGCTTTTCTAGCTAACCAGGGTATAAATTAGTGAGCCACATTAGCTAGATATAGTCACATCTGGAGGTGAGAAGTAGCCGCCTTGTAGAAATATTATACAGTTTACCCAGGATCATCCAACGCAATAGCTGAGAAATAATCATCTACATCTGTACTCCATAAGACAGCATATGGTACGTGGCAGAGGGTACCCTGTACCACTACTAATCATTTCTTTTTCTGTTACGTCTGCAAACAGAATGAGGGAAAAACCACTGTCCATATGCCTCCACAGGAGTCCTAATCTCTCTTATCTTATCTTCATGGACCTTACGTGAAATGTACATTGGTGGGAGTAAAATCATTCTGCAGTAAGCTTAAATGCCAGTTCTCTAAATTTTCTCAATAGTGCTCGAAAAGAACGTCACTTTCCCTCCAGTGATTCCCATTTGAGTTTCCAAAGCATTTGCATAATACTTGCATGCTGTTTGAACCTATCGAAAACAAATCTAGCAGTCCGCTTGTGCTTCAATGTCTCCTTCAACTTGAAATGGCCCAGGTCCCAACCCCTCAACAATGGGTCACACTAGTGTCCTATATGCGGTCTCCTTTACAGATGACCCACATCTTCTGAAAATTCTCCCAACAAATCGGAGTTGACCATTCACCTTCACATTTCCCTGAGGCATTCCTGATGACACCCTTCTCCCTGATGAACACTTGCTGTTGAGGACAACATACTGGGTCCTATTAGTTAAGAAGTCTTCAAGCTACTCACATACCTGGGAACCTATTCCGAATTCATTAAGAGTAGACAGTGTGGCACAATGCCAAATGCTTTGCGGAAATGTAGGAATATGGAATCTGCCTGTTGCCCTTCATCCACGGTTCACAGTATATCATGAGACAAAAGGGCAAGCTTTGTATCTCACAAGCAATGCTTTCTAAAATAGTACTTATTTGTGGACAGAAGCTTTTCCTTCTCGAGGAAATTTACTATATTCAAACTGAGAATATGTTCCAGGATTCTGCAGCGAACCGATGTTAGGGATACTTGCTTGTAATTCTGTGGGTCTGTTCTTTTAACACTCTTATATACAACAGTCACCTGTGCTTTTTTCCAGTCACTTGGAATTTTGAACTGAGCGAGATATTTGCAATAAATGCATGCCAAATAGGGGGCCAATGCTGCAAATATACTGTGAACTGTGGATGAAAGGCAACAGGCAGATTCGAAATTCATACATTTCCGTAAAGCATTTGACACTGTGCCACACTGTTGACTGTCAATGGAGGTACAAGCATACAGAATAGGTTCCCAGGTATGTGAGTGACTCGAAGATTTCTTACGTAAAACCAAACTTGGATTCCATCACAATCTGGCGACTTATTTGCTTTCAGCTCTTTTAGTTGTGCCTCTACACCAATAATTCTTATTACTACATCCTCCATATGGGAGTCTATGTGATGGTCAAATGATGGTATGTTTGTATGATTCTCCTATGTGAACAATTTCATAAAAGCAAAATTTAAAATGTTTACTTCACTTTTGCTATCTTCTTCTGCACACCAATCTGGTCAACGAGTGACTGAATAGATGTCTTAGACCAACTTAGTGATTTTATGAAGTGTTTCAACATCTCAGTTCACAAGCATATGGTCTTCTGCTCCACTGTTCATAGTAAACATCATCCCACAGTTTTCTCCAAACTTAACCTCCACTTTTTTGTTGATCTTAGACAAGTTCACTCCCTGTCACGAGAATAACAAACACTGCCTCACTGTTCTTGTTGGGTGTATGTCAACAATGGTGTGGTTGAGTTGAAGGCACTATTATGCAACCACATAATACACAATCACTGCAATACCTTTGTGGTGTTTTGTTAAGGAGCATCTGTTGGTCTTTTTAACACAATATTTTGATGTGCATATTTCCCCACCACAAAAGTTATAATAAAATTATTGTTATTTAATTACTTATCATTGTACTTGGTATAAAACATCTTTCATAGTAGAGTTCATAACGAGTAAGTAGAGCTGCACAATATAACTGATGTATTACAGAATAGTTGTCATACCCAGATACCAAACTAAGAAATAAATTTCCCAACTCATTTAAAGAGGACGTTGTTAATATGAAAAACTGAATAGCAAATGAAAATAAAGAAATGGTTATGGAGGACACAGACTACACACACACAATGAGGTTGGTGTCAGGGTACCGGTCTATGGAAGACAATACTCTGCTCATACTCTCTCTGCATGGCAGTCAGGCAAGGTGAGGGAAGGTAAATACCTGCTATTGTTTAAATTACTTATGAAACAGTAGGAGCTGTGATTAACAATTTCAAATGAAGCTGCAACATAACACACAAACAAAAATTAAATGCTACCCAATTACTATAACATGGGTTGTAAGAAAAGTTTCCATTGAATATGACAGCAAACCTCTATCTGCTGAACAAACAAAGCAGCAGCACATGAAATTTTGTCTTATGCTAATTTTATTAATAATGTTCAACTGTCAATTTTGTTACCTGTTGAGCATATAGGTACATAAATGGATGAGGAAACCTGTATCAGGCCACTTTTACTGTTTCACAGTACTGATGTACTTATGTCAAAGACTATATTTTAAGTAACACCCCCCCCCCCTTTCTATCCCTGGATTAGAAAAATAATTAACTATCATAAGGGATGCACTTCACTCTCTTCATCTGTGATTGTCACTAGAATACAGTAGTTGCATGCTCACTGACTTGTTCCCTGACTTCAAGATGGTTTCAGACACATATGAACTTGCAGAATAGTAGTGAGTAGGGCATATTGAAATAATTTGACTGTAACATCATGTGTGCCTTTGAGAACTATGGCAACATCATTGCTATTAAAACACATAAAAGAATTACCAAAAAGTGTGGATTGTAAGCACATTACCATGTGAAAAACAAGGTAGTGAAAATGTCCCCCAGGGTATGGCGAAGCAATGTCTATGCAAATACTTTTTTCCAGAAGTGCTAGTCTTGCAAGTTTTGTAGGACAGCATCTGTGAAGTATGGAAGGTAGGAGACAAGCTACTGGCACATGTAAGGCTGTGAGGACAGATTGTGAGTTGTGCTTGGTTATCTTAGGCGATAGAGCACTTGCCTGAGGAAGGCATGGGCCCCAGTTTGAGACTTGGTCCAGCACACAGTTTTAATCTACTAGGAAGTTTCCAATCCTCATACTGTTTGAATGCATCATTAGTGTAAGCCATGAACATAAATTGCTTTGGTCCCATACATAGAGCAGTAGAAACATAAAATATTTGAAGTGATATGAAATGGAACAAATGCAAATTGTGGACTCTGGTTAACCAGGATAATCCTGTGATGGTCTAGTGCATCTATGAAAGAGGCAACTAACCAAACTATCAACTGATCTGGAACCTATGCTCAAGAGCTAAGTAGTACACACAAACACTCCCTACATGCATTATAGCCTAAGCTCCACAAGATCAGAATGGAAAATTTTGACATACCTAAGTGTAGATGATCATTAGAAGTGCAAAATAAAGCTAATAGGTCACAATGCATGAATAACGCATAATGAATAAAAAAAATAAGAACGCAGATAAGCTACTACGTACGACATAGTGAACACATTATTGTAGCCAAGATAGACATGAAGCCCGTACCTACCACAGTAGTACAAGTTTACATGCCAACTAGCTCCACAGATGGTGAAGATTGAAGAAATGTACGACGACGTAAAAGAAATCATTCAACTAGTTAAGGGAGACGAAAATTTAATAGTCATGGCAGACTGGAATTCAATAGCAGGACAAGAAAGAGAAGGAAAAGTAGGAGGTGAATATGGACGGGGGGGTTAAGGAATGACAGAGGAAGCCTCCTGATAAAATTTTACACAGGGCGTAACTTAATCATAGATAACACTTTGTTTACAAATTGTGAAAGAAGATTGTATATGTGGAAGAGACCTGGAGACACTGGAAGGTTTCAGTTGGTTATATGATGGTAAGACAGAGGTTTAGGAACCAGGTTTTAAATTGTAAGACATTTCCAGAGGCAGATGTGGACTCTGACCACAATTTATTGATTATGAACTGTAGATTAAAACTCAAGAAACTGAAGAAAGGGCAGAATTTAAGGGGATTGGACCTGGATAGACTGAAAGAACCAGACATTGTAGGGAGTTTCAGAGACAGCATTAGGCAACGATTGACAAGAACAGGAAAAAGGAATACAGTAGAAGAAGAATGGGTAGCTTTGAGAGATGAAATAGTGAAGGCAGCAGAGGATCAAGTAGGTAAAAAGACAAAGGCTAGTAGAAATCCTTGGGTAACAGAAGATATATATTGAATTTAACTGATGATAGGAAAAAATATACAAATGCAGTAAATGAAGCACGCAAAAAGGAATACAAATGTCTCAAAAATGAGATCAGCAGAAGTGCAAAATGGCTATGCAGGGATGGCTAGAGGACAAATGTAAGGATGTAGAAGCATATTTCACTGGGGGTAAAATGGATACTGCCTACAGGAAAATTAGAGAGAGAGACCTTCAGAGAAAAAGAGGACCACCTGCATTAATATCAAGAGCTCAGATAAAAAACTAGTCCTAAGCGAAGAAGGGAAAGCAGAACGATGGAAGGAGTATATAGAGGGTCTATACAAGGGCAATGTACTAGTGGGCAATATTATGCAAATGCAAGATGATGTAGATGAAGATGAAATGGGAGATATGATACCGTGTGAACAACTTGACAGCGCACTGAAGGACTTAAGTTAAAACAACACCCCAAGAGAGGGCAAAATTTCATTAGAACTACTCATAGCCTTGGGAGAGGCAGCCACGACAAAACTCTTCCATCTGGTGAGCAAGACAGACGTATGAGACATGCGAAATACCCTCAGACTTCAAGAAGAATATAATAATTCCAAAAAATTCAAGTGTTAACAGGCGTGAAAATTCGAACTATCAGTTTAATAAGTCATGGTTGCAAGATACTAACACGAATTCTGAACAGACGAATGGAAAAACTGGTAGACGCCAACCTCTTGAAAGATCAGTTTGGTTTTCAGAGAAATGTAGGAAAACGTGAGGCAATACTGACTCTTCAACTACTCACAGAAGAGAGGTTAAGGGAAGGCCAAACTATGTTTCTAGCATTTGTACATTTAGAAAAAGCTTTTGACAATGCTGACTGGAATACTCTCTTTCACACTCTGAAGGTGGCAGAGGTAAAATATAGGGAGCAAAATGCTATTTACAATTTGTACAGAAACCAGATGGCAGTTATAAGAGTCGAGGGGCACGAAAGGAAATCAGTGATTGAGGATGGAGTGAGACAGGGTTGTAGATTATCCCCGATGTTATTCAATCTGTACATTGAGCAAGCAGTAAAGGAAACAAAAGAAAAATTTGGAGTAGAAATTAAAATCCATGGAGAAGAAATAAAAACTCTGACGATCTCCGACAACATTGTAAGTCTATCAGAGACAGCAAAGGACATGGAAGAGCAGTTGAGCAAAATGGACAGTGTCTTGAAAGGAGGATACAAGATGAACATCAACAAAAGCAAAATTAAGATAATGGAATATAGTCGAATGAAATCAGGTGATGCCGAGAGAATTAGATTAGGAAATGATACACTTAAACAAGTAGATGAGTTTCATTATTTGGGATGCAAAATAACTGATGATGGTCGAAGCAGAGAGGACATAAAATGTAGGCTGGCTATGGTGTGGAAAGCGTTAATGAAGAACAGAAATTTGTTAGCATCAAATATAGATTTAAGTGTCAGCAAGTCTTTTCTGAAAGTATTTGTATGGAGTGTAGCCATGTACGGAAATGAAACACGGACGATAAATAGTTTGGACAAGACAGGAATAGAAATGTTCGAAATGTGGTGCTACAGAAGAATGCTGAAGATTAGATGGGTAGATCATATAACTAATGAGGTAGTCCTGAACAGGATTGGGGAAAATAGTAATTTGTGGCACAACTTGACTAGAAGATGGGATCAGTTGGTAGGACATATTCTGAGACATCAAGGGATCACAAATTTAGTACTGGAGGGAAGTGTGGAGGGTAAAAACAATAGAGGAAGACCAAGAAATGAAAACACTAAGCAGATTCAGAAGGATGTAGGTTGTAGCAGTTACTCAGAGATGAAGAAGCTTGCACAGGCTAGAGTAGCATGGAGAGCTGCATCAAACCAGTCTCTGGGCTGAAGACCACAACACACAAGGTCACAATGCACCTGTACCTCACATAAAAACTGTGTAGTATCAAATAGTGCATTTTTTGTGGTGAAGTTCTTTTCCATTGAGTTAGTGTCATTTTGCCTTTCACCACTGAAATGCATACAACTGCTGACATACAATAAGAACTAGCACCCACTTAACTTCTTCCCCTCTAGAATCCATGAACAGGAGAATGATTTATTCATTATGTAAATCTTACTTACCTGCATAGGAATCTGTGGAGCTGATGGGATGTTGTTCAACATTTGTGATGGGTGAGTAGTGCTATCAGACTGCAACTGGTCAACTGAATGAACATGACCAACAGCCGACGGTGTAATTGGCTGTTCCTCTGCTTCATACATGGCAATATCATCTTCATCTCCAATACCTGCATGTGATTGCAAAACACATAGCATTCACAATAAAACATCTGACTGAGAACTGATTAAAATTTGGTTTTTGTTTTAATTCTACTATCAACTCTTTCATTCATCACAAAATACAAGAAGTGAGATATTAAGAAAAGAATTAACCTAATCAATAAATGTCATACATCTTTCCTAAAATCTGTCTTTGGGCAGTTCCTAAGTTAACTTTTATAGCTACGAACTACATAATATACTCCAAATTGTTGATCCATATTAGTCAAAAATTAACTACACAATAATATTTGTTATCTGTGACATTTCCTACTTTAAACACACCATGTGAATGAGGAGATACAATACAAAGTAAGCAGAATTTATCACTGAAACTACCCGACAGATTACAACTACATGACAGGATAGATATTTAACCCTCACGTTTATCTTTCATATGTAATGTTGAAATTTTAATCTTTCATGTGTAGCCTCCGCAACAGTTGACCCATTCAAGCAAGCCTCACAGCTGAAAACAAAATTTCTATCTTCCACTACTACTTGCCTACTGTCTCTGGTACCTCCTCCATCTCCTTTGTCTCCTTTTCCTCCAAAACACAGGTGACCTGCCTCTCCTCTCTAACATTCCCTGACTTATTCTGGTTCTACTTTTGTAGATGTTTATCAGTCATACTCAGAATTTCACCTTTGAATGTTCTGACCAGCCGTCCTGCCTCCTTGTAATTTTACAGTTTTTTCAAGTCAGTTTTTTATATTTGTGCATCAGAGAGGATACATTTATCAACGAATTCAGTTCACCCAGTCACTATCCTCTTAATCATTGTTTACAATGGAGAAAGCAAAATTCCATTTTATTTGTACGTGGCAGAAGGTTCACAACAGTCACCTAGTGCAACAACACTTTCAACCAATGTACAATTAATTAATTATCAACCAATGCCTGTCTTTAACAAACAATAATTAATTAATATGTTGTACATATTACAAGGGGTGTCAAATAAGTAAGGCAACAGTTTTTTTTAAAAAACAGGTTGGCCTTATTCAGAATTCCAATACACCATATAATTTCCCACTCTATTGGCTACAAAACCCTGGTTTTCAACATAAGCTCCATTCAATAAGACGCCCGTACACCACCTTACTGGGAAGGCCTGTATGCCCACATGGTACCACTCCACTAGTCAACATCGCAACCGACGTCTTGCTGCATTAGTAGCTGCTTTCCGCACAGATCAGGTGCGAGATCAGGGTTGTAGGCTGGATGATGATGAAGAGTCTAATGAAGTTTTGTGAGCTCCTTTTGGGTACACAGACTTGTGAGGCCTTGCGTTGTCAAGGAGGAGGAAGACTTCATTTGAATATTTATGGCAATGAACATACTCTCAATGACTCCACAACAAGCAATACCCACGGTAAACCATCCATTAAAATGACTAAATTTATCACTGTTAAAAAGTGCAAAATTCAAGCTACCACCAACAAAACACAAAGACCATCAAGTACAGCATGGGTACCAAAGCCTTTCACCGACAGTTTTTCATCTTCTTGATCCCTGTGATGATTTCAGTATTATAGACGGCCTTGTAAACAGGTTTGCATTAGCGCCGGCTCATGTTATAATGACACATCTCATGAGTCCTTCAAAGCAGTTGCCTGTGCAGCTGCTGGATCCAGACTTGTAGCCAACCAGAAGTGGTGTAAAATTCAAGATACCACCTACAAAAGAAAGCCAGTCTGCACTTGGTATGCCTGCTGGGAGGCCTCATCCAAGGTGTGGCAGTGGCCTGGCCCGTGGCTATCGAGCATGCAGGGTGCAGTTGTCTGCAAGTTGTGGCTGACAATGGAACCAACAACCTCTGTCGCATGCATTCTGAGGGCATCCTCAGGTCGTAGAGGTGGCTGGTGGAAAGGGTTGAAGGCTGCTGCCCTCACATGTGGGGAGCAAGCAGAGCTCCCAATTTACAGCATTGTCCCCAGAGATCATCAGGGTCTTTTGCTATGGAGCTGAGTGGAGGGTCTCAACCAAAGGATACGCCAACTCTGCGACGGTCTTGACTGCAGATTTATAGACCTGCATTAGGAGGCTGAGGATTTGTAGAACTCCCATAGGTAGGTCAGGGGTTCATTACACAAAGGAAGCAGCTACTTGAGTAGCAGAGTACACGTGGAGTGCACGGGGTTTTTTAGGCTCGTTGATAGTTTGAGGTACTCTGATGAACACTTGCCAGTTGATACACAGTAAGGGAAGTCTGAATGCGTTCAGAGCAAAGACACTTCGACTGTCAAAATTTTATCAGTAAAGTGTCAAAGTAGTTGTAACAAAGTCCCCGAATTTATTCCCCTCCAGTAAAGATCTTGCACTCATACTGTTCTCGGGACTGAAAACTGACTCAAACTTGAAGTGGAAAGTTCAGATATATTTAGCGAGTCATGGAATGTATATTGGAAAGACATATAAGAGACCACTGCTGTTGACAAAAGTATTCTCACTATTGAGATCAAAGTTGAGTGTGACCGAATTATCTGGTCACGTAAAACAGGTCTAGGTGAAACCAAGTTAATTGTTGGATGTTTTTATCAGCCACTTGATTCTGCTGTGACAGTTCTAGTCATTCCAACACTGTCTATGGTCAGCAGTGTCTAGGGTTCAGTGTATACTGAATATACACTGGAATGGCTATGGTTTCATTGCATAGAGTACAGACAGACAGTCATGCGAAATACTTTTGAACAAGTTTTCTGAAAACTGTCTTGAGTAGCTAGTTCAGCAGCCCCCACAATGGAAATATCTTACACCTTTTACCTACAAACAGTTCAGACCTTATCAACAAAGTCAGTATAGAAATGGCGATTTACGACCATGATGTCATTATAGCAATTATGGTTATGGAAGTTAATAAATCAGTTAAAAAGGTTATGAGTGTGTTTCTGCTAGAAAGAGCAGACAAGCAGATGTTCGCATCTCAATTAGAATCCTGACATCACTTAAGTTTCCACAAAACGGACGTAGAAGAATTATGGCCAAAGTTTAAGCTGAGTGTACATCTACATTTACATGGATAATCCACAAATCACACTTAAGTGTCTGGCAGAGGGTTCATTGAAACACGTTCACAATAATTCTCTATTACTCCAATCTCGAACAGTGCGCAGAGAAAATGAACACCCATATCTGCAGAAAAAACAAACACCTATATCTTTCCATGTGAGCTCCGATTTCCCTTATTTTATTATGATGATCATTTCTCCATATGTAGGTTGGCGTCAACAAAACATTTTTGCATTCAGAGGGGAAAGCTGGTGATTGCAATTTCATGAGAAGATTCCGGCGCAACAAAAAATGCCATTGTTTCAATTATGTCCACCCCAAATTCTATATTATTTCAGTGACATTGTCTCAGCTATTTTGCAATAATACAAAAGTGCTTCTCTTCTTTGCATTTTCTCAGTGTCCTCTGTTAATCCTATCTGTTAAGACCCCAGACCATGCAGCAACATTCTAAAAGAGGACGGACCAGCATAGTGCAGGCAGTCTCTTTACTGGACCTCTTACTTTTGTAAGTGCTCTGCCAATAAAACACAAAAACACAGTCTTTGGTTTGCCTTCCAAACAACATTTTGTGTGTGTTCTTTCCAATGTAAGTTGTTCGCAATTGTAATCTAGGTATTTAGTTGAATTTAAGGTTTCTAGATTTGACCGATTTACTGTGTAACCGAAGTTTAACAGATTCCTTTTTGTACTCCTGGATCACCTCACACTTTTCATTATTTAAGATCAACTGTCAATTATCGCACCTTAAAGATATCTTATCTAAATCATTTTGCAATTTCATTTGATCTTATGGTGATAAACGACATCATCATCTGCAAACCACCTAGGACAACTGCTCAGATTGTCTCCTAAATCATTTATATAGAGGTCCTATAACACCAAACTGGGGAACAGCAGAAATCACTTCTGTTGTACTCGATGACTTTCTGTCAATTACTACCAGCAGTGACTTCTCTGACAGGAAATCATGAATCCAGTTACATAACTGAGATGATATTCCATAAGCATGCAATTTCACTACAAACTGCTTGTGTGGTATGGTGTCAAAAGCCTTCTGGAAATCTAGAAATATGGAATTTGAAATCCCTTGTCAACAGCGCTCAACACTTAGTGTGAGTAAAAAGCTAGTTGTGTCTCACAAAAATGATGTTTTCTAAATCTACGTTTAACATGTGTCAATAGACTTCTCTTCAGAGTAATTCATAATGTTTGGACTCAATATATGCTCCAAAATCCTGCTGAATATCGACGTTAATGATATAGCCCTATAATTTAGTGGATTACTCCTATTATCTTTCTTGAATACTGGTGTAACTTGTGCAACTTTCCAATCTTTGGGTACGGATCTTTTGCCAAGTGAGCAGCTGTACACGATTGTTAAGTATGGTGCTACTGTGTCAGTATACTCTGAAAGGACCCCGATTAGTATACAGTATGGACCGGAAGATTTGCTTTTATTAAACGATTTAAGTTGCTTCACTACTTCGAGAATATTTACTTGTAAGTTACATTGGCAGCTGTTCTTCATTTGAATTCTGGAATATTTACTTTGTCTTCTTTGTAACAGAATTTCTGAAGGCCGTGTTTAGTAACTCTTCTTTGGCAACACTATCGCTGACAATATTTCCTTTGCTATTGAGCACAGAAGGCATTGATTGTGTCTTGCTGCTAGAATACTTCACCTACAACCAGAATCTCTTTGGATTTTCTGTCAGTTTTCGAGACGAAGTTTCATTGTGGAAACTATTATGAGCACTTGCATTGAAGCCCACGCTAAATTTCGAGCTTCTATAAAATGTCACCAATCTTGGAGATTTTGCATTCGTTTAAATTTGGCATGCTTTTACTGTTGTTTCAGCAACAGTGTTCTGACCTGCTTTGTGTACCATCAGAGGTATCAGCTTTGTCATTTGTAAATTTATTTGGTATAAATCTCTCAATAGCTGTTGATATCATTTCTTTAAATTCAACCCCCATCTCGTCTACACTTACATTGTTAATTTGGAAGGTGTGGAAATTGTTTCTCAGAAAGGAATGATGTAAATTTTTATCTGCCCCTTTTTTTAATTTTCTTATTTTTTGGAGGATCTGTTCGTTACAATATTCAATCTCGTGACGACAACCCTGTGTTCACTCACAGAAACTATCTACTTCAATTTCACAACAAGATAAACTACTTCTAACAGCAACAAACATGCCTCTGCCAACTGTGTTTAGGCTATACTTTTGGAACACCGTTAGGTTGTTCGCAAGAACTTCAGCTGAACTTAACTCTGGTTCAGTGCCTAGAACAATTTGAGCATCAGTGCTCTCTATCTGCACTTGGAGCTCTGGTACTTTCCCAACACAATTACAACAATTCACAATTATTATTACGATAGTTCCTGTATGTACAGTCTTCCTGTGTTTGACTGTACCCTTTGAGACTGAAGCCCTTACTGTGTTTCCCCGAGACCCTCTAAGCAAAAAAAAAAAAAAAAAAAAAAAAAAAAAAAAAAAAAAAAAAAAAAACCGCCCAGTCCATGCCACACCTATGTAGCCGCCTCCTTTTTGTAGTGGACTCTTGACCTATTCAGCGGAACTCGAAACCTAACCACCCTATGGTGCAAGCTGAGGAACCTGCAGCCTACGCAGTCGCAGAACTGTCCGAGCCTTTGGTTCAGATCCTCCGCAGTCAGTCCTTTCAACTATGCTGCAAATGATGGGCTCCGATTTCATCTTACAAGCAAGACTGGCAGCATTTGCCACTTCTGATAGCCACTCGAAAGCAGAGAGAATCTCTTCTGACCCAAAGTAACACCCATCATTGGTACCGACGTGAGCCGCCAATGGTAGTTGGCAGCACCCTGTGCTTCTCGCGACATCTGGAAGGACCTGTTCCACATCTGGAATGATGCCACCTACTATGCACACAGAGTGCACATTGGCCTACTTGCCATGCTCCTAACGGACCCCATAACGTGCATAACATTGGAACTCTCAATTAACAACAATCCCACCCTGTGTGACCACCCAGATCTTGCAGGCAGAGAAGTTTCAGAGGAAACAGGACACATGATTGCATCTGGCTGTGTGACAGTGTCAACCACAGACAGCACATGGTACCTGTTTGTCAGACTAACTGGGGAGGCCTTACATGTGGTGCCCTGGAAAGTCTTTCGCCAACTGCGACCACAGCAATCAACAGTCCTTATCCATGCTAAACACTGTGGAAAACTACACTACCCAGACACACAACAGCCATCGATATGCGCTACAGAAATCTACTGTAGACACTGAGGAAAATGCAAGAACTATGTATAATAAATTAAGTTAATATGACGAGATTCAAAAACTGAATTACCAAACCACTCAGGTAAGATAAATTAATTTGCTCCTGATTAGGAACTTGTAATGTGTCACAAAATTGATTTACTTTCCAACACAAACGAAAATGCAAGAACTGTATCTATTAAATATTAAATTAGCACACAGAAACTCAACAAACTAAACTACTAAGGCACACAGATGAAATTATAAAATTCTCTTCTGGTTAGGAACTTGTAAAATGTCACAAAATCGGTTATTTCCCAGTTGCTGCCTTTGTCTCGGCCAGTGGCTACTGCCTGTAAATCGTGGGCTGGGGAATTATATACCTAGTAAGTGGATTAAGGATGGAAAAGACCCACCATGGTTTAATAATGAGATTTAGGAACTGCTGAGAAAGCAGAGGCTGTTGCACTCCTGGTTCAAAAGAGAATAGGCAAATAACAACAGGCAAAGTTTAGTAGAGATTTGTGCATCTGTGAAAAGATTTGAGAGTGAAGCACACAGCTACCACCACCGTTACATGTTAGCAAAAGATCTGCCAGATATCCCAAGAAAATTCTGGTTCTATATAAAATCACTAAGTGGGTCTAAGGCTTCTACCCGGTCACTTTTTGACCAGTCTGATGTGTCAGTTGAAGATAGCACAACGAAACATAAAGTCCTAAATTTCACATTCAAGAAATCGTTCAGACATACGGCTGTTTCACCATCAACAGGCTCCCGAATAGACAACATAGTAATAAACATCCCTGGTGTAGAGAAACAACTGAAAGAGTTGAAAACAAATAAATCACTAGGTCAGAATGGAATCCCAATTTGGTTTTTCAAAGAGTACTCTATGGCACTGGTCCATTACTTGGCTTGCATTTAGTGTGAATCTCTCACTCAGTGCAAAGTCTCAAGAGACTGAAAAAAAAGCATGTCTCCTGTGTATAAGATGGGGAAAAGAATGGACCCACAATATTACAGACCGATATCCTGAACATCAGTTTGCTCTGGAATTCTTGCATGTATTCTCAATTTGAATATAATAAATTTTCTGGAGACTGATAAGCTTATGTCCACAAATCAGCATAGTTTTAGAAAGCATCACTTATGTCAAACTCACATTGCCTTTTTCTCACATGATGTTCTGTGAACTATGGATGAAGGGCAATAGGCAGATTCCATATTTCAAGATTTCTGGAAAGTGTTTGACATGGTGTTCCATTGTAGGTTGTTAAAGAAGATACTAGCATGTGGAATAGGTTCAGAGATATGTGAGTGGCTCGAAGATTCTTAAGTTACAGAACCCAGTATGTTGTCCTCTATGGTGAGTGTTCACCAGAGACAAGGGTATCCCCAGGAGTGCCCCACGGAAGTGTGATAGGACTGCTATTATTCTCTATATACAAACGTGATCTGGCAGGCAAGGTAAGCAGTAGTATGTGGCTGTTTTCTGATGATGCCATGGTGTATGGGAAGGTGTCAACGTTGAGTGACTGTAGGATGATACGAGATGACTTGGACAAAATTGATAATTAGTGTGATTAATGGCAGCTAGTACTAAATGTAGAAAAATGTAAGTTAGTACGGATGAGTAGGAAAAACAAACCCATAATGTTTGGATACAGCATTAATAGTGTCATTTTTGACACAGTCATGCCGTTTAAATATCTGGGTATAACAGTACAAAGCAGTATGAAATAGAACGTGCATGTGAGGAGTGTGGTAGGAAAGGCGAATGGCTGGCTTGGGTTTATTGGGAGAATTTTAGGAAAGTGTGGTTCATTTGTAAAGGAGACCAAATACAGAACATTAGTGGGATCTATTCTTGAGTACTACTTGAGTGTTTGGGATTCGTACCAGATCAGATTACAGGACAAAATGGAAGAGATTCAGAGTTAGGCTGCTAGATTTGTTACTGGTATGTTTAAACAACATGCAAATCTTACAGAGTTGCTTCAGGAACTCAAATAGGAATCACTGGAGGGAAGGTGACATTCTTTTCAAGGATCACTATTGAGAAAATTTAGAGAACCAACATTTGAAAGTGACTGCAGAATGTTGCCTACACGATATAGTACGCATAAGGATCACGAATGTAGGAGAAATTAGGGCTCATATGGAGGCATGTAGAAAGTTGTTTTTTCCCCGTTCTATTTGCAAGTGGAACAGGAAAGGAAATATCTGGTAGTGGGACTGGGTACCCTCCACTATGCACCATAAAGTGGAATGTGGAGTATCACTGTAGATATAGATGCAGATGCTGAAGTCGTTTCTTCAATTTCCTGAGGATAGAACAACACACTTCACAGTTGATCACTTTTCCATGAGGGAGGACATGAAACAGAATAACCCCTTCAGAGTCGAGGGAAGACTGATGCCTTTACTGGCTGAGGGTGCAGCTTTGAACTTTTTCTTCAGAGGAGAGGTGATGTGGCACCACTCCAAGAATTGCTGTTTTATTTTCGGTTCAAAGTGATGAACCCATGTTCCATTGCCTGTAATAATGTTTGACAAAAAATTGTCATAGCAATCAGCCTCATAATTGTGCAAGCAATTCCACACAGATGGTCCTTTGTTGTTCTTTAAAGTATTCTGTTATGCAGTGAGGAACCCAGCGGGCATACACCTTTGAGTACGCCATGATGGACAAGTGTGACAGCACTACCAACAGAGACATCCTGCTGCGCAGTGAGTTGTTTTATTCTGATTTTTTCACTCGTCTTGAATGAGAGCGTCCACATGTTCTAACACTGCAGAAGTCACAGCTGTGTGTGTCCAGCTGACACATAGGAGATTAGACAGTTTTGCGTGACCTCGTTGGGACGATGACAGACGCCTCGCCCAATGCTTCCCTGTGCTTTTGTTCACTGCCAAGTCTTCATGGACATTCTGCAAGCACCTATGAATAAATGTGATGCTCTAGTTTTACAGCAAAAGAAACTCAATGATAGCTCTCTGCTTGGTATGTACCTCCACTAGAGACACCATTTTGAAGGCTGCAATATAGTGCTACCATCTATCAGCACTTCCTAAACTATAGGGATTTAAAAAAGAATATTCCATCACATCCTCAAACAAATTCCACATTGCTTCAATCGAAGTTTAGCAAGAGAAAAAATGTGTTGCACTCCTTACTGAATGCCCCTCGTATATGTTTCTCCCAGTATAGAAGTTTTACACATGAATGTCTATAAAACTATACATTATGGATAATTAACACTAACTGCTTAATTCATTTAAGTAATTATGAATTAAATTAGTTCTTTAAGCTTCAATATGATTGCAAATGAGCTGAAACTTCATGGTGTTAACATGCAGCTTGTAAGTGCTATAAATAGTAGCCACATGGCTCATTAACAAAAAAACACTTTAATAGTGGGTTCCTCCACCACCTCTGTCCTCGAGATTTTTCTTCATGCACTAAATCTAAATTATCTTAGGCAAAAGATGATAATCTACCCCAAATACATAACACTTAAATTAAAACTAAATGGAAGCCTTTTTGAATGTGAATGTATGAAAAAATGGATTGCTCACTTAAACAGAAATGCCTCCAACAGAACATCAGAAACAATCACAATAAAATGTACACCCAGACAATGGCTCACACATTTAAAAAAAAAAAAAAATAATAATAAACTCTCTGCAGATGTGGCTCAGACAGGGTTGGCTTAAGGCCCTTGCCGAGAGAGGTGCCACAATAGTAAGATCTGTGTACACACAATTGGTAGTGGCCACTCAGGGCACCTGAGCACAAGATTTGTATACAATACGTATGACTATTAGTAATGAAAACTGACACAGTTCAAAGTGCTTGGGAAAAAGGTGGGTGTGAGATGGAGGGAGAGGAAGGGAGGGTGCCAAAGTTGCTCGCGTGGAAAAACATTCGCGGACCAGCCCTGGGTTCACAACATATATCACATGCACAGTTTCTTATGCTATGTTCATAAATGAATGAAATCACCAGTGGCAGCTTGTGCAAAATTTTATCAATGTGCTACAATGTGGTGGCCTATAGCCTTTTCATTTACAAGGCTACTAATCATTACTAAATTGAATGTTAACTTCACCTATATAAATTGAACTGTTGAAACATATTTAAATTTTACAATTAATAGTTTAACACTGCAAGGAATAGAATAAAAAAATGTCAGCAGAGGTAACTGAACCCAAGCTGATGAATTGATGGTCAGGGTACTTACCACTCGGCCATGGCATAGTTACGACAATCACTCCTCAAAAATCCCTCATACTCTATAAACACACGCACGCACGCACACACACACACACACACACACACACACACACACACACACACTTTCAAATAAAAATACTGACATTGAGCCGAGAGCAACATAGCACTCGTAATGCTGGAAGAGATGGTGTCACATCACAGCAGGTACAGTTATAAACAGACAGGTGTGGCCCGCCCCTTCTCTGCAGTGATTGTAGAATGGCTAACCATCATTTCAGCACTCGACAACGGTTTCTATTTACCACGGAGAGAGTACTACAACACACGTTTTCATCCATTTTATTTTTATACCAGCACACATTCGAAGAGAAATGATGAAAGTTTAGTGTAATTTCTGGCTCATATTTGAAGAGACACCACATAATTTCAGTGGGATTTACAGCTTGTATTCGAAGAGATGTAACATCATTTTACTGTGATAGTTACAGTGTGCTGTAGCATATGAGCACATGATAACTGGCCACCACTGGAAATCACCAGAGCTAGGTAATACATCAAAAAACTGTCACTGAAGTAAGAGATATAAATACAATGTTAGAAATGTTTAAGTTTACCTGACAACTTCATGATGTTGGCTAAATCCAGTTTATTTTTCTTTTTCTTCTTCTTAGACTTTTTCCTGTTTAGAGGCAGAGGAGTTGGAGCCACCATTTGGTTTCCATTTGATTCTCTAATATTAACTGTTTCTATATTTTCTTTGGCCACCTCGGGAGTATTATGAAGTCCACTGGGTGAGTTCCTCTTTGAAGCACTTTCACTTGCATTCACATTCAAGTTCACATTTACAGGCGACTCTGACACAATATTTGAACTATTTGGGGTCTGCTGAGTGACAGAACAACTCTGGCAGGATGGTAAAGAGTCTCCTGAAATATCACTATTATGAGAGCATGTTGCAGAATTTGCATTTGTAACATTCAGACTCAAATTGTGCACATTAAGGTTCAAGTTGGTAACTGCTGCATTATTCTGGAGACTTGTTCTTGATGTATTCTGCTGGAAGGATTGTGGAATATTATTTAAGACAGCTGGAAGAATGGTATTTGATGTCTGTATAGACACATGTTGATTTGTTAGTTTGGATGTTTGCTGTGACTGAGTCTGCGGTTGCTGTGGTGAAGTAAGTTGAGACACCGGTTGAAAACTCAATGCTGAGCCTGATGGGACTGCAATAAGTGTGGGACCACTAGGTGTCTGAATTGACTGCAGTTGCACTGTACCCTGTGCTGCTACAAGCCTTAGAACCTGAAATGAAACATAAAATACTTCAGTATATCTTAAAAATAATTAGAACAATATGTTAATTCTCACTGCCATTTGCTCCACAAAACAGCTGATAAAGCCATTACATTTCACATTTCCTGTGGTATGTGGAGGAATTTTAAATTCTGAACCCATATTTATTCCAACAGTATCGCATAAACAACAGTAATTTCATAAGCCACCAATGTGTTGTCCAACTGAAAGACTTGCACCACTGTGTTGAGCCGCATGGAACAGTCATTACACTAGGAATGTGGAAAAAATTTGATTTTTTTCCCCATCTTAAATCAATATTTACAGTTTTGTGAAGAAAATGGAAGTTAAATGAATTGATTCGGACATCAGGAACATCTTTACAAACAAATTAAAATATATGTTGGTATGCGGCAACGACCACGTTTCCGCTGCGGTCGGATGTCAAATGGCGTCATTATTATTTTGCACTTTAAAAAGATACACTGCGTAATCGTTTTTTGAGTTGGCAGCCCCGTTAGCACACACGCTTTCCAATGCTCCTTTGTTTTCCTTTGGGTATCTATGGTTTTCAAGAGTTGTTTGTGTTCAAACTTCCGTACGTTGTTGAGTAGTTGGTGCTGTGTCATTCACGGAAGTAGTTATGCCTCCAAAAACATGTTTTGGAACGGAAAAATGTAAGTTTTATGGTAACTGGTTTACTTCGTTGGAAAGTAGACTGTGTAATTACATCCACAAACCAACTGGTTGTTATGTTGACTCTGCCAAGTGCCTCAAGACAGAAGCTAAAATATTTGAGTACCCAGAGTGACATTTCTATAAAATATGATCAAAACACTGTAACGGAATGTGTTTCCATAATGGCTGAATTGAGTGCTTTATGTTCGCTTCTAAAGAATGTTCCTGTGTGTGCACTTTGAGGAAAGGTGGTACTAAATTGTCAACAATTTTGAAGGCAGGAAAGGTGTGGCTAGTTAAGTTACAAGTGTTTTGTGATTTCTGTGGGGTAACTAAAACTGGGTATTCTTCTGGACTGTGCGAAGGAAGAGTTTATAACACTTGCGTAGGGAATGAGGTGTATTGGGAAGAGTAGAAAGGCAGTTCAAACATTTTGTGCTATCATGAATTTGCCCCACCTACAAGATTTGAGAAGTACACACAGCTACTTCTTGAAAGTCTTGGTCAAGTGAGTGCTGCGTCAATGAAGAAAGCAGTAGAAGAAACTGTGTTATGCAATGAAGGTGGCATTGATATAGCTGCAGCCTTTGATGGGACATGAATGTGGTCATTTCTCACTGAATGGTGTTATCACTGCAACATCCCTAGAAAATGGAAACGTGATAGACATAGAATGTATGACAAAGTACTGTACTGCCATGGTTGCAAAGGAAATAACCAAGATCATGTTTGTGTTCAGAATTTTTCTGGGTACAGTGGTGGAATGGAATCAGAGGGAGTTCTCAGAATATTTCAAAGGTCAGAAGAGAATTATGGTGTACGGTATGTGAAGTACCTTGGAGATGTAGACTCCAAAGGGTTTGCAAATGTGTAGGAAAATATGCCTTGTGAAAGAACTGTAAAAACTGAAAAGTTACAGTGTGTTGGTCATGTCCAAAAGAGGATGGACACACGTTTACTTAAGCTAATAAAAGACATGAAGGGGAAAAAGCTCAGTGATGGCAAACCAATTGGTGGTTGGGGTCATCGAGGTGGACAAACTGCAGCTCTATTATGGTTTAGCCATAAGAAGTAATCGAGAGAATAATGAGGCCATGAAGAAAGCAGTATGGGCTACCTTTTTCCATAAAGCTTCTATGGATGATCATTCACAGCATGCTCTCTGCAACAGTGGTGTAGACACATGGTGAAGATCCAAAAATGCAATAGTAAATGGCAAGACTTATGCACACCATCACTCCCTGCCATTTGAGGTATTGGAAGCAATTAAGCCCATATACAGGGACCTAAGTGACACTAAACTATTGTCACGGTGCTTACATGGAAAGAGACAAAATGTTAATGAATGCTTCAACCATGTGATATGGGAACACCTGCCTAAAACTGTGTGTGTTGGTTTCAATACCATGAGATTAGGTGTATTAGATACAGTTATTTGCTTTAATGATGGGGCAGTTAGCAAATGTGATGTTTTAGAGTTGTTGGGACTAATTCCTGGTTTCAATATGAGACAAGCACTGATGTCAATCGATTCCTTGAGAGTGGCCAAAGGCAAAAATGGGTTCTTGAAGCAACTAAAGAGGCCACAATAGCAAAGAGGAGCAAGAAAAGAAGAGAGAAGATGAGGAACACACAAACCAAGAATATTATGCAACTGGAGGGTTTTAAGAACAACAGAGGTGAGTAGCAGAGGAAATGTACCTTTAAACTGAATTTCCCAAGAATCAAATTTTCTGAAATGTTTGTTTTATGGGTGGGGGAAAAAAAAATATTTCAGTTAGAGATCTGAAATTTTTTGTGATACTTCAGGCTACCATTTGGAGAAAAGTAGACTACAGACACCAGCTTACTATCACCGGGAGGAAAAATATACCCTTATTAACTACGAAAAAAATTACCTTAATTTTGATTGTCTAATTTATGTATTTATAGTATCAAAACTATTGATTGAAATAATTTGATTGTAGTCTGCTTTTTAGATAACAATGTCATAAATGTGTGCACAAAGTTTTAAGCATCTAAGAAAAGTAGTTAATAAGTCTATAGACTTCAAACTTAGACTGGCAGGAAAAATTTTAAATTACTGACCGACATAAATGTTTATATAATAAAGTTTATATCAAAACTATCCATCAATCGAGAATTAGATGAGTGATGGCAATAATGATGTGTCGCTAAGTCTACAGCTTTCATTTCTCATGCAGGTAGTATTTCAAACAAATCAGATGTATTCTCAGAAAACATGGTGCGAGTTGTGCTTTTTGACCACCAGCTAGGATTAGGACACTTTAAGGGTCTGTAGAGGACGATCTCAGTTTGCATAAGGCGATTGTTTACCACATCCCATGCAGCTGTGGCATTTGTACATAAGTTGGGCCATCAATGGACCTGGAGGGCCAGTGTTTAAAGCATAAGAAGCATATATGCCTGGAATCCTGTTCTGTGCCAGGTCAAACCACAGACAGAAAAAGTTAACAATTACTTGCTTATTTGTTGTTAGTTAACATTTAATTATCAACAACATCTGATAATGGTTATCTTGTTGTCTTTCAACATACGCAGTCTTTTGGTTCTTGGTTGACACTGCCCTGTACACAAAGAGTTTACAACGGCATGCTCAGTGATTTCTCGTTTCATTTGTGCCTTAAGTACCCAACTAATGACAGTGTGACTATGTTAACTATGCTGGTGTATTAACTTATAATGATACACAGTGATAACAAGAGTCACAACATATTAATGATTTCTGACAGTCACGGACATCAATAAGCAAATATTATGAACAATTTAACAACCCAACATGCTATGTCTCATCTATTATGAAAACCTAACACTCAGTTAAAGGACATTGTTCTAACAGAGGGGAAGAAGAGAGAATATACAAAAAATGACAGTGTCATCATTCTAGGTGGAGAAAATGTCATCACAAAGAAATTTGAGGATTTCAAATGCACCATTATCTTCAAAGGAGAGTCCACACAAATGTTATCTTGTGCACAATTCCTTACAGATAGGATCTACAAAAATTGAACAGCCGAATCTATGCTGCAAACAAAATCACAATGAGCACTGTGGAAAATTATGGGGCCTATTCAGAAAGTAAAAGACATTTTGAAATTAAAAATTAACAATACGGAAAACCAAATTTTATTATATATCTGGGGTGTTTTGCGGAAAGAGTACAGCTAAAGGTTGCAGGATAAGGTTGCTAAAGTTCCCCCTCCTCCTCCTCCAGAAAAAGGAACCTGAAAATCTGTACTTAATTACAAGCATGAAGCACAATTAACACATTTTCAAAAATGTTTGCGAAACTGTTTTACACCAGATTGGAAAGAGTTATTAACAGATTCTTTTTAATATCAAAGCAACAGTATAGGGTGGGAAAAGCAAAAATAACAACCACAACAGTGAATGAATATCTCAACACAACCTTAAAACCATTTAATTTCTTCAAATGACTTCTGTTTTTTTTTTTTTTTTTTTTTTTTTTAAATCTGTGTAAAGCTTTTGATGGTACTGATGACACCAAACTCCTTAGTAAGCTAGCTAATAAAGGCCCTAAAGGAATTGCAAACCGATGGTTAGAATTACAACTTTCAAACACAATACTAAATGTTGAAATGAAATTTGAAAAAAAGAATAATAATGTTCATCGGTGTACTTCACTCTCCTCCGAGATAGATACAGTGTACCACAATGCTCCATTCTGCGGCCCATACTATTTCTGCCATATACTGATGACATAAACACCAAGTTTACTTCACAGCATATTAGACTATTTGCTGATGACACACATATTCTGTTAACAGGTACAGACAAAGATTACCATGACCAAAAGATTAAACCAACTATGTCATCACTAAGTGAATGGTTCAATGAGAACAATCTCATTATAAATGAATAGAAAACAATGCACATTAGTGTCAGCCTCTCATCTCAAAAGCAAGAAATCCCTAGAATGCTCTTAAGCAAGCAAGAGATGTCTGATGTAAGCTCTGTTAAGTTTCTTGGTGTATGGCTTGAGGAAAATCTTAAATGGAACACTCAAATCAAATCAACTATATCTCGAATATGCTGTCAACTGTGTGTTTATATTCTAAGGGTGCTTAGCAAATCAGTCATCAAATTGGCTCTTATACAAGTATATTATTCTTACTTTCACCTCATGTTACAGTGTGGAATCATATTTTGAGGAACTCACCCTGAAGTAGAGATATCTTCAAAATGCAAAAAAAAGGCAATGTCACTGCCATCTGTTTGTATTTATAATATTATATCATTTGTTAAGACCTACCTATTAAACAAAGACACATTCATAGCTGCGAAACAAGATAGCAATCTCACCTAAATATGATTCGGCCCAGACCAACTGGTTACCAGAAATTCATCCTACACATTGAGATATGGAAATAGAAAGAAGAAACATGCCAAGAGCTTTCACATATGAATTAAAAAGTTCTTTTCGAGCAATACTTTTACACAGAAAATTATTTTTTTGAGAAAGGTGATAAATGTTAACCACCATATTCTACAGCATGTACAACGTGATGTGTCTTACTTTCTTGTAATATTGCACAGACTTTCATGTAACAAAACTGTAACAAATAAATTGTAAAACTTATTTGTAAAAATGTATACTTGACTTGCCCAATACCATACGTACAAATTGTACAATACTGTGATATCTTGGATCAACATCACTGTGATATCTTGGATCAATACAATACAATACAATACAATACAATACAATATTCTTGTCGCATCTACAGCCAAATTCTATAATTATCTAGACAACATTTCAGTAGTCCATCATCTTCAGGTGAGAACACTTTTTGCTACTCTCACTGGAACTGACTTGTACTGTGAACAGGGGCCCTGTCATGAATGGTGCAAGTTGTTTGCCTAACCTACGTTTTTCCATAATGGCATTGACTACAGGCTCCACAGGTACTGACTCAAATGCCTCAAGGGTCACATTCGACAATGCAATCTGACCAAAGCTTTCCACACCTTCCCAATCATCTTTATGCAGGCAACGATGTTGAAGTGATATTTCCAAAACTCTCTCAGTAGTTTCAGGCAACTCAAAGCAATGCTCGGAGAGTGCTTTAGTGCAGAGCTTCTTAAAGGTAGAAATAATCTACTGGTCCACTGGTCCATATGCTAGAGTAACGCTGTGCTGTTGCGAGGCAGAAATTGGATCCTGATGAATTGAAATTCTTCACGGAGGTGGTCTTGTAGGCCAGGAGAATGGGCAGGAGCATTGTCCATAACAAGCAAGACATGGAGTGGCAGATTCATCTCAAGCAAATATTTTTTCACTGAAGAACCAAACACTTCATTGATCCAATCACAAAAAAGGTCATGGGTCACTCAAGTCTTGTTGCTGGACCTCCACATCATGTTTAACCTGCTCTTCTGGACTTTAGGCCTTTGTGAAGGCTCGTGTAGTTCCTGAATGGTAAACAAGCAGTGGTTTAATTTTCAAATCTCTGCTTGCATTGGCAAAGAATAGCTGTGTGAGACAGTCTTTCATTGGCTTGTGACTGGGCAATGCATTCTCCTCTGCTGTTATGAAGGTACACTTCAGCATCTTTTTCCAGAATAGACCTGTCTCGTCACAATTAAAAAATCTGTTGTGGCAGATAACACTCAGAATCTATGAGAATCTTAAACTTGCTGATAAAGTTCTCTGCTGCCTTTGTGTCGGAGCTGGCTACTTTGCCATGCCTCCCAATGCTGTGGAGGCCGGTTATTCTCTTAAACTTCTCGAATCACCCACTGTTTCCCTTAAACATTTCTGCAGCTGCTGATGACCCTGAACCTACTGAATGAGGTCAGCGAAAATCATTCTCGCCTTTTCAGAAATGATGTTATCATTAATAGTGTCACCTTGCAATTGCTTTTCATTTATCCATATAAGGAGCAATCTTTTGACATTGTTTAGAATACGAAACCATTGTTTAGATACTCTTGTCACTCCCTTTGAAGCATCTATGTCCTTAATCTTGTCCTTGGTCCTGAGGATAGTGCAAATAGTTCATATAGAACGATTGTATGTGCGTGCTGAATCAGCATTTTTCAATGATTTTACATTTTATTTCTCTTGTGTCGTCATCTCGTGGCTTTCTCTTCGGGGCATTTCTACTAAGGTTATTAAAATTTGCAGACAAAAAAAACGGTGTGAACACAAAAAATGTGTGATCACAAGCTGCACTAAGATGGTAGCAGAAAGAGTGCTAAACCCAGATTGCAGTAAATACTAAAGACATTGTTAATATGCCACTGCTGACAATGAAACGTGTTCATATAGTTGAGCATTTCCCCCACTGCATGGCTGTTGTCGTCACATTAAATCATTGTCACATGTTATGCGAAACATCGTTCATTAACTGAGTCATTTTTTTACAATTTATTTTGCTCGTTATGCAAATTGCACGTTACTTGCCCAATCTAATGAAAAGACACACCCTTATTGAATTTTACACACTAATGTTTTATCAGTTTGTGCCAGATATTATTTCTCACATGGTTCTCAGTTCTAAATGCAATTTTCTCATTGGGTCATCATATTATTCGGGCTATCTTGTGTGGGACAGGCCATACATATGGTAGAACAGCAACTTCAATTTTATTACTTTTTGCTCTAATATTCTATAACTTTATTCCTCTATTATTGTTGTTATTCAGAGTTTTCACTTTTTCTTTGTATTTTTTGCCAACTATGTTGGCATGATTACTGTTATTACGTGCTATGTATAGAAGTATATCTAGCTGATAAGTTCTATTCTCTTCAGACATGAGTCCGCATTAACCTATCAATAATTGCTGTTGTGTGTGTAGCACAATGAAGCATGAATGATGATGTCTGTGGTAGAAATTTTCCAATATATGCTGAAAGCACAGGTCAAGTGCAGACTCTTTCCTGTGAGATAATATATAATTCTTTTGGCAGTTAGCAGTTCTTCAGAGGAAGTGGTAGCAGGACTCAACATAATGTTGAGTACATCAGACTTCAACCGATCAAGAATGTTTCAGAGAACTGAGTGATGAGGATGTTTATAGCTTCATTTTATAGAGTTATGTGATGACAGGTAAAGGCAGCAAAATTTCACCTTTCAAGGAAGATACACTGTGAGACCACCTACTTGCATGCTAGTGTAGTGGAGAAGAGGCACCTATGGTGTTTGTTATTAATATAGATAAACACACAATCTTCAGCTGCCCTCTCCAACCCCCAGTTGTTGTTGTTTTTCAGAGTCTATTACTCATGGAGGCATCAGATTATTGCAAATGAATCTTGAAGGTCGAAATGCAAGAACCTGGTTTATGGTAGAAAATTCAGTTGTTCTGCATGTATTGTGAATCCTACAGGGCTACACTGGAGAAGAGCCACCTTAGCAGTAAACTATTTCTCTATGATTTACTTTCCTGGTGTCCTGGAAACTTCCACAGCTGGTAAAAGGGGGAGTAAGAATGCTTGGTGATGTTGGTGAGAAGCTGAATTGTTCATCTGATGCTAGATTAAAATAACTGGAATTGTGAGGAAATAAAAGCATAGAGTTTAAATTTCATTGAATTCTTAATGTTCTGGACATTATTTAGAACGAAATTTCCTGACAGATTAAAAATGTGAGCAGGACCAAGAACCGATTAAAAATGTGAGCAATACCAAGAATCGAACTCGGGGCCTTTGCCTTTCACACTCCACCAATACCTCATCTCCTGTCCTCCAAACTTCACAGAAGTTTTGCTATGTAACATGCAGGACTAGCACTCCTGGAAGAAAGGGTATTGTGGGGTCATTAGACTTAGCCACAGCTTGGGAGATGTTTCCTGAATGAATGTTTCACTCTGCAGCTGAGTGTGCGCTGATATGAAACTTCCTGGTTCGGGAACTCATTTGGTAGAGCACTTCCCACAAAAGGCAGAGGTCCCAAGTTTGAGTCTCGGTCCAGCACATAGTTTTAGTGTTCTAGGAAGTTTCAAATCAGTACACACTCTGCTACAGAGTGAAACATTCATTCTGGAATTATTTAGAATGGTTACACTTTTAATTGCATACATGTGAAATCATCACATTACATTCTATTGAACATTACTGCAGATCATTCCCTCCCCCCTTTCCCTTTATGAGAGAATAATCTACAGGTAATGTTATAAGCAAGCGCTGGAAGATTTAAGAAAACATGCAAGCACATTCATGAAGTTAATCTTCCTGTTACTTTCTATCTAAAATCATAATGGAATTAATTCTTAAATTCTAGACAGAGTACTCAAAGTACCATATCACACTGGGCTTTACCTGATTAAGTAGCAGAGTTCCTCCCTGTGCAGTTGGTATCATTGCCGCTTGATTTGTTTGACCAATGACGACTTGAGTTCCTGCTGTACTGTGATTCTGTGTATGTAAACCTAACAAAATAGAGCACAATGATAGAACGCAATTATATCATTATCACAATCTTTCTTACATAAAAATTAATACATTAAATCACAATAAATGAAAAAACCTTTACACATTTTGCTTCTATTTTGGAGGACAGCCATAATGACAATTTCAATGACAATGATGAAGATGACAGTGATGATAAGGAAGGAAAGAAGGAAAATTATAGTGTGATGTTTTGTTGATGCCACTCTCATTAGTGATGGGGCATAAACTTGTATCGAAGGAAGATAGTGAAGGAAATAGGCTGTCCCATTTTTAAAGGAATCTTCCTGGCATATGCCTTAAGCAATTTAGAGAAATGATGAAAAACCTAAATCTGTATGGCTGGATGGATGAATGACAGTCCAATGTCTTATCACTGCAGCATCTTGCTCTCAGTATGATTAAAGACAGCCATTAATGAGATGAGTGTACTTAAAAAGTTTAAAATTTTGAACTGAAATTCATGAAGCATGAACATGCTTTCACATATAAGCATACACACTTACACCAGTGATAAAAAGACTACAACAAAATCCCTTTTTAATGAATCTATGAGAACCTACACATTTTTTCCTTAAATGGGGGTTTTACCAGAGTACCAGCCTTTTTAGGTGTGTTATTTAATTATGAAATTACCAAAATGATATGCTACAAATTTAAATGCAGCAGGTATATAATTATTACACTTTTCACACAACATTTATTTTTTTAAAAATCAAGAAGCCTTCTTCATTTCGTACTTTCAGCATATTGTACTGAAAGAAGACACTCCAGTTTGTTGATACAGTATAAGTTACAACTGATTCACCTACACTAAAAAAAAGGAATGAAATTCTCGATGTTTTCAATTATTTGCACAGCAGCAGCAAAACTTGGTGCAATGGCCTTCATTTCTTCTTCAAAAAACCACAACCACCACCACCACCACCACCACTGCTGCCGTCACTGTCATAATTATCATCACCACCAGCTCCTACCTAAGCGTTCCTTCGCAACCATTTCACACATTTCACTTGCCTCAATCTCAGATGTGGAGGTCTGGACATCATCATCACAACAAATTCCTGGAATATTCCATTTTCATACATGTCAGTGATAAAACTCCATTCTTCTCCTGGAACGTCATGATTAACAGCAACTGGTGTACCACAACCAGCCTTTGTGAAGTAATTTAACACAGGCTGTTGTGTTATAGAATTCCAGGCAGTCTCCAAAGAGACTATACTAATGCCACTGTCAAACCCCTATTTACAAAGATGATAGGAGATAAGTCAATAACTGCTGATATGTTTCACTGCTAACATCGTTTTCCAAGATTCCTGGGAAGGTGATGTATTCTACAATAGTATCTCCTTGAGCAACAATGTAATATCCTCCGCAAATCACAGTTTGGGATTCAGAAGAGTTGCTCTACTAAGAATGCAATTTACATGTTCACTTAGCAAATTTTACAGGCATTAAATAATAAAACAGCACGAGCTCAAATTTTCTGCAGCTTCTCCAAGGCATTTGAGTGTGTGAATGACAATATTCTCCTAGATAAATTGAAGTTTTGTGGTGTTACTGGTACAGCCAAACAATGGATGATGCCCTATTTAATCAAAAGAATGCAGAAAGTTCTACTCAGTAATTCAAACAATATAGTCCAGGGGTGTAATTCCAACTGGGGATAAATCACCTACCGAGTTCTCTAAGGCTCAATCTTAAATCCACTGTTGTTCCTCCTGTAAACGATCTTCCATCTTATTTACAAGAAGTATAATTGGTTCATTCCGCAGATGACACTGTTACTGTAATCGATCCAAGCACACATACGGAAACAGAAGACATGCTAAAAATGTTCTTAAAAGTATCACCGACTCACATTTTCTGTAAATGGTCTCACCCTCAATTTTAAAAAAGACAAGATATTCAGTTCTGCACATACAGGGGTACACACCAATGATAAATGTAACACATGGTGATGAAATAATAAATGGGGTGGAAGCTTCAATATTCTTGAGTGTCCATACTGACAAGAATTTAAACTGGAAAAAGTACATGTTAAAACTCCTAAAACAATTTAGTTCAGCCACATTTGCACTTAAGAGTAATTCTTGGGGAGAGACAAATGAATATGTTGACATATTTTCATTCAACAATGTCACGTGGAAGAACGTTCTGGGGTAACTCATCTTTAAAAAAGAACATTTTCGTAGCTCAAAAATGTGACGTAAGAATAATATGTGGTGGTGTTCACCCACAATCACCCTGTAGACATCTGTTGAAGTAGTTGGGTATTCTGACTACTGCTTCACAGTAAATTTATTCTCTCATGAAGTCTGCTGTAAATAATCTACCACAGTTTTGAAGGAACAATGACATACATAATTAAAACACCAGACGGAAAAATGACATTCGTTACTCCACATAAAGGTTGTCTTTAGCACAAAAAGAAGTGCACAATGTTGCAACTAAAATCTCTGTTACTCAGTGATATAAAATGTCTGGCAGACCAGCAAGGGATGCAGAGAGTGTAAGGTCAATAGTAAGTACAATTTTCCTTCCTGCTGCACCCAACAGCCTGAAAAAATGTCGTAAAAATTTCCAGGCACTGCTGTTATATTCAAAATTACAATGCAGTTACTTTCGTTTTCTTTCTTTCTTTGCTGAAACACCTGCAAATTTTACATTTTCCTATCATTGAAGTCTGGAGGCCATTTTCCTCTAATTACAGAGTATGATTTTGTGTGAAGTGAATTATAAAAAGACACCAGTTTCATCAGTGCTGAAAATGTCCAAGGGCCAATAACCCTGTATCAATCGTGGAAATGTAGTGTTCATCTAATAGCTTACACACTCTTTGACCTCAGCCTTATTTTCTCTCTCTCTCTCTCTCTCTCTCTCTCTCTCTCTCTCTCTTTCTTTTTATCTAACCAACCATTCAATGCACTGAAACTTGACAACACTGATCTTCAATATGATTTCACGAGTTTTCTGCTGCAAGACATTTCTGCTTATAGGAATGCTGCAGATTTTCATTACTTGAAACTACTTTGAAATCCATCTCTTTAATGTAGATACATGAATGTTCTTCCTTTCTGGTTCCACAGGTATCTTTAGCTTCGGCATTTAGAAATGCCTTTTTCTTTTCTTTCTTTTTTTTTTTAAATGTGGCACACATGTAGACAGCACTAAATCATAGTTATTCACCATGTTCAAATGATTTTCGTTACAATTATCATCGACATCATGGGCAGCTGTCAGCTTTTGCTGAAGTGCAGGCTTCCAACATTTACAGGCCACAACTCCACAAAAATAAAATTTATAACTTTGGCACTTCAATACACAAACAAGTACTTTTCGAGCTTTGTAGACTCACTGACTGTGACATCAAACCACATAATGTAAACTGCATGGAAATTATTTCCAATTCATTCAACCCATCTACTAGGGCAACTGTGCCTATTACCATTTATTGCATCACACGACACAAAGTATGATTTCTGTGTCATGTGAAATGGGAAGAAATCTGAAACTGACTAGGACATGTTATGAAAACATAAACACTGCATTTCAATTTGCAGAATGTTTCATGTTTATTTCTTAAATGTCAACTTTTTCTTAAAGCAGGGAATATTTGTTAAAATTATGATTTACTTAAAAGTGGGTTCATTAATTTGTGGTACTGTACTAAGTGAGGAATACCTAATAAAACGAGATCAGTGGCATACTTGTGCGTTTTACATGTCCTATTTGTGTCAGCTGTGTCATATTTTGAACGTCAATCCATGTACATGTGTTTAATCTTATCCTTAAATTGTTTATTCAAACAGATGTATAGTGGTTGCACAATTGACATCACCCCACCAGGAATTACTGCAAAATCAGTTTTGTTTTCAAATAATTTTTGTTTTACTGCAGGTGGCCTGCTACCCATCTAACACCAGCAGACTGCATAAATCAAGCATTGCGCCAGAACGATGATTCCATACCAGCTTAATCAATTCCAGCACCATATCCTCCAAAAACCACCCACTTTATCTGCTCGTACAGTTACAGATTTTGAAAACACTTCTAATGTTGGTAAAGTCTTTTACTTGAAAACTATGAATGGGAGCAATTTATGTCCACTTGCTGTTTTCACCCCTTGACGTAAGAATATTTGTATCTTTCTCTCCTGTGGTGTCAACTGTATAATTTGACGGCATGTCAAAATATACGAGAGTTTGGTCAGCATTCCCTATCTGGCCAAGAAGTTACTGGTTTTCAGTGTGCCACTTGATTATGAAGCACTGAAATTTCACAAGTTTTTCTTCATAATCTTTCAGCAGCTTCTACACAATTGAAGTTCGCCTCTGAATTGAATGCTTCATAAAAAGACCAATGCGGTTGCAGCTAACCTTAAAATTTTTTATTTTTTGAACTAGAGCAATTTCGTGTTCCTTAATTTTTAAAATTTCAGTGTTCACAGGTCGGCATTTCTGATGCTGTTCCTTAACAAATTCATTTAAAATTACTGCAACAGCATAATACCACCCATATTTTGTGTGACTAGTACACTAGTACACTGCAGTCGCCCATGTCTGAAATTACTTTCATGAATTCCATATAGGAGATCTGCAGCATTATTAGCACTTTTTCCTGTAAAAGAAATAACTTCCTTCTTGGATCTGGCACTACAATGAAAGTGTTTCATTATAGTTCACTGACACATGCACTTTGCAAAATTCAAAGAAACAATATGTGAAATCAGAATGAGCCACAGCTTACCAACTCATGCATCAATCCTAAAGCTTTAAGCATTTTTCGTATTTGCATTAAGAAATTTATTTTTATTGCTATGAATTATTTGAAAGGGTGCTACATTCAAAGATGAATTCCTATTTTCTTGGGGTGGGGGGGAGTACACCCATCTTCTACCTTTTTTTTTTAAATACTAACATAGAAGTTTTACACCAGTATTTAGCTTTGAACCCTGCAAAGCATGCCTATGTAGCACTGCTTATATTCAATGGAAAAAGTTTGCTGTGGTGGCTGGCTCCTAGCGCCATGTTTCACAACTCCCACTTGCTTTGCATCTGATTGATTCTAAGCCCTAGACTGCTATTTGGATCTCAAAAACTGGAAAAAAAGTGTGGCTCAGATTCGGGTATATGCAGTAGTTTCTTAAGTGAAATTACAAATAGTTCCAACTGTAAATGTTATGTTAAAAAACATTTCCGACCGTGAAAAGACAACCCTGCATAATTTAAGACTCCCACAGTCACACTGTGATAAAACTAGTGCTGGTCACTTGAGATCATGAAGCCTATTAACACACAGGCAGCTTCTAGACAAAATACTAGACAGTGATCTAAAAGTACTTACTACCCCATTAGGGGTTTCCTGCAGTGAACACAAAGAAAATAACCTGTGGCTCACATTTTGACATGATAGTATCTCACTCATGAAATGAAACTGCCTTGAATTTTGGAGGAGACTAGTGACCTTGATAGGCAAAATTTGCACTCGTCCTTTTCAATTTATTTGAACAGATGGAATGAATGAAATAATCCAAAAACTGCAACCAAGACTGCACATTCTACATTTTATTTATCTTATTCACTTTAAACACCCCTCACAACTTTTAACAAACAGGAATTTGACAATATAAACCTGGCAAAACAATTTGTAAGATGGTGTCAACATTTATCACAGTGGTATCTTGCAACAGACAAGGATTAGTGTTCTACTCAGTTACCTGTGCACCGATTCTTCCAGGTGTAGTCAGTTCACAGGTAGATTAAAATACTCTTAAATAAAACCTCTTTATAAAAAGGGAGACATCATGTAGAAAATTATTTTACAAATCCGTTCTCTGGCAAGACTCGACAAGGCCACGACCAACTGCCTGTCCCATCCTCGCTAAATTACACTGGTGTTTTAAGCTGTAATGCCATGTAAATGTAAATGTCGTGTGACTAGGGCCTCTTTTCAGGTAGACTGTTCGCTGGGTGCAAGTCTTTCGATTTGATACCACTTCGGCGACTTGCGTGCCAATGGGGATGAAATGATGATGATGATGATGATGATTAGGACAACACAACACCCAGTCTCTGAGCAGAGAAAATCTCCCACCCAGCCAGGAATCGAACCCGGGTCCTTAGGATTGACATTCTGTTGCGCTGACCACTCAGCTACTGGGGCGGACGCAGTGCCATGCCATATTCAGTACCATTAGTAAAAGTGATCCACAGACAAATAAAAACCACCACCACTACTTCCCTTCTGTGCCCAACAATTAACCTTTTCTTTATTGCCAATCTCTTTTTATCTGCATCACAATTCCTCTATTTGCAATCTCTGATTATATAATAGGGTTATTCGTAATTACCTCCAGGGTTTCAGAAGTTGATTATGCAAAAACCACAAGACATACAAAAAATACCCACACATTAGTGGCTAGACCATTTCTCCAAGTTTTTAACTCACATTTTACAGTTGCTAAATATGGACACGGTTTTTGATTCGGCAAATGTCAAGGTGTGCGTGGAATCCATTGACATTGCTGCTGTACGCCACCATGAAAGATGTCAGCACTGGAAATCTGTTCATTCAGCTGGCTATCTGCAGGCGCGAAATAATTCGATGCAAAAATACGATCTTTTTATTTTGTTCCAAAGTACACAGCATTCACATTAGGACGACAAAATAGTTCTAGTTGGGGAATGATGGATCAGCCACAAACTGTTTAACTGTTTTATTTCAGTGCATTAACTGGTTTTGGGCTACCATGCCCCTATTTAGATGGCTAATATTTTCAGTTACAAAGATGTTTTGGTCAACAGTATATCATCTGCTCCCACACAGCACAAAAATATTTGAGTATTTATCGCCAGTTTATAAGTTATTTCATTAATAAAAACACATTGAAAGTGTCTGCAATTATTTAGATATAATGTGAAATAGTTGTGTTCACTTACACAAGTTCCAATTTGTTTTGTTGTAGTCCACATGGTTTTCCAGGTCACTATCTACTGGAACTTATGTGAACACAACTATTTCACATTATGTATTTATAAATGCAAGCACTTCAGCATGTTTTTATTAATGAAATATAAAGTGGCGCTACCTACTCAAATATTTTTGTGCAGTGTGAGAGCAGATGACACACTGTTGATCAAAACATTATGTAAATAAAGATATTAGCAATCTGAATATGGGCATGGTAGTCCTGAACTGGTTATGGCACTAAAACAAAACATTTAAGAAATATTTGTGACCAGTTGTGTCATTCGCCAAGTATAATAAACGGTCACAGCATTCACAAGATACAACATGGATAAAATTAAGTAGTTTTAAATGTTTACAGTAATAATAATGCTGGTAAGATCACTTGCACATCTGTGATGACACATCACCGCTGAAAGTGCTTCCCACAAATCCACATATTAGTGTTGTAACATGTTTTTCAATGTCAAATGAGAGGCTTCTTTGAGCATTTCTTCTGGATTTCTTCAAGAAATGGGGGAAGGGATACTCCAACACACCAGTTTGTGGTTAATATTCTGGTTACTTGCAGTATGACAGTGGAAATTTGTCCACTTATAGAAAAAAACTGTGTATAATTCCTTTTTCCCATGTATCTTGATATCTTTACTTTTAATGGACGTTCTAAGGAAATGAAGAGACACAACTGCTGCTTTCATTTGGTTGGTTACTCCTGGAAGCAATATTGCAAGTTAGATCATTGTACAAGGGTTATCGGAAACTTGCACATGCATTCCTGCCACTGTGGCTTATCAGTTTCCCGTGCAATAAAGATGTATCTCATTCACCTATTCCCTAAAAGATACCCATCAGTAAATTACTGCATTATTACAAACATTTAAATAGTTTTGAGGAATGCAATGGTGATATATAAACACAAATGTCTTCTTTGTCTTTTATATGTTACAAAATATAAACTATCCACCTTCTTATATAAAAGGCACTCACATGAAAAAACATATACTGTTTTGTTTTCTGTTTAGCACTAATAATACAGTGAAGAATACAGTTCTTGTAAGTGCATTTATTTGAAGAAGAAACAACAGTGTTACTTGTTGTATAAAAAAACATTTCAAATTATTACAAAAATATAGGCAGTACTGGGTGAGGAAGACTAAAAATGCCTAGCTCTGGGGAGAGGAGATTGAAATACAAGTGGAGGTAGCTTCTTGTTCTGCTACCAGAGGCTCTCTCATCCTAGCAGTGACTGAGGGAAGTACAAGGAGAGAGTCTTTTGCAGTTTGTTCACAAGTCTTTACAAAGATAGAAAAGGTGCATAGCAAGATGACAGGCTCAGAAATTTTGGAAACACTGTATGGAGCTCCAGAATCGGAAATAGAAGATACTGACAGAGAAGATTCGTACTATCCAGACAGAAGTATGAGTGATTAATCAGGTACACATGTGCTTCCATTGTCTGTACACCAAGCAGCTCATTCTTGTGTTCTGTATTGTGAGCAACATTCACGTCTTCATTTCAATTTGTGACTTCCGAGTGCTTCTCCATTCAGACAAAGGTACAGACTATCAGTAACTATCTGTAGTAATGGTAGTGCGAGTCTCTCGAAGGAGAGTGAGCAAAATTGGTTCTAACTACACGATCAGCCAGAGCACCCAGTTTTCCAGAGAGAAATGGATGCAGCTTCACATCTGTCAGGGCTCTAGCCAGTAGTGTGTGTTTATTTTCTGTATGTCACGTAGTTTTCACACAGATGCCACTGAGCATTCTGACTACTGTATTTGTCTCTTTGACAACTGCTTGATTTGATGCATCAAAATGAAACATTATTGCAAAATTAAATTTAAACACAATCTAAAATTAAAACTCTATATGCCATAAAGTGCCTGCAGTGAAATTACATGAAACTTATTTTGTAAAATTTTGAATGTGTGTGTCCTATAAGACCCAAAACTCAATGATTGCTGGTCAACAGACCAATGTTTGCAATCAGGATTTGCAAGTAAATTGCTGAGTAGCAATAGATTTTGTAGTATGATGTCAACGTTATATTTGAATGACAGTGATACATACATCAGCAAAGATAAAGAAAAGCATGACCCACTCCATACAGTGAGCCCATTTATTTTTTATTTTTCTATTAGTAAATTTAGTTTTCATCATGCCACTTACAATAGATAATGCTAAGTGTCCTTTTTGTGACAGGGCATTTAGTTACTTCGATTGCCTCTCTTATATTCTACTACTGAGTTCATGGCTGCTGAACAAGCATGGAAGATTCTTGAAACTTTACAGAATGGCCACATTTCTGGTGGTGTTTTGCTATAGCTGACTTTTTCTGCTCCATTGGTATGTTACATTCATGCTCCAAAACTTGAGTGCTAATGGGTCTTCCAGTTTCATCAATGTAGATTTCACTGCATTCACCTCCAAGTTTGTAGATACTTGCATTATGGAGAGCATCTAAGAGTGGGCGTCAACACATCTCAGATCCTGCAGCCATCCTGAAATGAGGGCTCAATTCCCTGTGCCATAGAACCTTGCGTACACCATCGCTGATTCCTCAACATGTGGTAAGCGGGCAATAGGAAGATTTTCTTCTGTATATTTGTGGGTTTTGTCTTTGATGTACCTCATAACTCAATGTATGTCTGCACTGCTATATCCATTCACACAGAAAGTCGTCTTGAGCTTGCTCAGTTCACACTGCACGTGTTTAGCACCGCTAATCCAGTGAACTTGGGCTGTCAGCAAATGCAGCATAATGACTTTCATGTTGGATGGTGGTGCGAATTCACATGCACGTACCTGTTGATGCCATCAGTTTTGAACTACCATGCTGCACAGAAGAACGCTACGCAACATATGCTGACAGCCCAAGCTCACCAGCTTAGTGACAATAACCACATACGACATGAACTGAGTGAGATCAAGACAACATTTAGTGTGAATGAATATAGCAACAGAGACATACAACGAGCTATGAGGCACAGCAAAGACAAAACATACAAAAGTATAGCTGAAAATCTTCCTGTTGCTCACTTCCATTACGTGAGAAATGTCAGCAACCATGTAGGCAAGATACTGCACCACCGATATTCCTCCAGAGTGGCCACAGGATCTGAGATCTGTCAAGGAACAGAAAGGATCCCATAGATGCTTTCCACACTGCAGGCATCTACAAACTTCACAGTGAATGCTGGTAAAACCAGGAAACCCATTAGCACTTGCATAATGGAGCACAAACATTACGTATGACTGGGGCGCAACAGCAAGTCAGCTGTAGCAAAACACCTCCAGAAATGTGACTGTTCTATAAATTCTCAAGAACCTCATGTGCTTGCTCAGCAACCATGAATGCAGCAGCATAAAATAAGAGAGGCATTCGAAATGATCAAATACTCAAACAGCATGAACAGGGAGGATGACTACAAGTTACCTATGGCCTGGCTGCCAATAATTCCAACCCAGTGGACCACATGTGTTCACCAATAAGCTGCACCACTTGACCTGGGTTTGGCAGCATAAATGGTAGCCATGAGAGAACTGCTGTGTGGCTTCAATGCTTTGCTGTAGACGAACAATACTCCCTGGGTTTGAGCTACCAAGTTGCTGTTGGCAACCAATCACCTATGAGACTTACCCAGCAATCAGTCACTAAAGTAGCCCATACAATAGCCTACCAATTCGCTACTGCCTACCAATCAAGTACTCGAGTTTCCTTCCAATTACCTACCAGAGTAGCACAGGCAGTAACCTACTGTACAGCCATCCCCTACATAGCACCCTCTCTTCGAAATTTCCAATGATTTATGATGTCAGTAGCCACGGGATAACCAAGAGAGATGGTATACAGGCGGAGACATATGTCAGCACCCAACAAATAACTGCCCCAAAGAGGACATCGACACTTTCTCATGCACTATATTGTCATCAACAAACAGTTGCAAGTTGCTGTTTGCTCTATCCATCACATTATTTATAGAAAACAAGAGCAGTCCTGCTGACACCCTCATCTCTGGATTCTATTACTCAAGAAGTCTTCAAGCCATCCACATATCTGAGAAACTATTCCATATGCTTAAACATTCATTAACAATCTGCAGTGGGGCTATCTGAAAAGCTACGAATGTAGTATCTACCTGTTGCATTCCATCCACAGTTCACAGGATATTGTGTGAGACAAGGGCATGCCGAGTTTTACAGGAGAGATGCTTTCTAAATTGATGCCAATTTGTGGACAGAAGCTTTTATGTCTCAAGGAAATATATTATACTTAAATTTAGAGTATTATCAAGAATTCTGCTGTAAACCAATGATAAGGATTCTGGTCTGCAATTTTGCAAGTTGGTTCTTTTACCCTTCTTATAAATAGGAGTCAACTATGCTTTTGCCAGTTGCTTAGGACTTTGCACTAGGTGAGAGATTCACAATGAAGATGAGCTAAGTAAGGGGCCAATCCCAAAGGGCACTCTGCATAAAATTTAATTAGGATTCCATACGGACCTGGTGACTTCTTTGTTTCCAACCCTTCTAAATGACAGGGATGCATACTTCTATGTCCTCCATACGGGAGACTGACTGTCAAATGATATTATATCTATAAGGTCCTCCTATGTGAATGATTTTCAAATGTGAAATAAATTTACAACTTTGGCTTTCTTTTGCTATCTTCAATCGCCACACTAGACTGGTCAACGAGTGACAAGATAGAAGCCTTTGACCCACTCCCCCCCAAATATAAGACTTGGATTCTCAGCAAGATGTTTAGCTAAGATGTGACAGTGGAAACATTTGCATGCTTTGCGCATCAAACTTTTATAGACACAGGAATTTGAAACTTTGGCCTGATGACATTTCCACCTTTTTTGGAAAGAGTGCAACAATCATTGTTTCCTCAGCATTTTCCAAATTTTGTTATTATATGACAGTGGGTCTTTCCACTCCTTAATACATTTACTTTGCACATAGCACCCATGTCTTCCTCACTAATTGAGAGGACACTTGTATGTTATTTTCCACAGAAAGTTCCACCTACTGCAAACAAGGTGAATACAATGCACTACTGCAAAGTCTGTTTAGACAGAGGGAAGAGGGAGACAGGTTATCACATTAAGGAGGAGAGTACATGGCAGTGGAATGACTGCAATGTTGGCCTTTGCGTCCCACAGTGCTTCGCTGATTACCATATTAAAATTAATTACATCTGAACCATATAATACATTCTTTTTCATGAATCCACTTGTGAATGTTCCAATACTACTTTTTGCATGCTGACAGAATCATAATTACAGCACTCAACGGAGAGAGCAAGTCAAACATTTTCCTTATTTCTTTTTTGAGACTTGTGTGTGTTTCTTGTTCTCATTATAAGGTCTGTTTGAAATGTATATTCCTGAAAGGTACATTCTTTCTCCTTTTAAATGAAGCAAGAATCATATACCTATAAATTCATTTGCTTTACAATGTCATAAAAGAGTAACCCAAAATTACATCATTTCACAACCAAGTCTTAGGTATGACAAGGACAGTGTTGAAAGTGTTAAACAATATTTTAAAATTATCTTGCATCACACACGGGCAAAAATTCTGTTAGCCAAACTTCCTGTTCATTCTATTTCACTTCTTTGTAATGTAAAAATGGCATGTGTCAATTCCAATGAAATGAATGCGCAATCAGAAAATATTACCGACACTAGAAAAGCAAATCGCAGTTGGCAGTATATAATTTGTTCTAATGTTTTACCTCAACACACATGGACCTTAGTAAAGAGTCTCCTGGTTTACATGTTTCAATGCCCACAGGGCTTTAACAACATTACAATAGTGGAAACTAAAACTCAGCCCATTACTGACCAACAAACCCTCATATTCATATATACTGCCACTTTCTTTTCTTTTACACTTCAAATGTTAGATACAAACCTTGATGAGGTGGTGTTGCTACATTTGGAATTTTTACATGTCCCGAACTTGCAGTCAGACTCGAAGTTCCTGGTGGTTTAGGCAAAATTTGTGGTGGCTGTTTGGTTTTGGCAGCGGCAGCAGCTGCACCTGCATTGGCTGCAGCAGCCGCCGCTGCCGAGTGAAGGTGAACGGGGGCAGCAGCACCACCTAAAAATTAATGTTTTATGAACTGCAGCCAAATTACAAGTCTAGGTTATGAAACAGCAAAAGAAATTTAAAGAAAATAGCAAAAAAGCACAAAGTTATGATCAAATCAGAGATCAAAGTATAAGGAAAAGTCATGGCAAGAGCAAGCTACACACTATGATGACAAGTGCATTCACAAACTTGAACAATTATTCAATGCAATGGTGTCAGTACACATTTACTAACATTTCCACTGTGGAACTTCATTACATGTTATTTTAAATATTTAATAATTGTTTATATAAATTTCAGTCTCCGGTTTTTTTGTTTTTGTTTGTTTTGTTTTTTTAAGAGAAGACATGAAAAGAAATATTACAGCATACAAATATAATTTAGAAACTATTCTTAATGTATGCTGCCCCATTAAGAAAAACTGATTTATCAGTATTTCGTTTCATTTTATGCTCTTCGGTGTACGTACATACTAATGTATTGTAACAAAACAAAGAGTTAATGGAATATTCAATTCCAGGGTCTCATCAACAATGAAGTCAGCTTTCGTTAGGAGGCCTGGAGAATGAAAATTGTCTATAGTCTCACCGTAAGGAACACCTTGTCATTTGTCAAAAAGAAATCACAAACACCTATACCAAGGAGACCTAATAGGGAATTTAAAAAAATACCACACCCCCACTCCCCAAATGTTAGATTCCAGTGTGTTAAGCACTGCAGCACTTCACTCATACTCAGAGGAGACGAGAACAGAGGGAGATATATAAAGGTAATGATTGTTTTACTTAATGTACAGTATCATAAATACTGTGCCAAAAATTATACCCAAAAGAAGAATGAATTTGATGGGGCACAAACTGCTGAAAAAATACAAATAAAGCATTTCATGTTGAGTCTTTCATGTATGAAATAGTCACAATATATTTTCTACAGCTCGTACATAATTTAAGAACATTATACTTAAAGGAACACCAAAATCTGCTGATGAAATAAACATTCATTAATAAGATTAACTATGATTATTCAACTATATTAATAGATTTTAATGTCAATTTATTACAGCACTTTGTTACTGAATGCAGTTTCAGTGATACAAGATGACACGTAAGAACAATACCATACAGGGCGATGCAACTAAGTTTACGATACTAGTGATGACAGGTTGACTACAGCTGATAAATATTTATTTCATCAGAAGCTCTTTGTGGTTCTTAAACATGTCCTTCTCCAAAAATAGTCTGCTTTTGTGTATTGTTACACGTTATAAGAGCCCTATAAAACTACCATGAAGTGATTCAGTTATCTTATTCACATAACACACTTCTAACTGTGAAAAATTCTTATACTGGTACAAACACACAAACCTGTTGTTATAATCTGTGTATGTGCTGGAAAGCTTGCACCTTGCACAGCAGCAGACTGATGAATGATCTGAACTAGCTGATGATTGGTAGTCTGCAGAACAGCTGTACCGCCCTGCGACATCACTGCGGGAAACTGTTGTGCACCAGGTATTGCTAAGCCTGCTGGCAATGCCTGTAAATGCGATACAACTACATGGTGGAACTTTATTTGCTCGAGTTAGAAATTTCCTATCCTATTATATTATTACAATTACTTTTTCTCCAAATTTATGCAAGAATAAAAGTAAACAAAACTTCATGAAAATGAGATGTCACCGAATTATTGCTGGGCATAACAGCAGATCCAGTAGTAAAAGCTGTTTATTATCGAGTTTTGCACAAAATAAAGGAGTAGTGATGGCCTGAAAGGCTATGCCACCGGATACATAAAAACAACTAATGAGTAAGCGCTAGGCTAAAAAAATAAAACAGAAATAGTTATTTTCACACAACATACGAAATCACGAACCGTTGCTAGAACCTTATATGACAACTCTTGTGCTGCTTGTGTTAAAAACACTAACATGGAGAAAAGAAACAGAAATAGGAAAATAAATGCAGAAGATTACAGACACTAAAAAAGGTGCTTTACAGGGAAATCTGCCTTTGCACTTTGGGGAAAAAAAAAAAACTCTTTAAAGATATGCTATTTCCCCTTGATTTTGCAAAACATAGTAACACATTCATTTATTATGGCACACAAACAAAGCCTCAGAACGGATATACTTGAAATCTTTATGACTATCATAATGACAGCAAACGAAGTGCATGTGAAGAAGAAGAAGAAGAAAGATAATACATAAACTGAGGCTGATAGGTGGCTGTGGGGTTGCATATTGGATAGTGTTCCCAACAAAACCCAATCCATTCCCTTGCAAGTAACTGATAGGAGCTCTGAGAACATGCACTAGTGAAGAAACAGGAAATTATTGATTGCAGATGACATAATCAACAAACACTTTGTGATGTACATTTATTTTAATTGAAGGTAAACATTTTTAAGATAGTGAATAACTACTTTAGATACTTGTTCTATTAGTGAGATGGATGTCTTCATGACCTGTGATGCGAGTCAAACACACAGTGATTTCCACAAGAAGATGTTCATTATCTTTGCCTTTTTCAGAGAGTGTGACTCCTCAATCACATACACGTGGTGATCAGTCAATAAGAACAGTGAGGAACCAAGTGATACGACACATAGATATGGCTCAGAGCCTAATATGGAACAGTCAACAACATCCCAACAAAGGATATTGACATCTACATTCTCATAAGTGCTCCATATTCTTTCAACACAATATTTGGTAGAAACATATCTTATTTATTTATAATATGATCTTTTTCTGTACTGCCATCATAAAAGTACGGGGGAAGTGAAACAGAGAAATACACCACTATTTAAAAAATTGTCAAATCAAAGCCACGACTCACCTGATGTATAACAGGAGTTGGTGTTGTTGATCGAATAACAGGGCTGTGCACAGTGCGATGCTGGGGAGACGGAGATGGTGCTGGAGTGAGAGCCCCAGCTGGTGTAAGAGGCCCACTGCCACTAGTAGCTGGACCGACAGGACTGCTGTTCTTGGCACCGTGGGTCAACACCTGGCTGCCCGGGCAAGCCTGCAGGCTCGCAGACTGGGATATCAGAACAGGCTGCGGTGTCTGGAGATTGACAAATGATTGGACAGACGGTGGAGAACTCGCATTTTGCGGAGACTGCAAACTGTTGCCAGTAGCCGCAGACAGTCTCTGGGGTAAAACGACAGTTGAAGTTTGCTGGTGCACACTCCTGAAACCCTCTTTTACAGAATTCCCTACACTGTAGTTGCCAGCTGTCAGTGGGGCATTAATGTTAGAGCCCTGTACAGTCTTCAAGGATGGTGGCTGTAGTAGAGGTAAACTGGTGATAATGTCTTTCACCAAATTTGCCTGCGGGGCAGTTGCAGATAGGACAAAACCAGCTGTCGCTGTGGCAGCACTGTTTTGAGGAGACTGCAGCTGCACATGATATGGAGAAGGAGCAGGTGACGGAGGGTGCTGAGGTGCAGGTGATCTCCTCGGAAGTGGGCTCGGAGATGGAGTAGGGGGTGCGTGTGGTGACCTAGTAGGAATGGAGAACGGTGAACTCGGAGACGCAGTAGTGCTTTGAGGTACAGTCATTTGTGAGAGTGATAAATTTGCCGAAGTAAAGACTGTACCGGGTGGACCGACAAGTATATTGGAAACACCACTAGATCCGACAGGAATGTTCGAATTATTAAGTACTGTCGCTATGCTGGAGGATCCGGAAACATTTGAACTTGCAGAAACCGCTTGAGCGAGTGCTGGAGGTCCAACAGGGGCACCGGATGGCCCAGATGGCATTCTGGAACTCCCAATCTGAATACCAGAAGTTTCCAGGCACAAGTTGTTGGAAGAGTCACTAAAGGATATATTGGAAGAACTGATAACAGCTTCTGAATGCCCAAAAGCTATGCTGGAAGCTACAACTGCAATTCCCGAAGAACTGCTCGAACTCTTAACTGGTGTACAAATAAAACTTTGGGACTGTGAAGTGGAGACAACAGTCTGAGATGTAGGGCAACTAACAGAAATATTTGCCGGAAGTGCGTGTGGCGAATGTGAAATTGGAGTGAGGACAAAATGTTGCGTCGACACGGGGACTGGCGCAGCAACTGACCGAGAGAGGTTACTGTTGGCACCTGAAGCACCCTAAAAGAAAAAGAAATGAAATAATTCAATACATGAACTTCTGAATTTCCGTATTTTACACTATATTAGGATTTTCGACAAGTTGTGAAATGTCAATGGAAGCAGAAAAAGTTGAAGTAATGCACAAAAAATATCCTAACAAACATTCAAATAATCTGCTATAGCAGTAGAAACAATAAAAGCAAGTAACAAAGTCCTGCCCATTAATTTGTCTGGTAACAATTCAAAATAAAATTAAATGAAACATCACCTGCACACACAGTGTAAATTCAAAAATGGCTGAAAAATAGTCAGAAACAGGTATTAACACAAAAACAAATTCTCCAGTGTGTCCAAAAACCAACATATAAATTTATTTTACATCTTCCCATGAAAGCCACTCAACTATACAAATTATTTGTAAATACTGAGGCAAGCAATTTTAGTCAGTCACAAATACACTTTTATCTACAATTTGTCATAAAAAGTGAGGAATGATTTCAGCATTTCTCCCAGTCATTATATGAAGTGATTTTAACAGTAATTGTATTACATACTCATGACAGAAGATAAATAAATATCAAACAACTTCCTTCGAAGTCCTTAAATAATTCAGTCCACTACTGTGTTTTAACTATATAGAAGTTTCCATTTTCAAGTAACAAATGTTTTCTGGAAAATGAAATGGACAGTGCTTGCTTGTTAGCCAATATGCTCAGAAAGGCTATCTAAAGCAAAGAGCACACAAGAAAGAAGCAACTGAAATACCAAAATGAAAATAGTATTAATAACCTTTCAGTCAAACAGAATGTATGCATAGTGTAATATATACTTCCAGGATCTATCTTGTCATTCAAACACTATAAAGCATTAACTCAAGACAGCAGAAAGTTTACAACTCTTATGTCAGAAATAACTGCTAACAATGAATATATTCTCAAATATATTTCATAGCTTGTTTTGTTTTAGGGCGCAAAAACAACTCCATCATATGCACCCATGTCAAAAGTGTAGAACAAGAAGACAAAGAGAGGAGTTGAAAAAGATTGCACCTCAATCCCAATCAATGGAATAGACGACAGCTGAAAATGGGGACATGGAGAAAGGTCTATAAAATACGCCATAGAGAAACGGAGGTCCAGAACTAAAAATTAAATGACCTTCGTCATATAGCTACAATGGATAAAAAGTAAAATGTGGTCGACAGCCCGCTCGTTGTTTCCTAAAACAGCCGATAACTCAGAAAACAAACACATACGAGAACTTAAGTGGTTAAAAAAGGGTCATTCCGTCAGGAAATGGTGGACCGTCAAAAGTTGAGCACAATATTAAGCGATGGCAGAGCACCACTTAATGAATGGCGATGGCTAAAAAGACAGTGCCCAATACGCAATCTAATTAAAATGATCTACTCATTGCGAGAGGGCCGAGAGGAGGTTGTCTAAGCCGCTGCGAGAGGCATAATGACCCGGAGCTTGTTCCCGTGAAGGGAGGACCAGTGGTGATGCCAAAGTGACATCATCTATTAACACACATCAACACAGAGATCATCGGATGGAATGTAAGAACTAGCGGGCTGAGGTGCAAGGACTGCAGCCTTGGCAGCAGTGTCAGTGCCCTCGTTTCCTGCCAGACCAACATAACCAGGAACCCACATAAACATCACAATGACTTCAACAAGAGTGAGCAAATGACAGCTTTCCTGGAGCCGCTGCACTAAGGGATAGACTGTGTACAGCACACACAGGCTTTGGACACAGAGTCGGAGAACATGACGCAATTGAAAAGCCTGTGACTGTGGATGTACTGAGTGGCCTGATACAGAACAAAGAGCTCTGCTGTAAATACTGAGCAGTGTTCCAGAAGCCAATACCGAAAAACGTTGGCACCAATGATGAAGGCACACCCAACACCACAGTCAGTCCAAGAGCCATCATTGTATACAAAGGTACTATTGCGAAGTTCTATGTGAAGGTTGTGGAACTGAAGGGGATAGAATGAGGCTTGAGTAGTGTCCCTAGGAAGTGAATGAAGGCCAAGGTGAACACGGCCCACCACACAAAGCCAAGGTGGTGAAGGGTTTACACCCACTGGGAAAGTTGCAGGTAACATGAAGTTTAGCTGCCAGAGAAAGTGCTGAAAGCGAACTCCAGGAGGTAACAAAGAAGAGGGACCTGCCCCATAATGCCGATCAACAAGTCATAAAAGAAGGGGGCATAGGATGGGTGGCCATGCATGGCAGACAAACGGCACACATATCTGCTGAGGAGAAAGTCACAGCAGTAGAAAAGTGGTAGTTTTGGAGTTTCTGCATACAGACTCTCAACCAGGCTAGTGTAAAAGGTGCCAGTGGTCAAATGGATGACATGATGGTGGGTAGTATTGAGACGGCGTAAGAGGGACGGACATGCAGATGCGTAAACAAAACACCCATAGTCTAGTTTCGAACAGACAAGGGATCAGTACAAACAGAAGAGAGTGGTCCTTCTGCTCCCCACGAAGTAGCACAGAGGACACACAGGACAGTTAGGGACCGCATACAGTGGGCTGCCACGTAAAACACATGAGAGGACCAAGAAAGTTTCCTATCGAGTATGTGCCCCAGGGATTTTGTAGTTTCAACAAATGGAAGAGCAACAGGCCCAAGATGTAAAGACCGTGGACGAAGCCAATTGCACTGCCAGAAATTCATACAAATGGTTTTGTCACTGGAAAAACTAACGCCTTTGTCTATGCTCTAAGAGTAAAGATAATCGAGACATTGCTGAAGACGCCGTTCAAGGAGCCATGTCTTGCCCTGGGGTGGAGGATGGGGATGAAGTGAGAGCATAATCCAGCTTCCTCATAGTAAAGGCAGCATTGTAGCACTCACAATTCTGAGAAGAGAAGGATATCACGCAAGCCTCCTCTGCTCTTTGCAGATGGGGGAAGGCAGGGTGGGAGTGGCTCGAAATCTCCGCAAAATGGCAGCCCAAGGTGTCAGAGATAGCAATAGGCTCCATGATGACATCACCTGCAACTGTCAGGCAGGAAATTGGGGAATGGATCTTGGTCCCAGAGTGCCATCAGAAGTTCGCCCACATGACGGAAGAGGGAGTGGAACTGTTAAAAGTACTGGTGAATGAAATTCAGCTAGTTTTTTCACTGTCCCGAAGGATGCGATAAAACTGTTCACGCAACTTTTTATAATGAATGAAGTTTGCCATAGTAGGATGATGGTTAAAAACGCAGTGAACACGTCTCCGCGAGCGAATTGCGTCACAGCATGCCTCAGTTCCCCAAGGGACCAGGATACGGTGTGATAAAAAGGATGTGCGAGGAATGGAACATTCTGCGGTGGTAAGGATAATGTTTGTAAAATATTCTACCTTGTCATCACAATGGGGAAATGTTGTTCATCAAAGGTTGCCAGGGAGGAGTAAAGCCTCCAGTCAGCCTTAGTAAGCTGCCAGTTGGGTGTGGTAGGAGTCAGTAAATGGATAGCACATGGGGAATGGTCACTCAAGTATGCATCAGAGAGAAGGGACCATTCGATATGATGGGCAAGCTGGGCATATCAGAAAGACAAGTCCCAATGGAAATAGGTGTACGAGGAGTCGGAAAGGAACGTGGGTGCTCCAGTGTTAGGGCAGAAGAGGTTAAGTTGATTAAGAATGTCAGCCAAGAGGGCACCACTTGGACAGATTCTGACCCAAAGGGGATGATGCACATTAAAGTCACTGAGTAGCAGAAATGGGGGAGGTAGCTGCCCAACAAGCTGAAGGGAGTTTGCCTAGGTGACATCGAATGACGGAGGGACATAAATGGTACAGACGGAAAAAGTCAGGTGAGGAACGTAAAGGCAAACTGCAACAGCTTGAAGATAGGTAGTCAGAGAGATGGGTTGACTATCAACGTCATCCAGTATGAGCAGCATGACACCACCATGAGATGGAATGCCGACCTCTGGGGGAAAGGTCAAAACAGACCGGGAAGAAATGCGAGAGCTCAAAGCGGTTGTGAGGACACAATTTTGTTTCCTGAAGGCAGAGAACAAGTGGACGCTGCAATTCTAAGAGCAGCCATAAATCCTCTTTGTTGAACTGAAGACCGCAAATGTTCCACTGGAGGAGAGTCATGATGAGGAAAAACACGAAGGGGTGTCACCTTGATGGCTGATGAGTAGCAGCCTTCAGAAACTCGCTGATAAAGGGCATACAGGCAGGTGGCTCCTGCTCCATGTGATCTACATAAGCATCAGCATTCTCCTTCTGTCGGCCTATGGATAGCTTGTCAAATACTGAGTTTTGGTAATACAAGGTGTATAAGGGCCAGTAAAGTAGTTGTAGCCACAAGTCAAGACAGAATAAGACTATCACTGAACAAGGGTTTTGCAAACTTTCTAAAAATATGAGCTGACAAAGGCTTCAACAAACTTTATGACACATATGAGATGTCATATCATGCAACTGTTTACATTGAACACTTGCAAACGAAAACACCATCATCTGATTGACATTGTTCTTTGACAAGAAAATAATTGTTAGTGTCAATATTCACAGATTCAATTTCAGATACCTGCAAACATGCCCATGGATAATACACACCCACATGCATATGCATATTAACCCTTAATCATGAGCATTACTGAACAGTTACTGAACATTCACAATGTGCCGTGATTTCTTAGCTATGCAAGTTAAAAGGTATATGGCCAGCAGACCTCAAACAGTTCAAAATATGACAGTCATAGCTACAAGGAATAAAGTGGTGTTCACTTTGTGAAAGACTGATGTCTAACAGCGTGGCTGCAACAATGGGGGCATGGGATGTACTTGTCTTCCTATTATTTAAGAGAGAATGAGTCACCTGAACCTTAGTAGCAGAATGATGAATTTCACAATAACAGTTAAAATAACAGAACAAAAACAAAAATGATAAACTGAGGTAATCCTGCTACCCAGTTAACTACTGGGACAGACAGTAATCCTGAAATGCATAAAAATGTTACCCTCAAGTCATTTAAGGGAATCAGACACAACTGTAAATTTTTCAATATTTAACCCATTTATCTCCCTGGCGGTTGGTTGGTTGATTTGGGGGAAGGGGCCAAATAGTGAGGTCATCAGCCCCATCGGATTAGGGAAGGAAGTGGGCTGTGCCCTTTCAAACAACCATCCTGGCATTTTGCTGAATTGATAAGGAAATCACAGAAAACCTAAATCAGGATGGTTGAACGCAGGTTTGAACTATCGTCCTCCTGAATGCAAGTCCAGTGTGGTAACAATTGTGCCACCTCGCTAGGTTATCTCCATGGCACTTAAAAATTGCATAGTGACAGGCAACATAATTACTGCAACAAGTAATATCAGGTGTCCCACTCTTAAAGGGTCCCACGGAAAGTGTTATATAAATCTTAAAAAAAGGAGTTATGAAACCAAATTTGAAAATGACATACCGACCAGTGAGAGAGATAAAAGCGTAACCCGTTCTATACTTGGCTTTAGGGCCGCCAATGTAAAAGACGGCAGCACCCTAATACTAGCAAAGAACTGAAAAGAGCAGACACTGAAAGGTCAAGGGGGCAACTGAGACTTAGTGTCTTTGAAGTATATTGGTCCTAACTCATGGTCCGGGTGCCAGAAACGGGAGAGGGGGAGGATGGGGGTGCAAGTAAACACAACCCCACTCGAGAGCAGATGTATAAGGGTCGATACCCCCTGTATGCAAAAGGAAGATCAGGATGTTGTTCAATGGTGATTGGTATCATCAGAAATTGTCTGTGGAACTAGTCCGGAAGACACCAATGGCCATATGGTTGACTGGGTTTAACACACACACACACACACACACACACACACACACACACACACACACACCTTTTTTTTTGGCAGGGGGCAGAAGGGGCAGCAAATGTGGTACCATGTGCAATTTTATTTCAGATGAGTCATCATAACTTGAAGATAATTGCACTGAAGATAGCTACACAGTAGCTGAAATCAATCTGCAATAAACAGATTAACAATTTACAATTGGTGATGCCCTGCCTCCTGTCTCTGAGAGTCAGTGGCGCCACTTAGCCATAAACCTGGCAACAAAAGTCCAAGCAGGGCTGCACCAGCGCCTGGTACATGCTATAGTAACATAATACACACCTCAAGAGTTGTGCTCAAGAAGGCAGGAGTCATTAAGTAACAGTCAGATTATGTATCATCTGACAGTGAGTGGAATCACGGTCCATGGCTGTATTATGTGGACAGTATATCGTGCCAGTCGGCCACGACCGTGAACAAGCGAGAATTAGGTTGCCCGATGGGAAAGACGCGGTCCAGGGGAATAAGCCAAGCCTCCCTCTCGGAGGGCTGCCGTCCAAAGTCTGCATTCCTAGTGCTTCCATGAAAGCAGAACTGACATAACAGTTATAGGTATCGCCGATTTCTTTTGTTGTCGCGAGAGTCGTATTTGAATTGCTTTATGCACCAGGATTAGTCTCTTCACTCATTTCAAAATAAGAAAAGAAAACAAGCAATCCGCAATGCAAAGTAAATTGAAGTACACAAAGTATTTGATAGTGGCTACAGCGCAATGGTTTGCTGTAATTTGCATTGGTAGTTCAGGCCCAACCTCCACCAGTATCTTATGCAACAACAGTTCATAACACATTCTACCTAAAACTGCCAGGATATGGTGTCCACATAATATCATGAGACAAGGCAGGAGACTGAAGCCATTCCCAGTCAGTGAATGGTTAATTATATAATTATAATATTCTTCATGTGGGTATCATAATCGTATACTTGTTAAAGGACATTTTGAAATTTTCCACCTCTGATGTATCTCACAAGTATTCAATTTATTTTATGTAGCACAAATGACCAATTCTGGTCATACAGACCATTTTTAAGTGCAGTATGTCTCAAAGTGTTAGTGTTAAACAGCTGATATAGCTGATCTGAAAGTGGGCACATAACGGGCTAGCATCAGAATTAAAACCAGAAAGCTTACTGTGTTGTTGTTAAACAATGAAAGTGAGCATATATAGTGTCCTATAACGTGGAATTAGTTATAAAAATGTCTATTATTGGACACAGTAAGTTTCTGGTTTTAATTCTGACACTTGCACATTATGTACTCGCTTTCAGATTGGCTAGAGCCACCGTTTGATAACTACCCATCAACACCTACTACACTCGGAAATGGCCTGTGAGGCCAAAATATGTCTGTCATAAAAGATACAATAAACTAAATACTTGTGAAAAACAGTCGAGGTGGACAACTTAAAAATGACTTAAACATTATATAATTTGGCATACCGAGGGGCAGAGGAGAGGGGGATGTCTTCAATTCGCCGCTTACACATCTGGAAGGCAGCCTTGTAAGAAGAGGACACTGGCACTCTCACAAAATGGCTCACATTGCGTTCAGCAAGAGCTGACACATCAGTACAGATATCATCCTGAAGGAAGCGACCCAGTACTGTTGTGTGTCTTTGGCAGCCCAGAATAATATGGAGCTCGGCCCACACCAGGGACGAAAAGGCACACATTACCAGGGATAAGACATAGTTCTCCCAGCATTCCTCCTTACTGAATTTAATTAAGACAGCAAGCCTTAACATCAAGTCCCTAAAAGTAATAAGGGTAGTCTGCGAAGGATGTCACTTGAAATGTTCTTCAGCAATCCTGAACAGCTATAGCAATAGCTTTGGTCTACCATCCCACCAGTTGGCGATGGACAAAAAAGAATAGCAGTTCCAGTAGTGTTGGTGATCACTTCAAAGATGCGTTTCACAACCTCGTTGATGCAACCTGTTTTGTTTTGTTTTAGGGCGCAAAAACAACTGGGGTCATATGGGCCCAAGTCAAAACTATAGAGAGGAGTTAAACGATTATACATCAGTCCCAATGGACAGAATAGGAGACAGCTAAAAACAGGCACGTGGGGGGGGAAACACCACGCAGAAATGGAGGTCCAAAGCTAAAAATTAAATGGCCTTCGCCATATTGCCTCGGCGGATAAAAAGTAAAACGCGGTAGACAGCCCGCGCATCATTCGCTAAAACGGTTGATAAATCAGACGGCAAACCCCAGCTGGAACTTAAATTGTTAAGAAATGGGCATACCAGCAGGATGTGGTAGACAGGTAAAATTTGGACACAATGCAATCAAAGTGGTTCGGTAATGCCACTTAGCAAATGACGATGGCTAAAAAGGCAGTGCCCAATACGTAGCCAGCAGGAGGGCAGAGAGAAGGTCGTCCAAGGCGCTGGGAGAGGCTTAATGAGCCGAAGCTTATTCCCGTGAAGGGACGACCATTGGCAATGCCAAAGGACCACCACTCCTGACAGACGGCAACGCAGCAGAGATCATCAGAGGTACTCGTAGGCTGTTGTACGAGGACTGCAGCCTTGGCAGCTGCGTCAGCAGCCTCATTTCCTGGCAGACCAACATGACCAGGGACCCACAGAAACATGACACTGACCCCAGGAAGAGTGAGCAAGTGACAGTTTTCCTGGACCCGCCGCACTAAGGATGAGCAGTGTACAGCACACACAGACTTTGGTGGGCACTGAGTGAGTCTGAGCAGAGGACACAATTGGAAAGCCGATATCGAAAGACACGGGTGCCAATGACGAAGGCACAGCCCGACCCCATGGTCAGTCCGAGAGCCATCAGTGAAGAGAAAGGTACTATCGCGAAGCTGAGGAGAAAGTCACGGCAGTAGGACAGTGGAAGTTCAGTATACAGACTCTCAACCGTGATAGTGTAAAAGTCGCCTGTGGCCAAATGGATGCCATGATGGAGGATAGTGTGGAGATGGCGTAAGAGGTATGGATGTGCAGATGGATAAACAAAGCACCCACAGTCGAGTTTAGAATGGACAACGGACTGGTACAAACGGAGGAGGGTGGTTCAAATAGGCACCCCAGGAAGTACCATTGAGGACACACATGAGATTGGGGAACCGCATACAGCGGGCTGCCAGGGAAGACACATGGGAGGACAAAGAGTGTTTCCTATCGAGCATGAGTCCCAGAAATTGCGTAGTTTCAATGAACGGAAGGGCTACAGTCCCAAGATGTAGAGATGTTGGGTGAAACCATTTGCACCACCCGAAATTCATACAGACAGTTTTGTCATGGGAAAAGCGAAAGCCATTGTCAATGCTCCAGGAGTAAAGACGATCAAGGCAGCGCTGAAGACGCCACTCAGTGAGACAGGTCTGTGGAGAACTGAAATTGATGGCAAAATTGTCTACAAAAAGAGAGCCTGAGATGCCCGGTGGGGGACAGGTCATTATAGGGTTAATGGCGATAGCAAAGAGGACGACGCTGAGGACAGAACCCTGAAGCACAACATTTTCCTGGATAAAGGTATCTGACAAGGCAGAACCCACATGCACCTTGAAAACTTGATCTTGTAAAAATGCCCGAAGAAAACAGGGCAGGTGCCCACAGAAGGCCCATGTGTAAAGAGTACGGAGGGTACCAGTTCTCTATCAGGTGTCGTAGGCCTTCTCCAAATCGAAGAACATGGCCACAGACTGGGATTTCCGCAGAAAACCATTCATGGCATGTGTGGACAAAGTAATGAGATGGTCAACTGCAGAACGCTGTGCTTGAAATCCACATAGTGCAATCGTTAGTAGATGTCGAGACTCAAGCCACTAAACCAGCCGGGCATGAATCATACATTCCACCACCTTGTAAATGCAGCTGGTGAGAGAGATGGGGCAGTAGCCAGAAGAAAGGTTTTTGTCCTTGCCAGGCTAAGGTATGGGTATGATGGCATCATGCCAGCATCCAGGAAATGTGCCCTCTGCCCAGATGCGGTTGTATGTGTTAAGCAGAAGGTGCTTGTTCGCAAGAGAAAGGTGCTGCAACATCTGAATGTGGATGGCATCCAGCCCTGGGGCAGAGGACCAGGATGAATTGAGAGCATGATCGAGCTCCCTCATAGTGAAGACAGCATTGTACCACTCACGATTTGGAGAAGAGAAGGGTATCACCCAAGCCTCCTTCGCTCATTTCCGATGGAGGAAGGCAGGGTGATACTGCGAAGAGCTCGAAACTTCCAAAAAATGGTGGCCCAAGTGTTGGAGATAGCAATAGGGTCCACAATAACATCTTCTGCTACTGTCAGGCCAGAAATTGGGGAATGGATCTTGGTCCTAGAGAGGTGTCGGAGGTTGGCTCATGCAACAGAGTAAAGGGTGGAAGGTTGCCAGGGAGGAGTAAAGCTGCCAGTCAGTAAGCTGCCATTTGGACGTACATGTGGATGCAGTAGGAGTCAGTGAACGGAGAGCACACAGGAAATGGTTGCTGGAATAGATGTCAGAAAGAACAGACCACTCAAGACAATGGGCAAGCTGGGCAGTGCAAAAGGATAGGTCCAAATTGGAATAGGTGTGTGAGGAGTCGGAAAGGGAAGCGGATGATCCAGTGTTAAGGCAGAAGAGGTTGAGTTGGTTGCGAAGGTCAGCCAAGACAGCACCTCTCTGACAGGTCCTGGGGGAACCCCAGAGGAGATGATGCGCATTAAAGTCACCGAGTAGCAAAAACGGCGGAGGTAGCTGCCCAAAAAGCTGAAGGAAGTCTGCCCTGGTGACATCGAAGGATGCAGGTACATAAATGGTACAGAGGGAGAAAGTCAGGCGGGGAAGGGAAAGGTGAACTGCAACAGCTTGAAGATGGGTAGTCAGGTAGATTGGTTGGGTATGAAGGTCATCCCGTACAACTAGCATTACACTGCTATGAGACGGAAATCCAATCTCATGGGAAAGGTCAAAATGAATCAGTAAGTAATGTGAAAGCTCAAAGCGGCCATGAGGGCGCAATTTCATTTCCTGAAGGCAGAGTAGAAGGGGATGCTGTGATGATAAAAGCAGCCGTAAATCCTCTTTGGGCGACCAAACGCCGCGAACGTTCCATTGGAGGACAGTCATGAGAAGGAAGAGATGGAGGGGTGTCAACTCGGCAACCACCGAGTGACAGCTAGTGTAGAGTTGCTACTACTACAGGGTACAGGAGCAGGAAGATCCAGCTCCATGGGGTCCACAGAAGCATAGGCTTGCTTGTGAGGTCAGTCCGTGGAGTCCAACACTGAAAAATGATTGGCGATGTGCACCGGCGTGACAGAGGCCGGGCGGGCTAAGGTAGCACACGGCAACACTGCCGAACAGGATCGAAGAAGAACAGTTGGCGGAGGAGAAGAACAGTTGGCGGAGGAGAAGACCGTTTGCCTTTAGCGGACTTCTTTGAGCCTTTCTGGTTAGAGGATCACTCGGGTGTTGTTTGGCTGGAGGGACAGAGGAAGGCTGGAGGGACAGAGGAGGTCTTCACGGGAGTACTCCTCCTGTCATTTCCTGCCTATTGGTTGTGTAGTCATGGCTTTGCCCCTTTAGGCAAGAGTTTGACAGTTTGTTGCACAGTGGGACAGGGGGATGGCGATGCTACCTTGACACTGGGCGATTTCACAACCTCCGAGCCGAATTTGAGGGCGCATGTCTGCATGGCCATGGCCTTCATGGAGCGAGGGGTAACAAGAACAGAACTATATGTACCAGACGGGAGAACACAGGGTTTGCGACTAGCCAGTAACTTGCGAGCTACTGGGTGTGGCACTTTTTCCTTTACCCGAACCTCTTTGACAGCCCACTCAGCTAGCTAGATACACGGGACAATCCCGAGAGAAGGCGGCATGGCTGCCATTGCAGTTGATATAGCGGGGAGGAGGAGGTGGACAATTGCACTCGTGTGCATCCCTGCCACAGGTTGCGCATTTGGCAGGGTGTCGACAAGATGTTCTAGTGTGGTTAAAAAACGATGACATTGGTAGCAACACATTGGGTTCAGAATGTACGGCCGGACTGTAATAATTTCATACCCTGCTTTGAGCTTGGACACCAGCACCATCCTATCAAAGGTGAGGAAAAGAGTGTGGGTGAGCGCTAAGGAGGAATCTACCTTTTTCATCACATGATAGATGGCAATGAAATCCTGATCGGAGAGGTAAAATTGTATTTCGGCCTCAGTTAGACCGTCAAGCAGCCTGGTGTAAATTACACCATGGGAAGAACTCAAAGTTCTGTGGGCCTCAACACGAACAGGTAGCTGTGCAGAAGCCAGGCAGCAAGCAGGTGTTGCGTTTGGGAATCAGAAGCCATCTCCAGAAGCAAAGTGCCATTCCGTAAACAACAGCAGGATTTCACAATGCCAGGACCTGCATCAACATCTTTCTGAATAATAAACAGATTGCCTGTAGCGGAGGACTGACTGTCTTCAGTACGAGAGACCACAAGGAACCGTGGTGCAGTAGGAAGGGTCTTCGAGTCAATAACCTCATTACGTTTACATTTTGTAGACTTCGATTGGGAAGATGAGTGACTCATTGCGAGAAAATTCCCCACAATTGCCAGCGTCTCTATCCGTCTAACTGGGGGCTCCCTTCACAAGGGGGCACACCCACCTTAGGTGACTGTTCACATCTCAGGTCACACCTCCTGAACATCTGACAGAGGGACCAATTGGCATTTGCGAAGGTTGCAGCTCAGGCAATCACCCCTCCATGGGCCTGGTCTGTACCAGGGGGTATGTGTGAACCCTACCTGTTGACACAGGGCTGGGAATTACACGTTATCCAGTCACCTGTTACACGCTAGACGTGTGGGCCGGCCTTCAGGAGTGCACAGGGAGGAAGAAGAAAAAAGGAGATCCTCAAACGCCGAAACGGAGGAAAGAGTGGAGACGGGAAACAAAGAAAGTAAAAGGGAGCCAAAAATAAAGGTGAGACTGTTCGTACATCAGCGACAGAAAGCAGAACATTCCCAATAAATCCCCAAGCGTGGTCCCCAAGGGAGGGGAAAAAGAATAGGAAGAGGATAGACATGCACCACGGAAGGGAAAAATGCTGCAACGCCTGGGATCCCATGGCAGTCAAGCACAAACCTGCCAGAGTGGTGAGCCCCCTGGGAGGGTCGATGCAATCTGACAGAGTTGGGGTGAGAAGATAACAGCAAAGGCATACAACTTGCAGTTGGCTCTTCAAAGCACCCAATGTGGTAGTCTTTCCATCTGGCGGCAACAAGAAAGCGACAGGATAATTGGAAAGTGGCCATTGTCACAAATATCGTCATTGGGGTGGTGGTAGTGTTGTGTGGGTGCACTGAAGTTCCCAAGCAGTAAAAAAGGGGAGGGGGAGGAAGTGGTTGGATTAAGGTGTAATGTGGTCAACTCAATGTAGGTTGCCCACCTGGACTTAAAAAAAAAAAAAGTTTCAATTGATGATCACCTATCTCAGTTGCATCAGCACCACAACTGCTTCCAACGTGGAATGCAGCAGAAGCCACTCGCTGATGACATCTGTGCGGACCAATATACAGATCCCTCTAGAAGCCCTCTCGAGGCAAGCACAGTCCTGACACAATGGAAGATTACCACAGAGCACTAGATGTCAGGGGGCTCAACCAAAAGTGTACATAATGACCCCATCAGTCAAGTTGACTACCACATTGACTTTGAACTACTTATAAGAGTCTATACACATACTGTGCACATGCGATCATTAACATTGCATGCAGTAGGCACTATTACAAGTATTCTTCGCCAGTCAATCCATGTTAAAGAGAAAAATCTGGAAAATGGTCACTCTAAGAAGAGACCCAAAAATTACTACATCAAAAAGATGATATACAGTAAATGAATGAATATTGCTAGAAAGGAAAGCAGAAACTAGGGGACATCAAAGGCTGCCAAAACGAGAAAGACAGTCAGAGAAAGAATGATACAGATGAAATACTATAGCACAGTAAGGGCTGAAATAGCTTGGGGCTTCATCCTCATCATACACGTGCTCACGAAGGAGATGTGAGCTCCCTGAAGGGAAGCAGGCTGTGAAACGTTATATCAAAGAAGGAGAAAATTCTCACTAAATGTTCTTTACAAATGCTAAATACAAAAAAAAATAAGGAAAGAACTATTAAAAAAATTAAACTGCCAAAATACATTGGAAATCTGAATCAAGAACAAAATTAGAGCTAGTGCTCAAAGAAACAATATAAGAAAGTATTCATTTATGAGTGAAACAAATAGTGTGTGAAATAGACTGCCTGCAAAAACCCCACTTCTACTCCCAATGACAATATGTAACATTTAAAACAGACCTGCGAACCCTTTGTCACGCGTAACTTGGGGACTCTTTAATTTGGGCACAATAAGCTTGATAGGCAATGACAGAATCATCTATTTTTAAGATTCACAATTTAAGTGCCCTAAATGTAATCAGTGACTTTCATGGGGTTGCGTAGAAAGAGAACATACGAAACTGGGTAAAAATAAATAAATAGCAAATGCAATAAAACAGAAAGGACCGAAATTTTTAAGTCGCTACCAAACAGTTGTAGTTTCAATACATGCCTTTTATTAATCAGGAAAATTACGCAAAAAATTTCAGTTTTAGGGTACTTATAAGCTACTGGTATCTTTAGCACTAACTTAGCAGTAAGAGAAAACTGGATTAGTGCACAGAGAAGCAAATCTGGCAGACCATATTTGCATGGAACATGCACATCACATTGCGAAATTTTCTACATTCATTGTTTGACATCCTTCTGAGACTTGTTTCTGTCATGCAGGTGTTGCATCTACATCCTTTGGGATGGGAGAGAGTTGGCGATTTCTCTTGTTCTTCAATGAGGAGAAATATTTTCAACCAGCTTTGCAGGATACAGGGTATTCCAACCCTTTCCAATCTTCTTTAGCATAACTCTCCAAGAACCAGTTAATGAGCCAACATTTTTATATACACTCTTCTATGCAGTTTATACAGTTGCCTTCCAAGATGAATAACCTGGGGATTGATACCATCACATTCAACATTGTGAAAAAGATCATTAGGCAGCTCTTGGTGTTTCAGTTCATGTTGTAACACGTGATCTGTAGTATCAACGTCACCTTTTGTTGAACTTTCTCCTTCCATATTTGGAATCAATGGCATCATAATTATGAATTGAAGATACACAAATTAAATTTTTGTTTTCATGCAGTATTCTCTTTCCCCTTTTATAGCAATTAAATGTGACAGCAATTATCTTTCATTTTGTTTCCTGATGGCTATATAACATACAACAGAAACTTTGGTCTCACGTAACCGTTGAGCTCCAAATCAGAAAAACAGTTAGCAGAAGTGGTATTGGGATTGGGTCCAAGTGTGGTAGGCTTACACGTTCCCTGTGTATGTTGACTGTGTGAATCCTCTAAGTGTCAATTAAAACAACAAGTTTTATTTCATATTTGTTTGTTTTTTAGGATACATGCTACTGAAAAACACATTTACTGTTAATCCTTGATACAATAGGTCCTCTAACAATTTTCCACAAACCTTTCCGAACACATTACAAATCGGAGCAAAGGAGTCAAATTCTTTCCTTTGAGCTTTGGTTGTTAGGTCTTCGAAACAAAGGAAACATATCAGGGTCTTAAACCATTTGAGATTCTTCACGAGGATGAATTTTTCCATGCTGTTGCCTTCAATACCCCAAAATTCATCCAGACTTTTGACACACTGTGCCGCCCTGCTAGGTACAATGAGCCAATAGAAGGCCTTACATCAATGACATGTTGAACTAATGTCCCTCCCTCTGTATAAATCATCTTCAATAGTGTCCATGTAGCGGTTCTTGTATCTGACAATCATATCAAGTATGTCATCAGTGAATAAATTATTCCAACATTCAACTGCAGTTTGAGCATTCTTAGCATTTCTCACACCTCCATGAAGGCAAGTGCTGATGCTTTGAGAGCCCATGCAATGTCTTTAGCCAGCTGGCTCATTCGTCAACACAGCCATATTAAATTTTCCGAAATGAAAGTTTCTTGTTTTGTTGTCACTTTCTTGATCTTTATCAGTCCCCTAAACATCTCGTGCCGATACAGAATTGCCTTTACTTTCTTCCACCTCATCTTGTGGATCGATGTCACTCTCCTCCCTCAAATCCTCAGACACAGACAGAGAGGGTCTTCTTCACTGCACAACAGCAAGTCCTGTATGTCTTTGAGATGACATAGGTTTCACTGATAGTGGCAATTCCAAGCCATATCTGCACAAAATATTGAGCATAAAAGAGAGAATATCAGAATAATTACGTATTCGAGTGCAAACTGCATGACCGGTCAAATTCAAAATACTATATATTTCCACAAATTATTCACAAGCCTCACATTACACTTCGATTAAATGAGCAAACCTACAATTCTCACAAAAAAGAAGATAAAATACAAAGTTCTTCAAATGGAAGATCTTTGGACACAATCAGCTCGAGAGGCCATGACAAGGGTCATGTGAAAACTAATGGAGGGGGTTGTAAAGAGCACCTGAAGATAGGAAAGTACTAGCAGGGGGAAAATCTCATGCAGTCTGAGAGAGGGGAGGGGAAGAAAAACATGTCAGCTGCATATAAAACATTGTTCTCTGTAATAATTTCCTCTCCTCCATCTCCTTTCTTTCTCACATGTGTACCATGTAACACTTGTGTCAATAGATCAGTAACAAAAGGCCACTGGGATGATCTTTCAACTGCAAAGATAAAACAAAACAAAATAAAATAAAATAAATAAGAAAACACACTCACTTCATCTGCCACATACTCACTGAAAGTTAAAGATGTATGCTTTCTAAGCTTCCTCGTAATCTGAGCAACAAGCAAAGATTCCCACTCACAGCAGCGGTCACAAAAATATGCACCGAGCATATGCGAACAGAACTGAAAAAGATATGTTCTGCTTCTGGTTCTTTAAACCAAAACACAACAAAAACTGGACAAGTTACCTGGAGAGCTTACCATTTGAGAGCATTACTCAAAATGCCCCACAGATTCTATGGAATGCTAGTAACTTGATACAAGAGGAAATCAAAAGTTTTAATTACCACCTAAAAGAGTTTAATAGTTAATCTTTTGTGGGTACACATCTGCAGGCCAGGTACACAATGAAACTCCCACACTACAGTGCCCAAACAAACAGGTACAGTCCATCAGCAGTTTGTGCAATTTTGTGGTGTGGGAATTTCTCCATGTACTACGACTGCAGACAAGTACCTGTCTATAACTTTATTTATGACTACCCCTCGTAATTATTACTATGAAAAAGCATCTACGTCTCTACTAACGCACCAACTAAATAATAGTAATAGGGAAAACAATCTGTCATCTGACTATAACATTCTGAAGGAATTGTTTAATCTGTCACAATAAATGATATTGATAAAATTATAGGAGATTTCAAACAAAATTACAAGTGTACATGGTCACGACAATGTTTCATTTGAGGCTTTCTCAATGTCGTGAATAATGTAGTCTCTCAGGGATCGCATTGGATGGTGATGTCTATTATTACTGAAAGATCCCAGCGCAGTGTCAAATGTCTTACAAAGGAACTTCATCAACTAGACCTCGTATTTTCTTGACAAAAAAACACAAGAGGTAAATATCAACCCCAGCAATCTTATCTCAAGTGAACATTTGGGCCATTATACAGATACTACACAGGTACGCCCCTCTCAACGTACAGCTTCTAAGCACTCGCATGTTCGGGTTGTTTGTCACATGCCCATCCTCACTGTGGCCTGTAATGTCAGAACGCAAAGTACTGCATGTGGAGTTTAGCAAGAAGTTTGTGTTTGTGATGTCGGTGAACCCACAAGCCGTTGTGCGACTCCTCCGGAAGCAGTATGGAATGATGGTTTAACTGCAACAATTACATGTCAAAGAACCAGAACTCTTGAAGGTCATGACCAGTAAGCAGCAATATTCGCTTTTTGGACGAACTTCTATTCAAGGTAAACAAAAGCACATGACATTTTCTTTATGCTTTTCCTTATATCTTTCAACTTTGTTGCAGATATGATAGACAACTACACGGACCTCCGGACAAAGACACGCTAATACAGGATTGCCACAAGTTTCCCTAAGCGGAATTCCCTGATATTTCCCTATTTTCCAAACAAGTTTTAGCATCTCAAGGATAAGCTAAGACGTAATTTGAAAATCTGTCTTTGCAGCTATGGTACCAGACACCATAGCGCAAATGAGGAAAAAAAAAAAACAGCGTTTTCTGATGTGAGCAAAAATATAAGTAATACCATGAACGTCTTTTGTAATGAAGCAAGCCAAATGGTATGTGTGTTTCATTGACCACTGATAATTTGTTTCAACAAAACGAAACACATTTAGTGACAAAAATGTGCATTTCTTTGGAGTCGCAATACAGATTTAAAATACTTTCACTGATTTCAGAAATAACCTTAGCAGAAAGTAGGCCTCTTGAAAGAAGTGTACAAGGCAGGGAAGAATTATGTAATATGTTGGTTCCACTATGTTCGTTATTGTTGGTTACTATCCTCTGAGTTATATCTTATTATTTTACAGGTTCAAATGGTTCAAATGGCTCTGGGCACTACGGGACTCAACTGCTGAGGTCATTAGTCCCCTAGAACTTAGAACTAGTTAAACCTAACTAACCTAAGGACATCACAAACATCCATGCCCGAGGCAGGATTCGAACCTGCGACCGTAGCGGACTTGCGGTTCCAGACTGCAGCGCCTTTAACCGCACGGCCACTTCGGCCGGGCATTTTTACAGGTATTGTGTGATTTTTGTTTTGACAAATACTTGGGTACATAGCATACAAACTGTCAGCGACTGACCCAATTTTCTTCTGCTTATCGTCCATACTCTCTAACATATTAACTACTTTTGAAGTGCCAAAATGTACTAGAACAAATAAAATGTCTATAAAATGCCACACTGTACAACATACTTGCGGTTAAGTCGCAATTCCTGAAATCCACTGCCCATGGCCTCTGGCCTGCCAAGGAGCACCACAGTCCTGGGTCCACGGATAAACTATGAAAATCCGCTGCATTACACCACACACAAACAGACCCGGGCTGCGGGCAGATTGGTGAGACTAGATCCGACAGGCAGCGCCTGCACATTAGTGGGAACCGAATGGCTTCAGATTGGCAGAACCGACCCATTACAGATACCCGCAGAAACAGCCAGCTTGTGGTTTTGGTCCGTTTTGGAAATCCACTTGTGTGGCCAACTATTCACAAGTCACCGACAGCATGTCGATGAAATGAGACAGCGATGATCAATCCATAAAACAGGTAACTTGTTTAAATACTCTGAGAATCAATACTAATGAAGATAGGCAGCAACTCACTGTAAAGATGATCGCTGAGCCGCAGCCAGGCACGTAGAAAAAACCATCACACTCTCACAACAAAATTTTCAGCCAAAGCTTTTGATATAAAACAAGAGCACACACACAATCACTCAGACACAACTCATCCACACATGACTGCCATCTCTGGCCAGTGTGTCAACAATCTCTGAGAATCAGATCCAAACAAACCACTCATGCCTCCCTGCCTCTCATCAGCAGCTGCTAGGCTGGCGGCAAGAAGCTGTGGCAGCACTGACTGCAAGCCAAGATGAGTGGTAGGAAGGGGAGAAGTAATAAGAATGAGGGAGTAGGCGCACGTACTCAGTTGCACCCAGCCAGCGACAATGCATGACACCTCAGTAAACAAACCATTTCATCTACCGAGACACACATGAAATTTTCCCAGTGTTTCTTTTTTTTCAAATTTTTCTAATATTTTTCTCTGATGTGTTTGAAATTCCCTAATTTCCAGAACCTGTAGCAACCCAGTAAATATAGAAGAAAATAGTTGGTTGACGTTCAGTGCATGTATACAAATGGAAGACGATGGTGATAATGAAGCTGCCATTTCACCATAGTCACACTCGTCGAACATTTTCATTGTTTCGAAGGGGTTGGGACGTGCAACTGGGGATGTCAGTGATGGTGAAGGCTGCTTTGACAATATAAAATCCTTGCATACGACTTTGCCCATGTCTGTAACAGAGCAATATATGAAGCGGGCCACTGCCTTATGGAAAAGTGGAAATAAGAGGACTCCATCTTTGAAGACCATCAAGAAGAACTTTAAATTATTAAAACAGAAAAGGGATCTGTATGTTTAGAATAGATACTCTGGTACCGCGCACCGTGGAATTTGAATCCGCACCAGACGTCATGGGCTTCGAAGAGCCATAGAGGTCTCTGCACCATCACGCAGTAAGCTGTGGCAGCGCACGCCTCTTGGCCCACTTTTAGTGTGAGGGCGCCACAGTGGAACACGTGGTCCCAGCAGCCAATAGCGGCGCCCCCGATAGTGTACATAAGCACCTGCCTCGCGCTCAGCCAGCAAGTCTAATCTCGCGTACGTTGGTTTACACCTCGCTTCGCGCTAGACAGTTTACTTCCTTGTTCTGTGTACGAGTGGACGTGTTTGTTTCCTTGTGACTCAGTTGTTCAATCTTGTTGTATTCGTTCTGTCCTTCGTTGGTTGTGTCCATCCTCTCCTGTTGTGTTGTTGTTCACAGGCCTCTCCGGAGGTCCCACCATGCTTTCCGTCATTGCTACACCGCGACCATCCTGGCCGCAGTTACAACAAATACATTGAAAACCATGGTATACATTGTCAAAAGCTTGTAAAATAAAATACTATCTGTTTAGATAAATGTAACAATGCATACTGTGACATTAATGAACAGTAGTGGGGCATTCAAGCTACAATGGAGGTCAACCTAAATAACTTCAATGCCTCTGGTTTAAATGCATCTGCTGGGTGGATTTACACCTTCAAGAAGAAATATTGTATTGTGTCATGAAAGATAACGATGTTACACCAACATAAAAGCTACGTTAACGAAACAGCCGTAATTACTGTCTGTGAAAAAATTTGTTGCCGAGACCAGAGCTGTTATGGAAGTGGACAGCAAAGAGAATGTTTACAATATGGATCAGAGTGGGTATGATTTAGAAATGACATCAGGTCAAACTCTTGTGAAAAAAGGAACAAAAGATGTCTACATCTACATATATAATCCGCTAGCCACCAAGCGGTGTGTGGCGGGAGGCAAAATTTGCACTGAAGTCATATTTCCCCCTCTCTGTTCCATTCGCGGATCGCACAAGGGAAAAATGATTGTCTGAACGTCTCAGTATGAGCTCTTATTTCCCTTATCTTTGAATGATGATCATTACGTGATTTGATAGTTGGTGGTAATAATATATGCTCTACATCTTCGATAAAGACTGGATTTCGGAATTTAGTGAGCAGTCCCTTCTGTTTAGCGCGTCGTCAATCTGCAAGTGTGTCCCACTTCAAACTTTCCATGATATTTGTAACGCTCTCAAGATGGCTAAATGTACCAGTCACGAATCTTGCCGCTCTTCTTTAGACCTTCTCGATTTCTTGAATCAGACACAACTGGTAAGGGTCCCATACAGATGAACAATGCTCTAAGACTGGACAAACTAATGTATTGTAAGCTATATCCTTTGTTGAAGGACTGCATCGCTTCAGGATTCTACCAATAAACCGCTATCTAGAGTTCGCCTTACCCATTACTTGTGTAATCTGATCATTCCAGTTGAGATCATTTCGAATAGTCACACCCAGATACTTGACTGATGTTACCGCTTCCAAATACTGATCATTTATTTTGTACTCATACATTAATGGGGATTTTCGCCTTGTTATACGCAGTAGGTAACACTTACTAATATTGAGAGATAACTGCCAGTCATTACACCACACATTTATTTTCTGCAAGTCCTCATTGATTTGTTCACAACTTTTGTCTGATACTACTTTCCTGTACACTACAGCATCATCAGCAAACAGTCTAAGGCCGCTGTCAATACCATCAACCAGATCGTTTTTGTAAATCAAGCAGAGGACCTATTACACTGCCCTGGGGCACACCTGAAGTTACACTTGTGCCTGTTGAAGATACCCCATTCAGGACGACATACTGCTCCCTGTCTGTTACAAAACTTTCTATCCAACCGCGTATGTCACTGGATAGACTGTAAGTATGCACATTTTGTAACAAGCAACAGTGCGGAACTGAGTTGAACGCCTTTCAAAAGTCGAGAAATATGGCATCAACCTGGGAGCCGGTATCTAGAGCCTGTTGTATATCATGCACAAAGAGGGATAGCTGTGTCTCGCATGACCACTGTTTCCTAAAACCGTGCTGGTTTCTGCAGATGAGCTTCTCAGAGTCTAGAAAGGTCATTATCTCTGAACACAAAATATGTTCCATGATTCTACAACAAATTGATGTCAGTGAAATTGGCCGGTAATTACGTGCATCCGATTTTCTACCCTTTTTATAGATTGATATGACTTGGGCCTTCTTCCAGTCCTGTGGAACTTTCCGCCGTTCCAATGATCTCTGATAGATGATGGATAAGAATGGTGCTATATTTGTAGCAGAGTCAACATCACAGTCATGCAGTTCATCAGTAATAGGACTCATAGTTACACAATAATGCCAACGATACCGGCAAATGAACACTCAATCACCACTGATTATTGTTTTAAAAGACCCAACCGGACTGTTTGGGTTGCATGTCAAACAAGTTTGTTTCACATGGACAACACTGTCGTCACCTCACTTTCTGGGAACGAGAACAAGGAATTCTTATAGAAGGGATGAGAAGAGGTGTTTTATGAAATCATCTAAGGCGATAATAAATCAGTTTTAACAGTCGACTCGTTTTCTGGTTGCAAAAGTTTATCAGTGCATGGAGGACATGGAGCAGAAGACATCGTCACTTCTGTATTGACAATATCATTAGATGGCACAAGATACTACCAACCGCTAGATGTAATTGGCTCCCGTGTATTCAAGGGCCTTGTCCGGGCATTTAGCAATTTGGTATGACTTCTGGGTGTCAATGTAAATTTCAGTCTGCAGAAAACCATCCTGCAAATGATATTCACTTCTTCACAGGCAGTGCAAAAAATTGATACAGAAACAATATCCAAGCTGTATGCATCTATCCAGTGATTAATCACAGTTGTACGATTTGCGCATATACACAATTTGCTTGAGATGATCCAGCACCATGTCAGCCATTTTCAATAAATGGTTTCCATATTTTGTTAACCATCTGTGAGCAGTTATGACAAAACTATACTCCCAAGTTGCGTAAATTTCCAATAAAATTGATGTTTAAGCCCAAGGTACTACACAAACAGTTTCAAAATTTGTGCTCTAAATAATTATTAATTTCATTAATAATATCTAGCAAAGGGTGAATGAAATAACTTACCCCTGCAGCTGCAATTCCCAAAAATGACTCGAGAGCTGTTGGATCACTGAAAAAAGATAAAAATAATAATTACACTAACATGTATTTAATTTGTTTTGTGATTACAAACAAATATTGTACAAATAACCAACACAAACTCGTACATACACTCTGAAATAGCGCGCTATGAAGGAATTATCTGAATGGGACGGAAATCGGCAGGTGTGGTTTACATGTACAGACAAACAAACGATTACAATTACAGAAAAATTGAACTGGATGATTTATTCAAAAGAAAGAGCTTCACAAATTGAGCTACTCAGTAATGTGTAGGTCAACCTCGTGCCGTTACGCAAGGAGTTATTTGGCTTGGCATTAACTGTTAAGAGCTGTTTGACGTTTCCTGAGGGATATAGTGCCAAATTCTGGCCAATTGGTGCATTATATTGTCAAGATCGCAAGCTGGTTGGGGGGCCCTGCCCGTAACACTCCAAATATTATTGATTGGGGAGAGATCCGGCCAAGTCAGGGTTTGACAACCATGAAGACTAGCAGTAGAAATTTTTGCCATGTGCAGGCTGGTCTTATCTTGCTGAAAAGAAAGCCCTGGATGGCCTGCTATAATGGGCAACAAAACGGGGTGTAGAAAACCATTGATGTATCACTGTGCTGTCAAGAGCGCCACAGATGACAACCAAAGTGGTCCTGCTATGAAAAGAAATGGCATCCCAGACCATCATTCCTGGTTATCGGGCTGTATGGCGGGCGACAGTCAGCTTGATACCCACTGCTGTCCGGGACATCTCCAGACATGTCTTTGGCCTGGAATCGCGTTGACTGGCATTGAAATGTCTTCAGTGATGAGTCCAACTTTGAACTGAGCCCTATAGGCCTAGATATGTGTCTGGTGTGCAACAGACCGCTGTGGGTTACAAACCTGACTGTCGCTGTACGGCCCAATAACTTGGACTGATGGTCTGGGGTGCCAGTTCTTTTCATAGCAGTACCCCTTTGTGGTCGGCACAATATTGTCATGAGCATCTATGGAAAATGGTTCTACATCTATACTTTGCAAGCCACCTAATGGTGTCTGGCAGAGGGTACTTTGTATAACACTGTTTCTTTCCCCCTTTCCTGTTCCAGTCACTGACAGTTTGTGGGAAGAATGATTGCTGGTAAGCCTTCATGTGGGCTCAAATGTCAAATTTTATCTTCACAGTCTTTTGGAAGCTTAACTAGGACGAGGCAATATATTTGTTGACTCTTCTAGTAACGTATGATCACAGAATGTTCTACAGTAACCAAAACTGCAATGCAGAATGCCTTTCCTCCAGCATCTGCCACTGGATCTGAGTGATCATCTCTGTGACACTTTCATACTTACAAAATGCACCTGTAACAAGGAAAACTGCACTTCTTGGGATCTTCTCTATTTCCTCTATCATTCCTATCTGGTATGGATCCTGTACTGACAAATATGCAATTATTGTTCGAACAAGGATTTTGGAAGCTACCTCCTTTGTTGATGGACATTTCCTCAGGATTCGTCCAATGAATCTCAGTCTGGCATCTGCCTTTCCTGTGATTAATTTTATGTGGTCGTTCTACTTTAAATCACTCTGTACGCGTACTCCTAGGTATTTTATGGAAGTAAATGCTTCAAGTGATTGTTCTGAAATTTTGTAATCGCACAATAATGGGTCTTTCTGTCTACGTACACACAATATGTAACATTTTTTGAGAGTCTCCATGCACTTGTCAGGTCTTCATGCACTTAGCTACAATTATCTACCAATGCAACTACTCTGTATATAAGAGCATCATCCATGAAAAACCTCCTGGAATTTCCTACACTTTCTACTATGTAATTTGTGAAAAGTAATGGGCATGTAACACTCCCTTGGGGTACACTTATGTCTGAAGCCTTCCCTTCATTCAGAATTCCATACTGTCTCTCTTCAATCCAGTCACACAGCTGGTCTGATATTCCACACATTTTGTCCATTATGCAGCAGCGAGGAATTGTATCAAATGTTTCCCCGAAGTCAAGCAACATGGCCTCTACCTGGGCACCAGTATCTGCAGCTTTCTGGGTCTCGTGGGTGAACAGAGTGAGGTGGGTTTTACATTATTTTTGGAGCCCATGTTGATTCCTACAGAGGAGACAAAACATGCTCAAAAATTCTACAACAGAATGATGTCAGAGATATAGGCCTATAGTTTTGTGCATCTTTTCGACAACCCTTCTCGAAAACAGAAATGACCTGTGCTTTTCTCCTACCATCAGGAACAGTTCACTTCTCCAGGGACCTACAGTACACTCCTATTAAAAAAGGGCAAGTTCTTTTGCTTACTCTTTGCAGAATCATATTGGTATCCCCTCAGGTGCGGTGGCCTTGCATCTGTTGAGCTATTTCAGTTGCTTTTATATCCCACGGTCATTTATTTCGGTGTCAGCCACTTTCTTGTTTGTGTGACAATTTGAATGAGGCACAATAGTGTGATCCTCTTCTGTGAAAAAAGTTTGGGAAAAGACATTTAGTATTTTGGCCTTTTCTACATCATTCTCCATTATAGTCACAGAGTGTCAGGGCAGATGGCTTTTGACCCATTTATTGGTTTAACGTAAAACCAAAAATTTTTTGGATTTTCTGTCAAGTTAATAGACAGAACTTTACTTTCAAATTCGGTGAACGCTTCACGTATGGTTCCCCTTAATTTGTTTACTTTTTGTTTGCCTGTAATACTTTGGTTACATTTAAATTTGCAGGTGAAGCTCTCTCTGCTTTTGTAGCAGCTTTCTAACACAGGTGTCAAACCACAATGAGTCTTTTCTATCCCTTACAACTTGGTCGTCCACACCTCATCGCAGGACGCTCTGTAAAGCATGATCTCTCTCTCTCTCTCTCTCTCTCTCTCTCTCTCTCTCTCTCTGTGTGTGTGTGTGTGTGTGTGTGTGTGTGTGTGTGTGTGTGTGTGTGTGTGTGTGTGTGTGTGTGTGTGTGTGTGTGTGCACACATGCGTGAGCGAGTGCACGGGCATGTGTCATATAAATGAGACTCCACCTTGCTTGAAGAGTTTCAGACAAATGCTAACTCAAAATGAACTAACACACAAAGGTATGTGAGCCGTATTGGTGCTAAACTTTACAGCAGACTGCCAGTCTACAACAGAAATTTGCAACATGAAAATAAATGAAGGCAAAATTTAAAAGAATTTCTACTCTAACAATGCTTTTACTTGTAAGTGACTATGTTGACCACTAATAATTTTTCTAATAATGTTTATATTAAGCCAAAACTGGGAAGACTGTTTTTTGGTCCTTAATGTCATCATTATATTAAATATAACAGACAGTTGTTGTCTAGTCTGCAGGTCATGGTCTCACAGTCGCGTTCTCCCTTCCCGAGCACGGGGTCCCGGGTTTGATTTCTGGTGGGGTCAGGGATTTTCACCTGCCTCGAGATGACTGTGTGTGTGTGTTGTTATTTTCATCACTTCATCATCATTCACGAAAGTGGCGAGATTGGGCTGAGCAAAGGTTGGGAATTTGTATGGGCATTGATAACTGCGCAGTTGAGCGCCCCACAAACCAATCGTCGTCGTCATAATCATCATCATCAGCATCAGCATCAGCATCATCATCAGCATCATCATCATCGTCAGTTGTTGTCTAGTGTAAAACCCTTGCTGAATCACTTTTGGGTATAAAAGGATTTGCTGGCTGGGTATGGTAAAAGTAAAGGCCTTTGAAGAACTAAGTATTCGATTTAAAAAAAAAAAGAAGCATATAAGTCAGTATTACTATGTACAGGGTTATTACAAATGATTGAAGCGATTTCACAGCTCTACAATAACTTTATTATTTGAGATATTTTCACAATGCTTTGCACACACATACAAAAACTCAAAAAGTTTTTTTAGGCATTCACAAATGTTCGATATGTGCCCCTTTAGTGATTCGGCAGACATCAAGCTGATAATCAAGTTCCTCCCACACTCGGCGCAGCATGTCCCCATCAATAAGTTCGAAACCATCGTTGATGCGAGCTCGCAGTTCTGGCACGTTTCTTGGTAGAGGAGGTTTAAACACTGAATCTTTCACATAACCCCACAGAAAGAAATCGCATGGGGTTAAGTTGGGAGAGCGTGGAGGCCACGACATGAATTGCTGATCATGATCTCCACCACGACCGATCCATCGGTTTGCCAATCTCCTGTTTAAGAAATGCCGAACATCATGATGGAAGTGCGGTGGAGCACCATCCTGTTGAAAGATGAAGTCGGCGCTGTAAGTCTCCAGTTGTGGCATGAGCCAATTTTCCAGCATGTCCAGATACACGTGTCCTGTAACGTTTTTTTCGCAGAAGAAAAAGGGGCCGTAAACTTTAAACCGTGAGATTGCACAAAACACATTAACTTTGGTGAATTGCGAATTTGCTGCACGAATGCGTGAGGATTCTCTACCGCCCAGATTCGCACATTGTGTCTGTTCACTTCCCCATTAAGAAAAAATGTTGCTTCATCACTGAAAACAAGTTTCGCACTGAATGCATCCTCTTCCATGAGCTGTTGCAACCGCACCGAAAATTCAAAGCGTTTGACTTTGTCATCGGGTGTCAGGGCTTGTAGCAATGGTAAACGGTAAGGCTTCTGCTTTAGCCTTTTCCGTAAGATTTTCCAAACCGTCGGCTGTGGTACGTTTAGCTCCCTGCTTGCTTTATTCGTCGACTTCCGCGGGCTATGCGTGAAACTTGCCCGCACGCGTTCAACGGTTTCTTCGCTCACTGCAGACCGACCCGTTGATTTCCCCTTACAGAGGCATCCAGAAGCTTTAAACTGCGCATACCATCGCCGAATGGAGTTAGCAGTTGGTGGATCTTTGTTGAACTTGGTCCTGAAGTGTCGTTGCACTGTTATGACTGACTGATGTGAGTGCATTTCAAGCACGACATACGCTTTCTCGGCTCCTGTCGCCATTTTGTCTCACTGCGCTCTCGAGCGCTCTGGCAGCAGAAACCTGAAGTGCGGCTTCAGCCGAACAAAACTTTATGAGTTTTTCTACGTATCTGTAGTGTGTCGTGACCGTATGTCAATGAATGGAGCTACAGCGAATTTACGAAATCGCTTCAATCATTTGTAATAGCCCTGTATTGTATTATTTTTTTGTAGTATTTTATGTCTATATTTGTAGGTTCCATTTCTCTGAAATGATTTCACAGAAAATTTACGTGTACATTTGGACAACATCCATTTAACATTTCTGTATGTGGATGAATAAAGAAATAAATAAATAAGTATACCAAACCCCTTCCCCCTGTAACTTATGAGAGTTTTTTGCTATAACATACATTTAAAAAACACCCACTACACTAGTCTGTCAGCTAAACCAGAGGACAAAAATTCTCTAGTAATATTTGGGAATCTGTGTGCAAATGACGTATACTCTGTTACTATTTGGCATATCAGAACCACACGCCCACAATGTGTCAATGTCACCTGCCGAACTCTATTCAAAGTAAAGCAAGTAATCCTTCACAGTAATGTGACCTTGCAGAGTAACCATGGGGCCCACGGAGTACTATTACATGGCTGCCCAAATCACCACTGAGCCACCACCATGTTTCACTCTTTGGATGTAAACCTGGCTAGAAGTTGAACTCTGTGTGAAACAATACCCATCCAATCAAATTACTTTCTTTCATCACTCCACAGTCCCCAGGCTTCGGCACCGTATTTTCCTGTTTTGGGCATTTGCAACACTGATGAGCTGTTTTCGAATTCCAGCACTGCCCTGCTTATGAACCCCATGTTGTTTGATGCTGACAGGATGCGAAAGTGCGACATTTAGTTCTGGAGTGACTTTTGCAGCTATTCTTATTTTTCATCACAATCCTCTTCAATGACCAACTGTGACAACCATTAAATGAACACTTTTGTCCACATTGTGACTTAATGGATGATATTTCAGCTTCCCTGTATACAGTATAAACCTCGATAAGGTACCTCTTGAAATACCAAGCACTTTGGTTACCTTGGTTATGGATGAACGTACCATACGAGGACCAACAATGTGCCCACTTTTGAATTCACTTAACTCTGACATATTGAGCTACACAGAACGCTGTTTTGACCAGGACACAACCTATTGAGGATATTACACAGGGGCCATTTGTGGTCAAATACAATAGTGCAACCTTCAGACTTGGCTAGCATCTGCATTTATGTTCCAGTACACATTTCTTGTGAGTTTCCATATTTTTGCCCCACCACTGTATCTATCTGTCGTGAACTTATGCACATAACAAGATATATATCTGTATGCAGCAGGATTCAATAGTGCTACATGGGTCAATGATAGATACGTATGTTTCAATGTTTAAACAGAACATAAATACACACCTTTATCATTAGCACTTCATGAAGTTGTTGATCATACTAACAATAACATCAGCAGTACTCACAAATAGTAGAATCAAGGTCTTGTACTCCTTTTGCAGGGATTACGGTTTAAGGTTGTGTTGTGAAGCAGTCTGACAATCTTTACTTGCGCATCTTCAAATGCATATGTACAAAAGTTACTTATTTCTAGTCCATGAACCATGGACCTTGCCGTTGGTGGGGAGGCTTGCGTGCCTCAGCGATACAGATGGCCGTACCGTAGCTGCAACCACAACGGAGGGGAATCTGTTGAGAGGCCAGACAAACGTGTGGTTCCTGGAAAGGGGCAGCAGCCTTTTCAGTAGTTTCAGGGCAACAGTCTGGATGATTGACTGATCTGGCCTTGTAACATTAACCAAAACGGCCTTGCTGTGCTGGTACTGCAAACGGCTGAAAGCAAGGGGAAACTACAGCCGTAATTTTTGCCGAGGACATGCAGCTTTACTGTATGATTAAATGATGATGGCGTCCTCTTGGGTAAAATATTCCGGAGGTAAAATAGTCCCCCATTCGGATCTCCGGGCGGGGACTACTCAAGAGGACATCGTTATCAGGAGAAAGAAAACTGGCGTTCTACGGATCGGAGCGTGGAATGTCAGATCCCTTAATCGGGCAGGTAGGTTAGAAAATTTAAAAAGGGAAATGGATAGGTTAAAGTTAGATATAGTGGGAATTAGTGAAGTTCGGTGGCAGGAGGAACAAGACTTTTGGTCAGGTGATTACAGGGTTATAAATACAAAATCAAATAGGGGTAATGCAGGAGTAGGTTCAATAATGAATAAAAAAATAGGAGTGCGGGTTAGCTACTACAAACAGCGTAGTGAACGCATTATTGTGGCCAAGATAGACACAAAGCCCATGCCTACTACAGTAGTACAAGTTTATATGCCAACTAGCTCTGCAGATGATGAAGAAATAGATGAAATGTATGACGAGATAAAAGAAATTATTCAGGTAGTGAAGGGAGACAAAAATTTAATAGTCATGGGTGACTGGAATTCGTCAGTAGGAAAAGGGAGAGAAGGAAACATAGTAGTCGAATATGGATTGGAGGGAAGAAATGAAAGAGGAAGCCGCCTTGTAGAATTTTACACAGAGCATAACTTAATCATAGCTAACACTTGGTTCAAGAATCATAAAGGAAGGTTGTATACCTGGAAGAATCCTGGAGATACTAAAAGGTATCAGATAGATTATATAATGGTAAGACAGAGATTTAGGAACCAGGTTTTAAATTGTAAGACATTTCCAGGGGCAGATGTGGATTCTGACCACAATCTATTGGTGCAGATTGAAACTGAAGAAACTGCAAAAAGGTGGGAATTTAAGGAGATGGGACCTGGATAAACTGAAAGAACCAGAGGTTGTAGAGAGTTTCAGGGAGAGCATAAGGGAACAATTGACAGGAATGGGGGAAAGAAATACAGTAGAAGAAGAATGGGTAGCTCTGAGGGATGAAGTAGTGAAGGCAGCAGATGATCAAGTAGGTAAAAAGACAAGGGCTAATAGAAATCCTTGGGTAACAGAAGAAATATTGAATTTAATTGATGAAAGGAGAAAATATAAAAATGCAGTAAATGAAGCAGGCAAAAAGGAATACAAATGTCTCAAAAATGAGATCAACAGGAAGTGCAAAATGGCTAAGCAGGGATGGCTAGAGGACAAATGTAAGGATGTAGAGGCTTGTCTAACTAGGGGTAAGATAGATACTGCCTACAGGAAAATTAAAGAGACCTTTGGAGAGAAGAGAACCACTTGTATGAATATCAAGAGCTCAGATGGAAACCCAGTTCTAAGCAAAGAAGGGAAGGCAGAAATGTGGAAGGAGTATATAGAGGGTTTATACAAGGGCGATGTAGTTGAGGACAATATTATGGAAATGGAAGAGGATGTAGATGAAGATGAAATGGGAGATACGATACTGCGTGAAGAGTTTGACAGAGCAGTGAAAGACCTGAGTCGAAACAAGGCCCCGGGGGTAGACAACATTCCATTAGAACTACTGATGGCCTTGGGAGAGCCAGTCATGACAAAACTCTACCATCTGGTGAGCAAGATGTATGAGACAGGCGAAGTACCCTCAGACTTCAAGAAGAATATAATAATTCCAATCCCATAGAAAGCAGGTGTTGACAGATGTGAAAATTACCGAACTATCAGTTTAATAAGTCTCAGCTGCAAAATACTAACGCGAATTCTTTACAAACGAATGGAAAAACTGGTAGAAGCAGACCTCGGGGAAGATCAATTTGGATTCCGTAGCAATCTTCGAACACGTGAGGCAATACTAACCTTACGACTTATCTTAGAAGAAAGATTAAGAAAAGGCAAACCTACGTTTCTAGCATTTGTAGACTTAGAGAAATCTTTTGACAATGTTAACTGGAATAATCTCTTTCAAATTCTGAAGGTGGCAGGGGTAAAATACAGGGAGCGAAAGGCTATTTACAATTTGTACAGAAACTAGATGGCAGTTATAAGAGTCGAGGGACATGAAAGGGAAGCAGTGGTTGGGAAAGGAGTAAGACAGGGTTGTAGCCTCTCCCCAATGTTATTCAATCTGTATATTGAGCAAGCAGTAAAGGAAACAAAAGAAAAATTCAGAGTAGGTATTAAAATTCATGGAGAACAAGTAAAAACTTTGAGGTTCGCCGATGACATTGTAATTCTGTCAGAGACAGCAAAGGACTTGGAAGAGCAGTTGAACGGAATGGACAGTGTCTTGAAAGGAGGATATAAGATGAACATCAACAAAAGCAAAACGAGGATAATGGAATGTAGTCAAATTAAAATGGGTGATGCTGAGGGAATTAGATTAGGAAATGAGACACTTAAAGTAGTAAAGGAGTTTTGCTATTTAGGGAGTAAAATAACCGTTGATGGTCGCAGTAGAGAGGATATAAAATGTAGACTGGCAAAGGCAAGGAAAGCGTTTCTCAAGAAGAGAAATTTGTTAACATCGAGTATAGATTTAAGTGTCAGGAAGTCGTTTCTGAAAGTATTTGTATGGAGTGTAGCAATGTATGGAAGTGAAACATGGACGATAACTAGCTTGGACAAGAAGAGAATAGAAGCTTTCGAAATGTGGTGCTACAGAAGAATGCTGAAGATAAGGTGGGTAGATCACGTAACTAATGAGGAGGTATTGAATAGGATTGGGGAGAGGAGAAGTTTGTGGCACAACTTGACTAGAAGAAGGGATCGGTTGGTAGGACATGTTTTGAGGCATCAAGGGATCAAAAATTTAGCACTGGAGGGCAGCGTGGAGGGTAAAAATCGTAGAGGGAGAACAAGAGATGAATACACTAAGCAGATTCAGAAGGGTGTAGGTTGCAGTAAGTACTGGGAGATGAAGAAGCTTGCACAGGATAGAGTAGCATGGAGAGCTGCATCAAACCAGTCTCAGGACTGAAGACCACAACAACAACAGTGAGGATAAATTTAAATTTCTGTCATATTCATCTAAGACTACTACGGATATTGTCACTCCTGCACTTTCAGTATCTCAGGGCTGAGAAAAACGTTCATTTCCTGGGGGAGGGGGTCCAGTGGGAGGGGGAAGGGGAGGGGGAGAGTGGGAGGGGTAGGGGAGGGGGAGAGTGGGAGGGGGAGAGTGGGAGGGGGAGAGTGGGAGGGGGAGAGTGGGAGGGGGAGAGTGGGAGGGGGAGAGTGGGAGGGGGAGAGTGGGAGGGGGAGAGTGGGAGGGGGAGAGTGGGAGGAGGAGGGCGGGAGAGGAAGGGGGAGGGGAAGGGAGAGGGGGAGGGGAAGGGAGAGGGGGAGAGAGGGGGAGGGGGAGGGAGAGGGGAAGGGAGAGGGGGAGGGGAAGGGAAGGGAGAGGGGGTGGGGAAGTGAGAGGGGGTGGGGAAGGGAGAGGGGGTGGGGAAGGGAGAGGGGGTGGGGAAGGGAGAGGGGGTGGGGAAGGGAGAGGAGGTGGGGAAGGGAGAGGGGGTGGGGAAGGGAGAGGGGGTGGGGAAGGGAGAGGGGGTGGGGAAGGGAGAGGGGGTGGGGAAGGGAGAGGGGGTGGGGAAGGGAGAGGGGGTGGGGAAGGGAGAGGGGGTGGGGAAGGGAGAGGGGGTGGGGAAGGGAGAGGGGGTGGGGAAGGGAGAGGGGGTGGGGAAGGGAGAGGGGGTGGGGAAGGGAGAGGGGGTGGGGAAGGGAGAGGGGGTGGGGAAGGGAGAGGGGGTGGGGAAGGAAGAGGGGGTGGGGAAGGGAGAGGGGGTGGGGAAGGGAGAGGGGGTGGGGAAGGGAGAGGGGGTGGGGAAGGGAGAGGGGGTGGGGAAGGGAGAGGGGGTGGGGAAGGGAGAGGGGGTGGGGAAGGGAGAGGGGGGTGGGGAAGGGAGAGGGGGTGGGGAAGGGAGAGGGGGTGGGGAAGGGAGAGGGGGTGGGGAAGGGAGGGATCGGGGAAGAGGCCCAGGGAGCGGGAGGCGGGCGCGGAGCAAGGGCCGGAGGCGGGACGGTGCGGGCGCGGGGGCGGGGCAGGGGAGGGCGAGGGAGGGGAGGGAGAGAGGGGGAGGGGAGGGAGAGAGCGGGAGGGGAGGGAGAGAGCGGGTGGGGGAGGGAGAGGGAGAGAGCTGGTGGGGGAGGGGGAGGGAGAGAGCGTGTGGGGGAGGGGGAGTGAGAGAGCGTGTGGGGGAGGGGGAGGGAGAGAGCGTGTGGGGGAGGGGGAGGGAGAGAGCGTGTGGGGGAGGGGGAGGGAGAGAGCGTGTGGGGGAGGGGGAGGGAGAGAGCGTGTGGGGGAGGGGGAGGGAGAGAGCGTGTGGGGGAGGGGGAGGGGGAGAGCGTGTGGGGGAGGGGGAAGGAGAGAGCGTGTGGGGGAGGGGGAGGGAGAGAGCGTGTGGGGGAGGGGGAGGGAGAGAGCGTGTGGGGGAGGGGGAGGGAGAGATCGTGTGGGGGAGGGGGAGGGAGAGAGCGGGAGGGGGAGGGAGAGAGCGGGAGGGGGAGGGAGAGAGCGGGAGGGGGAGGGAGAGAGCGGGAGGGGGAGGGAGAGAGCGGGTGGGGGAGGGGGAGGGAGAGAGCGGGTGGGGGAGGGGGAGGGAGAGAGCGGGTGGGGGAGGGGGAGGGAGAGAGCAGGTGGGGGAGGGATAGAGCGGGTGGGGGAGGGGGAGAGGGGGAAGTGAGAGGCAAAGGAGGAGATGGGGCTTGGGAGCTGGAGTGAAGGAGAGAGAGTAGGAGAGGGAGAGCATAGGGGTAAATGGTGGTGGAAGAGGAGATAGGGCTGGGAGGAGGGGACGGGGGAGAGGGAGTGTGTGCTAGGCGGGGACAGTGGGGAGGGAGGGTGTGCTAGGAGGCAAAGGTGGTAGAAGGAAGTGGGTGGGAGGTAGAGGAGGTGTGCAGGTGGGAGGAACGGGAGGGTTGGGGGTGGTGGATGGGCGGAGGGAGGTAGGAGTGAATGGAGGTGTTGGGGATGGGTGGAGGGAGGTGTGGGGGAGGGGTGGAGGCAGCGGCGGGGGGGGAGGCGGCGACGGGGGGAAGACTTGGGGGGGGGAAGATGGGGGTATGAGAGAGCGGCGGGAGAGGGATTGGGGGGGGGGAGTCAGCGGCGGGAGAGGGATTGGGGGGGGGGAGTCAGCGGCGGGAGAGGGATTGGGGTGGCAGTCAGCGGCGGGAGAGGGATTGGGGTGGCAGTCAGCGGCGGGAGAGGGATTGGGGGGGCAGTCAGCGGCGGGAGAGGGATTGGGGGGGCAGTCAGCGGCGGGAGAGGGATTGGGGGGGCAGTCAGCGGCGGGAGAGGGATTGGGGGGGCAGTCAGCGGCGGGAGAGGGATTGGGGGGCAGTCAGCGGCGGGAGAGGGATTGGGGGGGCAGTCAGCGGCGGGAGAGCGATTGGGGGCGGGCAGTCAGCGGCGGGAGAGCGATTGGGGGCGGGCAGTCAGCGGCGGGAGAGCGATTGGGGGCGGGCAGTCAGCGGCGGGAGAGCGATTGGGGGCGGGCAGTCAGCGGCGGGAGAGCGATTGGGGGCGGGCAGTCAGCGGCGGGAGAGCGATTGGGGGCGGGCAGTCAGCGGCGGGAGAGCGATCGGGGGGGGCAGTCAGCGGCGGGGAGAGCGATCGGGGGGGGCAGTCAGCGGCGGGAGAGCGATCGGGGGGAGCAGTCAGCGGCGGGAGAGCGATCGGGGGGGGCAGTCAGCGGCGGGAGAGCGATCGGGGGGAGTAGTCAGCGGCGGGAGAGCGATCGGGGGGAGCAGTCAGCGGCGGGAGAGCGATCGGGGGGAGCAGTCAGCGGCGGGAGAGCGATCGGGGGGGAGCCAGCGGCGGGAGAGGGATTGGGGGGGAGCCAGCTGTGGGAGAGGGATTGGGGGGGAGCCAGCGGCGGGAGAGGGATTGGGGGGGAGCCAGCGGCGGGAGAGGGATTGGGGGGGAGCCAGCGGCGGGAGAGGGATTGGGGGGGAGCCAGTGGCGGGAGAGGGATTGGGGGGGAGCCAGCGGCGGGAGAGGGATTGGGGGGAGCCAGCGGCGGGAGAGGGATTGGGGGGGGGAGCCAGTGGCGGGAGAGGGATTGGGGGGGGCGGCGGCGGGAGAAGGATGGAGGTGGGAACCAGCAGAGGGAGAGGGATGACGGGGGGGGGGGGGGGGGAACCAGCAGAGGGAGAGGGGGGGGAACCAGCAGAGGGAGAGGGATGACGGGGGGGGGACCAGCAGAGGGAGTGGGATGGGGGGGGAACCAGCAGAGGGAGTGGGATGGGGGGGGAACCAGCAGTGGGAGTGGGATGGGGGGGGGAACCAGCAGAGGGAGAGGGATGACGGGGGGAACCAGCAGAGGGAGAGGGATGACGGGGGGAACCAGCAGAGGGAGAGGGATGGGGGGGAACCAGCAGAGGGAGAGGGATGATGGGGGGGGGGAACCATCAGAGGGAGAGGGATGGGGGGGGGGGGGGAACCATCAGAGGGAGAGGGATGGGGGGGAACCATCAGAGGGAGAGGGATGGGGGGGAACCATCAGAGGGAGAGGGATGGGGGGGAACCAGCAGAGGGAGAGGGATGACCGGGGGGGGGTACCAGCATAGGGAGAGGGATGGGGGGGGAACCAGCACAGGGAGAGGGAGGGGGAGGGGGGGAACCAGGAGGGATTGGGGGGAACCAGCACAGGGAGAGGGAGGGGGGAACCAGCACAGGGAGAGGGAGGGGGGAACCAGCAGAGGGAGAGTGATGGGGGGGACCAGCAGAGGGAGAGTGATGGGGGGGGGGGGACCAGCAGAGGGAGAGTGATGGGGGGGGGGGGACCAGCAGAGGGAGAGTGATGGGGGGGGACCAGCAGAGGGAGAGTGATGGGGGGGGAACCAGCAGAGGGAGTGGGATGGGGGGGGAACCAGCAGAGGGAGTGGGATGGGGGGGAACCAGCAGTGGGAGTGGGATGGGGGGGGAACCAGCAGAGGGAGAGGGATGACGGGGGGAACCAGCAGAGGGAGAGGGATGGGGGGGGAACCAGCAGAGGGAGAGGGATGATGGGGGGGGGGAACCATCAGAGGGAGAGGGATGGGGGGGGGGAACCATCAGAGGGAGAGGGATGGGGGGGAACCATCAGAGGGAGAGGGATGGGGGGGAACCATCAGAGGGAGAGGGATGGGGGGGAACCAGCAGAGGGAGAGGGATGACGGGGGGGGGGGGGGGTACCAGCATAGGGAGAGGGATGGGGGGGGAACCAGCACAGGGAGAGGGAGGGGGAGGGGGGGAACCAGGAGGGATTGGGGGGAACCAGCACAGGGAGAGGGAGGGGGGAACCAGCACAGGGAGAGGGAGGGGGGAACCAGCAGAGGGAGAGTGATGGGGGGGGACCAGCAGAGGGAGAGTGATGGGGGGGGGGACCAGCAGAGGGAGAGTGATGGGGGGGGGACCAGCAGAGGGAGAGTGATGGGGGGGGGACCAGCAGAGGGAGAGTGATGGGGGGGGGGGGGAACCAGCAGAGGGAGGGGGAGGGGGGGGAACCAGCAGAGGGAGAGGGATGGGGGGAGGCAGCAGAGGGCGAGGGATGAGGGGGGGAGGCAGCAGAGGGCGAGGGATGATGGAGGGAGGCAGCAGAGGGCGAGGGATGATGGAGGGAGGCAGCAGAGGGCGATTGATGATGGAGGGAGGCAGCAGAGGGAGAGGGATGGGGTGGAGGCAGCAGAGGGAAATTTCATTCTGGATCTATATGAGGACTAATTTCTCACATCTTATCTTCATGGTGCTTACACGAAATGAATGTTGGTGGCAGCAGAATCTTTCTGCCGTTAGCCACAAATGGCAGTTCTCCTCAAAAAGAATTTTGCCTCCCCTCCAGTGTCTCCCATTTGGGTTCCCAAAGATCCCCATAATATTTGCACTTTTTTTGAATCCACTGGTAACAAATCTAGCAGCCCGTCTCCGAATTGCTTTGATGTCTTCTCTTAATCTGACCTGGTGCAGATTCCAAACAGTCCAATAGAACACAACAATGAGTCACACTAGTATCCTACATGCAGTCTCCTTTACAGATGAACCACATTTTCCCGAAATTCTCTCAACAAACCAAAGTCTACCATTTGCCTTCCTTACCTCAATCCTTACATGCTCATTCCATTTCATACTGCTTTGCAACATTATGCCTCGATATTTAATCGGTGTGACTGCGTTGAGCAGCACACTACTAATGCTGCACTCTAACATCGTTGGTTTCTTTTTCCTGTTCAACTGCATTAACTTAAATTTTTCTACATTTATAGCAAGCTGTCATTCATCACTCCAACTACAAATAGTGTCTAAGTCGGTTTTCGTCGTCCTACAGTCACTCAATAATGATATCTTCCCATACACCAAAGCATATCATAAAACAGCCCCAGACTGCTGTTTACCTTTTCCGCCAGACCATGTATGTATATAGAAAATAACCATAGTCCTATCACACTTTCCTGTGGCACTCCTGATAATACCCTCATCTCTGATGAACACTCACCATCGAAGGCGATGTACTGGGTTATTTAAGAAGTCTTTGAGCCACTTGTATATCTGGGAACCTATTCCATACCTTCGTTAGGAGTCTGCAGTGGGGCACCGTGTCAAATGCTTTCCGGAAATCTAGAAAAATCAAATCTGCCTGATGTCGTCCATCTCTGGTTTGTAGGATATCATGTGAGAAAACAGTAAGCTGAATTTGACACAAGTCATACTATCGAAATCTCTGCCAAAATGTGGACAAAAGCTTTTCTGTATCAAGGAAATTTATTATACTTTAACTTGGAATGTATTCGTAAATTCTACAATAACTGATGGTCTGTTATAATGCGGGTCCATTCTTTTACCTTTTTTTAATACAGGAGCAACCTGCACCTTTTTCCAGTCGCATTGGACTTTGCACTGGCGGAGAGATTCACATTATGTGAGCTACATAAGGCGCCAATGACCTAAAACCGAATTGAGATTCCATCCAGACCTGGCAACTTATTCGTTTTCAACCCTTTCAGATGCTCCTCTACACCATGGATGCTTCTACCATGTCATCCTTTTCGAAATCTGTACGACAATATGTTTGTACAATCGTCCTGCGTGAATTATTTCTTAAACGTGAAATTTAAAACTCTGCCTTCCTTGTGCTGTCTTCTACTGCCACCCCTGACTGGTCGATGAGTGACTGGACAGAAGCCTTTGACCTGCTTAGTGACTTAACGTATGACCAGAATTACCTCGGGTTCTTTGCAAGCTCTTTCACTAAAGTATGATGGGGGAAGTAATTGTATGCTTCATGCACTGATATTTGTACAGAATCATAAATTTCTACTCACTTTCGCTTGCTGATATTTGCATGTTCTTTTTTGAACCACATGAGCAACAATCTCTGATTCCTCAGCATTTTACAAATTTGATTATTAAACCATGGAGGGTCTTTTGCACCCTTAATTGACTTACTTGGCACAGACATCTGCAGATCGCGATTTACACTAAGTTTATAAGCTTGGCTCATAATTCCTTTATGTCCATCATATTGGAACTAAAAATGTTAGTCACTGTGAAATATTATCTTTTACAGTTTTAAAGACATTGAAAATATTGTTGTGTCATTGGTTGCACACCTCATTTTTCTGAGATCGCGATGTATTCAGATTTGCATTAACAGTTGGCTGCGAGTTATTGTCACCTCGAAGAGCTGTACCTTTGCCATCTTGAAGATTCTCTGACGTTCTGCCAGTTTTGGTGCACAAACGCCATGTGAGCATCAGCCATCCAAATTCCCAGCTTTGGGATTTGCCAATTTTTTAGCGATGCTGCTTGTATTTGGACCTGGACTCGCCCGCTTCCCTGTACGAGTCACCTACCCAGACCTGTTACGTGCCCTGAGCCCTTGGCCCGCTAGCGTTCAGCTGTACAATTTCACCTCCCCTCATACTACTACCCAGGCAGCCAAAGCACTCGCCTACATACACTTATGTTACACACCTCCACTTAGCTCGCTCACTTGGCACATTAGCACAAGTCACACCAAATTTAACATACTTAAATAAAATAATAAATACATACTTAAGATAATAAACAGAATACACTACTTGCATACCGGAACAACAGTGTGATTCTCTATGAAACAACATGTTCTTCGTAGGATATGTCCTAACACAATATTGGCATAAATTAACTAAATCTAATACAAATTATAAAAATTATGGCCTTTAATTAAATGCCAAAATAAACATAAATCAGATAAATTTCAGTAAAACTTTGAGACAACTCAACTTCTGCTCATTTGAAATTACATTTTGCGTGGAGCACTTATTTGTAGCACTTCACTTCACTAACACAAATACAGCACATGATGGGTTTTCTGGCATCGAAATTAAGATCATTCACAATCCAGCAACCTCTGCAGAACTTCAAGACCTCCTCGGCCACACACAGCATCGAACACAATGGCCACATACTGCATCAAACATGTGTCAATCTACAGTTACAGTCAGTGCTGAAGGAAGATAGCTTTCAAAATATGACGGTGATAACCAATAATCATATGACTTCCCAAATCCCATATATCAAGCACTGAACACCCTCCCCACTAGAACTGATAATTTCACAAACAGGATAGCAAGCAAAAATTGGTTTATAGGGCAGGCAAAATCCATTTTTAGCTTGACATTTCAAACAGTCTGTCCATGTTCCCACTAGGAAACGTATCTTTAATGCTATGAAATTTGTCTGACACCATAAATCAACCAATATTTTATCAATTTTCTTATTTTGCCGCACGTAATTGGAAACTAAAACTATTACTACCTTGTGCAGAAATTGCCCAATTAACTTTCAACTCGGCAGATAATTACACTCTAAATTCATCAATATCCTATTTGCATTACATTACACTACATAAATACTTATTCCATAGGTCATGAATATGACATGTTGTAATTATGTGGAATGTGACAGTTTAACATAAGTTTTCTTTAGACAATATTTTTTTCTTTTTTTACAATTACTACTTCATATCTAAAAATTCACCTATCGAAGAGGAGTTATCATTCACAAATTCTTTTAATTTGACTTTAAATTACGGTTGGCTATCTGTCAGACTTGTAATGCTATTTCGTAAATGACCAAAGATTTTTGTCGCAGCGTAATTCACCCATTTCTGTGCAAAGGTCAGATTTAACACAGAATAGTGAAGATCAGCCTTTCTTCTGGTGTTGTAGCTATGTACTTTGCTATTATTTTTGAATTGGGATGGGTTATTAATGACAAATTTCATAAGTGAATATATGTATCCTGAAGGTACTGTGAATATCCCTAGTTCCTTAAATAATTGTCTGGAAAGCGATCTTGGGTGGGCTCCGGCTATTGTTCTGATTACATGATTTTGTGCAATGAATGCTTTTTCTCTTGATGACAGAATAACCCCAAAATATGACGCCATATGAAAGCAGTGAATGAAAATAGGCATTGTAGGCTAATTTACTTAATATGTTTATCACCAAAATGTGCAATAACCCTAATAGCAGAAGTAGCTGAACTTAAAACATTTCAGTATTTCATCTATGTGTTCCTTACAATTCAAATTCTCATCAATGCACTCACACAGAAATTATGAATATTCTCCCTTAGCAACAGATTTATGTTTAAAGTCTATATTTATCAATGCTGTTATGCCATTTACTGTACAGAACTGCATATAACTATTACCTTTTCTCAAAATTTAGTGAGTGTCCATTTGCAGAGAACAAATTAATGTTTTTCTGAAGGACATTATATACAATTTCCTCAACTAATTTTTATTTGTTGGGTGTGACTACTATACTTGTATCAGCAGCAAAAATGAATAGTTTTGCATCTTCATGAATACAGAGTGGCAAGACATTAATATTTATTAAGAACAAAAAGGGAGCCAAGACTGAACCCTGTGCGACACCATTCTTGATATCTTCCCAGTTTGAGGCCTCTTCTTATTTTTGCAGACTATCTGTACTGTTAATTTCAAACTTCTGCATTCTTCCAATTAAATATGAATTAAACTTCCTGGGATATTAAAACTGTGTGCCAGAACGAGACTCCAACTCGGGACCTTTGTCTTCTGCAGGCAAGTGCACTACAGACTGAGCTACCCAAGCATGACTAACAGCCCGTCCTTGTACCTTCAATTCTGCCAGTACCTAGTTTCATATCAGTGCTCATTCCGCTGCAGAGTGAAAATCTCATTCTGGAAACATCCCTCAGGTTGTGGCTAAGCCATGTTTCTGCAATATCCTTTCCTGCAGGAGTGCTATTTCTGCAAGGTTCGCAGAAGAGTTTGTGAAGTTTGGAACGTAGGAAACAAGGTATTGGCAGAATTGAAGCTGTGAGGACAGGTCGTTGGTCGTGCTTGGGTACCTCAGTCTTGGTCTGGCACACAGTTTTTATTTGGCAGGAAGTTTCATATCAGCGCACACTCCACGGTAGAATGAAAATCTCATTCTATGAATTACAAGATTTGTGCACTGTGCCTCTCATACCACAATACTTAAGCTTATCTAGAAGAATTTCATGATTCACACAGTCAAAAGCCTTTAAGAGATCAGAAAAAAATCCCAATGGGTGATAGTCGGTTATTCAGAGCATTTGATATTTGATCAGTGGGAAAGCATATACAGCATTTTCTGTTGAAAATGCCTTTCTGAAAACCAAACTGACATTTTGTCACTACTTCATTTTTACAAATACAGCTACTCTTAATTACGTAATTTTGTATTAAGCGGTCATAAGTGAGATTGAGTGGTAGTTGTTTGCATCAGACCCATTCCTTTTTTTATGTAATAGTTTAACAATTGCATATTTCAGTATTTCTGGAAAAATGCCGTTTCAGTGAGCTACTACATTTGGGGCTGAAAATCCTACTGATCTGTTGGAAAAGTCATAAATTCCACATGAGCTCTTACTTTAAAGTGAATTTATTGTTTTCCTAATTTCAGTATTCAGAATTTCAATTTAATCAAACTGCTTACGTATTGCCTCTTCCAAATACAGCCTTGTATTTTCTAATGAACAGCTGGCTCTTCTTTTCTCTACAACACTTAATAATAAAAATGATTATTAAAATTTTTTTCTACTTCTGATTTCTTTATTGTATTGTGTTGTATTGTATGTTAACCGGGGGCCTAGAAACGACAGAGTGTCTCCGTCCCCGCCGTAGCCGCAGAGGTCCCCAACCCCATATTGACTACTGCAGTCCACTTCACCCCTCCGCCGCCCCACACCGAACCACTCTTTCAGGGTTATTGTGCGGTTCGGCCCCAGAGGTGTTAATCTCTGACATAACGCACATACATCTGGACTTTTTAATAATGTGAAGCAGTTTTTATAATGTTTAAAAAATATCATTACTCCTTATAGCTATAAGATACATTTTCCTTTTCTGTTTACAATATTTTTTATCCCTTTAGTAAGCCCTGGCTTTTTTAATGGTTTCTTACAATTATGTTTCAGTGTTTTCTTGGGGAAATTGTTTTCAAATATACTCACAAAGGTATCATGACATAGGTTACATTTTAAATTAGCATCAGGTTCCCTGTACACCTCATCCCAAGCTAACTATTGCAAGCTTTCTCTAAAATTTGCTATTGTTAAATTTTTTCTTGAATGCACCATTTTGGAGGACTGTTTTGCACTACTGTATGGGACTATGTCATATATTATAACTAGCTGTACATCAAGATCAAAAAGACTGTTCTTAACAGGAAAAGTTTTTATTTAATTTATCTTGGTCTATAAAAACATTATCTACCAGTGTGCTGCTTTCCTGTACTGTCCAAGTTGGAAAATCAATAACTGTTGTCAAATTGAAAGAACTAAGTAATACTTCAACGTCATGCTTTCTATCAGACTCTTTCGGACGATCTACATTGAAATCCCCACTAACAATAATTTATTTCGCCCTGTCTGACAGTTAGCACAACAAACAATCCAGGTTTTTCAGAAATGGCTGAAAATTTCCCAATGGGACCTATACACAGCTACAATTATAAAAGTACCATTATTTAATTTAAGCTCACAGGCACATGGTCATTATGTTTCTCTACACAATTTTTTTTAGTTTCTAAATTTTTCACACTATGATAAATTTTAACATATATGGCAACTCCTCCTCTCTCCATAGTGTCTTTACTTACATGTGCTGAAAGCTTGTATCCAATTACATGTACCTTTTCCGTATGTGTGACTATATGATGTTCAGACAGACATAGTACATCTATTCCTCATAATAAAACACTTATACCTAGAATTATTATCTTAAACATATTACAAAGTTAACCCCAAAATTTTACACACAAATCTATTGAGGACTCTTCCAAGATAGCATCTCTTTTAGAATACTGCTGAGCCTTGTGGGATCCTTACCAGATACGATTGTCAGGATACATGGAAAGAGTTCAAAGAAGGGCAGCATGTTTTGTGTTATCACGAAGAGAGAGAGCGTCACTGAAATGATACAGGATATGGGGTGCACGTCATTCAAACAAAGATGTTTTTCATTGTGGCGGAATCTTCTCATGAAATTCCAATCACCAACTTTCTCCTCCAAATGTGAAAATATTTTGTTAACACCGATCTACTACGGAGAAATGATCACCATGATAAAATAAGGGGAATCAGAGCTCACACAGAAAGGTATAGGTGTTCATTCTTTCCGCGCGATATACAAGATTGGCATAACAGAGAATTGTGACAGTGGTTTGAACCCTCTGCCTGGCACGTAAATATGATTTGCAGAGTATCCATGTAGATGCAGAACATACATAATAGAAATTAAGCTACATAATATACCACCAAACACATAGTTTATACTCTGCACATAAACACATGTGTGAGCAATATAAAATTTTACAGAGTTCTGATGGGCGGCCTGAGAGAGGCATGTCATCGACAGTTCCTGTCTCTTCATATCTCCTCCATGTCCAAACAACATTGCTTTGGTTCACTCCGAGACGACTTGACACTTCCCCTGTTGAGAGGCCTTCCTAGCACAAAGTAACAATGTGGACACGATTGAACTGCGGTATTGACTGTCTAGGCGTTGTTGAACTACAGACAACATGAGCCGTGTACCTCCTTCCTGGTGGAATGACTGGAACCGATCGGCTGTTGGACACCCCCCTCCGCCTAACAGGAGCAGGTCATGTATGCTTTAGTGACATTTCTGAACAGTCTGAGGGACTGTATCTGTGATACAATGTCCACAGTCAACGTCTATCTTCAGGAGTTCTGGGAACTGGGGTTATGCAAAACTTTTTTTGATGTGTGTACTTCATACCACCATGACTAGTTGGAAGTGGCCTGAAATTCTCTACAGCCAACAGCTCACCAACTTTGCAAGGGATGATCCTTTGAATTCCCCCCCCCCCCCCCCCCTGGTGCGAGGTAGTGCAACGTTTTACCCACTGCCATTTGTCACAAGCGGCCAACTGAGTGCGCACCCATATGGCTAGATTGGTTACCTGCACATACTCAACGATTTCTACATACTTTTGTGCCCATTAATACCCATAACTTAAGTAGACAGTCTATCAGCTGCTCGACATACTTTTTCGGAGAGCACAGTCTCTAATACTCCGTTTTTCACCTTTCCTATGAACACTCTTATGAGTTTTATATATCAGGGCATCTTTTTGTAACTCTAGCTGACAAAATTTGCATTTATATTTTTCAATTCGGGGTCATCATTTTGTGCTCATTGCATGTCTTTGCAGACAGCATAAATCTCTCTTTCCCCTTTTACTCTTTTCAAGCATAAGAGCCAGAACTCTTCACTTACTTTATCCTCATGACTGCCCTCTTTTTCCGACAGGTAGCCATAACAAGTGCATCAGTTATGCTGTGTTCAGTTTCTTTTACATGTCTTATTCTATAGATGAACTGCTGCAAAAACACTGCCTACTGCATAAAATGATTGTTTAGGAACCTACTATGTTGTAGAAAACTAAGAGCTTTATGATCGGATAGCACAGTCACATCATGACCCTCCAGATACAGCCAAAACTTTGAAGCCGTACACAACCATAACAGTTTCTCAGAAGTGCTACAGCTGCGCTCTTGTTTATTTTAACACACGGCTGGCAAAAGTTACACTCCTGTGTTCTACCTCTCCTCCTACCAAATTTTCCTGGAACAACTTACATCCCATGCCATAATCTGAACTGTCCGTAGGTAGTCAGAATGGCAATGACATGTCAGGCTAATATATCATTTTACTACTGCAGAATTTGCTCTAACACTCATCACACAATACCCATGTCGAGTTGTTCTTTAGTAGGTTGCATAGGTTTGGAATATTCATCCCCCCATTACCCAAAACTTTTTGATAGAAACCATTTAACTATAGGTACAATTTTAGTTATTTTCTGGTAGTTGGCTTCTTGTACTCTGAAACTGCCTCAACTTTGTTAGTGTTTGAAAAAACACCTTCGCATGAGAATTTATGACCTAAACACTGAATCACTGCTCCAACACATTCACACATAGAGAGTCTGAAGGTCATTTCTCCCTTTCTTACAGCCAAGACTACTTTCTCCAACAACTCGCAATGTTCACGTCAATATTCCATGGCAATCAAAATATCACTGACATAAACAAAAAGTTTGCTCATTAATTAATCTCTCAGTATGTGACTTAGTGCTTTCATGAGAACTGCAACAGATATCGCTCTCCATCTACACACACACATAGATACTCTGCAATCCACTGTATGATGTGTGGTGAAGGGTACCCTGTATCACTACTAGTCATTTCCTTTCCTGTTCCATGCCCAATATTTAAATGACATGACTGTGCCAAGCAGGAAACTACTAATGCTGTATCCAAACACTATGGGTTTGTTTTCCCTACTCATCTGCATTAACTTACATTTTTCTACATTTAGAACAAGCCGCCATTCATCATGCAACATCCTCCCCCCCCCCCCTCCCAAGCATTACTATAATATTCAATAGCCAGAATTTGTAGCCGAGTACTTTCTGTTACACAAAGAATAAAAATCATGCCACTATGGCACCTTTTCCTGTTATGTAATTGTACTATATAATACTATGAATGATATTTAAACAAAATTTACGAATAATTAAATCATATGTAAATATGTAACATAATAATCACTATGAACCATCAACATTTACTCAGAACTATAATAATCAGTATGTAATTAATTTGATTAGAAGTAGTTATAAATGTTAGCATCATTATTACATCCGTTAATTAACTGCAATTAGATCTCGAAAGTTCAGTTTGGAAAACGTTATTGTAAATCGATCAAAATGCAAGAACCAAATTTAAACTCACGTAATTTCAAGTGATATGTAATTTCAAACCCAAATTTGTAAACCAGAATTAATACCATTACTAAAATAATTAGTTGATCACTGTTAGCACATGTAATTAACTCCATTACTTACGTTTGGATGCATATATCAAAGTTATGAGCCATTAAAGAGGTTAAACAACTTGTGTATATATTACATAAATGTTAGCAATGTTTTCCGATCGATAATTGAGTTGTATTTATTAAATTAATGAAACGCATCACTGTAAAAAGGCCTATTCAATTTTCAATCTTAAATTGTACAATTTCTAACCTACAGCTCACCTGTAATGAACTAATATTTTTTGCTGTAAGTAATCTGATTGTCAACCTTTTGTATATTTGTAACTTTTAATTGTAACTATTAAATTCATGATGGTGTAATAACTGAAGTAATGAACACATATATAGTCAGAGAAACTATATGTGAAGTTTGATGTATTCTGCAATGACTTTGGAAAAATGTTATCATCAACAAGTAAACCTCTGCAAATTGTATGACCTGGAGTTTTAATTAGAAGGAATCACTGGCTACCCGACTCAGGCAAATTACAAGATAAGTACAACAAAAATACTTTGTTATGCATCGCCCTTACTTACGTCCACTCCAGGTGCAAATATATAAGTAATTATATTAACGGACCAGTAATTAAATCATATGCATTCATAAAGTAAGGGAGATGTCATAATCACACCTACTAGAAATTTTGTCTAAGTCATCTTGTACCCTCCTACTGTTACTCAATGATCACACTTTACCATCCACCACAACATCATTAGCAAACAACTTCAGATTGCTGACAAAGAGAATAATAGCAGTCCTATCACACTCCCCTGGGGCACACCTGATGAAAACTCAGTGTCCAGGACATCATATTGGGTCTATTACTTAAGAAGTCTTCAAGCCACTCACATATCTGTGAACCTATTCCACATGCTTGCACCTTCTTTTAACAGCCTGCAAATGGGGCACCGTGTTCAATGTTTTCTGGAAATCTTGAAGTATGGAATCTGTCTGCTGCCCTTCATCCATACTTCACAGTATATCAAGTGAGAAAAGTGCAAGCTGAGTTTCGCACAAGTGATGCTTTCCAAAAACCATGCTGATCCATGGACATAAGATTCTCGGTCTCAAGAAAATTTTTTTTTTTTATATTCAAACTGAGAATGTGTTCAATGATTCTGCAGTAAACTGATGTTAGGGATATTTGTCTGTAATTTTGTGGGTCTGTTCTTTTGTCCTTCTTATATACAGTAGTCACCTGCGCTTATTTCCAGATGCTTTGGACTTTGCACTGGGTGAGAGATTCATGAGAAATGCAAGCTAAGGAAGGGATCAATGCCATAAAGTACTGTTTAAGAAACCAAATTGGAATTCCATCCTGACCTGGTGCCTTACATGTTTTCAACTTCAGTTGTTTCTCTATGCCAGGGATAGTTATTACTATGCTGTCCATACGGGACTGTGTGCAAAGGTCAAACAATGGTACATTAGAATGATTCTCCCGCGTGAACCGTTTATTGAATGCACGATTTAAAAATTTGGCTTTTGTTTGGCTACCATCAACTGCCACACCAGACTGGTCAACAAGTGACTAAGTGAAAGTCTCATAACCACTCAGTGATTTTACTTAGAACCAGAATTTTCTTGGTATCTCTACCATATCTTTTGCTAAGGTTAAATCCGGACTATAGGGAGGGTGAGGAATGCCTTCACACTGATATTTGCAAGATATTCTGCAACAACATTGGCAATATGTGGCCCCGCATTACTGTGGTGCAGCATTCAGCCTGCTCCATGGAAAGGCGGTCTTTCGTGCCTGATATGTTTTCAGGACATCCCTGTAGTATAGTCCAGTTACTGATGTGTGTGAGAGTGCAACATGCTGGTAAACCATTCCATGAATATCAAAGAATGAGATGACCATAACTTTCCCAGCAGAAGCAACCACTTTTGCTTTTTAGGGGGTTGGTGGTGAAGGAGATTTCCACACTGAGCTTTGCTGTTTGCTCTCAGGATCAAAATGATGTAGCCAAGTTCCATCAGCAGTGAATACATCTGAAAGAAACTCGGGATCTTCCTCTAACAACAACTTTAACTGCATGCAGACCTGCACACGAATGTCCTTTTGTTCAGGAATCAACAGTCTTGGAACCAATCGCGCACTTAAACATGTCGTGTAATTTTTCTGTCTCCAATGTGTGGGTGGCACCCAATGAAATGTTCAGTATTTCAGAAAGTGATCATAAGGTAATTCGTTGATCCTCTCTCGCAATGACAGCAGCATTGTTGATGTTTTCTTCCATAAGAGCAGCAACTGGAGCACTGGGTCCACCTTCCTTTGAAACTGATTGTCTCCCCTCTTTAAACATTTTAAACCAACTTTGAGCTGTGCTGCAGGTGACTCTCCATAGGCCTCCTGTAACATTGTATAGGCCTCAGCTGAAGATTTGTTGAGATGAAAGCAGAATTTCAAAGCCAGATATTGTTCCTCGCGTGTTACCTCCATTGCAGCGGTACACGATACTGAACATGTGTGACCTAGCCTGCCTCTCAAAGGCGGGAATCAGGAGTCCCAACAATGAAACCACTATGGTGTGTTTGTTGCACCTTAAGCTAACAGAATATCATAAGATTAAATTTTAGCACGAGAAATTATGTCCATAAAAAATTATGATCATTTTTTATTGAACAGCCCTCGTATTTCCATTGTGTGGGGGCTGCCAAACTAGCTGCTCAAGACAGTTTTCAGAAAATGTGTTCAAAAGTACTTCTCATGAATGTCTGTCTGTGCCCCCTGCAATCAATCCATAGACATCCCAGTCTGTACCCATTAGGTTAAAGTCAACCTCCAACTATCAAAAGCATGATCTGAGTATTTACGCGATACTCATTGTAGACTTTCTTTGAATGGCTCTAGAACTGTCACAGCAGAATCAAGTGGCCAGTAAAAACATAAAACAATTAATTAACTTGGTTTCCCATACACAGACCTGTTTCACGTCACCAGGTAACTTCACTGTTAAATTCAGCTTTGACCTCAATACAGACAGTTTTTTTTGTCAACTGCAATGAACACTCGCCCACCTATGGCCTCTAATCTGTCTTTCTGATATACATTCCATGACTCGCTAAATATCTCAGAGCTGTCCTCTCTGGGTTTCTGCCAGCTCTCGGTCCTGAGAATAATTTGAGCACATGGGCAGGAAATTCATAAACTTAGTTACAAATACTTCGACAATTTAATGATAAAATTTTGACTGTCAAAGTGTCTTCACTCTGAATGCAGTCTAACTTCCCTTACTTTATATAGCCTGACAAGTGTTTGTCAGAATACCTCAAACAACCCCCAAGCCTCACGTGCACTCCACGAGTACTTTGCTACTTCAGTAGCTGCTCCCTTTGAGTAGTGCACCCCTGACCAATTGAGGGGATCCATACAAATACCAAACCAATAATGCACGTCTAGAAACCTGCAGCCAAGACAATCACAGAGTCGACAAATCCTTTGGCTGAGCCCCTCCACTTGGCTCCAAACCAAAGGACCCCAATCAACTCTGGGAACAATGCGGCAAATTGCTGCAAATTGAACCTCATGTGTGAGGCTAGTTGCCTGTATGAACCAAAGGTGGCCTCAGAACCCATCCGACAGGTGGTGTTGGTGCTGACGTGAGCCACAACTCGCAGACAACCGCACCCTGCATGCTCAACAGCCACCTCCACACCTCGGATGAGGCCCCCTGGCAGATATATCAAGTACACTTCGAGTTTCTTTCCGGCCCTGAATGCTATCTGCCTACGAGGCTCCGTAACATGCCTAATGTTGGGGCTCCTAATAACTAGCAAATCACTCTCCCACCCCTGTGTGCCTGCTTGAACCTGACTGAAGGAGCAGCCACCTGTCCACTCACATGGTGAATGAGCGAAGTCAGGCAGTCAATCTCCACATTGGCCCACCACCTCGAGTGAAACAAATGCATTACCACCTGCCACTCACTCTGCTGCGAAGGTGGACCTACTACATCGGGTACAATAGGAGGTGCCTCAGCAGTGGCCTGAAAGTGACTGACCTTCACATTCAGATGTTTGCTAACTGCAGCCAGTTCATCCTGCATCCGTACACAGCATGCTCTCATCCTACCAAGACTAACTGAAGAATTCTACTACAAAAGTTCCACTCTGAAGCAATAACTTCACCCTTAGGATAGGAAAGCAATGTACTGCCTACTCCCTTCAACCAACAGAATTTTCCAAAAGTCAGAGCTCAATTTGATATTCCACTCTGTTTTATTTTGGGAAAATTCTGTATGACTTCTTTAGTGTTGCCTTAGTGATCTAGTTCTCTTACTATAACCTTATTCCATTTTTGTTAGTTTACAACTATTCCAACAGAGTCAGTCCTTCTTTTTAACAATTACAATTGGACTGCAGTAATCACTCCTACATTTTCCCACAATGTCCCACTTTAGCATCTGATTTAATCTAGCTCGAACTGCCTCCCCATCAGCAATAACCATCACTTTTGATCTTGATCTGATAGGCATGTGTCGCCTCACCTTTACTGAATATTCAAAGTCCACCACCCTACCCGGGTTGTCTGCGAAAGTATCCTCATATCAACTCAAAAAATTACACAATTCCTCCTTTTCTGTGTTCGAAATATCTTCAGCAGCTTCTTTTATGCGATCATACACAGAATTACAATCATCCCAACATTCAGTAATTACTGTATGAGCAATTTGTTGGGCTCCAGTTAACAGAAATTTTAATTTTACTTTCCTTTTCTTACCCTCTAGTTAAAAATTCAAGGTATTCCTCAACACAATTCAAAGAAGTTTTATATTTAAACAGGAAACCCATACCCAGTATGACATTTTTAACTAAACTGTTCACTATAATACATCTCATACGGAAACTGTTACCACTACACCTAAACTCTAAATGCAATTCATGCTTTATGGGGTTGTTTAGCCCACAAACTGTGTCTTAATCTCAATTTCTTATTCTTATTTCCATTTACTAATTGCTCTGAAATGGCCAACATACAGGGTGTACATAAAGTTCACGAACAATCTTCAATTATTTATTGCACAATAACGAAACATTGTACAGATATCATACATATGTCATTTTGAAGAGAAACCCTGAAAGTTTTTCTTTTTTTCATGTAATGTATACTGCCAGAGCACAGTTTGGTAACTTGCCGATAGTCTGCGCTAGTCGCAAACATGGCGAGTTCAGGTGCTGAGCGAGCTTTCTGTGTGTTGGAGTTCAACAAAAACAAGTGTGCTACAGCTGTTCAACGGATGTTTAGAACCAAGTGTGGTAAGAAGCCATCAACCACTGGCACAACAAATTCATTACGACAGGTTGCTTGTGCCCAGCAATGAGCAGCAGACGTCCCAGTGTGAGTGAAGTGAATGTGAAGTACGTACGAGAGACATTCATAAGGAGTCCAAAGAAATCGGTGAAATCGTGCATCCCGTGAACTTGAAATGGCTCTAATGACAGTGTGGAAAGTTCTGCGACAGAAACTGTCTATGAAACCATTCGAATTGGAGCTAGTGCAGAAGCTCAATGATGAAGACAAGCACAGGTGCCTTGAATTTTGTTTGCAGTTGCAACAATTGAATGACAATAGGGATGGCATTGTTGATCGCTTAATTTTTAGTGACGAAGCCACTTTTCATACTAATGGGAAAGTGAACAGACTTAATTGTCGAATCTGGGGTACAAAGCATCCACATGAATGCACTGAATTGGAGCATGATTCCCCAAAGGTAAATGTTTTTTATGCCTTGTCACGTCGAAAACTGTACAGGCCATTCTTCTTCGCCAAGAGCACTGTCACTGGATATTCCTACTTGGACAAGTTGCAGCAATGGCTGATGCCTCAAATGCAATCAGACTCTCTGTTCATCTTTCAGCAGGATGTGCCTCCACCCCATTTTCATCGTGAAGTTCGTGGGTACCTGAACAAGGAGCTGCCACATTGATGGATCAGCGGTGCTACAAAAGGGGACAGCTGTTTCATGAAATGGCCTCCCCAATCACCAGATATCACTTCATGTGACTTTGTTCTGTGGGGACACATTAAAGGTCTGGTGTACGAACTGCCTCTACCATGTGATGTAGCAGAGCAACAGGAGAGAATACGGGAAGCGACTACCACAGTTGACGATGCCATGCTGGGATGAGTATGGCAAGAATTCAATTACCGTATTGACGTCTGCCAGGTCACTCATGGTTCGCATACTGAATGTTTGTAAAAAATACTTTCAGAGTTTCTCTTCAAAATACAACATGTATGATATCTGTACAATGTTTAGTTCTTGTGCAATAAGTAATTGAAAGTGTCCCCGGACTTTGTATACACCTGGTATTACTACCGGAATCTAAAAGGGCAATCATTTTTTCATTACCCATATCGATTTATAATAAATGTTGCACATTGATGATTTATTCCTTCTCTAAACACTGCTCACTCAACACATCATTTTAAATGTCCCTTCCTTTCTGCTCCATATCTATTGTAAACATTACGTCACACAAACATTCAATTTCATGATCACCATCAAGCAATTCATTAAAAGTTTCCTTCACCCCAGTTTTTTTGTGTTTCCTCCCTTCAAGTCCTCTTGCTACTTGAAATTTCTCCTGTGCTCACTAGTAAGGTAGTAACTACTTCAAAATTTTACTGTCTCATTTCCAATCATTTATAGAACAGTCACTTTCTTCTTTGCCATACCATTCAGTAGCTCCTAAACAAATACTTCCCTATTATTCACATCCACATTCCCTCCATCCACCTTTAAGTCATCTGTAGGCTTTAAATTACCCTCAAAATCCCTTGTTTCATCATCCTCTTCAGAATCAAATATGCTGTATCCGTCCTCCAAATTTATGATAACAGTAGCTGTGACATTTCCATAATTAGTCATACAACTTAAAACTTCATTCCCCTTACACAAATATTCACTTATTTTCACCAAATCACTGCAAACTTTATCACAATTAACACCACTAACATCCACCTATAATAAACTTCTTCACTTAAAACACCCATTACATCATTATAGAAATTACCACCAATAACTCTGCCAACCTCCACCATAAACTATATAAATTGCTGTTACTGCATCACTCCACATCAGAATTCACAGTACACTCGAATTCAGCAAAATTTGGAATGACCTCTGTCTCCTTAACATTTTCTCTACTCTCAGATTTCTCCAACACTTTGGATTCTGATATACTACGTAACACATTACTTTCACATACACCCTTCCACATCCACTCACATTTCATGCTTTCATCAAGAGCCATCGGTTCAACTTCATCAACATAAATAAATACACGAAGTCCTCCCTCCAAGCTATCTTAAATCACTAGCTTCAACCTTTGAGACTTCAGCACCTAAAACACTATCTTTACCTCCCTTCAACACTAAATCACCCACTTCCACTGATACATAATAAAATTCATCACCAGCTGACAAAGACTACTGCCACACTGCCTTCACAAAACCTTCACATACTTCCATCTACACATCACTAAATTAATCTCCAGCTGATAAGGGCTACAGCTTCACTGCCTTCACAAACAGCTCCATCTACTTCCTCCAATACAAAATAATCTACATTAGTTTCACCTACATTACTATACTTGTTGCTACAGAGTAGTGCCTCATCAGAATTCATCACACATTGCACATCCAGCAAATTTAGATCCACTTCCCTCTCTCTCTTCTGATCACCGAATTTTCCACAAAACATACATTCATTCCATCATTCACTTTCATTTTACAACAAATATTTCAGCCCCTACCCTCATTGAATCTCTCAACATGTTTTACTATATTCCTTGCACTTTCTTTATGGTCCATTTCCAACGTTTGTGGCTTCTTTGCTGAATCTTCGACACCCACATACTTTTTAAAGTAACGTGTCCTTTGCAACACCTGTTTGTTCTGCCACCTCCGGACCTGAGATGTGGTGAATCTCTAATTTCCTGACCTCGTATTCTGGCATTGCATTTCATGAGGCTCCTGCCCCTCAAATCTTCATTTGTGGTTTTGATTTCTGTTGTGAGAATTCCCATTTCCATTTAGCCCTTTGAAAATTATTGTTACCATTGTGGTGATAATTATTTTGATGGTTATTATGACTATTGTGGATACTACTACTGTTCTCATTCTGGTACCCATTTCCTTGACTACTGTTCCAATTTTGTGGCTTGAATTTCAACACCTATTGAAGTTTTTCAATAAAATCTAAAAACTCATCACTGGAATTTATTGGACTGAGGGCAGAATCCTATTGTAGAAATTCTGGTAGTCATCCCTTGAGGGTAGTAATCTTCATCAACACTCCCAGTGGACGATTTATACGCATCAACTTAGACAGTTCACGCACACAAAAATCCTGCATCGACCCACTTCTGTGTTTGAAATCTGGTCTGTTTAGGAACTCATTTGGAAGTTGTATTTGTTTCACTTCACACCCAAATTAGTTCAGCAAAAAATTCTCAGTTGCTTCAAGGTAGTGAATGAAGCACTTATTAAATTTGCCCATGATTGTGCATTGTCCTCAAGATGCCTTTTCATGAACTTAATTTTTGCCTCTTCCGATATTCCTCACACAAAACCATCTCTACAACATGTAGCAAGAAAATCAACTGGATGGAATTTTCAATCATTTTCAAAACATTTTGTCGTTTCTGAATTAACCCACGGAACACCTATCACAGTAGTGGCCTGATTTGACACTAAAGGAGTTAATTCTGCCCTTCAGGTCTTTAAACTGCCATTCATGCTACACAGCTTCTACAATTAGTACAGATTCAAAATGTTCTCTATTCTTAAATACCTCTTTCTCACATTCTACTACTCTACTTGACAATCGGTAACTGACGTGGTGGTCACTTCCTCAGCATAAAATTCTTAATATTACTACCCAGCTCATCCCGTATTTTCTCGAATTTTTCCCTGAAATCTTTATATACTGATCGACCCTGGTGTCAACCACGCCAACCTCCCCAGAAATTCTGCCAATGTCTGCCCTTGTAACTTCTAATTGTGCGTCAAGAACCTCTTCAACACCTGATTTAATTTTTTCCAATCAACTTTTACATTTTTAATATCTAAATTGAGATCAGAATTGCCCTGTTCCATTTTTGCAGTCAATGCCCTCATACTAGATTGCATTTCCCCCATATTAGAGCTCAAATTTAACAGAACTTCTTTTAACTGTGCCACTGTATCAAACATAATTATATCTCCTTCCTCTGATTTCAGACTACTTGCCCCACTAATATTGTCCCTATCAGTACTACTACATTCAGATTAAGGGCTAAGTGGCACACTAAAATTATCTGAACTACACAGGCTGGGTGACTGCTTAATCAATGCAAGTCCCATCATTGACAAATACCTTGCAGGTTCACATGTAATAACGCTATCATCATGAGTACTTAACTTATCGGTCATGCAGACTGCTTCTGCTGTACTGTTGCAGCTAATGTCATTGCCAATGGACTAAGTCACCGCCAGTTGCCCGTGCTACCATTGCCACCGCCACCGCAGCTGCTCACCGTAATATCGAAGTCTCTGTTGCTGCTGGCGACTGCAGAGTCGAAATCAGCATGCCTCTGAATGCCCTAATTCTTTCTTGAAGTTCCAACTTCCCCACACCTAACTTTTGCTATCAATCCTCACACATGCCACAGCTGCAAGACCTTATGCTCTAAGCCGCCACACAAACTGTGTATCATGCAACAGGTTCGGGACAAGGATCCCAAAACATTGTTAACGTGATACAATTACAGTTTTAATTCTAAATGGATAACATTTAAACCTTGATGGAGAAAAACCCAATTGAGACGGTACCGAATGGTTCCTGCTAAGTAGTTACTCGCTGCAAATAATGATCAGCAGCTGTAATCCTGCAGTCAAATAGTTTATGCATTGGCTGTATCGTGAATTGATAAAATACACAGAAATATAAAATAAAAGATAAATGAATAATTCAGTAAAAAGGGCTTCAATCTAATGCCTGTAATTGTTGTTGAGAACAGAGAATTATACTGAATAATGTTTATTCACGAAAGGACATCTCAAATAAATGGAAAGTGGTGATCGAGTACAGTACATACAGAAACCCTCTTCTAAATTCCAATTAAGTTATGCTGAGGGTCTCACAAGAATGGTAGTAAACTCCCTCAACTAAACTGTTATCAAAGATACGCAAAAACTAAGTCCGTTTAGTGATCACACTACATGAAATATTCACCAGTTCAAAATAGTTCAGAGTGCAACATGATCGTTCCCAAATTAAAACACTCAAAAAGTTGAGTCCTACTCTGGAGCACATTCAGACCTCTCAAAATATGAAGTCCCTTCATAAATTAAAGTATAGTAGTGGCCATTCACCTCCCAGAGTTAATCACCAACATGACTGAGTGCCACACATTATCACTGGCAGGTCTGCCTTCTTCCAGCACTTGGATAAAAGTCTCAAGATTCATTCATTTGAGATCTTCACTTGAAAACTTGTTCATCTCCACTTGACTCCCACACTGTTCCGTTACCGTCTACTTTTCCATTGGCTGAAGGCCGTCCCCTCCAAAAATACAAAGTTTTTAAGTTCTACAGGTATGATTTGACTCTTCTGTCCTTTTCTTGGACTACACTAAGATATTACAATTTTATTTAAATAAAGAAATGTTTTAAACATTTGGTCACACTCAGACAATTCACAATAAATATAAATAAAGGTTTTTCCATAAATAAATATGCCAATATTCTTGCACAAGAATGCTCATGATAAATGACAACAGATCGTCATTAATTATGTTTAAACAATTATTCAGGCCTGCTTGTCAGAAGCATCATCTCTTACTCTTTTACAAAGATGGTGTCAGTTAACACATGTGATAGAGTAACTCTTAAATTGCCACTTTGTATTACCAACTGTAGTTAATATTCAAATAAAGTTACTGGTAAAATAGTAAACTATTCCTCAAGTAAATACACAAGTATGAGAAAATGTGAGGTATTCATTCTGTATTCATTCGCCGTGTAATTGTGTATATGCTATGTTCTGACAAATATTTGTGTAATAAAAAAATGTCTAAAAGACATCATAAGTCGATAACTAAAATAGATATGGATGAGTGGATTTCAGGGACGATAGCTACTGTGCACTGTATAAACAGCATTTGTTTAAAGTGCATGAGGTGTTTAAAAGTTGTTACGTTACAGGTTCATGGTGAAAATGTTAAGTCACTGTGAAATATTAAATTTTATAGCTCTTTTTTTTAATTTTTTTCTGAGATCGCAAATGTATTCAGATTTCCATTAATAGTTGACTGTGAGTTACTGCCGAATCTCAAAGAGCTGTAACTTTGCTGTCTTGAAGATACTCTGACACTCCACCATTTTTGGCGCATCTTGTGCATAGAGGCCACGTGAGCATCAGCCATTCAAATTCCCAGCTTTGGGATTTACCCATTTCCGTTGATGCTGCTCATCTTTGTACCTGGATTCAGCTGCTCAGCTGCACCAGTCATTTAGCCAGACATGTGGTAGCGCGCCCTAGGCCTCGGGCTCACTAGTGTTCAGCTATTTAACAATCTCACCTCCCCTCATACAATTTCCAGGCGGCCCAACCACTCGCCTACATATGCACAACATGACATCCTGCACGTTTACTGGCTGCAGGCAAGGCCATTTCCACACCTTTGACGACACCCCCAGGCAGGCACAACGAGCGCACTTTGGAATTCTTTCCAGCCCTGGACGAAATAATGGGTCACCTGTCGAAATATCGGTGGTTGTCGACGTCACCCAGGTGTATTCCCGTAAGCTATTTGAACACTGTATATGGCTGGAGAAACTCAGGTTTCACATACACTCTTTGTTTGACTTCATTAAAGAGCTGAACAGAGGCAGACTAATTTTTCCCTCTGAGGAAGAAATGTTTCGTATAGCACTGGTATAGCACACAAGATATTTTCTTTTAAAACATCACCTAACAGTGAACTATATTAGGTATAAGCTTGTGAATGAATTCAAATACTTTGGATCAATTTTTACTGATGTACTGAGGCAGAGATTAAGGCAGGTCTGCAAGCAGGAAATAGATGCTACACCACCAGATCCATCAGATCAAAAAATGAAAAAATATAAATAAAAACACAACACAGATTTACCAAACAAACAAAAATGAACATCAAATATGTGAATAAAAATGAATACATTATCTAAGAATTTTGCAGTGACACACTGGTGCACAGTCACTGCAGGAAAGAACAGGAGCAAGGAGTGCATATTTATACATTACATGAAGTTTACAGTCATCACAATTGTTGGCATTTTTAAATTACTAGTTACAGACAACTAAAAACACATGTATATAAAAACATAGTGTATATTACGTTCTCTCCTCACATATTAAACAAATTGACCTGTAGCTTTTAGATAATATTAATCTTAGTATCTATTTTTTGTCCATCTCCACCTCTTCTGCCCCCTCTCTGTTAAACCACCCCCTCTCCCTTCTATCTGCCTACCTCCCTCCCCCCCCCCCCCCCCCCACCTTTGTCCACACCACCTCTCTCCTTTCCATTTCTCCTCAGCCTACATCTGCCCGTCCCCCTTCACACTCTACATTATTACGCTCACCGCAGATAGGAGGCTGGTGGCTCTTACCCCCACAGTATTTCTTTACAATTTGTAGCTTATATGTGTATCAAATTTGGTTAAACTCATGAAAGAGGTTTAGGACGCGATTTCTACCCACTGCTTTGCCCACATACGCACATTTCAAATACACTGATCAGCCAGAACATTACGACCACCGACCTATTATCGATATAAATACATCCAGGTGATAACAGCAACACCTGGTGAGGAATGACTGCTAGTCAGACACACGCATGGTGCACATAGGATCAATGAACATGCTGTGCAATCTATCTGAGATTGACCAAGGACTGGACTGGAGGTTGTCCACACCACCTCTCTACTTTCCATTTCTCCTCAGCCTACATCTGCCCGTCCCCCTTCACACTCTACATTATTACGCTCACCGCAGATAGGAGGCTGGTGGCTCTTACTCCCACAGTATTTCTTTACAATTTGTAGCTTATATGTGTATCAAATTTGGTTAAACTCATGAAAGAGCCTTTCAGAAACTGCATGACTTGTTGGGTGTTTGAGGAGTGCTGTGGTGGTTGTCTTCAACATGTAGTGAAACCACATCCAGATGTCATGGGATTGGGTGGCCAACCTTCATTAAACATGCCAGACATCACAGGCTGGGCAGAATGGTAAAACAGGACAGGCGGCGGGCTGCAGTGGAACTAACATCAGATTTTAATGCTAGGCAGAGTACAAGTGTGTCAGAACACACAGGGCACAAACCACTCCTAATGATGGGCATCTACAGCTGATGACCTATGTGTGTGACAATGACACCACCACATCGGCAATCGTACGCGACCATCCGCACTGAACGTTCGTGCAGTGGCAGTGTTGTAGGGTCTGATGAATCCCAATACCCCCTCCATCATACCAATGGGAGGGCGCTAATCCATCGTCTCCTAAGGGAACAGTTCCTTGACACATTTAATGTGGGACAGAGACAAGCTGGCAGCTGCTCCATTATGCTCTGGGGAACAGGGGGCATCCATTGGTCCAGTGGAGCTTGTACAAGACACCATGATGGCCAAGCAATATTGTGCACTGGTTGCAGACTGTGTGTACCCTTTCATGACAATCATGTTCCCCATGGCAGTGGCATTTTTCAACAAGATAACGCACCATGTCACAAGGCCACGAGTGTGATGGAGTGGTTCGAGGACCACAGTAGTGAGTTCCATTGATGTGCTGGCCCCTCAACTCGCCAGATCTGAACCCAACTGAACACATCTGGGACGTGATTGAACGAGACATCAGAGCTCATCGGCCCCTCCCTGGAATTTATGGGAATTACGTGACTTGTGCGATGTGGTGCCAATTTCCACCAGCGACCTACTAAGGCCTCATTGCTTCCATGTCGTGGTGCATCGCCGCTCTTATCCATGCCATAGGTGACATCCTGGCTATTAGGTAGGTGGTCATAATGTTCTGGCCGATCAGTGCATATTTCGCATGTATTTAACATATTTCACATGAACTTGTACACATATTTCACATCTATCTCTAGCAAATTTTATGCTGCAGTTTTATTTTTATGTAGCTCCATGTTTATGACATTGTACCTCTTTAACTATATGCTGTAAAATGATTTAATTTTGCAGGTACATTGAGTGGTACATGTGGCTCCAGGCTGCGAAATGTGCTGCAGAGTTAGTAGCAGAAGTAATAAATTAAAATGTCGTACATGATGCCTCAGTTTTTCAAGCATCTCACTATTTGACATCGTATCTTCTGAACTGTGTGTTGTACAATGATACAACTTTTCTGGTACATTTGGTGGTGTATGTAAATGCTGCCCACAAAATGTGACACAAATACAGTTAGCAGTGGGGTCCTAATACATTAAAATGTCATGCTCCATGCGACAGTTTTACTGCACGAACAGTAAAAATGTAGTAAGCAATAAACTTACTTCTTTCATCATCCTGTGGCGGTCACTGGTGAGAGAAAATTTCATACATGTCTGAAGTAATGTGTAAAGTTTTTTGCAAGCCTCTAAATTCTCTCAGCCTCAAATACCCCTTTGATAGGTAGGTGGTTCTTACCCTCACTGAAATGATTTCCAGACAGTAAGTGATACACACACTAAGTTTGGTTGAAGTTGACCTAGTGGTTTAGGAGATGAGGAACAAACATACACAAATACATTAATTATTATAATGTTATAAAAGTATTCCATTCTGAATATTGTAATATACACAAATTTTGTATATTTTATGTACATATGCTTTCCATTGCCTGTAACTGATATTTTACCAGCACCACATGCTTCCATCATTATGAACTTTATTTAATATAAATATGCACTCCATGCTCTTCTTCTTGTATGCACTGACTAAACTTAAAAATTTTCTATGCAGTCCTGATCTTTCCAAATGTGATTTCCTTATTTCTGGAGCCCTCAGAAAAGACATTTGTGACTGTCCACTTGCTTCAGACGAAGAAGTGGATGTTTGGGTACAATAATGGTTCTACACAACTGCAAACATTTTTCCATGAACGCACTGACTGTTTTGTCTCAGAGTGGAATAAATATATTAACTGTTAAGGTGATTAGTCTTGTAATAATAAACAGTTGATTACTTTTTCCATCTGCCTCATTTTAATTTGATTGCCCCCTTATAAATAAACCACTAAGCCCAGCAATTCTTTGCAATTGCTAAATATGTATTGGAATTGTATATACATCCTCATCTCCTCCTCTTCCCCCTCTCCTTGTGCATCACCCTTCTCCACTCCCATTCTCACTGACCATCTCCATCTCCACCTCCACCTCCCCCTTCAATCTCTCCCCCTCTCCTCCTCTGTACATTTTCTCCCAACCCCCCTCTCTGGCCAGCTCTTCTTCCTCTCTCTGACCTCGAGCCTTGTTTATTGTTACAGCAAATGAAATCTCAAATGTGATATGAAGTCACTTAAAATGAATGAGTAAATCAGTTGTGAATATTGACATAAGGAGTGCAGGAGAGACCACTCTAGCTGCTGGATCTGTGAGGATAGTAGCTTAAACAGCAGTATTTTTAACTGTTTTAATCTGTGAATGGGTGGGAATGCAAAGTTTCAGATGATTCAGATTCCATGTAGTAGTATTCTAATCACAACTCAATAAGCAATAAATACAACATTCCTCTCTCCTCTTAAAACTGACTGCAATGAAGAAAGCAAAACAGCACACTGTTGAGAATACAACTTTTGTTTAAAATCATATATATGGAGGAAGAATATTTGTGGAAGAAACAATATGTCTAGTGGTTTAACTGCCCCAATATCTAAGTTTAAACTGACTGCAAGAATCAAAACAAAACCGCACTTTTTTTGCAACACAGCATTTCCTTTCTTGCAGCTGGTTTTAACAGAAAATTCATACATTGTTAGAAAAAAATATATATATAGTCTATGTCGGTCTATAAGTTAGTAGAGCATCAGGTACTAATATGATGCAAAACAGTGAACAACTTTTTCAAGATTTTCGCTCGCATTTCCCCTTTACATATTGGGTATATATGTCTGTTGGACAGTTTATTAGGGCATTAAAAACAGGAAACGAATTTGTCAGTAACTTTTTGAGCTTTTGACTGACAACTTCTCCCCTTTATGTCCTATTCATGCACATTATATACCACATATATTAAAGAAATATGTAACCTATGTCCACATCTCGTGCTCTCGGGATTCTCGGTTCCTGAGCATGGGGTCCTGGGTTCGATTCCTGGTGGGGTCAGGGATTTTCACCTGCCCTGAGATGACTAGGTGTTATGGTGTTGTCTTCATCATCATCATTCATCCCCATTACGGTCGGAGGAAGGCAATGGCAAACCACCTCCATTAGGACCTTGCCTAGTATGGCGGTGCAGGTCTCCCGCATCGTTTCCCTACGCTCTGTCAAGAAGCATGGGACTTCATTTCCATTTCCATGTAACCTATGTCCACCCTAATGTATATTACAGGTGTCATGCAGACACCTGAATTAAACTGGTCCGGAACTTTTCAAGATTTTTGCTAACCAATGTTTCCTTTTTATGTATTATATATATAATATAGATACCTTATATTTTGAAAAACATGCAGCCTATATCCTCAGAGTATTTATTAGAGTAATCTGAAAAAATTGAGTAAATCGCTCTTCAACAATATTATGAAAAGGACAGTTGCTATTAGGATACAGCAGAGATGCTGTCACAGACAGGCACAACAAAATGACTGTCACAAAATAAGCTTTTGGCCAGCAAGGCCTTTGTCAAAAATAGATTCCCCCCCCCCCCCCTCACACAGATGCAGCTCCCACTCTCATGGTCACAAAGTCTGGCTTCAACTACCAGAGACACCGCATGTGTGTGTGTGTGTGTGTGTGTGTGTGTGTGTGTGTGCGCGCGGAGGGGGGGGGGGGGGGCGTGCGTGCTTCTCTGTTGTCTATTTTTGACAAAGGGCTTGTTGATCAAAAGCTTATTTTGTGACAGTCATTTTGTTGTGCCTATCTGCGACTCAGCATCTTCGCTACGTGGTGAGTAGCAACCATCCTTTTCAAAATATTGCTAGAGCTTTTCAAGGTATTTATTAATAGTATTTCCCTTTTATGTATTATATATATATATTTATGTACCACATACATTAAAGATATACGTAGCACATGTCCATCTGAATGTTTATTAGTCTTGTGAAAAATTTAAAGTAAATTGGCCAAGTACTTCTCGAGGTTTTTGGTAACAACTTTACACAATGATTTGTCTATATAGCGGTATAGATTTATATACTGAATATATTTTTAAAAAATGTAATCTATGTCTTTCTGAATGTTCATTACACTATCGTGTAAAAATCTGAGTAAATTGGTCCATTCATTAGAGAATCATGTAAAAATTGGATGTAAATTGGTGAGCAACATTGAGTTGTATACTATGTTTCCTCTTTATGCAGTATATATTTACATACAACATGTATTAAAAGTATGTAGCCTGTGTCTGTCTGTAGGAATTGCCACTTGAATTCACAAAGTCAACTGAGTGTCCAGAGGGTTCAAATACATTTGTCATCAGAAAATCTTGTACTCGTGTATCACATATTGCTAAGGAAAGTATAAATGTCGTATTTGTATCCAGTATCCACCATGATGACAGTGTTGTTGAATATATGGGCAATTCTACCAATTTTTCCCTTCTTCTGTGAAGAATTTGTCTTGGTATTTTGCAAACCTGACTTATTAAACTGGTAATTCAGTAACATTCACATCTGTCAGCATGTGCTTTCTTTGGACTTTTACATTCTTCTTGAAGTCTGAGGGTATTTTGCCTGTCTCATACATCTTGCGCACCAGATGGAAGAGTTTTGTCATGGTTGGCTCTCCAAACACACTCACTCTCAGTAGCTCTGACGGAAGGCCGACTACTCCTACGGCCTTGTTTCGACTTATGTCTTTCAGTGCTTTGTCAAATTCTTCTTGCAGTAGCATATCTCCCCCATGTCATCTTCATCTACATCTGCTGCCGTTTCTACAATACTGCTCTAAAGTTCATCCCCCTTATACAGACCCTCTCTTTTACTCCTTGCTCCTAAATCCTTACATTTGTTCTCTACCCACTTCTGCCTTGTCATTTTGCACTTCCTGTCAACCTCATTTTTTAGACATTTGTATTCCCTTTTGCCTGCTTCATTTGCCTTGTGTTGCCAAGGATTTCTAGTAGGCCTTGTCTTTTTACCTATTTTATTCTGTGCTGCCTTCAGTATTTCATCTCTGAAAGCTACCCATTCATCTTCTACTGTATTCTTTCCCCCGTTCTAGTCAATAATTGCCTAATGCTCCCTCTGAAACTCTCAACAACCTCTGCTTCTTTCAACTTATCCAGGTCCCATAAAATTAATTTCCAACCTTTTTGCAATTTATGCAGTTTTAATCTACAGTCCATAACCTATAAATTGTGGTCAGAGTCCACATCTGCTCCTGGAAATGTCTTAAAATTTAAAATCTGGTTCCCAAATCTGCTTTTATGATTATAGATCTTAAATTACAGCATAACACAAAGTTGTGTGTTTCGTTGTAACACTAGTAGTTAATAAGATTCTCAAAATAGTCCAGTCCGGTACTAAATGCAATTCTCATTTGTATGTAAATACTCAGTTATGAAATTTTAACAGGTTTGGAAATGCTGTTAGCCTATTGGTCTGAGTGAGCAAACAAGGCCTATTCATACTGTGCGACATATGTGCAGGGGTCTGTCTTCTGGGTGTTACCAGATTACTACAAATGCTCTCACAATGTGGAATTTCTGTACCACCACTTGCTCTGAGCCTATCTATGATAAATTGAGTGTACTTTCCACAGTATTATATATTAGAGTTAGTGCCCATTCATTTTTGCACACAAAATGCAGGAAGGAGGACTGCTTAACTGCTTCTGTGCCTATAGGAATGACATATAGGAGGCTGTACTGGTCAATTCACAGATTCCTAACTTAACTGTGGTTTTCAGAACTTCGTAAGTATGCTTCCTTTTCAATCGTCTGTCAGTTTAGATTTTTTCACAATTTCCACAACATATTCCCATTGGTCGAACAAACCTGACACCATTTGTGCTCTCTCTCTCTCTCTCTCTCTCTCTCTCTCTCTCTCTCTCTCTCTCTCTCTCTCTCTCTCCCCTCTCCCTGATATTGAATTTCCCCTATTACTTCTATCTGATATAATAGTTCCCACATGGATGAGTAATACCATAGGATTGGTCACACAAGAATTTTGCAAACAATTTCCTTTGTAGACTGATCATTTTACACTCACTGAAGTCTACCACATGCTTTACGCTTAATATCCTCAAAAATTGTTACACCCAGTTATTTGTACAAGTTGACTATTCCAAATGTGATACAAGTGAACTACTCCAACTGTGGTGGTGTTCAGTTTCTATTATTTTAGCCGTTTTCACCACCAATGACACTAATGTCTACATCACCCACATTTGCAATTGCATGGGAATTAAACTGGGACAGTAATCCTGGGACCTAATTTGTAAAGGAACATTTCAACGCTGATTTCAGAATGTCTGCTTTTGTTTTTCTACTCTCAACTTCAATTTCTGAGTCATCTATGAGTGTCTGGATACTAACTTCGGTGCAACAAGTATTTTGTAGTTTGATAATCATGGATAGAAATGCCTCACAGCCACTAATACCAATTTAATTGTGGACATCCTCAAGGAGGTCATATTTATTTGTTGCCAGTATTTCCATCAGGGGCACACTTCCCAATTATCTGTTTGATGTAATTTTAAGAGAAAAGATTTAGTACTGTTTTGCAGGATGTCTTGCCTCCCCCACTTACAAAACTGTAGTTTTCTCAACTGATTCTTGGATGATATTAAAAGTTTCCTCCAATGATGATGGTATGATTTGGAAAACTATATCTTAGCAAGCAGCCCCCCCCCCCCCCCCCAAAGTTAATGTTGTCGATTATGTCTGGTGATCGAAAGAAGGATCCCTTATTAGTTTATGTCCACCCTTCATGCTGATTCTTGACCCTGTCTGACATGGTTATTTTCCATACAATCCAGTATGGGTAGTAATGCATTAACAAGTTTACATCATTTAGCCAATAACAGTGTAATCTGGATTAGGTATGTGAATATGTATGTGTGTGAATGGTGTATATCTGCAGTATGGCTTCTCCAAGACAATCTCTCTGACAGCACAATTCTTCAGGCCCCATTTAATGTGTTTATAAATGAGAACAAATTTGGGAGCAGCTCCTAGTGAATAGCTAACATAACAATCATAAAACTTACATTAATTTATGGATTTCTACTACTTTACACACATGAGCATGCCTTGGAGTAGAATGAGAAACTTTCCACACAGGAATGTTAACAGACAGGGCAGTATAAAATGTACGTACGAAGCAGTGATTCAACCAGAACACCTCTGGCCATGCAGTACAAGAATACAATATTAGATACAAGCAACAGTTAAATAAAACATACTGCAGGAACTGACAAAATCTGAAAAAATAACTGATTTCAAACAAGAACAATTTCAAACACATCTAACAAAATTCTTATTGGTGAAAATAATACAAATCAGCCCTCAAAATTAGCCCTCTTCTGCATTGTGATATAAAACTGTGACATTACTGCATCAGAAGAGGTTTCTTTATTCTACTTCTGATGAATATATAGATCAGCAGTATTATGCTCTTTAGGACTGTTAACAAGACAGCTCCATAAATCCTTTTGCATTCTGTATTCCCCAAAGAAATTATTTTCCTCCACACCCCAACTCAATCTTTTGTTATGCACATAGGGGCAACAAATCTTTTTTTACTTAAAACTGATGTCATCGTTCTTATTCAGGAAAAATGAGCACTGTTAACAAAAAAGATAAAATTACGTAATCAGTAGGGACACCTTAAAACAGAAGATAAATTTGAGATTTTGTTTTAGACATGTTGTTACACAGCTTACAAAAATGTTCAATGAACTAATTATGTCAGCATGACCTGTTACTGAAAAAAGTCCAGCCAGCTTGATTGTAGGAATGTACAAGACAAGCAAAGAGGCAGAAAGAAGGAGTCCTCATACATACTTGAGTAATAAGAGTATGGCATTGGTGGCCGGGAGACCCCTCACAGGGCGGTTCGGCCGCCGCTCCACAAGTTCTTTAACGCCACTACGGTGACTTCCGAGTGAATGAGGATGAAAGACACACAACACCCAGCCATCTCGACACAGAGAAAATCCCTGACCCCACCGGGAATCGACCCCGGGACCCCGTGTGCGGGAAGCGAGAACGCTACCACAAGACCACGAGCCGCGGACCATACTTGAGTAGTTAATCTTTTCAATGCTTTCTTAAGTATCTCTTATGTCTGTTTCTTCTGCATTGTGCTTTGGTATGTAGATATCTCTCATTGTCTGAACACACAGACAGTACACAGTTTGTATTTGCGTTTTAAATAAAAAAGATATTAAAGCAGATGCATGGATAATAAGCAGTAGGTACAGCATCTTTAGTCATCAAAAAATGCATTCACTTCAAGCAGGACCAATTACATCTGAATGTCACATGGGATGCAATATATAAGAACAGAGATGACTGAATCAAATACCGTGGCTGAGAGAACAAGGATCTGAAAATTACCTGGAACATTTAGTTAAACTTTCCAATTATAATGACAGCATTACTTCATCAAGAGAGCTACAAAACATTCAACAACAAATAATTCACCTTCAGTATTTCGAAGATGCAGTGAAAATAAAGCATGTTACCACTACAATTCGAATTATGTCACTGACTGGTAAAATTAAATGAAATGAAGACATGAGAAGGTCACTGAAAGTTCCAAGAATGAATGAATGGGTTCTGGCACATTGTTAAGTACAAACAGCAGTATCCAATCTTATCTCTAGCCATATGTTTCATTAACGTCCAATCATTAGACTACAGTGCAGTATTTTATGCCATAGCAAGACAATAACAAGAGAAAAAATTGTGTCACCCTGCGGGAATCATGTTAATACAGTGCGAGCACATTGAAGAGTAGGCACCAGGACAACTGTAAATTTGGGCCTCTCCTGGATGTGTGCTCAGTTAGCCGAAATGGTTAAGGCAACTGCGGACAACAACTGGGAAATCTGGGTTCAAGTCCGAGTCAGGCACAAATTTTCATTTGTTCTGGAATATTCTACAGCTGATGTGGAAACATAATTGCAATTTGCAGCTCATTTCCCATTATTAGAAGTTTCAAGGTCATGTTTCTTACTGTTTCAACAAATCCAGACAAGAAAGAAATTCTCTTGTAGATGAAAGTCGATCTGGTCATCTACAAACTGCTAGTATTGAGATAAACATATTTTGAGGTAAGAGACTGACTGATCATGTCAACTTTCTCGTCTATCAGTACATTTGATGAACTCTTTTGTATCCGTCCTCAGTGTCAGTAAGGTTTACAGCCATTTCTTCACTGAATGTTAGCACATAACAGTTGAAGGAGATAGAATAGTAACTGTCTGACAGGTTGTTAAGGCATGACTACACCTCATCTATTAAGACAGACCCTGTGATCTAGTTCAAGGCAAGCCTATTAAGGTCTTGTGTCCCAGTATAGTAAACTTCCCGGTCACAGTCAACCAAAGCACACGTATTACTCTATGAGTCTGCAATTCTGATTTTTATACGTAAAAATTACACAGTTCACATAGGGTGTCATGCGTTTTATTTCTTTTTTCAAAGGTGTATAAAAAATTTAACAATGTGATTTTGAGTCTGAAAGGATATAGCAAATTAGTAAACCTTGACAATATTTGGAGATAATGTGAAACAAAGGCTTCTGCTGGCAAGAACTTGTGCTTCTCTCAAAACTTTCAAAGAGACCCCTGTAAATAAAAAAGCAGCCATTGCTAGATCGGTAAGGTGTTTCACGGATCAGTTCTAATCAGGGAATTGTTACAAGAAAACAGCAAGGAGAAGAATGAAGTCATAGCAGTCTCATAAACAACATAAGGCAACAAACATGAACAAATTATGATGGTCTTCCATGTAGTTTTTACTCTGGATTTGCACCAGGTGGTGTTTACAATAGGTTACTGGAACAACAATGTATCCCACTACTGGATGCCATGATCCTTAACTTCTAAACGTCTTAAATACTACAGCTCAACACAAAAACAGATTTTTAAGGAATATCTACCCAGATATGTGCCAAGCTGGGGATTCCATGACCAGCAGAGTTCAGTACGCTGTTCTAGGCAAATGGTAGTCATTGGATGTGCCTCATGAGGTGTGATGGACCTACTGCCATTCCTAAAATACATAAATAACTTAGCAATTCTATTACTGCAAGATAGTTCACAGGCTGTGAGTATAATAAGGTGGTACAAAAAAATCAAAAAATATACAAAAACTAAAAACACTTCTGTATAAATGCCACTAATTACACAAGTTCAACATATACTGTGGTGTCAAAAGCAGACTACATATAATGAATACAAATCTCTAATATTGAAAATATGCTGCAGAATGTGATTAATTGGCTGAAGACCAAGACCACAGAAACAAAACATGCAAATATGTGCTGTAATCTTTACTTTAGTAATCTTCAACAATGTTTAAACTACAGGACGTTGAACTGAGAAGAGGGGCTGAGGAAACTGCAAGATTCAACCCAGAGAGCTTGTTCTCAGTTATAATTTTGTATATGTTTTGCTATCCATTACAAACAATCCATGCACATAACACCAACCGACAAGTTGGATTAGAAATAAAACCAAAATTAGGGTAAACAAGGAGTTGTGCTGACAAATGATTTGCAAAAAAGCATTACAAGTATGAAATAGTGCAACAAATGTTCAAGGAAGGAAGTTCAGTGTTCTCTAAGGAGGAGATAGTCCTCAGCAGTAAGGAAGTGAATTCTGCATAGTTAACCAAATAAAATTCATTTCATGTACATTTGTTTTTCTGCTAATTGCATGTAATTTCTTTCTTATTCACTCAATGTTTTGCGTTCTACTGATTTGTGTCACTGAGTCTGTGAGGGTATTAAGACTGTACAGGAGCATGTAACTGTGAGTGCATCAGTATGAAGCACACAAATAGCTGCACAAATGTCTGCTAAAAATGTGTTAATTTTTGTTATGTCTGAATACAGATACATTTTAGGTTGCAGAATAAGGTCCCCTACCAGTCACCATTGAAAGTGAATTAAGATATGACTGGTTTCAGGCTTGTGCCAGTCTTCAGTTGATTATACATTCATTTTGAAGTGTCCACATTCAATGTCTGAGTTTGCTGTTTAAATAAAAAGTACACTAAGTGATGCTGACTAAATACACAAAATTCTTTCAATTGGGACTGTTTAGTCACCACCATGTAATTTGTCTTTTATTTAAACCAGGGCCACCTCCGGCATGCCAAACCACATGTGAGACAGATGTGCAGGCAAAGGCTCGGCCACTCTCGTCTTTGCTTGGTGCTCAGAAGTACCCGCTACAGTGCGACATTTCATTTAGTATCATGGTGTGGCATTTTTTGGTTAGCATAACTCTCTTCAGTTCGGCATAATTGTGGTGTCAACACTGTTTAACATTCGATATTAATTTTGCAATATGAAGTACATTTGCATGTTCGGTGGCTGTTTGCATGGAAAGAGGCATTCTGGTGATATATTGTCGCAAGCCTTTAAAAATGAATGCGAATGACAAAAAGAGAGGGACGAGAATTCTAAAGATATATTATTCAGCTGCATAATCAACGGGTACTGAAAATTTGTATGGAATGACAAAAGTTACGACATTCAACAGATGGGATTCACTGTTCTGTACATCAAAAGGCACTTCGTGCTAAATCTGCAGGCATGGAGTAAGTGAAGAAACTGTTGGTATGAATAGTAAATTTCTGAAGTCACATGCATTTTTCCACTGCCAGTTGCAACATCTAGCAGCAATTCAGGCCTGACAGTGTCAGGAAATGCTGTTAGTGATGTCGTCAGTCTCACATTGAGGTAATAACACCCATTCCTCCTGTAAAGCTGCTGGCACAACTCTTGGAGAGTGATTGGTGGATGCTGATGTGATGCAAACCTCTCTAGTGCATCCCAGACATGCACTATGGGATTCAAATATGGAGAGTGAGGAAGCTATGCCAAGTCTGCAACACCTCCAATTTCCAAGAAAACATCGACAACCCGTGCTGTATGAGGTCCAGCATTATCGTCTGTCAGTACGGAGTCTGCAATCACAGCGCTGTGCAGCAACCACACGTCTCAAAATCTTGTCACGGTACCTGATACCAGTTAAACCTTGCCAATTCACCCATAAAATTTCCTGAAGAGCTGTTCGACTGGTCAATGTAATCTTTGCCCACACCATTAGGGGTCCTCCTCAATACCTGTTCTTTTTCCACAATTTTTGGGTCCTGAAATGATGTTCCACATTCCCTACAGATGCGAATCCGTCGAGAATCATTCTCCAGGCGAAATTGGGACTCATCTTTGAAAAGAACACTGGCCTACTGTTCGACCGTCCAGGTGGCATGTTGACAACTCCACTCTGGACTTTCCCTTCTATGAAGATGCGTCAGAACTACAAATACAGCAGGTCTCTGACAATAAAGGCCACTCTGCTGAAGCCTTTTGTACACCATTTGCCTCAATACACCATGTCCAGTGGATACTGTGAGGTCAGATGCCAGTTACCATGCAGCACTAAATTGATAGCGTTGTGCTCTTACAGGCAAATAATGGTCCTCTCCTTCTGATGTCACACACGGTCGCTCTGCCCTGGTCTTCGGGATACTGTTTTGGTCTTTCTAAACTGTCGCCACATCCGAGAAGCAACAGAATGATTCACACTAAGCTGTCGGGCCACATCGACTTGCAACTGTCCTGCTTCCATTCTTCCTAATGCCCTCCACTGCAGAAAGTCTGGTAGGCGTCTTCTCTGTGCCATACTGCACCGTCTGTGACTGTTTACACAGCGATTGTGGATGTGAGACTGCCCAGAAAACATTACCCCATTTGGTTGCCCGTTGACCGGAATGCCATCTTCTGTGCAGGATGGTAAAACAGTGGTTTGTTGCTTTACTTTTTGACATCAGTGTAGCTTCCAAAACTCTTGAGGACCGGTGTACTTCAGAGATGAGAAGAGGAAACCGGAAGTACTGGACATGTGTCCTGATATGAAAATGGGTGGGGTGATGAAGGTACCAACAGCATGTGGGCTGTTCCCTTCAAGGAAGGACGCACTTGGGAGGTCACTGCCATGAGTGGCAGCCTGTAAGCAGCGCTCTATTAATACTTGCCGAAGGTAGGTAGCGTCTGAGGATCGAACTACCTCACTTAAATACTCCAAACAGAACAGGATAATGTTGTTGGGTAACTCTGCAAATAGACAGTAGAAACACACACACACACACACACACACACACACACACACACACACACACACACGCACACGCACTAACACTCACTGGGGCCAACCAATTTGAATAAAACGAGATTCACGATAGAATACGCTAACACACCCATACAAAAGTCTGGAGGACAGCAAGACAAGCCCCAATGTTTAAACTGTTAAAGTACACAGAGCGGCCCTGTGGAAGGAGGAAGAGGTTTAGAACCTACAATAAGTTGTAAAAGAGAGCACACTAAAATTGGGTGAGGGACACAGGGGGAAAAGGGATAACTGAAAAACACCATAGATAGTTATACGATCGAAACACATCGCGAAAGTAGTGAAACTGGGTATCGTGACTTGCTAGTCTTAACAAAAAACAGTGTAAAGCCACATGATAATCGAGTCAGTCCAGAACACCAGTTCGTCCAGCGATTCTTAGAGATTGAGAGAAATTAAACAATATTACATATGGAACAAGCACCCTTGAAATCAGAAGGCGTTTGACCAGCAAGACAGTTCAGCAATGATAATCTAAGATAAGAGGAAACCAAAGAAGCAGAGAGACTAAGAGATGATCAAGACCAGCAAGACAGTTCAGCAATGATAATCTAAGATAAGAGGAAACCAAAGAAGCAGAGAGACTAAGAGATGATCGCAAAGCATTTATTGAAAAGAATAAAAAGGAAAGGAAAATGTAAAATAATTAATCGAACATTATTAATAAGGGACACTGACAGAGGGATTTTTTCAAGTTGGGATAATGTAAAAGATTCACGATGTAACTGCACTTGTGCTGAGCACTTAACTTCAATGTGTTTTCATGTATGTTCTTATTTCAATTCCTTGTTTCGAGCCCAGTCTCTTAGATTTGCGAGTGCACGTTGTAAAACTTGTGACAGGGCTGCCTCTCATTCGTGTCTTTTACTGCAATGTACATGTGTATTTTAATCATATTTACTACTATTATGTACTGGAACTTTCTAACTGGCCCTCTATCTTTAAATGAATCTATCAATTACGCAATGAAACACCTGTAGAGAGATGTTGTCAGACGCCTTTATGGTTCAGAGACTGCAGATCACCAGCTGAGTATAACTTTCTGTCTGAGTGTCTGAGGGGGAAAGGCAGCAGGCAGAGGAAGACCATACCACATTAGTCACCCAGTTCCAACCACAGACCAGCATGTATACACTATGTCTTATAATAAATGTTTCCAAATTGGGCTCCTTAGAAAGACAAAAATAGTATTTGATCATCCAATGTGGTGTAGCAATGCTATATAATTTCAATCAAAGTTAGGTGCGAAAATCACAGCACAAAAACGAAATCAACTTTAGATTCTTATATCTCACAGAGTAAACCTATGCTGAAAATGAAATTTAGTACACAATAGCTCATAGCACAGGGATGTGGAATACAAAATCCATTCATTTTCTATTTTCCAATATCTGCAAATTTGTTGGGAAGATTACAACTTTTGTGAAATGGAGAAAATAGGGTATAAATTCAACACTTCTTTTATAACTATTGTTTTCTATTGAAGCTTCAAAACCAGTCTCATTCAAAGCTCTCTCAAAACAGTGGGTAAAATTTGCAGCACAGGCTAACAACAGAGGCAAAGTAGCCTGAAAAATCGCATTGCGAATAAAGTTTTAACTTTGGCTTCTTATATGTTGTCGATTGGAGGCAAGATAGACATGAAAGTTTGGACACAACAACATAATGTTTTCCAGTATAAAATATCATTCACATACTGCTTTTTAAATTCTTCAAAATCAGTTATCACTTGATATTCGTAAAAATTACAAAAATAGATCCATTCAATTTGATTTTAAAAAATCTGTTCTCAGTAACTGATTTCAAGCTGATCGCAGTTGGGAAGAGCACATTTTCAAGCATTCAGAAAATCACATTTGATTTTCAAATGTGTGCTGATAATACCCAAAAATAACCAACAAGTAATTCCTCAACCCCATCGCCATAGGGGTGCTGTGCAATACCAGCCTCAGGTGGATTTCTTCAGCCAGGTCCTTAAGTCTCTAATTTGGTTTCTTTTTTGTAATTTTGATTTTAAACTTGACAACATTGCAACATTATTGACATACCAACAGAACAAAATGATGTAGTGATAAAGTTTATGCATCCTCCACACCTGACTTATTCATTTTATTGGCTCAAAACACAGTATGCTTGTTGGGTGCCAGAACCTCATTTCCATACTCTCTCTTCCTTCACTACCATCATCCGACAGACAGAGTAAATTTCCATAAAATGAACTGCAGAAAGTGAATCAAAAATTTCGAAAAATGTAAACCACAATGTTAAGAAGTTAAAAATAAAAATTGATATTACTTCTTGCTTGCCACCAATGTGATATCCAAACATAAATACCACCCGAACAGGCCGTGAAGTCCCAAGATTACCAACCGGTTGCTGTGTCATCCTGAGCCCGTAGGTATCACTGGATGTGGATACGCACTCCCAGCTGCTGTCAGTTTCAGTGACCAGTGTCACTATTTTCCCATGAAGTAGCTCCTTAAATGGCCTCGAAAGGGCTGAATACACCCCACTTGTCAACACCACTCGGCAGACCCGTACTGTGACCTACTTTCTGAATGTGATTCTTGAGTTTCTCCCGGCATATTTGGTAATCAAAATATCCACGGGTATGCTGCCGGTCTATAGTGTCCAACGGGCACAATATTTCGGCGATCAAACATGTCGCCATCATCAGGTGAACTGACGGACTGAGCTCCTGTGAACGTGCCAGCACGGAGATCCGTACGCTATGGCTGCTCAGAGGGAACTGGGTTCGGTCGCGGCGGCGGCCGATTTAAATACCCTCCGCCCGCGGCGCGCTCCCTCCGCCGTCCGCGCCCAGCGCAGAGTGGCAGATTCAACGTGCTCTCCGCCCAACTACTGCAGCACAACCTGTTGAGATGGATAAAGTCACGAGGGAGGAGGTAGGCACTGCATTTATTCCATACACAGGCGCACTCTCGGGGGAAAATCGCCCGCATTCTGAAGAAACACCGGGTCGGAACTGTGTTTTGTCCTCCAAATAAAACTCGTGCACTGGTGGGGAGCGCTAAAGATGACCTCGGTTTGAGGAAGGCCGGCGTGTACCAGATTCCGTGTCAATGTGGCAAGTCGTATATTGGTCAGACGATGCGTACCGTCGAGGATCGATGCCGTGAACACCAGAGGCACACTCGACTGATGTATCCGAGCAAGTCGGCGGTCGCTGAACATTGTTTGTCGGAAAATCACGCCATGGAGTATGACCGCACGAGGATTCTGGTACAGAAGTCGAGATACTGGGACAGCGTTGTTAGAGAGGCCATCGAAATTCGCACCAATGACGACCTCATAAACCGTGACTGTGGCTATAATCTTAGCAAGGCTTGGGAACCAGCGATCGGGTTAATCAAGAGCAGACGTATAGTTGTGACGACCACGGCGGACAGAGCCATCACACCGACGTCATATCCGCCGCGGGCGGAGGGTATTTAAATCGGCCGCCGCCGCGACCGAACCCAGTTCCCTCTGAGCAGCCATAGCGTACGGATCTCCGTGCCGGCACGTTCACAGGAGCTCAGTCCGTCAGTTCACCTGATGATGGCGACATGTTTGATCGCCGAAATATTGTGCCCGTTGGACACTATAGACCGGCAGCATACCCGTGGATATTTTGATTACTTTCTGAATGTTTGAAAAAATCCCATTTCCAACTGTGATTAGTTTGAAATCAATTACCAGGAACAGATTTTTTAAAAATCAACCTGAATGAGATCTATTTTTGTAATTTTCATGAATACGTTAAAACTTTACTCACAGCACAATTTTCCAGGCTGCTTTGCCTCAATTTATGTAGTATTGTTATCCCATGTTGGAAATTTTAGCCATTGTTTGCTTTTTTTGGGGGGGGGGGGGGGAGGGGGGGGGGGGAGCATAAAACATGTTTTGAAAGAAACTGGTTTTTAAGCTAGAACAGAAAACAGTATTTGTAAAAGAAGTCAGTTAAGTAAGAGTGTGGTTGGCATTACACACAGGTGGTGAAAGATATTGTCTTGGTTCTTTCAAAGCCCAATGAAGGGACCCTTTGTCCTTCATGCAGTGTACATAACACATTAGTTTACTTTGAATTCTTGATTGAGATTTGCATGTGTTTACTGACAATTTAAATACAAAGACGTTATAAATTCTATCAAAGATGTTTGATGACGACTACCAAACATTGGTTAGTTAACACAAATGAAGACTGGATTCTGCAGGAGGACATTGATCTGAAGCACCATAGCAGGCTTTGTAGCAACTGGAAAAAGGAGAATGGTGTGCGGGTACTGGATTGGCCCTCACAGTCACCTGATACTAATCCTATTGAAAATGTATGTTCTTAGATCAAAAAGAAGTTGCAAGGAAAAAAAAGATCTTCACTTTCAAACAGCTGTCACCACAGAATGAGATTTTCACTCTGCAGCGGAGTGTGCGCTCATATGAAACTTCCTGGCAGGTTAAAACTGTGTGCCGGACCGAAACTTGAACTCTGGGCCTTTGTCTTTCGCGGGCAAGTGCTCTACCATCTGAGTTTGGAAGGTAGGAGACAAGGTACTGGCAGAAGTAAAGCTGTGAGGACAGGGCGTGAGTAGTGCTTGGGTACCTCAGATGGTATAGCACTTGCCCGCAAAAGGCAAAGGCCCCGAGTTCGAGTCTCGGCCCGGCACGCAGTTTTAATCTGCCAGGAAGTTTCAGTCGTAACCACAAATTCAACATATTTGGAGGTGCCTTCCACGTGAATGCATAGAAAACTTGGTTTCAAGCATGCCTTCGAGATGTCAAGCAGTTATCGACACTGCAGGTGACAGGAAGTATTATTAAATTTAACTGCATTTTCTTTTGTTCATATATGACGTATGTATATGTTTTAGTTTGTCATCCAATTTTTCTACTGATTAACCAGACCACAATCTTACTTAGCAGACTGTACCTATTTTCACTATTTCACAAAAATCATTATCTTTTTGACAAATTTGGAGATTATTGGAAAACAGAAGGTGAATGAATTTTTTATTCCACAACTTTGTACTACTGAGCTATTGCATATTACGTTTCATGTTCAGCATACATTTTAACAGCAACTTTCAAGCCCAACTTTGATACATATTATCTAGCACTGTTGTCTCGCTTTGGATAATCAAATACACTCTTTCTGGCAGTTAAAACCATGGTCTTTCTAATGAACCAAGTTTGGAAAGTTTCACAGAACACAGTTTTGTGCAAAAACAGGTAGAAAATACCGCATTTTTATCTTTTTACTAAATCTATATCTTCAACTTGGAAAGTCGTTCAAAACAAACTTCGTACACTTCTGGAAAAAAATTAGTACACCTGCACAGATGATGTCATGTTTACCTTTATCCGATGACTGTACAAGCCAACTGGTGGACAGTAGACGTCTGCCAACAGATAGCGTAATGTCATAACTACCACAGTGCCATCAATGTCTACCCTTTCATAGTGAATGCTTACAGCCAGAAGGCAAAGCAAGCAGGTGACCATGCCACAGAGTCTCACTTGTGCTTCCTACAGCAAGTCTGAAAGGGGTCAAATTGTGCCCTTCCAAGTGGTGGGATGGTCCTTTCAGAGAATTGCCACACAAGTTGGATGTGCTGCAATGATGCTGGTATCAATGATCACATGAACATTTTCACACCTGCCAATGAGTTTCTGGATGTCAACACAGCATAGACGCCCACCAGAATCATCATACTGTACGGGGGGCAGTGGCAGATCGGGCAGCTATTGCAGCACAGATAAGGGGGCTTGTGAGCCCAGACATGTCAACACAAACTGCTGCGAATCTGTTATTAGCAGTGGGATTACGGGCACACTCGACTGTACCAGTCAGAAGATTACTTGGAAGATGGAATGGCACCATGGTTTTCAGCGATGAAAGCAGCCCTCCCCAGGTCTTATGGTCTCGGATGCGATAAGCTAAAATTCCCATTAAAATTTGGTGTTTCTGGAGGGGACACTAACCAGCACTCAGTATGTGCAGAAGGCTGTTACACCCATTCTTTTGCCGTTCTTGCAACAGGAAGGTGATGTGTTGTTCCAACAGGATTCTGTTTTCTCACACAATGCTCATGACACTCAACATGCTCTGCAAGACATGCAGCAACTTTTCTGGCCATTGATCCCCAGACTTGGCACATGTGGGATATTATGGGACAAGAAGTGACTCGTGTGCCTTGTCAATTAACAACTCTTACAGAACTACATGACCAAGTCGAGCAGGTGAGGCATAATATATACTGCAATGGTATTCGCCATCTGTACAATCAACTGGATGGCAGAGTCTGCACTTGCATTGCTGCCCATGGAGGCTACAACATGCAATAATATGGGTGTTTCAATATGGGTCAAATACCCGGTCCCTCAAAAGCGCTACTGCTGTTGGGATCTGTAAATGTAATCATTTCGTGTGCTCCATATGCACTTCTGCAACAATAAATCTTGGGTGAACCAGAAATCTCTAAATGGCAAATTTTTTTCTGGCAGTGTATTTGACAACTTTGTGTTGTTAGGTTACTGTGTGCCATGTTTCATGTTTGTAATACTTTTAGTCCCTCATATACAAGAAGCCAAACTTTGAAATTTTTGGGGGCCAATTTTTTCTGGAAGATTTTGTCTAAAATTATCTGGCTGAGTATGGCTTGTAAAATTATTTTCATTATTAATCTTAATACAAAGCATAAAGTTGTACAAGACGACCAAATTTCATTTCTTTCAACAATATACTAGCTGAGATATAACAGCTCAAAGTCGCCAGAAACTCGGGCTCGCTCTATGCAGAGTCAGGTGTGTAGTCAAACAAGTGGCTATGTTTTCGCCAATGCTGTTTCAACGAATGTTAAACTTTGCCAATGTTCATCAAGGACTTGTGCGAATTTTCACATTAAATACCATCAAAGTCCGTGATAGTTTAGCAGAAAATTTTTCCAAAGTTAGGCTATTTTTATATGTAATAACCCCAACATGAAACCAAGTCATATGCAGTATGACTGCACTGCAATCTAAATACGGAACATTTGCAGTTTCCTCCTCCCACTCATATAGTGTGTTGTGGCAGTGGGGGGAGTGTGCAGCCATGCTGAGCACTATGGCACGTGAACCAAAGCACAGCTCACAAGCCAAATTCTTGGCCGTCGCTGATTTAAACAGTGAACTGCAACACTGAATGTGGAAACATGAAAAGAATTGTATAATCACCTGAAGATGGACACAAGCCTGAAACTAGCCTTGTCTTAAATAAATTATCTTCAAATGTGACTGGTAGTGGCTCTTATTCGACACCCTATTAAGGAACAGCAGCAGCCATTATGGATAAAAATCACACATGCATACATGTTAATTACTTAACTGTGGATGTACTAGCAATGTTAGGGAACTGTGACTGTGGAATAATTATTTAGGTTTCTGTAAACACAGTCCTACTCCTGTTGCCATTAAAAAATGCTGCTCAGAGTATTCTTACAATAAACTCCCAAGTAAAATACTGTCAGTACCTTCCTACACAAATCACTTTAGATCTCAAATGTATTCTTCAGAATTTTCAGCACACTGCTCTTTTCAGAGGTAACACTTCATGTCAAGGAATATCATCATCATCATCATCATCATCATCATCATCATCATACTGACATGGTCCAGTGTAGTACATGAATATTTCCAGCATAGTACAACGTCTCACAAATATGTGAATAGTGGCAATTACATACATTACATCCAATAACTGTAAAAACAGTTTTTATGTTTGGAATGCTTTACATGGTACATAAATGATGCCTGTAACCATTTCAAGGACACCATATGCCAAAAACATGATAATATACACAATGTCAACAAATTCAGTTTAATGATTGGTTAAAACATAATTTGTGATGTGATTCCATCACTACAGATGAAGTCATATTTACATGACTTACAATCACATTCACTGAAAACTGCAAGGAAATTCTCATGGTGTACTAAACATACAGGTATGTTTCTCCATGAAAGTGTTGCATGGCAAGACCAGTAACATGCTGATGTGTCTTGTTAGTTTGGAAAAAACTAACATGAAAAGTGAGTATTCAGTACATACCCTAAGTGTATGATAACAGACTGTCAGTTTTCACAAACAAGTTAACAATGAATTATTGTATAGGTATTATAAAGTCTTTTATAATATTTTCTTAAGAAATGTTTCTCTTGGAAAATATTCAATACAAAGCACTTTGTCACATGATTTATTGCTTCAAATCTCCTGCTGGAATAATGATATTTTCTCCTGAAATGCCTTATACAGGTGCAGAATTGTAACAGGAAGAAAACATATAATAAGTTGTTTACTGAGATTTACACAGTAAGAAGCACCAGTGGTTAATTAAATCAACTATGGTTAAAACAAAAAGAAATGTCATACACAGACAAAATATGTAAATCATGTGAATGGCTATCAGAAGAAATAATTAATAACTTTCTTAAAAATACTACATACTTCATTATTACAGAGCAATTAGTAATAGGTAATGAATTACACTTAGTATTCGTTATGTTTAGTATTACTATCTGTATCAGTTTCTTAAATGTTTCATGCAAATTCTCAACAAAACTGATTTTTCCATCCCTAAAACTGTGCTTCTCAATTCCTTAACAAACACAAAAAACACAGAAAACACTTACAATGATTAAATACTTAGGTTATTGAGCTGGACAGGCGAGTGTTGATCAGCACAAGTGTAAAACAAAGGAAGGTTAGACCTTTGGCTTCACTGATGCTGAGCTCATTAGACACAATGTACTTCTTCAGTTGAACAGGAATGGAAGAAGAAAATGACCACTGTCTATTTGAATGGGCATACTAGCTTTACCCAGAAGTGATTTATGGAAACCAGGCAACCTTAACAAGTACAGAGATTCAAACTTAACTTCCAATTGGAACACAAATCCAGAGTCTTAACCACTGTGCCATCTCATTCAGTGATATCGATTTATTGCTATCTCTAAGATTGCATGTCTGTTAGGTAACTGCATTTGTAGCATGGGGCATTTTAGGTTCTAATCCATTGAAATTTCTGCGAAGCCAATTACACTCATCGACTAAATTACGTAACCACTGGAAATGACACACTACATGCTGAAATGCTATAGCACTGCAGTGCATTATTAACAAATCACAAAAGATTGACAGTGGAACTGGAAGTACAAATACGATTTGCTCACATCATCAGCTAGACTTAGCACACAATCATAAAGGATTTAAAACAACAGGCACTTTGTACATCGTCAAGACTATTCACATACTGGAGAAACTGACTTCCATTTTATAAAATAGTGTACTGCATCTTTTTTGCAGGCATAAAAATCAAACTAGCTACATTACCCATAAGATAACTACCCACAGGTGGTGCTTATATGCTTTCAGTATCTGGGAGAGCTTCCTGAAAAGCCATTACTGAAACTTTCCTAGATATTTGCTTGTATTTTCTGTTTATTTTTCTGTGACATTTAAATTCCTGAACAGCAAACCTTTAAATCTGCTAGTGTCTTAACACAAAGACTTTTCTGCAGATGGTCTCTGATGAGCAAGTTTTTTTTCTCCAGTCTCATTTTGTTTTGTTTAGCTTTGCTTTAGGGCGCAAAAAAGAGCTGGGGTCATATGCGCCCAAGTCAAAACTAGAGAACACAAACACAGAGTGGAGTTAAATGATTACACGTCAGTCCCAATGGACAGAATAGGAGACAGCTAAAAACAGGCATGTGGAAAAAGGGGCTAATAAAACACCATACAGTAATGGAGATCAAAAACTAAAAATTAAATGGCCTTCGTCATATTGCTGCGGTGCATAAAAAGTAAAATGCGGTTGACAGCCCGTGCATCATTTGCTAAAACGGCTGATAAATCAGGCGGCAAACCCTAGCTGGAATGTAAATGGTTAAATGAAAGGGCATTCCAGCAGGAAGTGGCAGACAGATAAAATTTGTGCACAATGTGGACAAAGTAGTGTTGTAATGCCACTGAGCAAATGACGATGGCTAAAAAGGCATTTCCCAATACGCAGCCGAGTTAAAAAAAATCCCCTCCCGGCGGGAGGGCCGAGAGGAGGTTGTCCAAGGCGCTGGGAGAGGCTTAATAAGCCGAAGCTTATTCCTGCGAAGGGAGGACCATTGGCAATGCCAAAGGGACACCACCTCCTGATAGACAGCAATGCAAAGATCATCGGGGGGAATACAGAAACTCATGCACTGAGGTATGATGACTGCAGCCTTGGCAGCAGTGTCAGCAGCCTCGTTTCCTGGCAGACCAACATGACCAGAGACTCACAGAAACATGACACTGGCTGGAAAGTGACAGGTTTCTTGGACCCACTGCACTAGGGGATGGGCAGTGTACAATGCAGACAGACTTGAGGGGCACTGAGTGAGTCTGAGCAAAGGCACAATTGGAAAGGCTGTGTCACTGGATGTACTCTGTGGCCTGATACCAGGCGAAGAGCTTGGCTGTAAATACTGAGAAGTGTGCTCAAAGCCAATATCGAAAGACACGGGTGATAATTACAAAGGCACACCCAACTCCGCGTTCCATGCAAAGGTCGTGAAACTGGAGATGATAGACCGAGGCTGGAGTAGTGTCCTTAGGAAGCAAATGAAGGCAAAGGTTAACATGGGCCACTTCACTAAGCCAAGGTGGTGAAGGGTTCACACCCACTGAGAAAGTTGCAGGTAGTGTGAAGTTAAGCCGCCATAGGTAAGTGGCGAAAGCAGACTCCAGGAGGTAACAAAAGAGGGACGAGCACCATACTGACGATCAAAGGAATCATCACAGGAGGAGGCATTGGATGGGTAGCCATGCATGGCAGACAAATGACATGCACACCTGCTGAGGAGAAAGTCACGGCAGTAGGACAGTGGTAGTTCAGCAGCTTCAGCACACAGACTATCATCCCGGCTGGTGTAAAAGGTGCCTGTGGCCAAATGGATGCCATGATGGTGGATAGTGTTGAGACAGGGTAAGAGGGATGGGTGTGTAGACGCATAAACAAAGCACCCATTGTCGAGTGTCAAACGGATAATGGACCGGTGCAAACTGAGGAGGGTGGTTCGATCGACACCCCAGGAAGTACCAGTGAGAACACGTAGGAGATTGAGGGACTGCGTACAGCGGGCTACCAGGTAAGACACATGGGAGGACCAAAAGAGTTTCCTATCGAACATGAGCCCCAGAAAAGTCATAGTTTCAATGAATGAAAGGGCAACAGGCCCAAGATGTAGAGATGATGGAAGAAACCATTTGCGCCACCATAAATTAATACAGACGGTTTTGTCATGAAAAAGCGAAAGCCATTGTTGATGCTCCAGGAGTAAGGATGATCAAGACAGCGCTCAAGACGCCGCTCAGCGAGACAGGTCCATGGAGAACTGCAATAGCTGGCAAAATTGTCAACAAAAAGAGAGCCGGAGATGCCCGGTGGGAGACAGATCATTATAGGGTTAATGGCAATAGCAAAGAGGACAACACTCAGGACGGAACCCTGAGGCACACCATTTCCCTGGATAAAGGTGTCTGACAAGGCAGAACCCACACACACCCTGAAAACTCGATCTTGTAAAAATGCACGAAGAAAACAGGGCAGGCGACCATGGAAGCCCCATGTGCAGAGCGCGGAGGATACCAATTCTCCAGCAGGTGTCGTAGGCCTTCTCCAAATTGAAAAGCATGACCAGTCTGATATTTCTGCAGAAAACCATTCATGACATGGGTGGACAAAGTAACGAGATGGTCAACTACAGAACAATGCACACGAAATCCACACTGTGCATTCGTTAGTAAATGGCGAGATTCGAGCCACCACACCAGCCGGACATGAATCACACATTCCACCACCTTGTAAACGCAGCTGGTAAGAGAGATGGGCGGTAGCTATAAGGAAGGTTTTTGTCCTTACCGGGCTTAGGTATAGATATGATGGTGGCTTCAAGCCAGCATCCAGGAAATGTGCCCTCCACCTAGATGCGGTTGTGTGTGTTAAGCAGAAAGTGCTTGTTCGCAAGTGAAAGGTGCTGCAACATCTGAATGTGGATGGTGTCTGACCCTGGGGTAGAGGATCAGAATGAATTAAGAGCATTATCTAGCTCCCTCATAGTAAAGATGGCATTGTAGCACTCATGACGGGGAGAGAGATAAGTGTATCGCCCAAGTCTCCTCCACTTGTTTCCGATGGAGGAAGGCAGGCTGATAGTGGGAAGATCTCGAAACTTCAGCAAAATGGCGGCCCAAGGTGTTGGAGATAGCAAGAGGGTCCACGATGACATCAGTGACTGTCGGGCCAAAAATTGGGGAATGGATCTTGGTGCCAGAGAGCCATCGGAGATTGGCCCACAAGACAGGTGAAGGTGTGAAACTGTTAAAAGAACTAGTGAATGAAAGTCATCTAGCTCTTTTGCTATCCCGAAGAATGTGACAACACTTTGCACGCATCTGTTTGTAATGAATGCAGTTTGCCAGCATAGGGTGGCAGTTAAAAATGTGGAGAGCTCATCAACATGCGCGAATTGCGTCGCGGCATGCCTCAGTCCACCAAGGAACAGGGACACGACATGGTAAACAGGAAGTGTGAGGACTGGAACATTCTGCAGCAGTAAGTGTAACGTTGGTGAGATAGTCCACCTGGTCATCACAACAGGGGAAATATTGTTCTTCAAAGGTCGCCAGGAAGGAGTAAAGCTGGCAGTCAGCCTTAGTAAACTGCCATTTGGGCATGCATGCAGGTGGGGTAGGAGTCAACAAACGGATAGCACACAGGAAATGGTAGCTCGAATAGGTGTCAGAAAGAACAGACCACTCAAGACAATGGGCAAGCTGGGCAACAGGAAATGGTCGCTTGAATAGGTGTCAGAAAGAATGGACCCCCCAGACAATGTGCAAACTGGGCAGTGTAAAAGGATAGGTCCAAATGGGAATAGGTGTGCGAGGAGTTGGACAGGAAAGTGGGTGCTCCAGCACTAAGGCATAAGAGGTTAAGTTGATTAAGTAGGTCAGCCAAGACGGCACCTCCCTGACAGGTCCTCGGGGAACCCCAAAGGGGATTATACGCATTAAAGTCACCGAGTACGAAGAATGGTGGAGGTAGCTGCCCAATAAGCTGAAGGAAGTCTGCCCTGGTGACATTGGATGACGGGCATTCATAAATGGTACTACAGGGGGAAAAAGTCAGGCGGGGAAGCAAAAGGCAAACTGCAACAGCTTGAAGACGGGTAGTCAGTGAGATTGGTTGACTATGAAGGTCATCCCCTATGAGCAGCATGACACCCCCATGAGATGAAATGTCGACCTCAGGGAGAAGGTCAAAACGAATTGATAAGCAATGTGAGAGCTCAAAGCAGTCATGAGGGCACAACTTTGTTTCCTGAAGGCAGATTACAAGGGGATGCTGCAATGCTAAAAACAGCCGTAAATCCTCTTTGTGGGACTGAAGGCCGTGAACTTTCCATTGGAGGACAGTCATGAGGAGGAAGAGATGTAGGGGTGTCAACTCGGTGGCCGCCAAGTGACAGCCGGTGCGGAGTCGCTACTTCAGGGCACAAAGGCAGGAGGATCCTGCTCCTTGGGGTTCACAGAAGCACCGGCTTGCTTGTGCAGTCGGTCTGTGGAGTCCAATGCTGAAAAACAGTTGGTGGTGCGCAACGGTGAGACAGAGCCCGGCCGGGCTAATGCATCATGTGGCAACACCGTCAAACAGGATGTTCAAGTTGGCAAAGGAGAAGACCATTTGCCTTTAGCAGACTTCTTTGAGCCTTTCCGGTTAGTGGAAGACTTGGGTGGTGTTTGGCTGGAGGGACGGAGGAAGTCTTCAAGATAGTACTCCTTCTGTCCTTTACCTCCACTGGTTGCGTAATTAGTGGCTTCGCCCCTTGAGGCGAGAGTTTGGTGGTTTGTTGCACAGCAGGACGGGGGGATGGCAATGCTACCTTGACACGGGGGGACTTCACAACCTCAGAGTTGAATTTCAGGTCGAAGATGGGAGAATACAGGGTTTATGACTAGCCAGTAACTTGCAAGTTACTGGGTAAGACATCTTTTCCTTTGCCTGAATCTCTTGGACAGCCCACTCATCTAGGCACACGGGACAATCCTGAGAGCAGGTGGCGTGGCCGCCATTGCAATTGATAGAGCGGGCAGAAGGAGGGGGACAATCGCCCTAATGTGCACCCCTGTCACAGGTTATACATTTGCCTGGGTGTTGACAAAACATTCTAGTGAGATTGAACCGATGACACTGGTAGCAGCGCATCGGGTTCGGAATGTATGGTCCGACTGTGATAATTTCATAGCCGGCTTTGATCTTTGACAGCAGCACTACTCTATCAAAGGTGAGGAAAAGTGTGTGGGTGGACACTAAAGAAGAATCTACCTTTTTCATTACACAATGGACGGCAATGACACCCTGATCGGAGAGGCAAGATTGTATTTCGGCCTCAGTTAGACCGTCAAGCAGCCTGGTGTAAATTACACCATGGGAAGAATTCAAAGTTCTGTGGGCCTCAACACGAATGGGCAGCTGTGCAGAAGCAAGGCAGCAAGCAGGTGTTGCGTTTGGGAATCAGAAGTCATCTCCAAAAGCAAAGTTCCATTCCATAAACGAGAGCAGGATTTCACAGGGCCAGCAATTGCATGAACACCTTTCTGAAAAATAAATAGATTGCCCATGGTGGAGGACTGGCAGTCTTCAGCACGAGAGACCACAAGGAACCATGGTGCAGCAGGAAGGGTCTTTGAATCAATAGCCTCATTACATTTACATTCGGTAGATGTTGAATGGAGAGATGATTGACTCATCGCAAGAAAATCCCCAGGATTGCCAGCATCTCCGATGGCGTGCTCCTTCAACTGGGGGCTCCCTTCACAAGGGGGCGCACCCACCTTAGGTGATTGTTCACACCTCCTGAATATCTGACAGAGGGACCAATCGGCAATTTGGAAAGGTTGCAGCTCAGGCAATCACCCCTCCCTGGGCCTGGCCTGTACCAGGGGGTATGTGTGAACCCTACCTGTCAACCCAGGGCTGGGAATTGCTCACTACCCAGTCACATGTTATGCGTCAGACGTGTGGGCCGGCCTTCAGGAGCACACAGAGAGGGAGAAGAAAAAAAGAGGATCCTCAAACACCGAAACGAAGGAACGAGAGGAGAAGGGAAACAAAGAAAGAAAAAGGGAGCCAAAAATAAAGGTGAGACTGCTCATACATCAGCAACAGAATGCAGAACATTCCCAAGAATTCCGCAGACATGTTCCCCAAGAGAGAGGAAAAAGAACAGCAAGAGGTTAGACATGCAGCGTGGAAGAGAAAAATGCAGCAAAGGCTGGGGCCCCGTTGTAGCCAAGCACGAACCCGCCAAAGAGTGGCAGGCCCCCTGGGGGGGTCCTCCAGTATTGAAGTTCCTCACTTTCTTTTCCAGCTGATGTCATTTCAATGCTTTTTCCATAGCCACTGCAACAAATATATTTGTCTAGTGAGAATCAGCAACTGTGTTGATATTTAAGATAGTTCTCATTTATTGGTCCGTCTCAGTTACACATTATTAACTAGATTACACGTGCCGATCTCTCAGGATCACCTTCAGGTGTAAGTTGCAGCATCAGTAGCCAGTCATATCTACTCAGAACCACATATCAGAGTACAGAACTCAAGTATTTGGTTTTTTGTAGATATGAATTTTTGCCAGCACAACCACAAGGGAAGGTCATGATGTCAGGATCACAATTTTACTTCGAACTTTGTAAACATAATGTGCAAGTAGTAATGCGCACTACTCGCAATTCCAAGAAAATAACAAGAGAAGTTTTACACAACTGTTATGTACCTGACGTACCTGTGCATAGGTGCTGGATCTTGCAAGTTCATGGTGGTGAAGTGGGGTTGAGTTTCGTAAGACAAATGTGTATTAGGCAATGGTTTGACTCCCGCACAAGTTTAATTTTTAATATGTAGGTTTTCGTCACTGATCATCTTATTTAATTTATATGACATTTGAGATGTAATGTAACTGGTGCAAATGAAACGGAGCAATAAATGAGAATTACCTTAAATCTTTCCATAGAATCCCACTCTTCTCAATACACGACCGTTTTCTTTCTTTCTTTCTTTTCCATTTTCAATCATAATTTTCAGTCATAATTTTACTCTACCTCTTTTTATTCTTTTCCCAATATCGGTCATGCATATTACTCAGCCAGTTTTCTCATTTCACTGACGTTAGTTGCAACCATTTTCTGCAAGAGGGCTCAGAATTGTAGAGCATAACACGACGGTGTGTAATGTAATTATGTTGGTGTGTGAGAAACAAGTGTGCTGTAATTGACTTTTTAACTGAAGAAGAGTTTGTCTACACAGGGAGCACCCTCTCCTTCAGCATGACAATGCCATACTACATATGAGTGCTGCAACATTTGCCACAATATGACCCATGATATTGACTGTTACTGATCACTCTCCATACAGTCCTGATTTGGCACTTGAATCTAGGGACAGTAAATCTTCGTGGCAATCGGGTGCACTCGGCTGGCTTCGGATCTGCAGCCCTGGTGACAGACAGCAAAAGCTTACTAACCCTCGAGCGGGCATACGTATGTATAAAGTGCGCCAACCACAAATAACGTTGTCTTGTACTGTTACACTGTTGTTTTATAACTGCATGCCTCTATCTATTCCTTCATTATTTCTTCAGTCAACACAGGAATAAATTGTGTTGTCATACATCCAAGAGTGCAGTGGTAATATAAAATAAATGGTGAGCTAGGAGAGAAAAATTTTTTGCGATCCATGACCCAGATTCTGCGCTAGCAGCACAATCTGCACTGATGCAGTTGCCTACAGGATAGTTAGCAACTGAATAAGTAGCTGACTGGAGTCTGATGCAACTGCGCGTTTAATGTTTTGAGAGGGTCATTACTGCGTAGTAGCACTTGTATGTGGCAACAGAATGGTACAACGAAAGTTTATTTTATTATTGTTTAATTAAACAGTGATTTAGCTCATATAATGTAAATTCATTTTACCACTGTTGAATAAAACTGAGATTAAACTGTTACTGCTCACACATTTTTACCTTGGAAACACAAAGACAGCTATTCTTAACACGTGTACAAAGTACACCATGCACCCACTCGTGTTATAAAAAATGATGCACCCACTCGAGGGCTAAAGGACCCTCCACACGTTGTTTTGTGTTGGTCATGTTCAATGTTTATCGACAATACTAGTTTGTCAAACCTTCAATATATTGAGGCGACTCTCACATGAAGAATAATACTGTCAGTTGGCACTGAGATTTTACAAGGTTAAGATGACTAACATGAAAAAAGAACATTCGTGCCATAATTAAACAATGAAAATGAGAAAATGGGCCCAAGAATGGCTTAAAAAAGGAGCTACTTGTATGTTAATTTTCTGAATAATTATGACCACGGACCTGACAGGTTTCAAAAACTGTTTTTGCATGAGCCCTACATCTTATGACAAATTGATGCAACACAAAACATAGAAGCAAAATATGGTAATAAGAGAGACAATCATGTTCGGCAAGATATTAGGTGCAGCTCTGAGATTTTCTGGTGATAGGCAGGTCATTCGAATGTTGTAATATCAGCAACATTACTGAAACATAACCTCATCCAATTTTCATCTATTTCCATAACTAAGAACAAATTTGAGGACTTCACTTTCACAGTGAGGAAGTGGAGCAAGCAAAGGTGAGGCTATGGCTCCTTCAACAAAGTCAAACATCCTACTGTGAGGGTATCAAAAAACTGGTGTCTTGTTGGGAGATATGCGTTCATCACCAGGGTAACTGTGTTGAAAAACAAATATGTAGACGTTAAGAATAAAGGTGTACAACATTCCTAAGGTTTGTTGTATTTAAAATGGTTCAAGAGCTTTTCTCATAAAAAAAAATTTAGAGTCATTACTTTTCAGCACACCCTCACAGTTTAAAATTTAATCTTCTGATTAGCTTGCTTCATGGATTTAGCGGTGAAAATAGGGAAAAAATGTGATTTACACCAGAAGGAAGTTTAGTAACATGGCCTCTACTCTTCCAATTACAAAGCAAGTCCTGCTTGTGATCGGGATAATTTCACGTTACACTTTCGAACACTTTTTTGATCAAGACTCCTTTGTCAACTACAATCAGCACAAAGCTCTATTTCTTGTCAATAACCATGCTTTACAAAGAATTATGCACAATATGTTGGATTATTTATTGGATAGATGTTTCTTGGATTTTTCATTTCCTTCTGTTTTCTGGGTATTGTACAGTGTATCAGAAACATACTACTACAGCACACTTGGGATGGTCATTTTTTTCCGCACATTAGCTACATTTTGCAAATATTTAAAGTTGGTTTGGGCAGAACAAGTGTAAATTCTGAGGATGAAAAGAAATTACAGTCATAACACTATCTACTATGACGCAAGTTTTATGTTACATTAAGCATCCTTTCAAATCTAAAATGCAATAGAAATAGGGCAAAAAGTAAAAGTTTAAATAATGGTCTATGAGAACGGCAGAGAAATAAAAATATTTCTGGGTTTTTCAAAGAAAAGTGTTTGGAAGTAAGCTGCAGGCATTATTTGTTGCAATTAGTGCCGGAAAACTGCTTGATAACTAAACTAAGTCTCCTTGCACAATCTTAAACTTATTGAAAATGTAGAAGGCAAAGTTGATTGCCTTGCTCTGTCAGGTGTCTCCAAAAGGTCATGGACTGCAACGTTAGTTTTTTAAATGCAACATGAAACCTATACTTTATTAAAAGGTAAAGATGCTACTTCAAGTAAATGTCCAGCAAATAAGGTCAACTATTTTATGAATGACCTACAGTATTTGACATATTCTGAAGCACTCAACTGGGCACGCCTATTTACAAAGAGGGCCAACCACTTATAACGTTGTCTTGTACCGATCCATTGTTGTTTTATAACTGCGAGCCTATACCTAAATCTTCCTTTCATCTCAGCTAAGATAGTGATACGTTATATTGTCATATATCCTAGTGAGGAGCTGTAATATAAAATAAACAGTGAGCAAGGTGAGAAAAAAAATTATGATCCGTGCACAAAACTGACCCAGATTCCGAGCTAGCAGCACAATCCCACAATGAGGCAATTGTCTACGAGACAAATGGTAACCCAATAAGCATTTGGATGGGATCTGATGCATCTCTACCATTTAATGCTTACTGTGGGATGACACTTGGACGCAGCAGCAGAGTGCAATAATGAAAGTTTATTTTGTTATTGTTAAACCAAACAGTGATCTAACTCGTATAATGTATGTTCATTTCATCATTGTTTAATTAGACTAAAATTAAACTGTGATGTTGCTCATACATGTATACCTTGGTACCATAAAGTCAGTTGTTCTTTGCACGTGTACCAACTACACTGCACACTCACTTGTGGTATGAAAAATGGCATGCTTGCATGAGGGCTAATAAAAGCGATTTTCTGGCATGTTAACTATGGTTTTGACACTTTAAGAAAACATAAAGAGAGTAGGTTCAAAAAATAAACATCATAATTCACAGTTCCTGAGTAATTCATAAATGAAGGGAGAAAGGAAGGAAGGTTAGAATTTAACAGTCCATTGACTTTGAAAACATTAGAGACAGAGTCATAAATGAGATCATTCTGCTAACTAAGAAGTTGAGGTGATCAAGAATGAGTTTGTTTATGAACTAGAGTTTATCATGGATCAACTGAAGCCTTCAATACTGCTTCACAAACATACAACCAAACTATCAGCTACCAACATGACCTAGACCTTGGGCAATGCTACAGATCACTATACCATCACAACCTCCATTCTAAAAAATTTACAGATGGAAAAAAATGTTGCCAGTGTTTGTTCATTTTCTGTTTTCACGTGCCACACAAGCATTATGTTGCAGTACGAAGCCTACACCTGTTCAGCTGATTCTTTATCACTACTTTCCTCCAACAATGATGTATCTAGTTACAGTAATATTACGTAACACAGGTGTGTTGGACATGATATGGAGTAATGTGATTTTTGTCAGTATCTAAAGCCACAATGGAGGGCACAGTGGCTTCTCTTGGTCAACTGAGAGATTGAAATGAATGGAAATTTAAATGGCAGATTCCATCGATTAGCTCCACTCTCATCCTGGGGTCTGAGTGACCAGTCATTCCTTCCTAACTTTCCCCAATATACCCCTCTCGCCTATCTAAGGAACAACCAAATAGTTCAAATAGTTCTGGAAGGCAGGACAGTGGCTTGTACTTTTGCGTGTGTGTGTGTGTGTGTGGGGGGGGGGGGGGGGGGGGGGCAGTATAATGAATTTCACATCCTGAAGACCAGCCATTTTGTATTATTTTATAGTTTTCTAAAGATAGATAGTTCCATGTTCCACAGATCATTTTGCACGAAAAATCATAATGATATGCTGAACATTTATATGGCTTCTTTTCTTCGTTTCTTGCTTGTGTGTAAGTATAGAGATGTGGGTTGGTAAATCCTACCCACCACATTTTAAATATTACAATAAAAGAAATTATTCTACGGAATAGAAGGCGTTGTCAAGGAAAAATTCTTTAGTTTGTTTTCAAATTTTGCTATGCTGTCAGACATTTTATACCACTGTGTAAGTGAAAAAAAAAATAGCAGCATTGTACACCCCTTTTTGTGCTAAAAACAAGTACATCATTGTTTGTTTTGAACTGTAGTGGATTATTTACAACAAATTTTATAAGGGAATAAATATACTGTGAAGCAGTAATCAGAAAGCCCAAGGACGATTACGATTTTGTACCCTCGACGACGAGTCTATTAGAGGAGCAGCGGAGACTTGGATCGGTGAAGTATGGTTCAAATGGCTCTGAGCACTATGGGACTTAACATCTGAGGTCATCAGTCCCCTAGAACTTAGAACTACTTAAACCTAACTAACCTAAGGACATCACACACACCAATGCCCGAGGCAGGATTCGAACCTGCGACTGTAGCAGCAGCGCGGTCCTGGACTGAAGTGCCTACAACCACTCAGCCACAGAGGCCGGCGGTGCTGCAGGACCTCCACAAAACTCCCATTCATGTGTTTCATTGATACTTTATTTCATTCGGGTCAGTCATAATGCTGTAGGAAGTTGAACACTTAGAACATTACAACACTGACCATGCAGCAACTTCTTTTACTACACAACAGGACTAATATACAGGTTATGTGCTACACCACAACCCCTTTGCAGTCATTACTATCAGATTCTTTAGGAACACTGCTTTATTCAATAATTAAGTCTGGATTGGGTAACGGAGCACACAATGGTGGCTATTTCTCCATGACAAGTATCAACTAGCTTTGCAGACATAAGCAAAAAGCCTGATAACTACTTCACTAATAACACTTGACTCTGACTTTTGAGCTATATTAAGGAAACAATTATTTTTGCAATACAATAATCTCAATAACTTAAGTGAAGGAAATATGTCATGATCTTTATGGACAGATAAAGAGAACACACAGAGAGATTCTGTGACATCAACTGCACATATGTTTGCAGTGAGAGATGGCAGAAGTAGATTCCGATTCTCTATGAAGTACGCCTCTACAAATATACAAAACAGTTTACTGGATGGGCGTCCACAGCTGAACTTTTGCATATTGACTAAAAACTGCTGCAGCTGTTGTAAATCCTTTACTAAAGACAAGATCAGTTTCATAATTTAAATTGCATCATTGTTCATTATCAGAGATGTGAATTTTGAGAAATACTTGTTTTTGAAATGCAAATACAAAATGCTTCTCTTGAGTTTTTTATTTCATACTTTGTAATTTTCATTCATTTAATGAGCCATTTGTTTAAACAAAAATAGTTCCATGATGTCAACAGATGGTGCCAAAACGAATATAACCCTAATTACTAGAAAAGACAGTGAGACTTGAGTAAACATTATATGTTCACTATTCTTGTTTGCTTCATGTAAAACGTACTGAAGTCATCTGATAATGCACAAAAATCTCAAAAGGAAATGAAGGAAGAAGGGAGCAAGGTCAGTATTGCATTTTTGTGAAATCACGAGTTTACTCACCAAGAGAGTTTATGAAATGTGACAGTGACAGCTAGATCTTTGTAAACAGTCTCTACATATATGGAGTACTTGAAAAACTGCTTTATCTTTTCATCGGTTAGATTCTTTTTTGAACTGTGAAGAGGCCATCTGATGACCATGTTCCAATTTCAATTTTTCATTGTTTGTTTTTTTCTTTTCTTCCAGTATGCTTTCATCTGTTCACCACATTTCTTCTACCTGTCTTCAGGCCATTTTGAAACAGCCTTTTTAGCTACCCTGCCTTGGAATCCTTCCATTTTCAATACTTCTTTCCAAAAGGTTTCTCTGTTATTTGTATATTGTTTTTATATTGGTTCTTTCTAAATCCTTTTTTACTTTGTTGACCCAGCTTGTTGTGGACTATTTACCCAACATACATTTTAAAATCACATTAGTTAATCTACTGTCTTGCATTCGAAACTAATGTCCAAAAAACATGTCTTCTTTTTCTCATTATGTTTGAAATATTTTCTACATTTTGGTATATTTCAGCATCACTTCATAATTTCCAACCTACTGCTGTGTTTTGTGGTCCTAATTCACCGTAGATTACTTATTTCAAAGGACATTGTAGTTATGTTTGTGGATTTCAAAAAGGCTTTTGATTCTGTTAACAGAGAAACTATACATTAAATATCCAGAATGAGATTTTCACTCTGCAGCGGAGTGTGCGCTGATATGAAACTTCCTGGCAGATTAAAACTGTGTGCCCGACCGAGACTCGAACTCGGGACCTTTGCCTTTCGCGGGCAAGTGCTCTACCAACTGAGCTACCGAAGCACGACCTTCCAAACTTTACAGAAGCTCTCCTGCGAACCTTGCAGAACTAGAGCTTCTGTAAAGTTTGGAAGGTAGGAGACGAGGTACTGGCAGAAGTAAAGCTGTGAGTACCGGGCGTGAGTCGTGCTTCGGTAGCTCAGTTGGTAGAGCACTTGCCCGCGAAAGGCAAAGGTCCCGAGTTCGAGTCTCGGTCGGGCACACAGTTTTAATCTGCCAGGAAGTTTTATACATTACATAATTCAAGAATATGGCATAATGTTTAAACTGGCAAACCTAATCCATGAAACACTTACAGGTACTGGAATGAGATTTTTCACTCTACAGCGGAGTGTGTGCTGATATGAAACTTCCTGGCAGATTAAAACTGTGTGCCGGACCAAGACTCGAACTTGGGTCCTTTACCTTTCGCGGGCAAGTGCTCTACTATCTGAGCTACCCAAGCACGACTCACAGCTAAGCCACGTCTCCGCAATACCCTTTCTTCCAGGAGTGCTAGTTCTGCAAGGTTCGCAGGAAAGCTTCTGTGAAGTTTGGAAAGTAGATGAGGTACTGGTGAAAGTAAAGCTGTGAGGACACGGCGTGAGTTGTGCTTGGGTAGCTCAGATGGTAGAGCACTTTCCCGTGAAAGGCAAAGGTCCCGAGTTAAGAGTTTGGTCTGGCACACAGTTTTAAGCTGCCATGAAGTTTCACTTACAGGTCCTGTCTATACAGTAAAATTTATGGGAGAAATTTCAGTCTTTCAAAATAAAAGAAGGTGTACAACAAGGTGAAGGCCTATCCCTAATTCTTCTTCCTTCATTTCCTTTTGGGACTGTTTGGTATTATCAGATGATTTCAGTTTATTTTACATTAAGAAAACAAGAATAGTAAACATATAATGTGTACTCCAATCCCTGTTTAGTATTGATAGTTTTTATTGGCCACCAATAATTTTTATACTATTGTTTTACTAACAGCATTTATCCAACACTACATTACAAACGCAGACAAAGATTTGACCATGGTGATCGATAGCTTCGTCAGTGATGTCAACTATATCTAAACTGTGTAAATGAATCCTTTAAGGTTCATATTGAATGCACACAGCAGTTATATGTACCACCAAAAAATATGTGTTTGGGAAACATGTAATAAAAAAATTGTAGAACACCACACAGAATATGTTCAGAGAACAAATGGAGCTTTGAAAAAGGTTGATTTTGTATGCACCCCTACTATCTGGGTGTAGCAGCTCAATAGATTGATTACACCTGAACAAAACAGTTTAGCTCCAGTTTACAGGAGGTTTACAGCGCAACGTACAGTTACAATAAAGTAGCTAAAGAAATTGTGGACGCTCATTCTCAATTTAAAAGCTGACAAAAATTGTGAAAACTTCTACTGGCAATGGATCAAATATGCCCAAAGCTTATAAAGTGTATGGAAAAGATTCAGATACAGGAACAGGTGAGAGAGATTTAGCTCATATTCAAAGTACTGAAGTCGTGCATGATAATATTATTGGTGATTATGTGTTAAGACTAAGAAAATTTCCAGAGACATCCAAAGATTTTGAAGAATTGCAACTGCCTAATTATGACAGATGCAACACTGCTACACACACACACACACACACACACACACACACACACACACACTACATTTAATAGCAAAAACTGACGTGGATAAGGCCATATCTCAAAATAATTTATACAAAAAACTGCAAGATGCAGCCACATCAAAATGTCAAGCATTATGGAATCTGTGTTCAGCGTGCCCTAAAGCTTGTGAAAACAATTTAAATTTAACTGGAAAATCCCCTACTTACCCATGTTGAACACAATGGAATTCGTACCATAATTCTATTCAAGGTCTACTCAAAGTCAAGGATGCTCTAAATGAAATTAAATAAGGAAATCATGATTAGCAGATCAAATTAAAATAAATTGTCTTAGTGAATACATACACTGTTAAAAACATGCATGTTGCTGACAGCATTAGAAGTTTAGAAGGGGACAAAGATGCTTACTATGGATATCTTCTACCAGAACTAATAAGAATTCAAAGAATGCTAAGAAGATTGCAAATGAATAACACTGCATACTGTGATGTGATGATAGAAATTATTTTAAAAAGTCTTCATAGGCATTTTGGGAGATTCTTCAAATCAGAGGGACCAAAAGTAAACGATGGTATATTTGCACTCATATCTTACCCTCTTTTCAAAACAAAATTCGTACCAAAGGCTTGCAGATAATACCTTAAAGAACCGTTTATTTCAAAAGTGCTAGGGATGAAGCAAGAAGAAGAAGAAGAAGAAGAAGACCTTGCAAAATTATGAAAAAAAAGATGAGATTGAATCTTATAATATGTTTGTTGAGGACGCTGATTCTTCCGTAACCAGTGATAGTGGCCACATCTGGAAACACAGCGGTATTTAAAATACAATGAAAATAAGTTTATATTCGTTGAACAAATATCCAACTGTAAAAAACAAGCTTTTCCTTAAATAATACTTGTTTACCAAGTTCTGCTCCTGTTGGATGAGCATTTTCCTTTGATGGAATAATAATGAGGCTACCTACATGCAACGTGAAAGATTTTAACAATACCTGGTGTTAAAAATCAGTGAAACAAATGGCATCTAAACTGTTCAGTAATTTGAGGCATTTTCTTTGATTAAAGGTATTTTGAAAATACATATTTTGGATTTAGTATTTAAATACTTTTATTTAAAACCTTTTTGTATTTACATTTGAAGCAGAATAAATAAAGTATTTGCATTATGAATTTAAGTACTTTTAATAAACTATTTTACACATCTCTGCGCATCATATTTGCACCTGATGATGCAATTTAAATTATGACACTGGTTGTGCCTTTAATGAAAGGTTTACAGCAGCTGTAGCAGTTTTTATTCATCATCTACGAATGTAATTTCCAATACTAGTGTCTATAGTAGTATGAGTAATGTGTGCCTTCAAGGCATTAATACCAACACACACAGATGAGTGAGTGACATTCATTTACAGATCAGTATATGTAAGATTATAAACATCCAATACTGTGATTCTATTGAAATAACAATGAAAAATGTGTTAATGTACAATTTAGTATTGTTCTGTGAAATAATATTAGAACAAGAAAGAGTGTTACTGTGGACACATTTTCTTCATGTTCTAATAGGTAATTTAATACACAAAGTGTTGGACAGGTTTCAGCCTAAAATTAGATTAGATTGCAACATATCACCTAATTAGCCATTTTATCAAAGTATTATTAATATTACAAGTATTGTTCTTGTGCCGTCGTCGTCATCATAAGACTCCAGTCTTTAGATATGGTGGGCTATGGCAGCAAGCATGTCAATTATTTAATTTTATTAAGAATTTTCTCATTTTGCTGCACAAGGCTGAGTGGACTCCACTGCAGACAACAATAGAAAAACTGAAGGTGCTCACTGGGAGCTGATGAAACTACTATTGATTCCATAGCACAATGATAGAATTCTGGCAATAGTTTGTAACTATGAACAATGCTTATATATTTTGTCAAATCATGAGTGTCCTAACCCAAACAGCAGCAAAAGTGCACTACAAAAATTGATGTTCAAGACTTTTCCTCTGAAGAATAAACACACCAAATGTTTACCTCCAACGTTTTGCAGTTCTATCTTTACCAGTAAGGAAAGGGCAGATGGAGTAGGGCAGGTGAGAGACAGAGAGAGAGAGAGAGAGAGAGAGAGAGAGAGAGAGAGAGAGAGAGAGAGAGAGAGGTGAGTGGGAGGTAGCAAAAAAATGAGTACAATGACTTTGCAGAAAACTATTGAATAACCTTGGCTCAATGTTCATTTTGCACGCTCCAAATGTGGGGTTCCATTTCCTATTTACAATTTAAATAAAAGGTCTATATCCTGCTTAAAAACTACTTCTGAACCGAACAAAGAAAGACTGAAAATGACTTTGATTAAAAGTTTGTAAACATTATAGAAACAAGAATACCTGTGCAATGATGCTTGCCGAACTATGAAACTGGATGGAATAATGGTAAATATACAGTGAATAGAACTAAAATAAAATCTGTTTGTACAATGAAAGGCAATAAAAAACTAATTATAATGTACCACAGCAAATCTGACATTTATTTTCTCTACCAGTAGCTTTTCAACATAGATATTTATGAACAATTATAATACTGAAATTATTTATGTGCCCTGTGCCAAAGTGTTTGTGGGCAATATATCATCAATTTTATCCACTTCAAGAAATTTACAGGGCTGTTTTTCTTTTCTTTTCTTTTTTTTTTTTTACATATTTTAAAAATATACACAAAGGAATTTATATATAGGTAAATATTTCTTCGCCTTTTTCCTATATTTGAAATTTATAATTATTGAGGAGAAAATTTGAAGTCTGAAGTTTTCCTAAATACAATGCTCCCTTGCAAATGGAATGAAGGGGAGGGGAGGGTAGGGGGAAATTTAACACACATCTTGACTAAAAGGAGGAGAGAGAGAGAGAGAACATATTCTGAGGCATCAAGGATTAGTTAATTTGGTAATGGAGTGTAAAAATTGTACAGGGTGACAAAGACTTGTTTATAGTAGGGAGGTTCAAATGGACGTATGTTTCAGTAATTGTACACAGATTAAGAGTTGCACAAGATAGACTCATCTGGGCAGTTCTATCACAGGCTGACGACGACGACAAGACTATGATATTTGAAATATAATGATCCTGTGAAATATGAGGAGACTTAAGAAAAGCCTACTAAGCAATAAGCTTTGCCTTCACTTGTGGACTTCAATACTGCAATATTGCAATATACCAGGTGTGTTCTTTAAGCAAGTACCACTTTGAAATGAAAATTAAACAAGTAGACTTTTTATTAGTAGTTTTACTTTTAAAGGAAAGCCTGTACTTTAATTTACTTCTCTACATAATTACCACAAATATTAAGGCACTTATTGTATTGTACAATCAGTTTTGAGTACCATCCTCATAAATATCTGTCGCCAGAGCACAACTTTCGGTAATTTAAATGTTCTGTTACAATTTACTAAAGCATAATTGTTGACACTTGAGGAAACTCTTCAAATAATGTCAAAATCGTAAAGTGCCTGTTCTCTCTCACTTTTTAATCAAATTTCTGCACCAAATTGTCAGTCATGGCTGAAGGTCGTCCACTTCATTCCTCATTGTGTACATTTGTATGGATGTCTTTAAAAGCTCTCACCCATTTCTCTACCATCCCATCATTTGTAAGTGTCAAGAAATGTGCTTTATGCCACTGTTAGAGAGCATTTAAATGATCTAAAGTTATGCTCAGGCGGCAGATTTCTACATGTCTGGTATTCAACAGTTGGTTGTAACATACCGTAAGTGCCTTAATACTGGTGGAAATCATGTAAAAAATTAGCTTATATTATGCAGAAAATTGCTAAGAGAAGTCTACTTGGTTTATTTTTATTTCAAAATGATACTTAAAAAACCTGCCTCATACTATCCCTTGTAACATGTACTTTATTTCTATATTTGAGAATGAATACAAAATAGAAATCTTTGATACACTTGCACATCATTCATCCTCAATATGAGAAAGTAATGCAGACTAAATGTGACAATTTACAAACTGCTTTTCTGCTTTAAAAACTTTTCCAAATGGTTTAGACATAAAACCAGTGTTTAACAACCTTGACACCACAAAAGGATTTTACATCACAGCCATTTAACAAATTATACCGAATATTCCTTTTTTTATGTGTGTGTGTTTGGACTTGGGTAGTTATGATTGTCTTGTTGTTTCTTTCTTTCTTTCCAAATTCTTTTCATGTCTCTGCTGTGCTCTCACCAGTGTTCTTCTGACCATACATTTACCATTCTCTTTTTGATAAGTTTTTGTTAAAGTCTACATTTTTTATTATGTTTCTGAACTGTTTCTGGTCACTTACGTTATCTTGTGTAATATCTTCTTTTATATATTCTTCTATTTCAATGATCTATTTTGTCTTGTTTTGATAGTTTTTGCTGACTCGAAGATTTGCTTGTGAGTAGGTTCTTGTTCACCCTGTGGATATGTTCATAAAATTTATCCGTTTGTAGACCCCTCTCGAAAGCCTCTTTTTCCAAAGGACCTCATGAAAAAATGGTCCAAATATTTTGCTGAGCCTTTTTCCCCTACTTTTCCATCTTCTTCTTTTTTTTTGACCATGAATCATCATTTTCATTTGATCATGAATCACCATAGTTTCTGCAGCGTACAATGCTTCCGGCAGAGGACCCTTGTTGTGACGACTTAGTTTTGCATTGACAGAGAGAGATTTTTTATTGCAGTGACTGTACATGAGTTTATAAGCTTTTTTGTAATTGTGATATTCTTTTGGCATTGGTTATTGTGTCTAGTGCCAATGATTGGATGATCCTGCCTTGATATTTCTAAGTGCCTAACTTGTGACACTTTTCTGTACTAAGTTATAAAGGGGAGATTACCTGCAGCTTCCTTTTCATGAATTGAGTTTCCTCGTAGTACATTTGTAAGACAATTTTCTGTGAGATTTCATAAAGTTTATACAATGCAAGTTTGGCTTCTCCTCTTAAGTGTGTTAGAACAGCACTGTCATCTGCTAAAGATGGACATTTCATGTGGATTCTCTGTCCTTTTTCTTTTAAATCTAGGACTGGTTTCCCATTATTTTGTTCCCACATGCCTCTACAATTTTTTTCCGAATTATGTTAAATAGGAGAGGCAAGAGTCTATCTCCTTGGCGAACACGGGTGTAGATTTGATATGCTTCTGTAATTTCTCCCATGAACTGAACTTTGGAGTTTGTACCTGTTAATGTCTGTTGGATAATTGGCATTGTTTTCCTGTCAATTTTGAATTCCTCTAAAGTATATATAGACACACACGCACACACACACACACACACACACACACACACACACACACACACACACACACACACGCAGGGTGAGTCAGGAGGGAAGGTACATGCTTTGAGGGGTGATAGTATTAGTGATTCTGAACAAGAAAATTTCATATGGATGTATGCCCTATTCCGAATGGTTTCCGAGATGGAACGCTTTTAAGATCACTTGGGTATGTTTTTCTTGAATAACTCGCAAACCGCACCCTCCAGCAAAAATGTGTCACAGTACAAAAATGTGCTACAGATTGCCACTATCCAACATTTCTACTGCTGCTTATCATATGCCATTATGCAAAGAGGTTACCATGGACTTATGGATGCAACGCATGCTTGAAGCATGGAAAAATGTTGCTTGTTCTGATGATCTGTTGTACACACACTGATTGTGGTACCACAGAAAATCTTATGAGGTGATGCATCCTGCATTAACAGGGCCACCTTCATGCAGATATTCTCATATGGAGGGATGTTTATATTGGGAAAATGAACTATTTCTGTGTCTGTCACCGTTCTCATTGATGAACAATGCAGGAACCTACTATCTCAGTGGTTTCAGACCTGGAGGTGATTACCCATAGGGGTAAAATGAAATTTCCTGTAGGATAAAAACAGAAGGGTTCTAGTATGTTTCGGCCACAAAACTAAATTATTTTTAAAATATCATTCTGTTATCACTATTTCATGAGACTGTAAAACAGATTATGTAAGTTATAAATAATTACATTTTTTACATACTAGAATAGATTTGACACGCAATGTGGTAGGTGTTACAGCTTGTGAAACAAATGCACCATCACCATCTTCACATAGCCCACTCACTACACACATGCTTTGTAGCAAGCATCTATGACGGTAAAACTGAAACATATGCATCACATATGCTTAAATATCTCATGAAAATGCCTTTCACAGTAGTAGGTAGCCATTGCAATGGATCACAAATTGCTTCACTATTCATTCCACAAGAAATTAACTGACAGCACAGCACAACACAACAATAATTGTAATGCCTACTACACCACTACAGTGCTTACATATTATTATTATTATTATTATTTGATGATGTTAGTTGCACAGGGCACACACAAAGCATTGGCAACCTGAAGTCTTCAATTTCCGCCAATAAAGAAGCAAGATGTCCCGGAATCAAGTGGTTTACAAACAATAAGTATAGTGCGTATAGTGCACACATTTGAACTAGGTCGATTTTAAATGAGAGTGCAGGTGCCAATGAAACTAGGAAGAGGAATGGTGCAGAAGAAGCATGTTTCATAGTGAGTGTCTATCCTCAATGTGAATAGTTTGTTTCTTTTTCTATGAAGGAACTGTAGGAAGCACTCATGATCCAGAGACAATTGCTTTGTGTGTGTGTGTGTGTGTGTGTGTGTGTGTGTGTGTGTGTGTGTCTCGCTAGTTCATTGTTTATTAAAATACCTACAAAAACTAAATATTATTTACTTTTTGTCATTTTAAAAATAACACACAAAATTCTTTTATTTTAAAGTTTAGTTAGGTGCTAATATTGATGACTGGGAGTATCTAATACCTGACTGCATTCAAGAGTAATGGTCTCAGAAAGATTGAGAACCACTGTACTATCTGATCAACCACATCTGTCTGTCTGCCTACAATACTTTGCAGTAAACTTTAAATTTAGCAAGACTATGTACCACTCCATCATTCCTGGATAGTGTCAGAATGGTTTGAGGAACACTTCACAGACACAGGATACTTGTTTGCAACCCCTCACCAGGTCATCTAACCACAATCTTGTTGAGCACATCTGAACACCAAAGAGTGAGAAATGCAGGTCTGGGTTCCAGCTCTGGCCAATATCCGTTAAGTGGAAGGAAGTGGTCATGGATCGGAATCTCCCCTTGATAGGGGCTTTATGCAGAATGGAGAACTATCTTATGTACATAACAAGTCTGACAACACAATAAGTCGTTTTCAATTCCATAGGATTTGGTGTTTATCCGGTAAAAGTGGTGTGAACTTTACTACCATAAATCTATTATGTAACACAACAGCTTAGTAGGGATGGAAAAGAGAGAGAGAGAGAGAGAGAGAGAGAGAGAGAGAGAGAGTGTGTGAGTGTGTGTGTGTGTGTGTGTGTGTGTGTGTGGGCGCGCGCGCCCTGTTAATGGTACATGCACTTTAAGCACCCAGAGAAGGCGACACTTACAACTTCAAGCACACAATTCAATATTTCTGTTCTGAAAAATTAACTAAATATATTACCTAACAATGATGTGCACACAGATTTACACTAAAAAGACACACCAAGAAGGTGTTATGCAAATTGATCAAAAAGTGATATTCATACAGGTATGTCAATGGACAATACAAAACTATAACCTTTGGCAGCCAATGGCTAAATGTGCGATGCTGCAGCTCAATTTCACGGCACAAAATGGCTCTGAGCACTATGGGACTTAATATCAATGGTCATCAGTCCCCTAGAACTTAGAACTACTTAAACCTAACCAACCTAAGGACATCACACAACACCCAGTCATCACGAGGCAGATAAAATCCCTGACCCCGTCGGGAATCGAACCCGGGAACCCGGGCGCGGAAAGCGAGAATGCTACCGCACGACCACGAGCTGCGGACTTCACTGCACAGCTGGCAAGGATAGTAAACAGGAGAAACACTGATACCAGGCATAAAGTCTTTATGAATTCATTCCGTGGACTCAGCTGGACAGTAACTATGTCTCGCAGACAACATACGCAGATTTCAGCCTATGAAAGAGAAAGTGCAGTAGGACTCAAGGAAGCCAGTTGGCTTAACAATCCAATAGGAATGGTGCCACAATTAACAATTACATGATGATGTGCAGGAGTGCACAAACCACGGCTGAACACAACATTAAGAACCAAGCAGTTCACCTAGAAGGATGACAGAACAAGAGGAGAAAGCTATCATCAGAGAGCTCAGAATTCATCATTACCATCAAAACAATGTGCAATTGGTGCCTCAGTGACCGTAAGGGCCATTAATAGGACGCTAACACAAAGGAGGCTGAACTCACAGCCCAGTTGCCATTGAGCTCTGTACACAAACAAGTCTGTTTGCAGAGGTGTCTGGCACATGCCACCTGGAATAACATTGACTGGAATAGAATTGTCTTCTCTGAAGGGCCACACTTCAAACTGAGCCTCGAAGACCAGTGAACATGTGTGGAGATGCCCTGGACAGCTGTGGGATACCAACCTGCCTGTTGCCTGCCATACGGCCCATCAATTAGAGTGATTGGCTGGTGAGCCATTTCATTTCATAACAGGCCCCATTTGGTTGTCATCCATGGGACCCTCCGTGGCACCCTTACAGCAAAGTGGTATGTCAACAATGTACTATGCCATGTTTTGTCATCCTTCATGGAAAGCCATCACAGGCCTACATTTCAGGAAGATAAGGCCCGCCCACTCATGGCGACAGTTTCTACTGCTTATCTTCATGCTTGTAAATCCTACCTTGGCCAGCAAGATAGCTAGATCTGTCCCCAGTTGAGAACATTAGGAGCATTATGGGCAGGACCCTACAACTAACTAGGTAGTTTGATGATCTAACACTTCCTCAAGAGGATTCCAACAACTGTATCAATCAATGCCATGCTAAATAACTACAGAGGTGGACCAACACATACTGAGAAAGACACCTATGTCCAATAGGCTTAACAGAGCACTACAGTAATGACTGCTTTGCCAGCTGTCTCCGAAACATTAGGTTCTTGTATAGCTAATTCCACAAATAGACAGCATTCTAGAAGAAAATGTTTTTCAATTTCAGAACATTCAACAACATAATGTTCATAATTAGTGATTAAGTTATAAATGAAATTTCACAGTTTTTTTTTGTGCTGTAGTCCCCAAAAAATATCAATTCCAAACACCACTTGTAATACACAAAAATTTGAGCTTTAATTTACCATTGAGAAACAGGTGAACAACCATTTGTAAAGTTCAAAAATTACACTAACAATATAAAAGTCTATTACTTAAACAGTGCACATTAACATAATCCATTTAATTTGTTTGGTTTTTACATCTGACTGAGGTAATAACTGTAACAATAAAATGATAATTTCAAACAGAGCACACAGTACAAGTTGAAAAAGGGTCTAATGTAGGAATGATTTATTTTTAAGAAAGTAAAAATCACTATAAAGAAAAATAATAAAATTTATATTTTCTTTCAACAGAAATGTGGCTAAAGTTATCATCTTTTTAAGTCTCGACTGTTTTGATGATGTCCTCCACCCCTGGTGGATTCAGCCTACCAATACTGGCTATCAGCATTGATCAGGGTAGTAATAATGATATGAAATGTGATATCACAAGTCCGCAGATGATGTCAGATTAGAACAGGACATATTTATTTTACTTCTATAATATATTAGGACTAATGAGGACCAGTTCAACAGAAAGAAAATCCATTAAAGACGTTTTGAAAGATATCAACAGAAAAAAATCATAGCATCCATTGCAACCTAGGGAACTAGACACTTTGGACACTGATTTAACAAATATGTTTTAAGGAAAGTTTTGGGAAAGAAAACCTAATGGAAGCAAAGAAAAAACCGACCTATTACAGGCAAGAAAGGGCCAAAATTGTCAAGATATGTCGGAGGCAGTGCAAAATAGAGCAGTGTGTTTGTAGAGACAGGGAAGAACATTTAGAAGAAGATGGTAATTATTGTATTATATGAATGTAGGTTGGTAAGTTGTGGTGAGTGATCTTTAGCATTGTTCGATGTCTAGGTTAGGCTAACAAGAGACTGACAGTGAGTAGACAATGAATGTGATTTCATGAGAAAAACAGTTACAACTCTCATATTTTTCTTTTTTTTCCATGCTGTATTCCAATGAGTGATTTATGTCTACCATTTTGATGACGTTATACATACTAGCAGACTGGTGGTATTAACAGATCTCCTTCCATCTCCTTATATCTTCCCACAATAATTGTCTCCCATACCTATGATATGTAAAAGCTTCAAGAGTCTTTAGCATATTCTAATATTTATTTGCTGCCAGGAAAAAGTGAACTAATCCTGGATGTAATAGCAGACAGTTGAAGTTGGGAGACTGTAGGAGGATACAAGATGACAGACAAATTTTCTAGTTGGCGTGCTGAATGGCAGCTAGCTCTAAACATAAAAAAATATAAGTTACTGCAGATGATTAGGAAAAACAAACGCGTAATATTCAAATACAGCATTAGTAGTGTGGTGCTTGACAGTGTTACACTGTCAAATATCAGGGAGTAAAGTTGCTATTCAGAAAATTTAGAGAACTGGCATTTGAAGCTGACTGGACAATGATCCTACAGCCACCAACACACATTTCGCATAAGGACCACGAAGATAAGATAAGAGATATTTGGGCTCTTATGGAGACACACAGACAGTTGTTTTTCCCTTGCTCTATTTGAGAGCAGAACAGAAAAGGGATGACAAGTAGTGGTACAGGGTATCCTCTCCCAAGCACCATCTGGTAGCTTGCAGATTATTTATGTAGAGGTAGATATTATATTAATCAGTCTCATCTTCTGGAAAAATGTCTCTTATCTCCTTCTTGTGTGAGCCATATTTTGTGCTACCTCTTCATGTCATTTTAGCATCTGCCATAAAATCAGTACAAAGGCTTGTTACATTGGACATTTTGTATGGTTTCCTTGTGTTTTAACCCCATGTTAATGCATATTTTGGATTTCCCAGCAACAAATCTCACCATCCCCTGGCAGAAAAATGAGACTGTGGCAAGTTGGAGAATGGATGGAGAATCATCACTGACTTCATTGCAATAAAATCAAAATATGACTGCCTGTTCATGCCCACAGACATCCTTACATAGCTGAAGGCCCTTGTCTTAAGATGTTAGCTGTTTTTCAAGGTGATGAAGGTTCCTTGTGGTGGTGCCTCACAGCAAAAAACAATATAAGAGAAACGGCTATTTTAATTTAATTGTACCTAATCATGAACTAAAACAATGTTTGTTAGTGTCATGTTCCATGAGTCAGTTCGCATGATTAATCATAATGAAGTGGAACAAGTCATTTCACATTCACATAGCAAATTAATTTGTAAACATGACTACATGTTGAACATCTAGAAGATTATTATTTATGTTTTTTTGTTTTTTTAAATAAACAGATGTGGGTTAGTAATTCCTACCAACCACAGTTTACACAGTACAATAATGGAAATTCTTTTACGGAACAGGAGTTGTCAAGGAGATACTTTTTCAGTTTGTTTTCACAGTTTCTTTGCTGTCTGTTAAGTATTCAAGGTACTGTTTTACACCAGACGGCGAAAGCTAAATGCATATTAATATAAATTGGTATGTGTCTCATGTTCCTGTAAACCATCTAACTACATTAGCCTTTGATTCTATGATGGAGAAAATACAAAGAAACAGCTACAAGGCACTTTCCTCAATTCCATTGTGAAATAGTTAGGATGTACACTATGTATTATCTATATGCTCGATCTCACAAAACTAGCGATGATACACACATTTTACAGCATTGCAAACAGATAACATGTACAAATATATGTCAGAAAGAGGAAAAATGGTACATCCTATTCACTGAAAATAATTTTACACAGATATAGGACATAGTACTTAAAAATGCTCATTGATATAGGGATTGATGGCACCTCAAAAGCAATACTGTTGAATTAATACAAAAATCAGAGACACCACAGTTACACACATGAATACTTGAAGACTGTGTCTAAAATGTACTCACTCAATTACATCCAGCAGTTTTTGTGATCCATCATCCATTTCAGCCACGTTACTTCAGTAAACAGCACACCTTGGCAGGTTCAGCCATTTTATGTATCATTCTTCTCTATAACACTTGGGTGTGGTATTCAATCACCATTCAAGAAGTGAAATTACGTAAACAGAAACTGCATGCTACAGCACGTTAGAGGTTATGACGCAAAAATATATTTCTGTTTATATATGTACATATAGTTAGTCTAACCCATTATTGCTTCGTTGATGTGGTCTTCTAGTAGTAGTAACTAAGGCCTCGCTTTCCTGAAAAAGAATGGGTAGATTGTTAGAAATCTATTCAAACTGAATAACTATACAAAATAGAAAGACTGTACTTGAAAATTTAAATATGTTGTCCTTAACAACCTAATTTAGTAACAAAATTATAAGGCTCTAAACAAGTGTCCAGAGTAATATGTTTGTTTGCATGTACATCTTCTGCAGCAGCTGTTAAAAATCAGCTTTGTTGTTGTCAGTCTTGAGCTTACTGCGATTTAATTAGAGAGAATTACATCAGACACATTTCGCTTTTATTTATAAAGCTCCTTCTGTGGTTATTAGTTTTACTTTACATATTCATTGCTTCTTCCCTCCTCGCTAGCAGGGGCCGACATCGAAAGACTTCATTTCCCATATGTACTTGGCAGTTTTTGCCATTCTGCAGTATTTCTTGCAGTGCATTTAGGTTATTTACACTTCAGCTTTGTAAATTGAACAGATGTGTGTGTCTTTTCTTTTTTCACTTTGCACGGCGTTACACTATAGTTTTGTTTCTAATTCTGCACAGCAATACACTGTAAGTGAGAAACACATATAACTTCAGTTCAATTTATATAGATGAAGTGTAAATAACCCAAATGCAGCACAGGAAATACTGCAGGATGGCAAGAACTGCCAAGTGCATATATGACATGAAGTCTTTCGACGTCAGCCCCTGCTAGCAAGGAGGGAAGAAGCAGTGGTTTAGAGAATACGAAAAGAAACTCCAATAACGATGGAAGATGCTTTATAAATAAAAGAGAAATGTGTGTGGCATAATTCTCTTTAATTAAACTGCAGTAAGCTCAAGATGGAACACCAATACTAACACCGAAGTGCCTAGAGACTTCATGCAGCCAGTAAGAAAAGGAAAATCACCAATGTTTACAAACTTTTAAGATGATTGATGGAAACTGGTAAAAGTTACACAATTGACCCCCTCGTATTTTTTGTAGTTTATTTACGATATACATATATAATATGCATCAAAGTACTTGCTGGAGACTCATTAATCATCTAACATATATTTTCTGAACACATCTTGTTGTTTTAGTTTTTCTGGTGAAAAATGCATTAATTATGGAAAAGTGGATTTAAAGATGACATAAATGCAAACATTAGTCTACCTTACACACCAATCTGTCAGCACAACTTTTATTTGAGAATTGTATTGTTGGCTTCATCAACTCCTGAATAAATTATCACCTTTCTAACTAATTCAGACATTGGATGACAACTGATCAGTCGGTAAGGGCCAATCACAGTCTAGCCTACAAACTAAAAGCAATTATGTGAAATAAAGAGGGAGAGGGTGCCAAGACAGTGACAATAAGACTTCTTGCTATTTTTTAGTTATCTCTCTTTTATTTTAATAAAAGAAACAAGTGTACCCAACTGGCACAGTGAGATGTAAACTCTTTTGAACATAAATACTAGTAAACCTGCACTCTTCTGCCACCTGTATTGACTCACAAATGTGAAGTGCAGAGCATGAATACACAAAATAATACCTGGTGTTTCAATGCAATGACCTTAACATTCCTATAGTGCTACCTCAACCACAATTATACATAGATGACTACTAGTTTTAGATATAGACTGAAGTGACAGCAATTAAAGTGCTGGGCTGTTAAGTAAGAGTAGCTGTTAATGTATGAAACTAAGTTTCCCTATATGACTTTAAGTGAATGCTGAAATGTGTGTCTCAGTTTCATGTTCCATGGATCATTTGCACAATAAAGTGTAAGGTTTACATTCACATCACAAATTAATTTGTATACATAGCTACATACTGAACATTTATAAGTATTTTTAATTATTACTATTATTATATATGAAAACATTAGTAATTCCTACCTGCTACCTTTTACACATTACAATAACACAACACAGTTATAAATTTCAAGCATTATTATAGTCCACTTATGACTGTCTCCTTTCTAATAATCACAGAATCAGTGGGGGCATTGAAGTGTCTAACTCTCTTGCTGTTTCAACACCAATACCTTCTTCCTGATTCTACATGTCTAACACCAAGGGAATGTATCACTGGTGCACTATTTTGTCAACTCTTTCCCTTCGTCCCTCTCTTACCCCCCCCCCCCCCCCTCGAGAGAGAGAGAGAGAGAGAGAGAGAGAGAGAGAGAGACTAGAACTTTGTAGTACAAGGTTAAGGATTACAATCCACAAACACAACCATCCATAACGTAAACTTCAAATATTTTACACGAAAGTACAGTAACTGGTTTCAGGGTTTGTTTCTTTCTTTATTTTCTTTTTTACATTGAGACCTTACATATGGATGATTGCTGCTTTCAAGTTATTATCAGTATAATTATTCGTTTCATAAATTCTGGGCACATAGTACAAATATGCCGAGTTGTACTGTTTCTCTTGCTGTGAGAAAGGATCTGCTCACAACATAACAGTTTGCATTGCAGTTATGCACAACTGCTAATCCTAAACATTGTGGTTCAAGGGTTATACATATTTCCATTACATATGGACAGCCTATTGTTAATGATACACTAGGAAGAAATTCTATTTATCCTGATATAAACCTAGGTGGTGCACCTTTCTCACAATGTGTTTAATTAAATCTCTAAAGCTTTCAAATATTTACATTCATTATAATTCGTGGAAGTCATTGTATTGCAAACTTTCTGAAGTGACAGGGCACAGAATATTGAGCAAGCAGGGCATATTTCTGAGATGAAACATAAATAGTTTTCAACTCTTCAATCTGATTATGGATTACTATGGGTGTCTAAGATAACCATACACTAAAGAGCTACATACTAATTATGAACTCTGATCACTCATGTGGTAAACGAAAGTTACTCACACTAAACTATACATTGCCTCAAGAAACTGATCACAGTAAAAGATTATAAGACAACACACTGGTAAGAATGGTGGTGGTGGTGGTGGTGGTGGAGGGAGGCACAGGCTCAAGCAGTTTGTCATATTGTGCCACACAACTGCAAACTACCAAAATAAACAATTTTTCCCATCTTCACATTATTTCACCTGCTTTCATTATCATTTGAGGTAATAAATATGGAATATTACACTTTTAATACTCTGAATTTAATACAAATTTCTCTGTAACTTTGTTATGATTGAACAGCTGATACTAATGCTTTGTACCAGAGCAGCTGCATCATAATCATAATCACCAACACTACAACTCTGAAATCACACATGCAATACTGTGCACTGTATCACATACAGAACCATGGCATACATTGAAAACAAAAAAGAGACCAACTATTGATTAGGCGACTGCATATTCTGTAACTCACAATAACATTTTCAGGACGACGTTTATGACGGGTTTATACCACGAGACATACCGCTAAATTTTCATGAAAGAAAGTGATTTTTGGGATGATGAGAATTCAGGTTAGATAACCAATTTAAATGCTACTAACGAAGTATCTTTTATCGATTAACATGACAGTTTAAAAAACTAAAATTACGTAAGTTTTTCACTACAAAGTCTCTGGAGACATTTACAAACTATGCTTCTGCATAGTACAAAATCATGGTGTTCCTCATGTAACTTGATCAACAATGAAGTTATCTAGTTTTAACTGCATTTCGCGTCTGGAGAAATTTAAAAACTAAACAGGCGATGTTTGCTTCCCTTCTCTATGTAAATCTCAAATGCAACATTAAAGATGATGATGATCAAATATATTAGAATGTGAGTTAACTCTTCAAGAATAGTTTAAAATGTGCAAAATTGTTTCAACTCTGAAAATGAAGAAATAGAACATTTTCTGTATCATAAATCCTTCACCATCGGTCTTTACTCTTAACACCTTCATAAAGAAGGGTGTCATTATCTCACAATGGAACAGCTATCAGCAAACAAATACTAATAACAAATACAAAACATTTTGTGTTATCGCGAATTGCTACGATATGCTACGTAATAAATATGTATTAGTACTGCCTAGTATATATGTTTGTACCTGTTCGGCATGTTAACGTTTTGGAAGCTTTACTACGTGTAAGAACGCAAATGCAAAACTTCACTTTATACACTCTAAGAAACACCAACAAATTTAACTTACGTTGATCAGTATTTTATGTTAGCGGCGATGTAAATGAAAACGTAAAACCACTGGGTGACAGCATACTAACTGCCGTCATAACGTTGGGAACACAAAACACTTATTTGCCTTCGAGTCTACACGACTCATGGGCTGAAAACACTATTGCGACATTCGTTGTAAACAGAAGATCACAAATCTTCGGCATATCACAGAACACTATTCTACTCTTTACTACAAAGTAATCACTAAAGTTATCACAACCGTTCTCATTCAGTTTGACACTATGTTCGAAGAGTAAAACGAATAACAACTTGTGTAGACACAGGAGGCACGCACAATTCAGTCTGTCAAGAAAAAACACGCCGAGCACTACAAACATTTCAGATATCGTGACACCAATATATAACGGGCAATAAATTAAGTTAACAAAACGAACTTAAAATCGAATTCACACATTCCCGCACGACGTTCGTCACATCTCCGTTATGCAGCCATCGCCAGAAAACACACACAACACCTTTGGCAGTACTTAAGCATGGCTACCATTTTTAACTCTCCACTCCAGTTAACATTCAAAAACGTCATCCATTCAGCGGAAACTCCGTAACAAGTGTTTTCCGTACGGTCGCTACAAATTATTTAGCACACAAGATAACATAAAAAAATATAGATACCCGTGAAGACAAGATGTTATCGATTTAATAAGCTGCTAACAAAACAGGTAAGCCAGAGCGGTATATTTCGGATTTACTGCTCATGGGTTGGCTGCGCTACTGTGTACTACCCATTCCGAAAGCGTCACGTGAATCAGAGCACAGAAGTCTTTGTCGCTCATGTCAGTTACATCATACAGGGCGTAAAGAAAGATGCATTTATTGATTTTAATTGAACTAGTATATGCAGCTAAGTTCCTGCTATAAATCCACAACATGAAACGTTATTATTATTACGCAAGATCGTTCCGTGGACTGATATATAAGGTTAAAATCAGACGAGCATTTAAATGATTCCCGGAAATACGAAGTTAATTAATTATTAGAATTAATTTTTCATATGCAGTACGGATATCGTTCGCGCATTACTGTCGGTTGATTTGTTATTTTACTGCATTTCCTCCGATTACTCGGAGTAAAAAAACAGAAGTTTGACACGCTTCTCCACAGAGCAGATTAATCAAACGAGATTGGTAACAGCGGGCCACTAGGCAAATTCGACTTCTCTATCCGAAACATCCTTGTTTCTATCGAAACATTTATGTTAAATACTTCTGACTGAGGCCACAGCACGCCCAGATCTGTCGTAAAATATTAAAACTATTTCTAGTCACTCATCGCAAAGCTAATATAATTTTATATCTCTACTTTGGCCGCTGTCAGTAACTTTGCTGCCAACAAAATAAATCTTACCGACTACTTTTAGTGTCTCATTTCTCCAACTAATTCGTTCGTCGTCGCCTGATTCAATTCGGCTACAATTCATTACCCTTATTTTACGTTTGTTGATGTTCCATCTTATAACATCTTTTCAAGACACTATCCATTCCGTCCAGCTGATCGCCCAAGTCATCCGCCTCTGGCCGAATTGCAATATCATCAGCATACTCATTTTTTTTGTATTTCTCCTTCCTGAACTTCAATTATCTTTCCAAATTTTTCCTTGGTTTCTTGAACTGCTTGCTTAGTATGCAGATTAAATAACACAAAGGATTGGTTACAACCCTGTCTCACTCCCTTTCAACTACTGTGTCCATTTCAAGTCGTTCAAGTTAAACGGCCGTCTGATTTCTGTAAACGTTGTAGAGAACCTTTTGCTGCTTATCTTTAATCCCTGCTACTTCCAGAATTTCAAAAACTGTATTCCAGTCAGCACTGTCAAAAGCTTTCTCTAAACCTAACATCTCACTTATATTTTATAAATTAAGGAAAACAGTCATGCGCGAATAAATCGAAAGCAGTCTACCAGGAGAGACAACGCGACTACTTCCAAATGGATACAGAAAGAGTGTGCCATGGCTCGGCGGTTGATTTTTACAGCTACACTGTTACATGACAAGACTGTTTCAACAGCTAGGTAACCATTTGAACCACAACCGTGTCTTTTGCATGTTTGCTTGTGGCAATATCAGACGTCTCATTTTCCAGGATTACTGCGTTCCACAATTATTCTTTCACCTTTTTCGTACCAGAAGAAGGAAGTAGAGGCTATTTTGGGCAACATTATCTAGAATCTCTTGCGAGGGAGAATGGAAATACAGTGCAAGACTCAAATCCTTCAGTTCCTCCAAGACCGTACACATCTTACCGCTGAATACTGTGAACGCGCTTGCTCAAGACACAAGTGCCAACGACTGCGATGCCAAGGCAGCTACAGGTTCCTACCAGACGCTTTTTAGACTAATCGACGAGCGAACTTGTCCCATACACTTCCTGCCGTTGGCACAGCCTCCAAAAGGCGAGCAAGGAAAAAAAAAAAAAAAAAAAACACATTCATTGTGCAACAAAGGGGCTTCTAAATATTGGAATTAATTGTACTGCTGAAATAGAGGCTTGGGAGTTCTGTTATGGAAACGCATGACTTTGGGCCGACGCGCTGGAGCGTTATTGCGGCCAAAAGAACCAACAGTCACATTTCGAATTTTGATAAATGTCTGCAACTCTACGAACTGAGGACGACCCACTTCCCAGTGAGTGTCAGCCGCATGGACAAAACACGGCACACACACGGATGCTGTGCTACAGCATCACCTTGTAAAACTTTCTTATCATCATTTTGTATTGAAGCTTCATTGTCTGAGATGCCATATTCTGTCAGTCATACTTGAGAGTTACAAAATGGTTCAAATGGCTCTGAGCACTATGGGGCTTAACATCTATGGTCATCAGTCCCCTGGAACTTAGAACTAATTAAACCTAACTAACCTAAGGACATCACACACATCCATGCCCGAGGCAGGATTCGAACCTGCGACCGTAGCGATCGCGCGGTTCCAGACTGAAGCGCCTAGAACCGTTCGGCCAATGATTCCGGCCTGAGAGTTACACTGGATGAACAACCCGGTGGGTAAGGTGGGGGTTTGGGGGGGGGGGGGGGGGGGGTGGACACAGTAGTTACTAGTACGCTCTCTTCATTACACTCCTGGCACTACTCACCAACAAAACATTGCCAAATCGCATATTTTCGTCTTCCTAGGTCATCGAGAAATATTTAGTTGACCTATTTGGCGGCCAACTACATAGACCGAAGTAGCCCATAAGGCAATATTTTACATAAACATATAAAATGACTTTTATTTAATGTTATGACGGAAAACATCTTATTTAAACAATATTAGTGCGAGAAAGTAATGACTATTAAAGAACTATTTATTTCTTCTTCGTCTGTTGACTGTTTTTCGGCCTCGTTTCATGGATGTACTGGACCAACTGTAGTCCCATCTCTTGACTGGTCGTTTCCCTTGCAGCAGACCATGTTCACTAATTTTAATTAGTCTTGTGGGGTTCTCCCTTATCACATGGTCCTTCCAATTTCTTTTTCTTACCTTCATCCATTTATTAATATCTTATGTTCCACACGCACGCCTTATCATGTTCTCTTGTCACACACGATTACTATATGGAGTTGCCTTAGTACCTTCATTTATATTGTCGTAAACTTTTATATCGTCTATGATTTTCACTAAACCTGTTGGCATTCTCTTATTGATTAAGGTTTGAAGTATATACTTTTTTCTGATCCAATCGACAAAACACATCTAGGCTGCGAAGTTTCCCCAAAATCTGCCTTAGAGCGAAAATAGCATCTATTGTGCTCCTATTTTTCATGAATCCTTGATGTTGTTCTGCTATTTTTATATCATTCTGTATTCTGACTCTAATTACTGACGTTAACAGTTTTGAGGTGGTATCAAGCTGGGTAATTTCCCGATAATCATCTAATACTTTTTTATTTACTTGCATGTTAGGACGAAGATATATTAATGACGATCGATAGCCGCCAGACATTAATTCGAAATAAATTCTCTGACTGAAAATATCGTGGCATCAGGCGCGTTAGGTATACACGTACTACCTATAATAGCATACCTATAATAGCACTGGTTGCTGCAAAAGGCAGCAGACATGCTTTGTTGGTGCTGCACATTTTAGCGATTTTGACCGAGATAAACTCATGCTGCAGTGCTTTTCTTCGGCACAACAGTGTAGAAGTGCGCAAAAAACAGCTAAGTGAAGAATCCCTGCAATACGTTTATTTATATACGAAAGCCGACTTCGCAATTTTCCTTCGTGTAAGACTTCGTATACGAGATTGTGCACCGATACGGAGTTCTACACTCACATATTTTACTGTTCGCAAAGCTTCCACATAATCTTTCATTGACTGTATCACTACCGTTTGCGTTGTGATATACTGTGAAATTTTCAACTTCCGCAAGTGTCGCGATAAACTCATACTGTTATCGTGAATTGTAGACTTAAACTTCATTGTGCTCTTTTAAAATTTTTGAGAACAGTGGGTCTATCCTCGTTCAAAAGAATCGTTCTTTAAGTTCAATGTATAATTACGTGAGAAATAAATTATTTTTGAGAACTTTCGTACGTTTACAAAATTATACTTTCGTAAGTTATTGGTACGAGTGTCTTGGATACGTACCTTATTTCGTAGTAAATCAGTGTTTGTGGTTCACAGTTACTGCCAAGGAATACATCACCCCTGAATTTAATTGTATATAAATGGGCATAAACATGCGTTTTGTGAATTTTCGGAAGCTACCACTGTCCTTTGCATAATCCACGAGTCATTTGCAGTAAATGGACGTTTGTGATTTAGCTACTGCAGCAGATATTCTAACTAACATATTGTGTTACATCTAGTTTTCCCTTACAGAGCAGTATTCCTATACATTACCTACATTTATCTTAAATTAACTCTATTCGAGTTTGGTAACAAATATAATTAATCTCAAAACCTATTAGGAAACCAGTAATTTTAGCACAGGTTTTTGTGTTGCCGTAACAGAAATTTCGTTTTGTGTATTTGCTTCAATTTTTAGGGCATTAGCAACTATTTAGCGCAACAGATTAAAAGATAATCAGCGGGTTTAATTAAAGGTTATTTGTTCACTGTGCTGTAACACACTGCACCAGCCAAAATGTAGCACCACTGTGAATGTTGTTCTTGAACACAAGATGAACTGGTTGACGTTCGTAAGCACCTGGAAATCGCTCTGGCAACTGACAAAACGTTTGGCAGATGCTGTAAATCGGTGTGTTGGAAGGGCTCCCGAGAGCCGTCTGCCTGCGATACCGGTACCAGGGGTACCTAAAGTACTATCTTCTCCTGCGGATCCGGTCTCCTCCGCAGATAGTACAGGATCTGTCATTACTCGTCCACTTGTCTGCGAGTGGTATGTCACTAGTAGATCTAGGCGTTCTGCACAGGGTGGACGGTTTCCATGGTGTTGAATCAATCCCCCTGACCAACGAGTTTGAGATGCTGTCTTTCACTGAAACTGAACCAATGGGAATCACTTCACTTGTTCTGGAGAAACCTGTAATGTTCGGCATCAAAAGGACGCAAACTCAACAAGTACCTTCTCTAGATTGTCGCACAGATGACAAAATGGTAGATATCGCAATAGACGACAGATGGATAGAGAAACAATTAAAATCGCCCAAAAGAGGAAAGGCCGCTGGACCTGATGGGATACCAGTTCGATTTTACACAGAGTACGCGAAGGAACTTATCCCCTTCTTGCAGCAGCGGTGTACCGTAGGTCTCTAGAAGAGCGTAGCGTTCCAAAAGATTGGAAAAGGGTACAGGTCATCCCCGTTTTCAAGAAGGGACGTCGAACAGATGTGCAGAACTATACACCTATATCTCTAACGTCGATCAATTGCAGAATTTTGGAACACGTATTATGTTAGAGTATAATGACTTTTCTGGAGGCTAGACATCTACTCTGTAGGAATCAGCATGGGTTTCGAAATAGACGATTGTGTGAAACCCAGCTCGCGCTATTCGTCGACAAGACTCAGAGGGTCATAGACACGGGTTCCAGACACGGGTTCCCAGGTAGATGCCGTGTTTCTTGACATCCCAAGGCGTTCGAGACAGTTCCCCACAGTCGTTTACTGAACAAAGTAAGATCATATGGGCTATCACACCAATTGTGTGATTGGATTGAAGAGTTCCTAGATAACAGAACGCAGCATGCCGTTCTCAATGGAGAGAAGTCTTCCGAAGTAAGAGTGATTTCAGGTGTGCCGCAGGGGAGTGTTGTAGGACCGTTGATATTCACAATATACGTAATGACTTTGTGGATAACATCGGAAGTTCACTGAGGCTTTTTGCGGATGATGCTGTGGTATATCGAGAGGTTGTAACAATGGAAAATTGTACTGAAATGCAGGAGGATCTGCAACGAATTGACGCATGTTGCAGGGAATGGCAATTGAATGTCAATGTAGGTAGACAAGTGTAATATGCTGCGAATCCATAGAAAGAAAGATCCTTTATCATTTAGCTACAATATAGCAGGTCAACAACTGGAAGCAGTTAATTCCATAAATTATCTGGGAGTAGGCATTAGGAGTGATTTAAAATGTAATGATCATATAAAATTAATCGTCGGTAAAGCAGATGCCAGACTGAGATTCATTGGAAGAATCCTAAGGAAATGCAATCGGAAAACAAAGGAAGTAGGTTACAGTACACTTGTTCGCCCACTGCTTGAATATTGCTCACCAGTGTGGGATCCGTACAAGATAGGGTTGATAGAAGAAAGAGAGAGAAGATCCAACAGAGAGCAGCGCGCTTCGTTACAGGATCATTTAGTAATCGCGAAAGCGTTACGGAGATGATAGATAAACTCCAGTGGAAGACACTGCAGGAGAGACGCTCAGTAGCTCGGTACCGGCTTTTGCTGAAGTTTCGAGAACATACCTTCACCGACGAGTCAAGCAGTATATTGCTCCCTCCTACGTATATCTCGCAAAGAGACCATGAGGATAAAATCAGAGAGATTAGAGCCCACACAGAGGCATACCGACAATCCTTCTTTCCACGAACAATACGAGCCTGGAATAGAAGGGAGAACCGATAGAGGTACTCTAGGTACCCTCTGCCACACACCGTCAGGTGGCTTGCGGAGTGTGGGTGTAGATGTAGAAGTAGCTGTCTATTAATTGTCGGCAGTTCAAAACGTGCGGCAAATTATGGTATCCTTAGGGAAATGGCAGCAAGGGGCAGTAAAGGACATCAGGTCAGTCAGTGAGCATGTCTGTGACCCTCATTCCAACATGGATTGGAAAACAGCTAGGGACAGGAAAATAACCGAACAGGAAGGTATGGTTAGAGCCCTTAAGGCTGAACTGGATGGTGCGAGGGAAGAGCTGATGAGGTTAAGGGGAAGAAGGGTGAAGACAGGTGGGAAGTGGCAGCGAGGATTAGGAGCCACAGAAAGAGAACAGTATCTGACAGTTTCATCATTGGCACAAACAATAAATTTGCCTCACTACTTCAGTTAAGTAAGGAAGAGGCTCAGGTAGATGTACGTGTAGTTAATATTCAACGGACTTTCACAAGGAAACCAACTGTTTCAAAAAAGTAGAAAGTAGGAGGAAAGTTCTGTTGTTATGCAGTAGCCATGGAAGAGGTGTGGGCCAGATCTCGCAGGAAACAACTTTTTTTTCGAGCTCAGTGCATGTCTTAGGCAAGTATAGGGGATGCAGGATCATCGTGATAGTGGGTGGAGCAGGAAACATCATTGATGGGGACCAGGGCTACAATACTGAGTGTGACCTAGTAAAAACAGCATCTGCAACAAACTATACAAATGTTGACTCGGTTCTAGCTTTCATGTGGTATGAGGGGCTCCAACTGACCAGCTCTGTCAGGAAGGCCAGTATGCAGTTAGATCAGTTGTTTCAGGCGGTTACTTTGTCAAGCATAGGTTTGGTTCCTGTTGATGCTATTGGTAGGTGGGACTTCGAAAGGCACGGCCTGCATCTCAATAGGAAAGGGAAGGGTAAATTGGCTGGGATGATAGCAAATACTTTAACCGAGGGGGGGGGGGGGGGGGGGGGGGCACTAAAGCTAATGGGAGTACCTCCTTTTTACGCTAATCTCAGTGTCCAATGATTCAACATTGAATGAAATCAAGCTTAATGATAAGCTCAGACAGGCAGGTACTAGATATGTGAAGATATCACAATATTCTCAGAAAAGTACAGTGAAAATAATGTTAGTATGTAACAAGATTCTCATAAAAGCACAGTGAAAAATAATGTTACTATATTGCTTCAGAATATCAGGGGATCAAAAAACAAAGTAGATGAGCTTCTTATTTGTTTAGAAGGTTTAGAAACTGAGGGTGGAATATATGTACTACACCTGTCTGAACATCATATAGTCACAGATATCGAAAAGGTAAATGTAGGTGGACATAAGCTTTCAGCACGTGTAAGTAGAGACACTGTGGAGAGAGGAGGAGTTGCCATATATGTTAAAATTTATCGTAGTGTGAAAAATATAGAAACTAAAAAATGTTCTGTAGAGCAACATATAGAAGCAAGTGCATATGAGCTTAAACTAAACAATGGCACTTTTAGAACTGTAACTGGGTATAGGTCCCAATTGGGAAATTTTCAGCTATTTTTGAAAAACTTAAGATTCTTTGTTGTGTTATCTGTAAGACAGAGGGAAGCAAATTATTGTTTGTGGGGATTTCCATGTAGATTTTCTGAAAGAGTCTGATAGAAAGCTTGACCTTGAAGTACTAATTGGTTCTTTCAATTTGACATCATTTATTGTTTTTTCTACTCGGGTGGTACAGGAAAGCAGCACACCAACAGAAAATGTTTTTATACACCAAGATAAATTTAATCAAATAAAAGACTTTTCCTGTTAAGAATGGTCTGTCTGATCATGATGCAAAACTAGTTGCAGTATATGACATAGCTCCACACAGTAATACAAAACAGTCCTTCAAAACAGTGCATTGAATTAAAGATTAACCATTGAAAATTTTAGGAAAGTTTGCAACAGTTATATTGGGATGAGGTGTACAGGGAACCTGATGTTAATTTAAAATTTAACCTATTTCATGACACCTTAGTGAGTATATTTGAAAACAGTTTCCCTAAGAAAAGAGTGAAACATAATTGTAAGAAACTTTCTAAAAAGCCATGTCTTACTAAAGGGATAAAAACTGCTTGTGAACAGAAAAGGGAAATGTACAGTAATGATCCAGAAACAGTAAAAGATTATAAACTACAGCACTGTATTAAGAAAAGTTATTAAAAAGTCCAGAAGTATGTGCATTATGTCTGAGAATTTGGAATATTGTTAAAAGGGAAACAGAGCCACCGAGAGCACAAGAAGATTGGTTTCCTATCAAACTCAATGAAAAGTTAGTTAACAAAAAGTGAGAAGTACAAAATACTTTAATAATCATTTTTAAGTGTTTTAGAGAAAATAGGATCCCGCTATCTATTAGATAATGCAAGAATGTATATGTAAGAGGCTATACCTATGCAAATTGATAAAACTGAAATTCAACCCATCTGACCTACTGAAATGAGGAAGATAATAAATTCAGTCAAAAGAACAAGTCTGTGTGGAATTGATGGCATGTCCAACAGAGTACTACAAGCTTGTTCCCAACAGAGAGGCAGGATTCTCAGCCACATACGAAGTAGCTCACTGAAATGGGAAAGTTTTCCTGCTAGACTAAAATATGCTATTGTTGAAACATTGCATTAAAAAGGGGATGCTAACAACTACTGCCCAACCTCACTTCTAAGAACTTTATCCAAAATTCTTGAAAAAGTAATGTATTCAAGAGTAGCTTCTATATTTGTAAAAATGAAGTGCTAAAAACATGTCAGTACGGTTTTCAGAGAGGCTTTCCAACAGAAACTGCTATATATGCTTTAACTGATCAAAATATTAAATGCTCTGAGTAACTGAACACCACCCATTTGGATATTTTGTGATCTCTCAAAGGTTTTTGACTGTGTAAATCATGAAATTCTTCTAGATATGCTCAAGTATTGTGGTATGAGTGAGACAATGCAAAAATGGTTTAACTCATATTTAACTGGAAGAATGCAGAAGGTTGAAATTAACAGTACAGATAGTCTGCAAAAATCAGTAGAACTCTCTAACTGGGGAGGTCTGAAGAATGGTGTCCCACAGGGTTCAATCTTGAGTCCCTTATTGGTCCTAATATATATTAATGACTTGCCACTCTATATTCATGAAGATACAACGCTAGTTCTTTTTGCTGATGATAAAAGTACAGTATCACACCCATCAAGCAAGAATTAGTTGAAGCAATTGTATATAATATCTTTCAGAAAATCATTAAGTGGTTTTCTGTGAATTGGCTCTCATTACATTTTGAGAAAACAAAGTATATAGAATCCTGTACAGTAAATGGCATAACACCATTGATAAATATAGACCTTTGAACAGAAGTCCGTTGCTAAGCCAGAATATTCAAAATTTCTTGGTGTATGCATTGATGAGAAATTGAATTGGAGGAAACATATTGATGATCTGCTGAAATGGTTAGGTTCAGCTACTTATGCTATTACTGTTACTGGAAGTTTTGGTGATAGACATATAAGTAAATTAGCCTACTATGCCTGTTTTTATCCTCTGCTTTCATATGGCGTCATGTTTTGGGGTAGTTCACTATTAAGATAAAAACTATTCATTGCACAAAAATGTGCAGTCAGAATAATAGCTGGAGCTCACCCAGGATCACCTTGGAGACATTTATTTAAGGAACTCGGGACATTCACAGTGCCTTTGCAATACATATATTCACTTATGAAATTTGTTGTTAATAACTCATCCAAATTGATAAGTGATAGCGAAGTACATAGCTACAACAGTAGAAGAAAGGATGATCTTCACTATTGTCAGCTAAATATGACTTTGGCACAGAAAGGGGTTAATTATGCTGCATCAAAAATCTTTGGTCATTTGCCAAGTAGTATTAAAAATCTAACAGATAGCCAACCAACATTTAAAACCAAATTAAAAGAATTTCTGAATGGCAACTCCTCACAGTTTTACTCTGTATCCCCACACCAGTCAGAATGACACAATGGGAACCGACACGCACAATACATGGTTTGATTATAAAGTTTTAAGAATGGGCTTGTAATTGTACACTGGTGGTACTTACATGCTACTGTGATGCATCTCCTTCAAAACAGTCCCCCTTCTGACTGAACACACCGACTCCAACGGTGTTTACACTTTTAGAAACATTCCTGGATTTTTTTTTTCCCTGCAGTGTAGTGTGTTACGAACGCTCTCCGTATTTGCCTGGGTCTCTTCAGTCGAGTCAAATCGCTTCCCTTTGAGTGAAAATTTCAGTTTAGGAAACAGGAAGAAGCCCGCAGGGACCAAATCAGGAGAATATGGCGGTTGTGGAAGCACAGGAATTTTGAATTTGGTCAAAAATTTAATGATGGAGACGGCACGATGAGCCGGAGCATTGTAATGGTGTCTTTCCACAATGCAGGCCTATTCTTCCACACCTTTTCGCGCAAACGCTCAAGGACACATTTGTAATATTCCTGGTTAATTGTCTATCTTCGAGGGGTAAATTCATGATGCACAATACCGGTAAAATCGAAAACAATCACCAACATTGTCTTCACCTTCGGCCAACTTTGTCGTGCTTTTTTCAGTCGTGGAGAACCTGGAATCTTTCACTGCGAAGACTGCAAAAAATGTTCAAATGTGTGTGAAATCTTATGGGACTTAACTGCTAAGGTCCTCAGTCCCTAAGCTTAAACACTACTTAACCCAAATTATCCTAAGGACATACACACACACCCATGCCTGAGGAAGGACTGCCGCGTCCTTGACCGCTCGGCTAACCCCGCGCGGCCCGAAGACTGCACTTTGGTTTCAGGATCATATCAGATCATATTCATATACCCACGATTCGTCACCTGTAATTACCCTATTTAACAACTCTGGGTCATTTTATAGTCCGATTAATCAGTTCTTGGCACACTTCAAGTCGGTATTGTCTCTGGTCACTTGACAACACTTTTGGAATGAATTTTGCGGACACTCGCCGCATGTTCAGATCTTCAGTTGAAATTGACTGAATTGCATACAAACTTAAGTTAATCAGCAATTTCCCTAATTGTACGTCTAAAATCAGAGCGCACAGAGTCGCGAACTTTCACATTTTCATTCGTTTTTGAGGTGGAAGGACGGCCGGACCGTGGTTCATCTTCAAATGATTTGCGGACATTTTTAAATTTGTTGAACGAGACAAAAAAAATTGACTGGCTCATACAATTATCTCCAAAAGCTGTTTTTAACAGTTCGTAAGTCTCAGAAGTTGATTTCCCGGTTTTAAAACAAACTTTCACATAAACTCGTTGCTCCGTTTGTACGTCCATTTTCACGCAGACAGAATTCGGCAACAAGCCTTAACAGACCTGCATTCAACCAGCTGCCACAACGAACTGAATAAAGGAAACGCAGTTTTCTGTAAGAGGGCTTTTAAGGACAAGACAATGACTCACTCCCACCCTCATTGTACCTGCCCGCCAAACCAGTAAGCAGTAGCGGATCCATTCTTAAAACTTTCCAATCAAACCTCATATGTAATGTAGCGATGAAGAGTACTATGGTATAGGGATGCAGACAGTGTGACATGTGAAAGTTTGGATCAGTACGGGAGTCGTGCACGGCCGAAGTGGTTAAGGTAATCACCGGTGATTAGCGGAAAATCCGGGTTCGAGTCCCAGTCCACCACAAATTTTCATATGTCACTAACACATCTGATTCCAAGACAATTACAGTCAGCGAATTTATTTCGAATTAATACTTGTTTACCTCCCTTTTTTATATACTGAAACTGTAATACTTCCTTTCCATTCTCTTGGTATCCTACCTTCCTTTGTCATAGTGTTAAATAAAATATGACGCTATTGGTGAGCTTTGCCCCCCCCCCCCCCCCCCAATTTTAGTAATTCAAGTCTCCTTGTGCTATAAATTTTTCTTCCCCCACACCCCCGACTCGATTCATTGGCTCAAATGGTTCAAATGGCTCTGAGCACTATGGGACTTAACTTCTAAGGTCATCAGTCCCCTAGAACTTAGAACTACTTAAACCTAACTAACCTAAGGACATCACACACACCCATGCCCGAGGCAGGACTCGAACCTGCGACCGTAGCGGTCGCGGGGTTGCAGACTGTAGCACCTTGAACCGCTCGGCCACCCCGGCCGGCCTCGATTCATTACCTCTTCATTAGTTACCTGATCTATCCATCTAATGATTAACACTCTTCTACAGCACCACATTCTCTTCTTTTCATGTTCCTACTATTTCACTTACGGAAGAGGCTACATATAAATACTTCCAGGAAAGACTTCCTAACATTTGCATCAATATTTGATCCCAACAAATTTCTCTTTTTCAGAAATGCTTTTCTCGCTATGCTGAGTCTGCATTTTGCATCTTCTCTAATTGGGACATCGCCAGTCATTTTGCTCCCCATATAACAAAACTCGTCTAATATTTCCAATGTCTCATTGCCTAATAAAATTTCATCGCCACATGATCTGATTCAGCTACATTCCATTACCCCCACTTTTACTTTGGTCGATTTTCATGTTATAACCTCATTTTAAGACTGCTTCCGTCCTTTATAACATAACTGACATCCGTAGTTCTTTGCTATCTTTGACACAGTTATGGAACGTTAAAGTCTACGTCTCCTTCCTAGGAAAGTACTATGGTAATTTTCACTAACACTACCGAAGACAATTAATAAATGCCACAAGCGTTTCCACGAAGACGTTCGTGGCACGACCCGTGTGAAGTTTTCCTGCTCGTCAGAGACTGTTAAAAATACTATTTCACGGGCTGGTGACGAATTTATGGTAGGTTTCTGAGCAACTACGAAATTCCGTGTTTGTCACCGTATCGAGCTATTAAGTGGTGGGAACGAGAGTCGTAGAGTCGAAGCTAGTGTTGGGGTTCGTCCTAAACGCACCTGTGGCCGAACGCATATAGGGTCAGCGTCTACCATGCTTTACTGATTCATAAGTCGTGCGTGCATAATGGGCTCCACTCCCCAGCTCCCGCATTTCGTTATAATAGTCCTGGGGAACCCTGTACGCAGGTGCCTCACATGTGGAAAGCTTACTGCGCTCCTTCTTAAAACATAAAACTGTCACTCTGAGCTTGTGTTACGCAGATCGACACACGATTTGGACTTTTGGGATATAAGACAATGATTTCTGAGCTAACAGATTTAGAATCAGTATTATCAAGTGGCCTACCATCAACTTAAACCGACAGCCCACTGATGAAGACAAGAAGAAGCGTAGAAAACACAAAACTAATTCGCAAAGTGGATTCTTTACCCTGATAGATGTAGAACACCATAATTCTAAAAGTAACACGAAGCACGTTTATTTTGTTGTTGTACTAGACTGTGAGAATCGAAATCAGTAGCCCGACACCTAGAACGTAGAGACAGCACATACTGGAATGAAGCTCACTGACGAAAATGTTGAAGCATGTTATGGCTCCACATAAAATATTAGCCTCCTGAAGATATGAACACGCCTGCTTTTTGGTTTTACCAGTTGCATAGCTACTTACAGTAGGTGGTCACAGAATAATCCCCTGCACCCGCGCTACACCAAACTAACACGCTTTATGAATGTTACAATGACTTCCTCGCGCAATACCGGAAGGCAAAGCGATGATGATTACTCAGGCAATGACGATCCCGTCGTGGAGTACACAAAATCGCTTCTTTCCAAAATCGGTAAAATGCCGTCAGCTATGTTTACTGTTTTCGTTGATGGTTCAAATGGCTCTGAGCACTATGGGACTCAAAATCTGAGGTCATCAGTCCCCTAGAACTTAGAACTACTTAAACCTAACTAACCTAAGGACATCACACACATCCATGCCCGAGGCTGGATTCGAACCTGCGACCGTAGCGGTCACACGGTTCCAGACTGAAGCGCCTTTAACCGCACGGCCACACCGGCCGGCGTTACGTGAGGTCAAAAATGGCTGAAGTTGGCTGTTCCTTATTCGCGACAGTCCATTGTCTGATACACCAGGAGGCACTTTGTGCGAAGATTGTCAGCATAAAAAAATGTTCTTCAAACGGTTAATTATCATCGCTCGCATGGACTCACACATCGCCAATTTAAAGAATTTCTACTGAGATCGAAGCGGAATACCCAGACATCCCCTACCACACCGAAGTAAGATGGCTGAGCAGAGGAAAGGTGCTTCATCGGTTTTTCTCCTTGAGAGGCGAAATAAATACCTTTTTGGAAATGAAAGGACGTCCAGAAGAATTACTTTGTGGCCGGCCGAAGTGGCAGAGCGGTTCTAGGCGCTTCAGTCTGGAACCGCGCGACCGCTACGGACGCAGGTTCGAGTCCTGCCTCGGGCATGGGTGTGTGTGATGTCCTTAGGTTAGTTAGGTTTAAGTAGTTCTAAGTTCTAGGGGACTGATGACCTTAGAAGTTAAGTCCCATAGTGCTCAGAGCCATTTGAACCATTTGTCAGCTTTTCTGTTTTGTAAACTTATGAAGTGAAGCGCCTAGAACCGCTCGGCCACACCAGCCGGCTTTTCGCTGATGAGACCTTCAGTCTGAAGACTGGTCGACTGCAGCTCTCTACGCCAATCGATACTGCGCAAGTTTCTTCACATCTGCGTAATTACTGCACTCTAAATCCATTTGAAGGTGCTTGCTATCTTCAAGCTTTGCTCTTCCCCCTGTTACCAAATTGCCTTTCCCTTGATGCCCCAGGATCTACATCTACATCCACATGGCTACTCAGCGAATCACACTTACGTGCTTGGCACAAGGTTCATCGAACCTCATTCACACTAATTCTCTGTTATTGCACTCCCGAAAAAAGCGGAAAAAACGAACTCCTATATCTTTCCGTGTGAGCTCTGATTTTTATTATTTTATTACGATGATCGTTTCCCCTTATGAAGGTCGGCGCCAACAAAATATTTTCGCATTCGTCGGAGAAAGATGGAGATTGAATTTTCGTGAGAAGATCCCGCCGCAACAAGACACGCCTTTGTTTTAATTATGTCTATCCCAAATCCTATATCACGTCCGCGACTCTCTCTCCCCTATTTCTCGATAACACAAAACGTGCTGCCTTATTTGAACTTTCTTGATGTACTCCGTTGCTCGTATCTGGTAAGGATCCCATACCGCGCAGCACTACTCCAAAAGAGGACGCACATGCGTAGTGTACGCAGTCTCTCTAGGCATCTGTTACATCTTCTACGTGTTCCGCCAATAAAACGCAGTCTTTGGTTCGCCATCCTCACAACATCTTCTATGTATTTTTTCCAATTTAAGACATTCGTAATTGTAATTCCCAGGTATTCGGTTGAATTTACGGCCTTCAGACTGATTTATCGTGTAATTGAAGTTTAACGGATTCCTTTTAGCACTCATGTGGTTGACCTCACACTTTTCATTATTTAGGGTAAATTGCCAATTTTCACACCATACTTATATCTTATCTAAATCGTTTTGAACAACCTAACATGGCTGTTCAGACTGTCTACTAAATCGTTTACGTAGATGACGAACAACAGCCGGCCTATAACACTGCCTTGGGGAACGCCAGAAATCACTCCCGTTTTACTCGATGACTTTCTGTATATAATCACACTAAATCTACCTTTACTCAGGTTACAGCAGGCCGATGTGACCGAGCGGTTCTAGGTGCTTCAGTCCGGAACCGCGCGACTGCTACGGTCGCAGGTTCGAATCCTGCATCGGGCATGGATGTGTGTGATGTCCTTAGGTTGGTTAGGTTTAAGTAGTTCTAAGTTCTAGGGGACTGATGACCTCAGATGTAAGTTCCATAGTGCTCCGAGCCATTTGAACTCAGGTTACTATGCCGCCCAGCGTTCTTTGGCAGCAACAACCTTTCATTCTCTTCTTCTCTGTACTGTTTTTCACTTCCGTACAAAGCTACTCTCCATACAAATACTTTCAGGTATGACATCCTCACATTCAAACTTATGTTAGAAGTTAACGCATTTACCTTTTTCAGAAAAGCCTTTCTTTCTATCGTCGATCTGATCACATTTATTACACTACAGTTTGTGAAAATTGTAGCAGACTGAATAATCGCCAGAAATGAATGGAATTCACTGCACATATGGCATAGTGGTACAAAGAACCGATGAAATGTGGAGGGAAATAAAAATCAAGATATATGTCAGAAATTAGTAACTGCCGAGGCGGCTACACACTACAATATGAATCTCTATTATGTCAACAGTTGAATGAAAGATACTCTAAATGCGTCACTGAGGAATGGCATTCCAGATGGCTTCTATCTCAGGCCCAGTTTTCTGTTGTATTCGGCTTCTCGAGGATCACCACGACAGAATCCCCGATTGACGAGTCCTCCAAATAAATGTACTTGTATGATCGCCTGATAACAGCAGGAATAGCTTATTGTGAAATAGACTAGTAGGTTACCAGTGTAGTAATGGGCGAGATACAGATCTTATGTCAAGGTCACTGATAAGGATTTCCGGTGTCAGGTTACACACTTGGGCGTCTTACTATCGAAGTCGTCGCCACTCTCCTCCCCCATTGAACAACACGCTATTAATCAAGATCACAAAGGGGAAATCCCTTCCGTCCTCCCCCTCTTCCCCATCCTGCTGGACGAATGAGATTCAAGCACCCCCTCCCGATAGTCATCTTTCATAACTGGGGCACTTCAGTGAGTGGGGGTTCACTCTTGATCTGTACATCGTACGGAAAGGATCAGACTGTGTCTATTTGTTAATAACAAATTATTGTAATTATGTTAAGTCATATTTCTCTTTGTCTATTTGTTAATAAGAAATTAAATTTAATATTTCGTGATTTTTGTCATTCGAGGCACTAGGAGCCCCTTCCTAGGCGGATATATGAGTACCCTCATTCTTCACCAGCTTTGTGTATTTTTTACCCATTTTTACATATTTTCCACATTTTCATAATTTTAAGTATCTTTCCTCTTTTTTCATATTTTTCCAAAATTTTATGCATTTACATGAGATCCACCCAGCTGCTCTCGAAGTCATATCAACATAGGATCATGCCGATGTCTTGATGCTCTCAGCCACACACATAATGCAGCATGTGTCCACAGTGTTTATCATTGTTAAGCCACCACTTCATTATATTTATTTGTGTGTGTGTGTGTGTGTGTGTGTGTGTGTGTGTGTGTGTGTGAGAGAGAGAGAGAGAGAGAGAGAGAGAGAGAGAGAGAGAGAGAGTGAGAGTGAACAGAGCCATGTGTTACAAATGACCAATTGGTAGAAATAATGGTGTAATGACATTTAATGACGTTATAGCCAATTATATAAGCACTGCAGTTATACCAATTTCCAGCTAAAGATACTATATGCATAAGGTATATCCCTCTGTGATAGATCAACCCTCGCTAAGCCACGGCTACATTTTTCAACATAATCTCTAATCAATGCGGCGGTCTTATGCCACCTTGCTGGGAGGGCCTGCATGCCCGCAAGGTACCACTACACTGGTCCCAAGTCGGAGCCGATGTTTTGTTGCATCAGTAACCTTCCCAACATCCATGTACTGCTTCCTGTGGAATGCATCCTTCATTGGGCCAAATTCATGGAAGTCAGAACATGCAAGATGCGGTCTGTAAAAGTAATGACAAAGAACAGTCCAATGAAGTTTTGCGAGCTCCTCTCCAGTGTGCAGACCTGTGTGATGCCTTGCATTGTTTGGAGAAGGAGAAATTCGTTTCCATTTTTATAGCGACAAACATGCTGAAGTAGTTTCTTCGATTTCCTGAGGATAGACAATACACTTCAGAGTTGATCATTGCATCACGATGGCAGGGCATCAAACATAAAAACACCTTCAGAGTCCCTAAAGACCAACAATATAACTTTTCCATCTGTGGGTGTGGCTTTGAACTTTTTCTTAGGAAGACAGTTGGTGTAGTGCCGCCCCACGGATTGCCATTTTGTTTACAATTTGCAGCGATGAATCCAAGTTTCATTGCCTGTGACGATGGTCGACAAAAATTAACACCATCAACCTCATAACACGCAAGCAGCTCCTCACAGATGGTTCTTCACTGCTCTTTACGGTCTTCTCTCAGACAGCGAGGATCACCGTAGGCACACCTTTCAGTCCCCATCCAGGTGGACGAATGTATCAGCACTACCAACAGAGATGTCCAGTTGTGTAGCAAGTCGTTCGATTGTGATCCGTCGATCACCTCGAATAGGGGTGTCTGCACGCTCCCACACTGCAGGAGTCACAGCTGACTGCCACGTGGGGATCACCCCGTTGTGACGACACACGCCTTGCCCAATGACTCGCCGTGGTTTTGCTCACTGCCAGGTCTCAGTAGACATTCTGCAAGAGCCTACGAGTATTGTAATGCTCTGGATGCCTGCCAAAAGAAACTCAATAACAGCTCTCCGCTAGGAACGCACCTCGGTTACGGAAGCCATTTTGAAGGCTACGTATTGCTCTGCCAAAAATAACTTCGTGACACTACAGGTGCTGAAGCAGGAATATTCCACAGTGAACCACAACAGATTCCACATTTTTTCAACCGATACTGGCCGAGAGAAAAAGTGTCGCATTACTTATTAAAAAACCCTCGTATACATCGAAGAGACAAGTCCCTGCAACACAAATGCGATTGAGTAATGGCCACACTGGAGCAAAAATAAACTATTTCTACATACAAAGTCAACAGCTCACAGAGGTCACGACACCTCACAGTAAAATGTGATCTCTGAGAGCTGCGGGTTTCGTGCACCATCTGTCAATAAGTCGACTCTCCAACGAAATACACGTAAATACAATTAATCTGCCATAAACAACACATGTGCAATGACTGCTGGAAAACAGTCTGCTTGTACCTGATGACAGTAAGACCGACGCCATTTCTTCTCGATTTCTGAAACTACCTCGAGTGAATGCTGCCTGCGCCACTGCAAGGCCCCAGGTAGCTAAGACATGTTGTTGCAATAGTGCTCGTAATGTGAATGAAAGGCTTAGGCCCAGGGAAGAAGCACCACAGCCTCAGCATGCGGCCATTGGTTGATGGTAATCTCTGAAGAAAATCTTACACGAACTGCTAGAGGGGTGGGGTGAAGGGGAGAGGGGGGGGGAGGAAGGGGGGAATGCCCGATCTGTGTATCACTAGAGATAAAAGCCAACAAATTCAACAGCTCAAAACACGTACAACTGCCTTCATCAGATAACTCACATCACCTTCTACGACGACTGCCAGATAGAGGAGGCCGTGCACTTAGAGATGCTCTTGGGATCTCCGAACGCTGTATGATGGTGACCCTAAAAACTTTCAAAAATTATTTTCATTATATGGCTGTGAGTTGTTGGATTTACCCATACAGGCTTATTAACAAAAAATATCACCATCTTGTGTCAAACAAAATGCATTATTTAGTGACAAACACACCCATATATGTACTCGATACAATAAAATTGTCACGTATAAAGTTTTGGACGCTAAAATTTAACCACAAATCCTCCTCTGTCCCCCGTGACACGCTTTTTATATCATCCACTCCTAGTGCTATCACCTGCCGTCTGTGAGCGGTTATTGCGAACATGGGCGGCAGTCACATTACTGAGACTAGATTGACTAATTAACATAGGCAACACAACACCCAGAATGGACGAATAAAAGTCTCGGAAAACAATAAAATAAATATTATTATTAGAGCTGTGTTAACTAAAGGACATAGGTGGGTGAAGGCACTTAAATGCAGAATAAAAGACGAACATCCTACCTCTGGAGTTACTACGATTAACCAAACAAAATCGTAGAACGGTTACAACTGCTCATAGCATTGGCCACAACAGGGGCACAGCTCAAACGAATGATACCATTTCAGTCACTTCAGATCTTCGAGAAAGACGTATAATTGAGTAATTGTGGAAAGAGATGGTAGTGGGCTGGGCACTGCCTGTGAAAGCAAAGACTGGGAAGAAGCTGCACAGATGTTTGAACAATTACTGCAGACGGAGAGGAATTCGTGTCCTGACAACCTTCAAACTGACCGTGAGGTTGTATTTTACAACACACATTTCAAGTTGGTACTGGAACCATATACAGGGTGAAGCGAAATTCGCGCACTCGGGCTTCGCAGCGCGACCCCTCACATGCCAGCGATAAAAAAAATGTCTGTCACAAAATTTCGTCGGGCGAGTACACCCGGCAGAAAGAGGACGTTAAAAAGTGGCAACACTGTAACCACATGTATGGTAACTACCTCTGTCAGCACACATTCGTTATGCTGTGCACTTGGTGCACTGGACAGAGTTTTGGGTTAGCATGCAGGAGGTCGATGGTTCAATCCAGGGTTGTGAAAAATGTTTTTATTTGGTAAATATAGTCCAGGTGTTACGGTACCAGGCATCTGAATCGTCATCAGCGATGGCAGCGGGTCCTCTAGAAAACATTTCCACTTACTACAATCTTAGAAATGGAAGATTAGTAAGCTTTGAAAGAAGTCCTTTCCACTTCGCCGGCCGATGTGACCGAGTGGTTCTAGGCGCTTCAGTATGGAAATGCGCGACCGCTACGGTCGCAGGTTCGAATCCTGCCTCGGGCATGGATCTGTGTGATGTCCTTAGGTTAGTTAGGTTTAAGTAGTTCTAAGTTCTAGGGGACTGATGACCTCAGATGTTAAGTCCCATAGTGCTCAGAGCCATTTGAACCATTTGAACCTTTCAACTTCGTGGACGTGAATTTATTCGCACCATTACATCTAATGGATGAGAAACCTGTTTTCTTTGTACCCTCCTCCAGTGGTCACATAGATTAGTGCCAACTATTATTCTTGCCTCGTTCAGGTCCATTACATTTCAAAAAAATGGTTCAAATGGCTCTGAGCACTATGGGACTTAACATCTTAGGTAATCAGTCCCCTAGAACTTAGAACTACTTAAACCTAACTAACCTAAGGGCATCACACACATCCATGCCCGGGGCAGGATTCGAACCTGCGACCGTAGCAGTCCCGCGGTTCCGGACTGCAGCGCCTAGAACCGCACGGCCACCGCGGCCGGCCCATTACATTTCGTTAGGGCCTTAGGTCACCAGTAGGACTAGCAACGTGCTTTCCGAATAATGTTCAAACTCGATTACAATTTGTATGTATCACCACGGTCCCAATTATTATGCATTTCGACATTGAGTCTGGTAACCGCATGCTGTTTAGTACATATCTCAATGCATTATTATTATTATTATTATTATTATTACTATTATTATTCTATCGATGGGATTGTGGAAACATCACGTCTATTGCCGTTAGGGAAACAGTGTAATTCGAAACTGAACATTTCACAATTAGCGGTGTCAGGATGAATCATGCAGAACAATATCTGACAGAGGGGTAATGCGTGTTAGGTGAAACAGTGTGCATAGGTGATGATGTGTTACACTGTATGTGCTGTCCACCAGACAGGAACTAGTTGTGAGCGGAGTAACGCACCCATGACAGACTCCAATGTACATGCGTACATGTTTCGAATTTTCTCATTTTAAACCTCTAAACCAGTGTGGCAGACGCATGGCATTCACAAATGATGAGACTGTGGATATGCTTCTCGTCCTTGGTGCATCTGGTAACGGGGTTGGCGTCGCCACTTGTGAATATGCTGCTAGATGTCTTCGTTGACTCCATCCAGATAAAAATGTGTTTCGTCATCTGGAGCTGCACCTCCGGGAGTCAGCGCCTTCCACCGTCATATGATAGAGATCGTCCACAGGCTCGCCATACTCCAACTATTGAGGAAGCTATCCTGGAGGTCATACACTAAGAACCTCAGCAAAGTACACGTAGTGAAGCAAGGCAGCTGCGAGTCTCCCAACAAAATGTTGTTAACGTGCTGCACAAGCATGAGCTGCACCCCTATCATTATGCTTTTAAGCAACACCTGCATCTTGCAGATCACCATCAGCAGATGCGATTCTATGAGTTAACCCGCACGTTACCCACGACAGTGGATATCAAGTTCGCTCTGCTATCAATGTATGGGCCAGAATATTGGGCTACAGGTGTTTGGGCCCGTACATGTTTCCTGACCGGTTGACTACAAGAAGGTATCATGCATTCCTCTCAAACTATCTGCCTGATGTTCCACTACATGTTCAGCAGAGGATATGGTTCCAACATGATGGTGCACCTCCACACTCAGGAATTAATGTGCGACAGTATTTGGACAAAACATTTGCAGGAAAATGGCTCAGATGAGGACGTCCAGTTGTGTGAGGACCGCTTTCACCTGAGCTGAAGCCCCTGGATTTCTTCCTGTGGGGACACCTGAAGGAGCACGTGTACTCTACTATGCCGATGAATGTGAAAGAATTGGTAGTGCGTGTTTATGCCGCTCTTGTTACTTTGGACACAGCTTTGCTGCGAAGGGTCCAGAGCTGTATGATCCGACGGGTTGCGCAATGTTCAGAGTGTAAGGAGGTAGCATCTGTTATTCTGAGGACAACGTATTCTGTTGTGAAGGTCATGCGGTCATTAATATGGAAACTATTATTGTCACTGGTTGGTAATGTGTGACATCTGAGCATTCATATTACACGTAGTATAAGTAACAAGTAGATGTGTCATTGTGCTGTGCTATAATCTTTAGCATCTCGAAACTGATTTTGTTTTTTTAGTTGTTCTGTCCTATGAGAGGTACATTCTTATTTTAGTATTTTCAAATACCTTAGTATATGTTTAATAAATAAACAAAAGTGTAAAAATTACATGTGATTTTTTTACTTCTGTATATAATCCCTTGTCTGCCAGGGTCATCTTATAGTCATCACGATGGCTGAGTGGGTGAAACACCCTCGTCACGGGAACATAGTAGTAATCGAGTGGTCCAGCAGCACTATCAAAGACCAGAAGAAGAAGAACGGAACGCTCATTTCCAATCATGTACGTGTGATAATTGTTGGCCCATCTGTTTGGGGCAAGATGAATGTTGTCCGTCACTGCTATCACGTCCATATTGGAACTGCTTCGAGCATGTGTCTATATTTTCAAAAATGTTATTTCAACCAAAATAACAGGAGGTATGGCATGGTATCAGTGATGTAACATATACTACATGCAGCGGAAACAACAATATTCTGCCACCTGAAAGAGTAAAGATGAACAGTGTGTGTACATTTGACGATGTTGCATTAGAAAATCAGGATCAACAATTAAAATATTTCTGTTTTAACTGTCATACAAGAGTTGATGTCTTTTATTTGAGTCGGACACGGTCTAGGATTACCTTATTACCGCTTTCACACTGGACAACATCAATTTAAAACACATTTATCAAATGCATGTAGGAACTGACATGGTATTCAATCAACTTTCTCTTACAAATGCGAAAATATTTTGTTGACGCGATCTATACAGGGAGGAAAGATCATCATAATAAAATAAGGGAAATCAGAGCTCACACGGAAAGATGCAGGTATGTTTTTTCCGCACGCTGTTCGAGAGTGGAATAACAGAGAATTATTGTGAAGGTGGTTCGATGAACCCTCTGCTAGGTACTCAAGTGTGATTTGCAGGGTAGCCATGTAGACGCAGATGTAGACGCACCTGAATGTTTTTGAGCCAGTAAATGGAGGGTCCAGCTCTATCCTTCTCCCACATGATATTGTCGACAAAGAGGTATGTATTAATGTACACAATACTGATTAGGGCGATGAATTGCTTTGCAAAGTCTCTTCTGGCTTGCAAAAGAAATTACAAGGAACACGCTTATAGTATGGCAGTATACAAAACGTCTAATGTTTGGGAGCATTTTAACTACAGTGACCGCCGGCCGAAGTGGCCGAGCGTTCTAGACGCTACAGTCTGGAATCGCGCGACCGCTACGGTCGCAGGTTCGAATCCTGCCTCGGGCATGGATGTGTGTGATGTCCTTAGGTTAGTTAGGTTTAAGTAGTCGTAAGTTCTAGGGGACTGATGACCTCAGATGTTAAGTCCCATAGTGCTCAGAGCCATTTGAACTACAGTGACCAATATTTGAAAGGTAGACTTGGATTATTCAGCTGACCCAGACAGACATGCATGTTAAATCACCACTTTGGGGGAGGGGAAGTGCGCTGGCCGAGGACTGAATATACTTGGCAGATTCATGTCGAAGGCCACTATACTAACCAGCGTTGATGTGGTTTGTTTGCCACATCTGACTTGGTGAATACTGGGCTGTCATCCAAGTCCCCACCTAAGTTACAAGGTCCGCAAATATTTAGAAAACTTTCGCTCAATTAACATGAATAACACTATATGCAGTGTTGGGGTACACTTATTCCATCCTGTGCGATTAACAGGGTGGCGACAGCAAGGGCATCAGGCCACCCCTTATATGAACCATGCGAAATCCGTTAATAACAATGCCGACCCTGCACTGGTGCAGGACAAAGGCACAAGGAATAGCAGAAGAAGAATCTGGATTACTCACTTCACGTTTATGGCCTGGCAGTAGATGAAAGCGAGCCAAGAGCACTCTGTGCACAACGAAAATGATACGCAGCATAAAGTCGTTGGACCCGTCTGCTTTTCAAAAGTAGCTGCTCAGCACTCCAAACGTGTACGTTTGTTCCTATTCTCTGAGGCAAAGAAACAACACAACATCTAGAGCAAAAATATGTCAGCCTATTTTCCTCCCAATTGAATGGAAAACAAAGGGGCTATGCATTTTTGTCACAGATATGTCATCTCGTTTATTTCAAGCGAATATTTAGAGAAGAATCTAAGTCACGGCTCTAATTAGCACTGGTTCACGTGGAGATGCATACTGATGCAAACAAGTTCTTAAAGTTTAAAGGAGCACTGCCTCTTTGTAGTTTATGCAGATTTCGAGGTCCTCCTAGCTCCTGTGGTGCACTGTGAAGGTGATTCCACTGCCTCTCATTGTAATTTCACAGAATGGCACATACCACACGTGGTGGCATATATAGTTGTATATCATATGACCCTAACCTAACCTCAATCCTACGAAATGGTCGCTCATTGTGCTCGAAGAACTTACACAGCATGTTGACAGATTTACTGCACCACTATTTCTCTGAATGACTCACAGGACAATGATGCCTTACAGAATAAGGTAGGTGAATGTCACATTTTTGGGCTGCCATTAGATATTAGAGCTGAGCCTCAATAGGGAGACTGCTGTCATGTAACGGGGAAGTTCCGAAGTGCAGCACATAATACATGCACTCTGAAATACCAACTGCCATGACACATACTCATTTTCTTCCATTATTTGAGCAGGTATGGTGCTCATTTCATCACTGATCATGTGTGGGATTTCAGCTCGTGAAATGATAAGGTCGGTGTCCTGCCTGACAGTGTCAAAAATACAATTCATTTTCCAAGTGAATCACACTAACAATAATGTCCAGCTTCCATGATTCATTAGGTTTTATTTACACCAATTAGAACCACGCTGAAACAATGCATGAGGAGGACATGCCTATCACTAGAGCTGCAAATGCCAAAGATGCAAAGTTCCAGCTTGTGACAAAGAAGGGGGTTTCTCCTAGAAATACATGGAGAGACTCAATGAAAACACATTGCCTGGCATAGGTGCATTCACCTGTAGACTTATAGGCACTAGCACATTTGGCAAGAGTTCAACAACCCTAATTTAGGGGAGTAAGCTAGATTACACATGGACACAGATATTGTAGATATTGATGAGATATTCTGGAGTGAATGCATACATACATACATGTTGGTTTCTGCTTCGAACTATTGACTGATATTGACTTGCTGCTCTTTTTCGAAATTTAGACTCACGGGGGGACTCTGTCAATACGTACATAGATACGCCAAGGCAAATAATGGACGACTAGTTGAGAGGGAGTATAAGGCATCTGACAATCCGAATTACATTCTATACATGGATGTAAACAACGTACACAGGCATGTCATGCAATAATCTCTGCTCATTACAGGATTTCAATGGCTTCTGTCTGAAGCTTAGTTTTGTCGAATGCAGGTCGTTTTTATCAGTTATTGGTCTTCTATCATTTGTTGGCATTCATCCAATAATCTGTCCAGAAATTAGAAATTTTTATTAATTGGTCTTGTCTTTTCGTTTTACGCCGCAACACATCATAATTGCTTATTACATAACTAAACAGGGATCTGTTTTGATATTTATTGAATTTTAAAAATATTGGACATGTTTCACTACTGCACCAAACAACTTTGTTTTTTTCAGTATGATATCAAATAAATTAACAAGTAATTAAAGAGACAAAAACTATTAGTACATTATGGTTTACTGAATATCATGAGTCTGAGAATAATAACAATAAAAAAAGAAAAAAAAAGACATGGGTATCCTAATGAAAGTAATACGTGAGGAAGGTTAACAAGAAGTTCATAATGTTTCTCCTTCTATTGAACTGTATGTAGCATCTGTAAGAGTTGTCATAGAACAGCTTCTAACAAAGTTCCATGTCTGACGCTGGCACATACTTCTTGGCAAGCTTCAAGACATCTTTACATTTCTCAGATGTAATTGGCATAAGCACTTTCTCAAATTTTTCCTCAGGAAAAGTCAACGTTCTTCAGGTTTTCTGAATGACGAAACCATGATAGATAAGTTTTGCTAATGACGCACCACAAGGAACTACATGCTTGTCTTCAGTGGAGCATTCAAAGACCCTGTACTTCGAAACACTAGACGTCTCGTTATAAGCACTCTTAATGTTAGACGGAAAAGCTTTTCCAGGTGGGACTAGGGTCAAAAGACAATTCTTGTGTTACATCAGCTGCAGGGAACTTCGTGGGTGTATTTCACATGCCAGAATCTGACTACTGTTTGGTGCCATGATAAGGTAAGCCCTGGACATGTCTGGTTCTTGCGGCAAACACCTGAATTGACGTCCATTCCGTATGTTATTCTGAAGTTTGTGAATCGGTGCCATGGACAGGTCTTATTCTTGCACCATACAATCGAGCGATTTTCAAACTATGCAATGGCAATAAAATTTAATTTTCGGAGAAAGTGGTCATATCTGATTATTGCATGAATGCCTTGATTTATTTTTGTGTGTCAGCGTCAACAAGTGTTTAAATGGAGTTACAAAACGTGATGTTTCAAATGTATCATGCCGTTACAAAGACGTGAATAGACGAAAATGCAGGAAGGATCGCAATCGTTACTTGAATCTCCGTTTTATGCCAACTACTGATGGAAATTACGAATAACCACACTGTTTGTTTACAAGTACTAGTAACAGAAAGCATGTTTCCTAATAAAATTAAAAGATATTTGGTCCAAAATCATGGTAGTTTTTTTAACAAAAGGAAAATTTACCTGCAAATTAAAAGAAATTACAAAGGAAACAACTTTCGCTGAACAAGCTACATTTCCTACAAAGGCTCTTCTTTCATCTTACATAGTTGCTACCCTGTAGTAAAGAGTAAGAAACCTCACACCACAACAGAAGACCTTACTTTATAAGCTGCTCTGTATATTGTTTCTATAATGACCAATGAGTCAGATAGCAAGAAATTGTCAAGTAATCATTTCTCAGACAACACTATTAGTCGACGAATACTCTGTAGGGGTAAAGACATTAATGATAAAATCAAAGGTGATGGTGATTTCGCTGTTCCTTTGGATGAAGCTACAGACAATGTCAATAAGAGGCTTATACTTCCGTTACATGTGATTTTTACCTGAAAATAAAATTAATATCTTCTTTTCTGCAGGAAAATAATTCTCAGAACAAAAGCAAGAAACCGCTTTGAAATATTACATTCTTTAATAGGAAAAGACAATATTAATTGGGAAAATTGTATAGGCATGTATACAGATGGAGGTCATAGTACGGCTGGCTGTTATGCCAGATTGCAAACTCTGCAAGCTCCTCATACTATATGACCATACTGTTTTATTCACTAAGAAGAACTGGCATCAAAAACTGTCACCTCTGTTCAGCTTGATGTTCTGAAATCAGTGATCAAAGTGGTAAATTTCAGTAAAAGTCGGCCACTTAAGGCGAAATGCTTTCCACAACGTTCACTGGTATACAGTAATTCTTATTGGCCTCACTGTTAGAATATCTTGAAAAGGGTGCATCAACTTAGACAATAGTTAGTTAGGTTCACGTTCCATGGATCATTCTGTATGATAAATCGTAATGATGCGGAATGAATCATTTTACATTCACATTGAAAATTAATTTGTAAATATGGCTGCATGCTAAACATTAATGAGACTTTTCCTCTTTTCTTTTTTGTGTGTAAATATACAGATGTGAGTTAGTAAAACCTACCCACTACCTTTTACACAGCAGATTCAACTGAAATTCTTATACAGAACAGGAGTTGTCAATGAAAAACTTTTTCAGTTGGTTTTCACATTTTACTTCGATGCTTGTCAGACATTTTATATCACTGGGTAAGTGATCAAGAAACTTTAGTTGCAGCGTTGTACACCCCTTTTAGCGTTAATGTGGAGTAATGAATGTCATTTTTCCTTCTGGTGCTGTAATTGTGTACACCATTGTTCCTTTTGAACTGCAGTGAATTATTTACAACGAACTTCACGAGAAAATAAATGCACTGTGAAGCAGTAGTCATAATGCCCAATTCCTTAAACAGATGTCTACAAGATGATCGTGTGTGAACGCCATGTTTGCAATGATTCTAAGTGGAAATGTGGTTGACTTTAGTTGTTTTAAGAGTTTCAAAATCTCATCAATCTCATCAATATGGACACCTAATAAATTTGAAGTTACTACCCTATCTATTATTTCCCCACCTTGTGTTACACTTATCACTGACGTCGTACTCCTAGATGTTTAGAACTGAATATGTTGCGTCTTTTAAAATTGAGTGTGAGACCACTCACAGAAACCCACACAATGATACTTTTAAGTACACTGTTTACCATTTCTTCTGTTTCTGTATGTGTCATTGTGTTGATTACAATGCTAGTTTCACCTGCAAAAAGAACTAATTCTGCTTGGTGGATATAAGACAGAAGATTGTTTACGTATATGAGGTACAATCGTGGAACTAAGATCAAGCCTTGGGGAACCCCAAAAATGATTTTCCCCCAGACAGAATAATGTCCCCAGCCTATACTGGTTGAATTGCTAAGTACAACTTTCTGCATTTAGATATGACACTGTCCATGGTTGGTTCTACCATCGATCCCATGAAACTTCCATTTATCTAGGAGAATATTGTGATTCACACAGTCAAATATCTTAGATAGGTCGCAGAAAATACCAACTGGCGCTGTTTTATTATGTAATGCTCGTAAAATTTGAGTGGTCCATGGATTCATGAGGTTTTCTCCATACCCGTACACGTCCATCTGCTGGATACAATCTGAAACTGGACTCATCTGACCAGGCAACATGTTTCCAGTCATCAACAGTAAAATGTCATTGTTGACGGGCCCAGACGAGCCGTAAGGCTTTGTGTCTTGCCGTCATCAAGGATACACGAGTGGGCCTTTGGTTCCGAAAGCCCATATCGATGATTCGTTAAATGTTTCGCCGTATTCTGCCTGTATACATATCTCTGTATTTGAATACGCACGCCTATACCAGTGTCTTTGGCGCTTCAGTGTATTTAAGAAATGCAGGACCTCCACAAAGCGCACATTTGTATGTGTGTAGCTGCTACTCCTGTTTCATCCAGGTGACCCCAAATGTTGTAGTTACTGTCCTTACCCCGGCTCCACCTACTACAAGAACCTGGTCCTGCCTGCCAAAATGTTGTACGAATTTCCTACGTCCGCTATCACCTGGCTAAGACCGGCACTTGGCTTTACAATACTTGTGACCTGGTACCATGTTCCTAATTTGTCCTGTACCATCTGGTCTACATCCCTCCCAAGAGTTTTCTTTCTATTCTCTTTTGTTACCGACCTACACTGAGTTTCTTTGCCAGACTTCTACTGCATCCTATCTACTATGACCTTCAGCTGGATGAGGCTCTTCCCATCCTACTTCAGATAAATAAATTTATTCGACACTGTTAGCTCATATGTAGATTATACTAAAGAGCTGTTTCCCTTCCATCCATTGCTTGTTACCTTTGCCCAGTTTCCACCATCTTTTTCCTCTTTCAACCTTTCCACCATCTTTTTCCTCTTTCAACCTATCTACCTAAACTTTCGCGTTGCTAATTCAGCCTAAACGACACAAATATTTGCTTCCTGCTCAGCAATTATCTTATCTTTCCCGCACAGCCTACAATCCCATGGGAGAGCTTCACCGAGCTTCCCATTCACTTCCCCACAGTTTACGCATACCACTCTCTCTTTGACTGTCCCATGGAAAAATCCACTTTTATCAATCACTTACTGCAACACAGCAATGAACTTAACCATTTCTTTGTCCAAGAGAAACATTTTATTTCCGAGGAGCTCGAAGACAGACATTGTTTTGAATGTGGCATACCTTTGTGACACCTTTGAAAAAACTCGATTCACTGAATGTATCTCTTCATGGTAATGGTCATGAGACTAACATTCTGCAACTTTCAGACAATATTGTGGAAGAAGAAGTTGGATGATAAAGATATATATTTCCGTTTCGCTGCTCATCACACGACTTTGGAAAACATCGCCTTATAGATGAGTGAAGAATTGAAATCTGTGTTTGTAAATCATTTAACTGAACTGAGTAAACACTTTCTGAAGTACTTTCCAGAAGAACTTGATCAACACAGCCGGATCACAGATCCTTTGTAAAGAATTTCCATCAACATTTACCACTGAAGAACAAGAGCAACTTATTGATATTTCTTCACACTCCACAGTTTATTAAGTCACTGCCTGAGCTTTGGTGCCTGGTGAAGCAGGAATATCCGTAAATAGGTAACAAGGCCCTACGAGTTTTGATACGTTTCGAAACAATCTACTCTCACTGGAGTAGATTGTTTCGAAAGGTATCAAAATTTTTTAGCGCTTGCAGTCATCAACACGAAATACAGATCGCGAATACATGTGAGGAAAGAAATGCGAATCGCAATTTGAACTCATCTGCGGAGATTTAAAGAACTGATGATGATGAAGCAAGCTCACCCTTTCCATTGATTTCGTTGAAGACTAAGATGTAATAACACCAAATGTTGATTAAAACGTGTTAAATCACCATTTAATAAAGGGATAACTACTCTTCTTCATTTTTACGAAACTCATATTTATTTACCCCACATTTCGAGTAAGATATCGAGTGCAAAAGGAGCAGCAGGTGTTGAGGTCGAGGGAGCTGTGGACCCGAGAATCTTGAAATGGGAGGGGAGATTTGATTCAAGCCTTCTTGCTACCCTAAAGAGAGAAGGAGAGGAGGGAGACCTCGTCTTAGATGCTTATCTGGGCTAGAAGCCACACAGAGGACGAGTAACATCGATTTTGCCGCCATATTTGTCACGCAATTGCCCAAGGTGTGTAGACAACGTATCTGGTTACATCCTGACTTGGAAAGTACCTCACGCAAATGCCCGACCGGAAGCGTAGGTGTGACTTCGAGATAAGATAGTTATGTGGCGCAGAACCCACACAGATATACTACTACCATTACTGAACTCACGCCACAAGACATTAGTCATCCCCTTAACAGAGCGCACTGGTTGCTTGGTGTAGATCTGGTACCAGGAGATCATGTGACCCTCCACCACAGACGCCGAGTCACGGCAGTGAAGTGGTGTGTATGTGCCAGTCGGTTGTATGTAACCGGTGCAGAAAAATGACTCGACGTTACAGATAGGCAGGAAGGAGTTCTTGTGTTCGGTCACACCCGCAACCAAAACATTAGTGACGTTGCCCGGCTTGTCGTACTGTCCACTGTCGGTACGACGAATTGTGTACCACCAGCAGCTGTGCAAAATGGCGTGAGAACTGAAAGATCCTGACAAGGACTGGAGACAGATGTCACGCCTTGTCAAAGACAATCGGTTTCAATCCGAGAGAAATCACTACTGTCAGTTGAACCAAGTCATCTCGACCACCTTCCGTGCAAAAATTGCCAGGGGAAGTGTGTACAATGGACATTTGAAGTGTGGTAGCACACTACGAGCCACTGCTCACAGCGGCACGTGTTTAGTGGGCCAAACAACGCAGAAAGCTTACTGGAGGTCCGAGGAGTCGCCAGCTTTGCCTCTTTTCCAGTGCTGCGATGTTCGGCGCAGTAAGGCTTTTAACACCAGTCTTTGGAATGTGTAGGTCACAGGTGATTCTGCAATGCTTTAGGGGTGGTTTTCGTACCTTTACATGGGTCCAATCGTTCAGGTTGCAGTGAACAGGAACCAGGATGTTTATTTCGGCATGCTCGGTGACGAAGCGTTGCCCTTCCTTCTAAATCTTCACGTGGACATTTAGGTATTCCAAGACGGCAACAGGCGTGTTCCTTGGGTTCCACGCAAACGTTCCTGATTTGAGGAACACTCGGGAAATCTATCGCACCTCGACTGGCTCGCTAAATCTCTCGAGGTTAATACCACAGAAAACAGATCTAATCATCAGTGAGTGGCTTCAGTTGCATATGGTGTACCTGAAGAAACTTGTGAACGCTTTTCCTAGCCGAACTAAAGCCGTTATCGAGACTAGAGGCGGCGCTTACTTTCACCTTTTCATGCCTGTATTCTTGTTGTGTATCAAGGGCTATGTGCATAACCCTTTCGTCTTCTAATTTATTGAGTTTAGAGTTAAAGTCTATGCCAACGGCCTTGCCGCAGTGGTAACACCGGTTCCTGCTGTCGGGAATGGCTAGCAGTTGGATGGGTGACCGTCTGGTCTGCCGAGCGCTGTTGGCTAGCGGGGTTCACTCAGCCCTTGCGAGACAAATTGAGGAGCTACTCGACTGAGAAGTAGCGGCTCTGGGAGAGCGGTGTGCTGACCATACGCCCCTCCGTATCCGCGTCCACTGACGCCTACAGTCTGAGGATGACACGGCAGTCGGTCAGTACCGTTAGGGTCTTCCGAAACCTGTTCGGAAGGAATCTAGTAATAGTAGAGCTTAAATATATATGTGTACAAGGTGAATCACCTAAAACTTGCACCGCAAATATTGCGGAAATGGTAAGTGCTATTGATCTGTCGTGTTTCACAGAATGGATTGGTAATCAGGGGCTCATTTTGTTAGCCAATCAACAGGTTGTAATAATACTTAAAGTATTTTTTGTGCATTGTCAGTTGAACCAAGTCATCTCGACCACCTTCCGTGCAAAAATTGCACACATACACTTTTTAAATGGAACAACGCCTACTGACACTAACAAATTAAAAGCAGGGTAAATTAGAAAGTCAGTGGTTTTGTTTTCTAGTGCGAGTTGTTTACGAGAAATCGTATTTCGTAAAGTTTACACACCAACACTTGCACAATACTTGTGGTAGCACACACTAACGAACAACGCAACTGCATACACTAGTTATGTGGATTCTGACCAGTAACGAGACAACTGACCATTACAGGTTGTGTTCAAAATGACCACGGGCAGCGGCAATACGCGGCTCCACTCTGGGGTGGAACGACTGCTGCACACGTGGTAGCATTTCAGCGGAGATGTCCGAGCAGGCAGCAGTAATACGTCTTTGCATGTCCTCGGGTGTGGTTGGTATATTCTTGTACACAGCGTCTTTCAGCGTTCCCCACAGAAAACGTCTACGGGCTTCAAATCCGGAAATTGGGCTGGCTAAGGTACAGGTCCCCTGCGTCCAATCCAACGATTCGCAGACAACTCGTGTAGACATGCTGTACTACTTCGTGAACTATGGGCTCGACAGCTATCATGTTGGTACGACAGGATCCTCCCAGTGTTCAGAGGAACGTCTTCTAGCATCCGTGGAAGATGGTCTGTTAGGAGGTTGCGATACTTTTGCATGTTCAGTGTTTCGTCTATGAAAACGGGCCTATCAGCTGAATGTTCACTATCCCACGCCATACGTTTACACTCCATGGACGATGATGTAACACCTAAGGAAGGCAACGGGGACCGTCAACAGACTAATAGTATATGTTTCAGCGGTTTACCTGACAATGGTGGGTAAATGTGGCTTCATCACTAAACAAGATACATATGCAGTATCCTGTCTTAACGCCCATGTACAGAAGCTAACACGATTCGCATAATCTTTCCATGCAGTTCTTGACGGAGAGAGATGTCATAGGGATGGAACGCAAGCCGATGGGAAATGCGTAGGACACTTGCCTGACACATGTCACTTCCTCGTGCGGTTGCGCGGGAACTAACGTGCGGATCAACTGCAACAGCAGCAAGAACATTAATTTCCTCCTCTAGTATCGTCTCTTGTTTCCTTCTGTTACGCTGTCTAGTTATTACACTAACAGTTTCACGTAACTGGTTGAAGATGGTAATAAACAATTGCCGAAATGGTTGACGTCTATTGGGACATCTTGTCGCACACATATTACAAGAACGAACTGCATTCTTCCAACTTTCTCCGTACACCACGAGCATGTCGGCTTTTTCTCCATTGGTAAATCCCATCGTGGACTGTACTCGCTGCTTGGACGGTCACACACTGACTAACTAGCAAGTAGCAAAAGCACTAAAGGAACACACAAGCACACTGTAAGTAAAGGTAACAACATCGTACCAAGCAGTTACGGAGATTGAATGGCACAAAAAAGTGTCGATGTGGAAACTTTTCAACATTCGATCTCTCGTAAACGACTCGCAAAAAAAAGTTCAAATGGCTCTAAGCACTATAAGACTTAACATCTGAGGCCATCAGTCCCCTAGACTACTTAAACCTAACTAACCTAAGGACATCACACACACATCCATGCCCGAGGCAGGATTCGAACCTGCGACCGTAGCAGCAGCGCGGTTCCCGACTGAAGCGCCTAGAACCGCTCGGCCACAGCGGCCGGCAAATGACTCGCAATCGTTGGTTGATTATGTGTTGAGTCTGCTCTATAAGTATAGACTGTGCGGCTTATGCACTGTTACCGTAAGTTATTCCTTCCGACTGTAACTTCACTGGTGTGATATATTTGTTACTCGTGGTATTGTCATACATTTTTACTGTAGAGGACGTGTTTACCTATGTTCCTGTGTAATTTTTTTTTTTTTTTGTCGTCTCTATAGTAGGGAACGGCGCAAGGCATACTTTCAGATCTTTGTTCGTAGCTGTTTTCTCCATAGTATTTGTGGTGTCGTGAGAAGAGTGAGGTCCCTGGTTACGGTTGGTACCTCACGCAGCCACGCCCTCCAGAGGTCCCACACAGTGCCGCAGGGTGGAGTGCCGCTCTTCCCACAGAGTACTGTAGTAGTCAGAACTGTGTTCAAAAATGTGCATCGACACGTGACTGTCCTTCAGGACTATTCGGGTTCTCTGCGACATTAATACATACATATTGTCATTAGAGTGGACACGGAATGCATCTAACTTATAGTAAAATGTTGAAACATTCTGTGTGTGTTTTATTAACAGCTCGGCCTCCTACTGAAGTAAATCTAGGCTTGCTACGACACACAAAAGTATTTTATATGTCCTGATACCTGTCGGAATGTGTCTGAGTCAAATCTAAAGGCCATACATTCAACAAAATACCTAGGACTCACCCAATACCCCTCAGATCGCAGCTCCTTTGAATCGTTTGCTCTGCAAGGGCGTTCCTTTTGTTTGGTCCATTGATCGTCAGATAGCTTTTCAGCACTTAAAGGATGCACCGTTAAGTGAATGCTGTTTCATGCACTTCAACTCCACCAAACCTGTCGTTGTGACAGTGGTCGCCTCTTAATATTGCATCAGTATGGTGTTACACTGGCTAACTGGTTGGTCCGTGTAACACCCCAATGACCGTGGTGTAACTGCTTGAGTAATTCCTACTGGAGGGACTGAGGAACCATTATACGAGTTTCGCTGCTTTCTGTACGTAGGATGAGGACACCCATCTGCACTGAGATGGCTCAACAATATGCAAAGTAGTGGTGTACCACAGGGTGGCTGATTCCACTAATGCTACGAGGCCACCTGCAGCGAACAAAGTCGAGAACAACACTCAAAATGTTCTCCACATATAGGACGAATGCCTTTGATTTGAAGAAACTGAAAAAGGCACAACACAGTTACAACCAATTGGAAGAAAGAGGGTCTGGCCTGAGTACGTGGATCTGAAGCACTGCGAGTGACAGCACTGCGAAGCATTACATCACTGTAACTTCAACAACAGGAACACGTGAAATGACATTGTCTTGTTAGCCACATAGTTTTGTGGCCCACTGTTTACAGAATTGATGTTGCCGTTTTGAGCCAAATGAATTTATACCTAGCAGCTGCCACAGCACTTGCGATTCAAATTGGGATGGACTGCTTTCACTGACAGAAGCAATTCCTGCCGGGCTTTACCGCTCCCTGTCGGTTAGGACCCTTTTCCGACCCCTGTTCTTACGCCATGTTACACGACCGCGAGCGGTACACATTCCTTGTAGACATGCTGGACAGTTGGTGTTGATTCACCATCAAATCGGGCAATGCGCAAATCCAAACACAATTGCTGCGTTCGTTTTTGTAAAAAATCTCCACGTCGAGCTACCTCGTGGCGCTGATTTGGTTGGTTGGTTGTTTGTGGAAGGAGACCAGACAGCGTGGTCATCGGTCTCATCGGATTAGGGAAGGAAGTCGGCCGTGCCCTTTCAGAGGAACCATCCCGGCATTTGCCTGGAGTGATTTAGGGAAATCACGGAAAACCTAAATCAGGATGGCCGGACGCGGGATTGAACCGTCTTCCTCCCGAATGCGAGTCCAGTGTCTAACCACTGCGCCACCTCGCTCGGTGGCGCTGATTTAGTACAATCGATTGTCACTTCACACCAGTTCGCTACAATGTCGTGTGTGTTACCACTCCTACACCTTCTACAATGCTCCAAAGTGACCATCGTGCTCTTTTAAGCAGGTCATTAATATTTTTCCAAAATGAAAACCGTCACGTGCGGAGGTCACGAGGACGCATCTATCGAGCTGTACAGGTCAAATATCGAATGATGATCTTGTTGATAACCATAATCTCGTCTTACTTGCATTTTGCAGCATAATTTCACATGTTTCACAATTTGTTTCTTTTTTTTCTTTCAGTGGTTTCTATCGCTCCTGTCACCTACGAGGGCGTTCTGAAAAGTAATGCTTCAAAATTTTATGTAACAACTCTTAAAGCCTTTTAAATAAAAAATGTTATTAACACTGGGCATCCATTTTTCTTTGTGTCTATATACACTACTGGCCATTAAAATTGCTACACCACGAAGATGACGTGCTACAGACGCGAAATTTAACCGACTGGGAGAAGATGCTGTGATATGCAAATGATTAGCTTTTCAGAGCATTCACACAAGGTTGGCGCTGGTGGCGACACCTACAACGTGCTGACATGAGCAAAGTTTCCAACCGATTTCTCGTACACAAACAGCAGTTGACTGGCGTTGCCAGGTGAAACGTTGTGATACCTCATGTAAGGAGGAGAAATGCGTACCGTCACGTTTCCGACTTCGATAAAGGTCGGATTGCAGCCTATCGCGATTGAGGTTTATCGTATCGCGACATTTCTGCTCGCGTTGGTCGAGATCCAATGACTGTTCGCAGAATATGGAATCAGTGGGTTCAGGAGGGTAATACGGAACGCCGTGCTGGATCCCAACGGCCTCGTATCACTAGCAGTCCAGATGACAGGCATCTTATCCGCATGGCTGTAACGGAACGTGCAGCCACGTCTCGATCCCTGAGTCAACAGATGGGGACGTTTGCAAGACAACAACCATCTGCACGAACGGTTCGACGACGTTTGCAGCAGCATGGACCATCAGCTCGGAGACCATGGCTGCGGTTAACCTTGACGCTGCATCACAGACAGGAGCGCCTGCGATGGTGTACTCAACGACCAACCTGGGTGCACGAATGGCAAAACGTCATTTTTTCTTATTAATCCTGGTTCTGTTTACAGCATAATGATGGTCGCATCCGTGTTTGGCGTCATCGCGGTGAACGCACATTGGAAGCGTGTATTCGTCATCGCCATACTGGCGTATTACCCGGCGTGATGGTATGGGGTGCCACTAGTTGCACGTCTCGATCACCTCTTGTTCGCATTGACGGCACTTTGAACAGTGGACGTTACATTTCAGATGTGTCACGACCCGTGGCTCTACCTTTCATTCGATCCCTGCGAAACCCTACATTTCAGAAGGATAGTGCACGACCGCATGTTGCAGGTCCTGTACAGGCCTTTCTGGATACAGAAAAAGTTCGACGGTTGCCCTGGCCAGCACATTCTCCAGATCTCTCACCAACTGAAAAGGTCTGGTCAATGGTGGCCGAGCAACTGGCTCGTCACAATACGCCAGTCACTACTCTTGATGAACTGTGGTATCGTGTTGAAGCTGCGTGGGCAGCTGTACCTGTACACGCCATCCAAGCTCTGTTCGACTCAATGCCCATGCGTATCAAGGCCGTTATTACGGCCAGAGGTGGTTGTTCTGGGTACTGATTTCTCAGGATCTATGCACCCAAATTGCGTGAGAATGTAATAACATGTCAGTTCTAGTATAATATATTTGTCCAATGAATACCCGTTTATCATCTGCATTTCTTCTTGGTGTAGCAATTTTAATGGCCAGTAGTGTAGTAAAGGGCAGAATACGAATAATCAGCCATTACAGTCCATGGTAATCCCAGGGCCGCTGTGTGGGGCTCCCGGTGAGTTTAATGCTGCCAAAACGTATGCGGAGATGAAATATTGCTTAATTGGAGCGGTGGACTGTATGGATCAAAAAAGTCTTTGTTAGATGCAGGTGCTCAAGTATCTGTCAAGTGTGGACCTCATGGGAAAAAGGCAGTTGACCTCTCTGTGATATACAGGGTGATTCTCATTAACGTTTAAAAACCTCCGAAGCGACGTTGATGACACTGAGACAAGTAATTTAATATAAGAAACATGGGGGCCACAAATGTAGGGAAATAACCAACAAGCGGATGTCAGAAACACAAATTAAGTACAGCTTTTGCAGCTTCTACGTTTACAACAGATCACATTTACAAAAGGTGTTCGAAATATCCACCGTTATGCAGCGGTTTGTAGCACTGCTGTCTACCGGCGAGTGTAGCATCAGAAAGACCAACCCCTGCACGTTCGGCGAGGTACGTCATCTGGTGACGTCACATGTTCAACATTTCTCATCCACATTTGGGATATTTTCATACATCTGTGGTCCCATGTGTATTATATTAAATTACTTGCCACAGCAGAGTCTACATTGCTTCGGGTGTTTCTAAACGGTAATTAGACTCGTCCTGTATGCTAAGTGGATTTGAGTGTAATCATTTGTAGTCGCCAGGTTCCGTGATATTAACTGTTCAGGTAGGAACAGAACAATTCCAGGAAAATATGGAAGATTTGTCATATATTGCTGAAGAGTACTGCATGATCCTAGGGCTATATTTCCCATCTTAAGCATCATGCTAAGATTGACCTTGGACAAAACATCGTAGAACTCGGGGGAAAACAGTTCCATAGTTCCACATGGGAGAAGCTGTTGCCAGTGACGTATTGCTGCAAGGTTCATCTCTGATGAATCTGTTAAGCTTTGTGCAAGATCAGTAAGAATCAATTTCTGTGACAAAATACTACAAGGTACAGGGAAACTGTTGTGGGTGACCGAGGCAGCAGATCTACCTGTAAAGAACTAACGGAAACTGATGAGCTAAATAGAGCATGGTGTTTTGTGTACAGGAGGATTGTAAGGTTCTAAGACAGTGAGCGAGTAATTCCCATCAGTAATGATAATTTCAGGATCGAATACATAAGTTTGTCTAAAGGATTAAGGATTGTTGGCAGTCAATTTTGATGTTCTAGACAAAGATGATCTAGAAAGGGCTAGGTCAGACCCTACCCATGAGCAAGCTGCCAGTATGACTGCATTACATGTGACGGTGAAGCATTTGCAGAAAGAATAGCTATGAAGAAGTTAATGTTAGAATTTTAGGACCTACTTCATCTCATGGGGCGTTATTAGCAACCCTGCTGATGCAGCACAGGATCCCAACTGGGAATCAATCACATGTACACCATAACCCATACAGAGTGCCTTATCAAATATATCTGGTAATGGAGGAATTCATTAACCAATACTTACATGACAGTATCATTGAGGAAACTACCAGCCTGTAGGTTCTGCCTGTGGTAATAGTGCCCAAAAAAAGCTCAGATGAAACGAAGAAGTACTGATTCTTCTGTGACTACAGAAATATCAAGATTCATATGATTACAGATGTGTATCCAATATCAGAAATCCTTGATAGCTTGGGACAATGTAAGTTTTTTCACTGTGGATCTAAAAAGTAGCAATCATCTACTGAAAGTACTGCAAAGGGTCAATCCAAAACTGTTTTCATGATCCTTCGGAGTCATTACCAGTATCATTGAATCCCATTTCATTTTAAAAAGAATCTTACGGAAATGTAAGTCATCCACAAACAAACTGGCTAAGAAGGCACTTGTCTGACCGAGAGAGAGAGAGAGAGAGAGAGAGAGAGAGAGAGAGAGAGAGAGAGAGAGAGAGGAGGAGGAGGAGGAGGAGGACAAGAAGATGAAGAAGAAGATCTGACAAAGAGCAGTGCATTTCAGCACAGGTTCGTTTAGTTGGCACGAGAGTGTTTCAGACACGCTCAACAAACTCCTGTGGCAGACCTTAAAAGGTGAGGTCTTGTGCATCACCGAGAAGTTAACTGTTGAAATTTTGAGTGAGCTCATTCCAGGAAGAGTCAGACAACACATCAATTCCCCCCACATACATTTCATGAAATGACTACAAAGAGAAAATTCAAGAAATCGGAGCTAATACAGAGGCTAACCAACAATCCTTCTTCCCCTGTGCCATTTGCAAGAGGAACAGGGAAGAGCAGATCAGTTAGTGGTACCATAAGTTCAAATGGCTCTGAGCACTATGGAACCTAACTTCTGAGGTTATCAGTCCCCTACAACTTAGAACTACTTAAACCTAACCAACCTAAGGACATCACACACATGCATGCCCGAGGCAGGATTCGAACCTGCGACTGTAGCGGTCGCATGGTTCCAGGCTGTAGCGCCTAGAACCGCTCAGCCACTCAGGCCGGCATACCAGAAGTACCCTCCATCATACACTATTAGGTGGCTTACAGAGCATGATGCAGATGCAGGTAAAAAATGCACCAACAATGTTTCAGAATTTGCTGGATGGGGCGTTCAGGGGACTAAAGACAAAAGAGTGTATGGTGTATCTAGACAACATTATTGTGTTTGCGAGGGATATGAAAAAGCACATAAACAGTTGAGGGAAGTTTTTGAGACGTTGAGCTCAGCACACATAAGGCTCGCATGAAGAAGTGTCGTTCTGCATTATAAGAAGTGAATTGATTGTGATATACAATAAGCTGAGATGGAATAAGGATAGATGCCAGATTGATAAATGCTGTACAGAGTTTTCCTACACCTCACACAGGCAACTAGTTACAGTCTTTTTTGGGTTACCAAATTCCTATAGGAAATTTCACAGGATCTGCAGATACAGCATGACCCCTCACGTATTTATTAAAGAAAAGCACAGGTTCCATTGGAAACAGAGTGCAAAAGTGCATTTTAAAAACTGAAGAAATTGCTGACAACTAGTCCAATACTGGCCTTTCTGGATTACAGGAATGAATTCACATTACGTGTGACACTAGACAACCACGCAGTTAGCTGTGTTTTCAATCATGATGTACAGGGTAAGGAACATCTATCGCTTAGGCATCATGGCAACTGAAAAAAAGCAGAGACTAACTGTTCTAGGACAGAAAAGGAGATGTTAAGCTTGTAACATACATCCGCTGCTGTTTGTATGGTAAAAAATTTAAGGTGTTAACAGGTCATGCAGTGTTGAAATATGTATTGGGATTAAAAAATCTGAAGAGTAGTCTTGTGCTGAAAATGTACGAGTTTTATTTCAAAGCAGTTCATAAACTGGTAAGAAGCATGGAGGATGGCCTTAGTAAGAAAATTGGTGTAGTATGGACAGTAGGTCATAGCACTGCAGAGTGACAGTGTGTGAATGCCACTGACACAGATTGCAAGTGATTTCCAACACAAGCACAGTTCGCCATTCACACTTGTGCAAGACGACAAGGCTCGGGCCTCGTGCAGTGGTTCCCGTCATGCTGTGAAAAGGAGTGTTAAGATGAGCACATGCTAATATATTATCAAGTTATGTAGGGCACAGAAACATGGACTGAACAGTAGCCCAACACTACTGGTTGAAAAAGCATAGAAATGATGTAAAGCGGTATGCCGAAAACTGTGTGGCACGTGCACAACATACAGAATTGTGCCATTAACATGCACCACTACAGAGGTTGCCACAAGCTAGTAAACCTTTTGAAATAATAAGGTGGAGATTTTGGGGACTTTTAGCTAACACAAGTGAGAAACCACTACTTTCTGATCATTACTGATTATTTCTGATGCTATTCCCAATAGCTGCTGACGTGAACCAATACGACAACATGGCAGCCCATACTATAATTGGTTAGTAAAGTTCGGTGTTACAGAAGTGGTAATCAAAGGTCGAGGCACTAACTTTATGTTGGAATTAATGAAGCAGTTATGGCATTTGTTGCAAATTCACAAACCGAAAACAAGTCCATTACATCCCGAAGCTAACAGAAGAACACAGTGTGTACATCGAATGAGAGAGAGAATGCTAAGCCACTATGTGAGTAGCCTTTCCAATGATTGTAGCTGTTAATGGTAGCTATGTATTATTCTAAAATCCATGAAAGTATATGCCTATCATCGTACAAGGTGCTATATGGCCAGAAAATGTTGTCTGCATTTGAGTGAAAAAACACGTAAGGAAAAATGGTGAGCAGTGCAAGATTTCACAAAAATGTAAGAGGTATGAAAATGAATGCAAAAAGCTGTTACCGAGGCCCTTGCGATTCAAGAGAATTTAAGACAATTCAACAAAAAACTATCACACTACAGTGTGGATAAGTGGGTGATGCTGATAAGACCATACACCCCAAAGGGGAAAATGAAGAGATATGTCACTTGGTACCAAGAACCATTATCATGTTATTGAGACGATCTCATCAGTGACTATCTAATTATAGTTATCAACATGCACAATCATTGTGCTTGTTGGATGTATTAGTCCCTTTAAAGTCACCCCAGATTCATTGCCACTGGTAAGAGTGGCACTTCCAAACAAGGTGAAGGGTAAAAAATAAGGAACCAGATGCTGTCACACTCATTGCAATGTGTTAAGATCACAAAAGTAGTAGTACATTACGATGTTTCCTATGTGTATATACCGTGTCATGTACCACGAAAACAAATGTGCGCGAATTTCATGCCAATGGTAAAATAATTAATTTTGGTATTTTAGATATTAACAGCGGATGGTAATGTACAAGGAAGTTATCATAAATCTATGGTTATTTTGGAATATCGTTTATGTCGGTGGTCATTAAGTTTTTGTTAAAGAGCCAATACTGATATTGTGCGGCAACACCTTGGTCCACATATTTCGTGATCTTATTATTAATTGGCAACCTGCATAAATTAGTATGTTGTGAGCCCCCAATAGACCAGCTATACTATGGCTATGACAAATTGGTTGCCAACCTCCAAATACTGATCGTTTAATGTCAGCACCACTCGCAACACTCTGTGTCAACCATTCTGTTTCAGATTGCTGCCACCCTCAGTGACACAGTTGTGCAGTTGCCTGAAAAAGTATTCTTGCCTTGTATGTGCAACCAGATGGTTAATTGATTAATAGCAATAATTATACTTAAATGCATTATGCAACAATTGAGACAATGAGAAATGTTAACTAAATGTTAAGAATCTGTACGTCCATCTTTTTAGCAATGGTCGCAGGACTCGGCAGTTCAATAGGGGATGTCAAATTAAACACCTTTCAACCGTCAATTTTTAACCTTATTTCATTAGGCAACCAGTTTCAGCACTTTATTACACCATCTTCAGGCCTTCTGTACAAAAACAATGGTACCAGTATTAAATAAATAACCAAAAAAGGGGGCGTGGTGCAAGTCTTATATACAGTGGTAATATGTAATAACATAACAATAATGTTAAGAATGTCATTTCTCTTCTGCTTGTTGCATTGTAATACAAAAGCCTTAACTTAATGTCATATTCCTTGCTAAAAATATGTATTGCATTCGTGGCCATCTCTATAACGCACATTCATGAATCCACGTTACTTCTGTTTGAAACTTGTACCATAGCGGGTGATAGATATGAGTTGTGCTCGCCCTTGTCAGTGCTGGAAGACAAACAATAAAACATTTCCCTTCTCACTTCCTCTAACTCCCCAATGGCCATGCTACTTAAGCTCACAACTGCAATCACTAATGACAATCAAAATTAAACACATATTGAAATATAGTGTCACCGCCAGTATTTTTGTTTGTTACTGAGGAGGAAAGCTACATTCTCAAGAAGCTCTTCATGTTAGTTGACTTTTTGGATTCGGCTATTAGTTGCGAGATGCATACTATTATTAAACACAGCCTGAATACTTGATTCGGGACGCTTGTGACTCGCAGTTTGAGGACCACTGGTTTATGTAGTTCACTTATATTAATTTGCAAAGTAATATGGGGGTCATTATGTTAGAGAGAAACATAAAATGATGAGAACAGCCCTTTTCTTCTTTTCTGGGGAATTTTTGTGCAAATCGGCCATAGATGGTAGACTTAGGCCGAGAGAGGAAGAGTGCATCCTTGATGAAGGATTTTGTTTGTTTACATTTTTCGTGTATATTAATTTTGCTTCAGATGTTAAATCTGAGTGGTGACTGGAGATGTCAGCAATAGTATATAGTGTATAGTAGAATGTGGGTTACGAGAGTCATAGCTGACTAATGGAATGATATATTTGGTATTTGGGGACAGTTGTATTTCGTTTTGTGAATTTTTTGCTACAAATATCGTTTGTCTGTCTTGTTGGGGTAGTGAGTGGGGCGTCTGACTCATTTGGTTTTGCAATGTACATGAGATGTTTGTTTTTTCCCGATAGCTGTGTGTATGATTTGGAAGGGCATGTCATAACACACTATCCTCGGCATGGAAATAATGCACCATTCAGGTTCAGTATACTGCCGGATGGCAGGTGATACAGACTGCCACAGGAACATATGAGGCATAATTGTTCTTAGCAGGAACGATGCCCATGGAAAATCCTAGCACCACAATCTTATTTTCAGAGATTGGATCCATGCTGGACATACTCTGTATACAACCAGAGGCAGTTATTGTGAACTGTTATGAGCAGGGGCGACACAATGGTACTGAATGGATGGAACTCAGAGATAGCAGCATATTGACAAATGGTATGACTTGTGATGTTTTCATCTCCCAGCAAAGGAAACAGGGGCTACGATTCTAAACATAACATATCCATTCTTTACTGGCCTTACAAAACTTTACATGTGCTACATGCCCAAAACAACACTTTCTGAGTGGCACCTTAGAATCCAACTTCCTTAATTCTCTGGGCAAGTTGACAGCAGCACAGAAGGGGCTTATTAGTACAGAGACAATGCTACAGCATGTTTTAAAGCAGTCAGGTCAATAACATAATAAGAAACTTACAATGCCAGCGAGTATCAGTCTCTTCTGTTGAATATAAATAATTTAATATTTTTATATATACCTATTCATAAAAAATTAATTGTCTCATATTTAAATATTCACATTATATATATCTGAATTAGTGTCGATGCTTTTTCTTCGAATTTCTGTAAATTATTATTTTTTTAATTATTTCAAAGTGTACAAGAGGTTATTATTGACAAAGTTGTAAAACCTTCGATTTTGTATATCTCTGTTCTTCCAGACTGTGCCCAGTCTTGGCAGGAGAGTATTTGTAAATGAACACTCTTGGTAGGGATGTCATGTAAATGGACGGTCTTTACAGAAGAGCTACTGCAAATGGAGTTAACGTATGTTTGTAATACTGCTGAAAGCCGTTTGATAATACTGCAGTGTGCACAAATATTAGTGAATATAGTTGTTTCAAAATTCAGAAACTTTATTACATTGAACATGATTGGAACCTCTCTTAAAGTACTGGAGAGACTAGGAAATGTCGTCTCAGTCCTAGACTCGATGAAAGGAAAATCCCAATGCTCACCTCCCCATGGTAGAGAGTGGGCAACACTTGTGACAGACAGCTAATGAGCACAGGGACTGAATGATTCCCTGGATAGGGAATCCCACTGCACCAAGTGCCAACGGCCCCAACTAACATGACAGAGGCCCACGTCCTGGCACTACAGTGAGTTTGGTTACCACACGTCTAGCCCCACAGCCTCCTTATGAGGCTGGAACACTGTCGACACAACATAGTACGAGGGCCAAACCATTGCAATGGTGACCTAGATTACACCATGTCTGGACCTGGCAGTGCTCTACTTCCACGGTTTATGCAATCAAAAATGATGTCCTGTCACAACAGGGCCAGAGCCAACAGCCATAAATATCATCCACTCCAGCTACACAATACCCATCAGCATCTGCAGCCTGCACTGAGAAGTACTCGACGCTAGTCATCAACCCGATGTGGGCCATCCACCCTCAACTACTACTAGATGCTGCCTCCACTAGCTGCAGAACTACGGGGTGTGCTAGCCCTCTTCCTGAATGTGTTTCCAACATAATAATAAAAAGAAAATGGCAAAAGTGGAGCCAAATTTAATGCCCATTCGTCAAAATGTACCATACTCAAGTTGTCCACTGTAGGAGACAATGGAGAACCCATAGCTGTTATGTTGATTATTTCATAAAATTTACCTCTATACAAGTAGGTGGTTGTCATAGTATACCAGACCAATTTTACAGTTTCACAAGAAAATGCTTTGTCAGTTGTTTCAATGTACCTTTCACAGTAACTTTTACAAATAGAGAGGCCACACCCAGGGTGACTAAAATATCATTTGGCTTGACCCTATTTTGTCTGATTTTTCCCAATGCATATCTGAGAGGGCAGAGAAGGGCCCCAGTGTAGGAATTTGCAAGTTACCCTCCAACAGCGAAGACACTTTGCTATGATATTCAGTAGCATTAAGAAAGACAGTAGCTTTTCGCTTGTGCTATTTGTTAATGAATGTTAACTACAAAACATAATTGTGATAAATTTTGGAGTGAGGTTTCTCATGAGAGTGGCCACTAAACCATCTGATTACAGTGGAATCAGTCTGTTGTCACATCAGACAAATAAAAGAATGATGTGCAGCATGCATCCTCTGGGAAGCCTTTTAAAAGGAATGTACGAAAGCTTGAGGAGAACGTGTGTTGTTGAGGAAAAGCAATACATGGTGAACCCGAACTCCACTGACAAAAGTTTGGAATTGGTTCAGGGATATTTTCTGAGTATTTCGATATAATGGATCCATGGTCCCTGGCACTTCATTGTAAAATAATAATGTAAATACGATTTGATCTGGTGCAGTGCCCTGCCTACTGTTAACATGATTGTCACTAATCGCATATGATACATTCTGTTCTAGATCAGGTTTTCCGACATACCTCATGCAACCACTATCTTCTATTCTAAAAAGGAAGGACCCAGTTTGTTACATGTACAGTCAGTTCCACAAAAAAAGTGTACACCATTATCTGTATGAAATAAAAGACACTATTATAAATATGTGTTTACATGAAAATACATGTTATTACTAATTGAACAATTACCTAATAGCTAACCCATTCGCTGCCATTATCGATTATAGCTTGACATACTAGCCCTCTCTCTGGTAAATCACCCACATTTCCAACTTCTAAACATAATTTGACCCAATTTCCAACAATGTCTTTGACCTTGTGATGCTTCAGATATTTTGCACTCATTTTAAACTGCAACTGATAAAACAGAACATTCAACTCCCACACTGTTTATCTATTCACTGTTCAAAAGCGCATTGATTACAGATTTGAACCACTACCAGAGATGTCGCTGTGGACGTTACATTTAAAAACCATTCCAAAACGGAGCTCAACAGCATTGAATGGTAAAAGTTTGTAAAACAAAAAATACACACAGCACATTCCATCAACATCTGTACTATTGTGCAGATGTATTCAGTGCTATATAGGTACAGGTAAACTGGGGTAAGAAATGAAATGAAATTACATTATTCTGTAATCAAGCACCAGACAGCACAGCTCCCTAATGTCAAAATTCTCAGAAAATACCGCTGAATAACCTCTGAAATTTTGGCAATGGAGTACATGTTCACCTCCAATGGGTTCTTCAGTTGGGGTTGCAGATACGTTTAATCAAAATGGCTGATGGGAAATCAGGTTATGGTACTGGCCCACCATATTAACCCTCAAGCAGACATGGTACGTTTTGTAAAATGATCAGGGGTGCGGCGTAGTTTATACATGTCTTTATGCTAACAAGGTAAACATGAGTGAGCAAAATCACAGTTTAATTAAACAATGTTGAAGTAAACATACATCATATGAGTTAAGTAACTGTTTAAATAAACTATAATAGAATGAACTTTCATTATATCACTCTGTTGCTACGTACAAATATTACCCCAAATTAATGATCGACTCAAAGTATTAAAAGTGCAGCTGTATCAGCTCCCAGGCAACCACTTACTCGATTATTGTCACTTAGATGACTATCATTGTGGGATTGTGCTGCTACCTCAGAATCAATTTTCTTGCACACTTCGTAATTTTTTTTTTTTTTTTTCATGTAGCTCAATGTTTATTTTCTATTACTGCTGTTCATTTGGACATATGACAAGACAACTTACCACTGTGTTAGCTGAAGTGATACTGAAGGAATAGGTACAAGCTCACAACTGTATGGTAAAAGACAACGTTATTTGTAGTTGGTGTACTTTATACACAGAAGCACCCACTCGACAATTAATGAGAACCATGCTATTACCAAACCTAACCTCCAAAAACTGTTATAGCTTGACAAGATGAATATTTCAGAGCACACGCTCTTCAGAACTGGACCACAAACTCTTCAGATTTCAACCCTGTGTCCACGTAATTTGTTACGGCACAAATGTTTGGAAATTACTGTTTCCCACAAACAGAATCTTGCTTAGACCATTTTACTATGCAAAGATCGTTGATGTCTCTGAACACTATGAAGACATAACCTATCCAATTTTATTTACTTATTTATATTTTTGTGCTGGGTGCTCAAAAAGTTATTCGCCTACACCGAAGTGCACAATTGTTTCAGTATGTAAGACATCAAGGTTGATTTGCAAGATGCAGGATCATACTGATCAAAAACAAGTTATAAGGAAAATGCCATTTACACATTAAATACGTGAAAGAAGAAAACTTACAAAAGCATTTTCGGCCAATATGGGCCCCACTCATTTCTGTGCGATAAAACAGCAACAATGCTTCATCGACGTAGCACCACAACATGAACTCTCACCAACTGGGAACTGCTCGTCCGGACGTGCGGACGGCAGTCTAGCCCAGCTGATGTGAACAGCATCTGAAATGCAAAAAAGAATCTTCACATTTCCAGAGCACACGGAAATGCATGCAGTTATCTGCATCTTTCTAAACCACACAACAAGCCTGAATACATAAAGAGTCTGCCACAAGTGTGCAAAGCAATAGTTCCTAGCTCCTAAAAATGCTCAAGGCACTGTATGTCAGATGCAAAAAAAAAAAGCAACACAATAACAAGGTCGAAACTACGAGGTGCATTCAAGTTCTAAGGCCTCCGATTTTTTTTCTCCGGACTGGAAAGAGATAGAAACATGCACATTGTTTTAAAATGAGGCCGCTTTCATTGTCAACACGTCCCAGAGATGGCAGCACCGTACGGCAGATGGAATTTTACCGTCAGTGGCGAGAATGAGAACTGTTTTAAATACTTAAAATGGCGACGTTTTCCTTACTTGAACAGCGTGCAATCATTCGTTTTCTGAATTTGCGTGGTGTGAAACCAATTGAAATTCATTGACAGTTGAAGGAGACATGTGGTGATGGAGTTATGGATGTGTCGAAAGTGCGTTCGTGGGTGCAACAGTTTAATGAAGGCAGAACATAGTGTGACAACAAACCGAAACAACCTCGGGCTCGCACAAGCCGGTCTGACGACATGATCGAGAAAGTGGAGAGAATTGTTTTGGGGGATCGCCGAATGACTGTTGAACAGATCGCCTCCAGAGTTGGCATTTCTGTGGGTTCTGTGCACACAATCCTGCATGACGACCTCAAAATGCGAAAAGTGTCATCCAGGTGGGTGCCACGAATGCTGACGGATGACCACATGGCTGCCCGTGTGGCATGTTGCCAAGCAATGTTGACGCGCAACAACAGCATGAATGGGACTTTCTATTCGTCGGTTGTGTCAATGGATGAGATGTGGATGCCATTATTCAATCCAGAAACAAAGCGCCAGTCAGCTCAATGGAAGCACACAGATTCACCACCACCAAAAAAATTTCGGGTAACCGCCAGTGCTGAAAAAATGATGGTGTCCATGTTCTGGGACAGCGAGGGCGTAATCCTTACCCATTGCGTTCCAAAGGGCACTACGGTAACAGGTGCATCCTACGAAAATGTTTTGAAGAACAAATTCCTTCCTGCACTGCAACAAAAACGTCCGGGAAGGGCTGCGCGTGTGCTGTTTCATCAAGACAACGCACCCGCACATCGAGCTAACATTACGCAACAGTTTCTTCGTGATAACAACTTTGAAGTGATTCCTCATGCTCCCTACTCACCTGACCTGGCTCATAGTGACGTTTGGCTTTTTCCAGCAATGAAAGACACTCTCCGTGGCCGCACATTCACCAGCCGTGCTGCTATTGCCTCAGCGATTTTCTAGTGATCAAAACAGACTCCTAAAGAAGCCTTCGCCGCTGCCATGGAGTCATGGCGTCAGCGTTGTGAAAAATGTGTACGTCTGCAGGGCGATTACGTCGAGAAGTAACGCCAGTTTCATCGATTTCGGGCGAGTAGTTAATTAGAAAAAAAATCGGAGGCCTTAGAACTTGAATGCAACTCGTACCTGATAGAATGAAACTGTGTGTCAGCCAGTTAGCAACATCTCTCAACCTGATCTAAAAACTTCAGTCTGCCAGTATCGCTGTGTCCTACACATATTACTGAAATAGCACTGTGAGGACAAAGGACATTCCACAGGAGAGCTTGGCTACAGCCAGTGCTATATTTAGAGGATGAAGCTCTCATGGCTACTACAAGTACTGTTACAAGGTATACAAGAAATGCACGCACCAATCAATGTAGCTCTTAGGTCAACACGCGAGTATGTTTGGATAGCTCAATTGGTAAGGAAACTGCTCATACACGGTAAGGGTTCAGCTGTGGCCACACTTTTAAACTATCACGTAGTTTGGTTATACTGTACATCCTGCTGCTAGATGAAAAATTAATTCTGGTAATAACAAGTTTCTTAATATACATTGTCGAAAAAAATTAATACACCCTTTTAGATGTTTCCAGCTCACTCAAGATTTAATGTTGCAACAATGCATATGAAGTACATGAAATGATTACATTTACAGATCCATAGCACAAGCAGTACAAAGTATCAACCAATGCTGAAACACCGATATTCGTATATGTGGCGTAGCCTCTGGCATCCAGTCGATCGTACAGATGACATCACCCCCATATATTTGTTCACGCACATTTTCAAGTGCAACAGGTGTCGATGGGTCATACAATTATCCTGTTAATGGGTACATCATGATTTGTTGATGGGGATAATTATACAATGCATTGATGCCTTCTGTGCCGGAAAAGTCCCATAAGACCAAAATTGGTCAATGGTGTAAGGTATAATAAATTGAATACTTGTGAGAAACAAAAAAGGTGGAAAACTTCAAAATGTTCTTAGACAGATAATATTTTGCATTACACCCCCATCAGTCAAACAGTTTGATTTTTCGTACTGGTAGCAAAAACCTGTTAGTAAAGACCCAAGATGGCAGCACTTTCAATCACATACTCTAAATGTGGATGTAATAACACTATTTTGTGTATGTGCTGCAACCTAGATACCCCAGATCCATTGGTGTAGTGGACGTGACCTTTTTCCTTGTTTTGCACAGTGTTACTCAACACACCAAAACACATACTAATAACAGAAAATCATTTCTTAACACGGCCCAGGGCCACTCTATAATCCATGATGGTAAGATTTTAAACATTAAAAACCATATGATGACGACAGGACTTCGCAGGCCGCAAATAACGATAGTGGGTGACCCTGACCTATTGGCCGAGGCAGATCCAACCCTTTCCAATATACCGATTAGAGATATGAACAGCAATCAAGCGGACCCCATCTCAGAAGGACCACCCCCGTCTCTCTCCCCCTCCCCCACCAGTGTGTATTAATTCTTTTCTAAAACAGTCAATTGCATATTGCCGAAAGCAGTATATTTCCTATAACTGATACTGCTGGACAGAAAACCCAAAACAAAGTTAAAAACAAGATAAACCGTTTAAAAAATTATACAAACATGGAGCAATAGTCTTAGCCCATAATCTAAATAATATACCTAAAATGTATGCTACCTGTGATCAGGAAACTTCTCGTAGTTTCATCTGTAGTAGAGTCCATATATGAACCACATGTATCGCTTTTCAGTTATGGAATCAAGTCAGTTTACATTGCATCCAAATAATTTATGATTTCAAATACACATGATTTGCAATTCACATGTATTAGGGGGGGTGAGAATACTACAAAATTCAGAATAAGTCTACAGCTTCTATCTCTCATTGACCTGTCTCGTGTGACAGTAAAAGATTGCAGAAGTAAAGTTGAAGTTTTAAAGTTTCCATTTAAGAAATCGTTCACACATGAGAATTGTGCAAACATACCATAATTAGCTGATCGCACATACTCCCGTATGGAGGACACAGTAATAAGCTTACCTAGTGGAGAGAAAAAAAACTGAATGAGCTGAAAGCAAATAAGGCGCCAGGTCCTGATGTAATACCATTTCGGTTTTACAAAGTGTACTCTACAGCATTGGTCCCTTATTCAGCTAGCATTTATCGCGAATCTCTCGCCCACTATGAAATCCCAAGTGACTGGAAAAAAGCGCAGGTGACTCCTGTATATAAAAAGGGTAAAAGAACGGACCTACTAAATTACAGACCACTATCCTTAATATCTGTTCACTGCAGAGTCCTTGAACATACTCTCAGTTCGAATATAATATATCTCCTTGAGAGGGGAAAGATTCTGTCCACACATCAGCATGATTTCAGAAAGCATCGCTCGTGGGAAACTCAGGCTGCCCTTTTCTTGAGATATATTGCGAACCATGGACGAAAGGAAACAGGGGGGTTTCTTATTCCTAGATTTCAGGAAAGTATTTGACACAGTACACCACTGCAGACTGTTAACGAAGTATGAGCATACAGAATACGTTATGTGAGAGGATTGAGGACTTCTTAAGTAACAGAACCCAGTACGTTGTCCTCAATGGCTAGTGTTCATCAGAGACTAGGGTATCGTCAAGAGTGTCTTAGGGAACTGTGATACGACCACTTTTGTTCTATGTATACATAAATGATTTGGCGGACAGGGTGGGCAGCAATCTGCGGTCGTTTGCTGAGGGTGATGTGGTGTACGATAAGCGGTCGAAGTTGAGTGACTGCAGGAAGATACAAGACGACTTAGGCAAAATTTCTAGTTGGTGTGATGGATGGCTGCTAGCTCCAAATTTAGAAAAATGTAAGTTAATGCAGATAAGTATGAAAATAAAACCCATAACACTCGCTGTTTGACACAGTCACATAGTTTAAATATCTAGCCGTGACGTTGCAAAGCAATATGAAATCGAATGAGCATGTGAGGACTGTAGTAGGGAAGGTGAATGGTCGAGAATTTTAGAAAAGTGTGGGTCACCTGCATAGGAGATCGCATATAGGACAGTAGTGCAGTCCACTGTTGAGTACTGTTAAGAGTGTTTGGAATCCACACCGGATTAAAGGGAGACATCAAGGCAATTCAGAGGCAGGCTGTGAGATTTACAACTGGCAGCTTCAAACAACACGCAAGTGTTATGGAGATGCTTCAGGAACTCAACTGGGAATCACTACAGATGTTCTTTTCGACTAGCACTATTGCGAAACTTTAGAGAACTGGCATTTGAAACTGACTGCAGAACGATTCTACTGCCACCTATGTACACTTCATTTAAGGACCACGAAGATAGCATTAGAGAGATTACAGCTCGTATGGAGGCATACAGACAGCAGTTTTTCCCTTGCTCTATTCGTGAATGGAACAGGAAAGGAAATGACTAGCAGTAGTACAGGGTACCCTCCCGCTACACACCATATGGTGGCTTGCAGAGTATGTATGCAGATGTAGATGAAGAATTAAGTAACATTACCATTTCCTAACACACACAGAAATAGTGGGAGTATGACAACTTCATTTTGACACCATGTCTCTCCACACCAAAAACGTCTCCCACTATTAAAGCATATGCAGTGTAAATCCATCTAATGTCTAGTCGTTACATTAAGGATCTACAACCTCCCTTTATCGCATATTCCGCTTACTCAATTTGTATATAATGCTCTTTTATTTCTAAGTGTACATATATCATCATGTCCCACCCTTCCTTTGTATAAATAACAAACTCCATGTATAGTTTTTCAAGGGATCTGAAAACTCTCTCAACCTTTAGTGCATATCTCTCAGTCATTTTGGAAGAAGATGGTGCTGTAATTGTAATACACTCCTATTTTGGTAAAAACTTTTATCTTTCTAGGAAAGTACCTAAGATCTACAGACACACTGATCTAGCCCTTAGGTCACATAATTTTGACTACTTCCTATGTATAAACACACATATCCTGTATGGCCATGTTGTACACCAGTTTTGCCATATTTTTCATATTTTTCGCATATTATTCAATAATTTTTCCATTTTTTGATTTTTCCATTTTGTAAATGTACAACTGTACAGTGTACATACACTCTTATTGCTTACATTAAAAGGTGTAGGTTGCTATTTCTACCACCCAACTGTGATACAGAGCCCAACCCAGTCAGAGTATCTACAAACTATACTTCTTCCAAATGCCAGCCTACACACACTAAGTGCCAAAGTCAATGCTAAAACAAAATGCACAAATGTGGAGTGATGTAAAAACACATATAGCTGAGTTACGCAATTTCGTGTGACAGGTTACTCTTTTCTTTTGACAGTCGATGCACCATCCATGTGATGAGGAAAAGAGCAGCGTCGAAATGTGGAGCAAGAACTGGCATGGGGTGGGTCAACTGCACAATGGTCCAGAACTATTGCCAGGAGCGTAGCGTCATATTGGACTCGTTTCCCGAAATGCAGGGAAGTGGGTCATGTGAAGCAGCCAGCCATGTACTCCACCTTGATATATGAGGCTCATCCAGAAAGTAAGAATCCCGATATTGTTTCCTTTAAAGTAGACGTATGCAGCCGAGAAAATTGCACATGCGCTACAGATCTCTATGACATGACAATCAAATGACAGCCGAACAGGTCCTGCCTGGTGCCACTACCGAAGCAGGAGTGATCCGAAATGCGTCTTCTATTCGTTCTCCAGTCTCTTGCGAGGTGTTGTCAGTGATAGGTTCCTTAATGCATCGTCAGCTCTGTCAGGCCTACAGGCAGAACATTATGGGTGCACAGATAATGCATCACTGGTGCAGGCTTTTTTCCAAATGTCATCAGAGGGGCATACTGAACATATACAAAGAATGGTTACAAGAAATGTCACACCATAAGCTCCTCCCCTATTATCCTCTATTATGGAGCAAGCTCATAAACTTTGGCAGGATGCAGGTGAAGATATAAGTCAAGCAATGAGGAACAAATACCAAATTTATTCATAGATTCGACATGACATTTATCACAACAATCAAACCATTTCCCACTATTACATACATAAATTGTAAACATAGCACTCAATAAATGTGCCTGACCATTCCATGCATCTGCATAGACGCATACACTCCTGCATACTACTGAAGCATGCTGGTGTATGCCAAAAACCTGGCCCATTGTTGTGATACACAAAAAAAGAAATGTACTCTCATATTCACACAATAGAAAACTCACACATTGGCTGATACAAAACTGGAACACTTAATTAAACGCTTGAAGTTAGATGCAAACTATCCCACAAAAACCTACTTAGACAGTTTCAAGAACCAGCATAAAGAGAGGAATCTAGGAATATTCTACAACCCCCAACAAATGCTCCCAAAGGGATCTCAAAGACAAGGTTATGCTAATTAAGGCGCCCACACATGCATTTATGCATACATTCTTCACACACTCCATATGAGATTGGAACAGGAAGAAGCCCTAGTAACTGGTACAATGCGGAGTACTTTCTGCTATGCACTTCACAGTAGTTTGCAGCGTATAGATCTTACAGAAAACAGTGGAACTATTCAGCCATCAAATTGTACAACGCACACTTCAAAGAAATTACAGGAATTTGGGCATGTGCGGAAGTGAACGGCAATAATTTTCGACAGCAGCTCCAGCAGAGAGTAACTTTTCTGGCCGAAATACACTATGTGATCAAAAGGATCCGGACACCACCAAAAACAAATGTTTTTGATATTAGGTGCATTGTGCTGCCACCTACTGCCAGGTACTCCATATCAACGACCTCAGTAGTCATTAGACCTCGTGAGACAGCAGAATGGGGCGCTCCGCGGAAGCCACGGACATCGAGTTTGATACAGATTTTTAACCACCTGGTCATAATTCCAAACTGCATCAGGATCCACTGCAAGTACAACACTGGACAATTGAACAGTGGAAAAACGTTGTGTGGAGTGACGAATCACGGTACACAATGTGGCGATCCAAAGGCAGGGTGTGGGTGTGGTGAATGCCCGGTGAATGTCATCTGCCAGCGTGTATAGTGCCAACAGTACAATTCGGAGGCAATGGTGTTATGGTGTGGTTGTGTTTTTCATGCAGCGGGCTTGGACCCCTTGTTGTTTTGCGTGGCAATATCACAGCATACGCCTAAATTGATGTTGTAAGCACCTTGCTCCCCACCGTTGAAGAGCAATTCGGGGATGGTGACTGCATCTTTCAACACGATCAAGCACGGCCTGTGGCGGAGTGTTTATGCGACAATAATATCCATGTAATGGACTGGCCTGCACAGAGTCCTGACGTGAATCCTACTGAACACCTTTGAGATGTTTTGGAACGCCAACTTCGTGCCAGGCCTCGACCGACATCAATACCTTTCCGTGAAGAATAGGTTGCCATTCCCAAAGAAACCTTCCAGAGCCTGATTGAACGTATGACTGCGACAGTGGAAGCTGTTATTAAGGCCAAAACCATACTGAATTCCACCATTACCAATGGAGGGTGCCACAAACTTTTAGATAATTCCCAGCCATATGTCCGGATACTTATGATCACATAGTGTATAAGAGGCTGGTGCAGCTGTGGTAGCTACTTGTACATGATCTGCATGGTGCAGCCAGCAACCCCACTTCCAATTCTAATGCCGCGTGCATTTCATACCACCACTTCACTTTCACCAGTAACTACTTTTTTCACACGAGATGCAAGTATTGTTTGTAGATCATTCTGTGAAGCACCAAGACGCAAAATAGTACATGTTTCGATCATGTTTTGCACAGGTGGAAGGGAGGGTAGTCATTTATGGTTTTTACGTACTGTCGATGATGAGGTCATTACAGATGGAAGAGAAGACCTAAGTATAGGGAAGGAAACTGGTTGTGTCCTTATCGATAGGCCCACATCAGCAGTTGTCTTAAGTGATTTCTACGAAGCACAGATCACCTAATTCAGGTTATCCAGATGGTTTCACCTGTCTAGTCTCTATGAACAATAGTAGAAAAATAAGAAACAGTATAAAAGTACATCTTGTTGTTGTGGCTTTCGGTCTGATGACTGGTTCTATTCAGCTCTCCATGCCAGCTATCTCGAGCAAGCCTCTCCATATCTGCACGACAACTGCAACCTTCATCCATTTGAACCTGCTTACGCTTTTCAAGTCTTGGTCTCCCTCTAGAATTCTTAGCCCCAACACTTCCTTCCATTACCAAACTGAAAATTCATTGATGTCTCAGCAGGTGTACTGTCCACTGATCCCTTCTTTTAGTCGAGTTGGGTCATTAATTTCTTTTGCCACAATTCGATTCAATGTCTCCTCAGTTTTTATTGGATCTACCCATCTACTCATCAGCACTCTTCTGTAGCACCACGTTCACCAGCTTCTCTTCTTTTCTTGTCTCAGCTACGGATTATCCCTGTGTCATTCCCATACAAAGCTACACTTTAGGCCACGGCCAGCCGCAGTGTGGATGTGCTGGCCGAGGTTTGGCTGAGCGACATTTTTCTGTCAGCACAACTCTCTTCTGTTCAGTGTCAGTGCTGTTTACCCTTCTCTCTTTTTTCTTGGTATGAAGGACGTTCACAGGTGCAGTGGCTGTTTGCAGAAATAGAGGCAATCTAGCGACCTATCGCCACAAGCCTATAAAATGAATGGGAATGACAGAAGAGAAGGATGAAAATTCTCACTATCTATTAGACAGTTGCATAATTGACAGGTTGCTCAAAGACTTTAAAAATCTAGCTGACAATGAAGGATCAAAAAATTACGACGATTGAGAATGGGATTCATTGTTCTGTACATTAAGAAATTTGCAGACATGGTGCAGGTGAACAAATTGATGGTACAAACAGTAACATTTTTGAAGTCGCACTCATTAGTCCATTGTCAGTTGCACCAGTTTTCGATGGAACTGAATGAGGAGTATGCAGACTTCATGCATTACTGCCAAGAACGTTGGTTAAGTGATGGGGGATGCATGGCTCGATTTTTCGATTTAAATCCGCTATTGTTGAACTTATGAAGGAAAAAGGAGTGCAGGAACGAAAATGAGAACATCTGGAATGGACTGCAGACCTCGCATTTTATATGGACTTGACTGTACATTGCCCAGAGTAAGACACTGCAAGGTGATAAACATCTTGTTTCTGATCTGATGGAGCTGTATTTAGAGACAATCGCACTGTAGAACGGACAAATTCTGACAAACACAGTCCAGTTCCCTAAGCTCACTGGTGTTAAAGACAATGCAACATTTGAAGAATTCATTGTGACCTTGACAGAGTTACAACAATAGTTCCCTACACGTTTTGAGGACACTACCTGTGGTATCATCAAAGCCTACACCGAGGCGCCTCCCACCACGCAGCTTCAGGTCACAGATGACACAAGACCATGGCCAGCAGTTTCCAACTCGTGCAACATCCAGCTGGACAGCGCAAGTGCGGTCCCTGCACCTGGTATTGCAGCAGCACTCGATCGGCATGCCTTCGAGAAATAGCTGCACGCTGATACCGCTGCAAGTAGCTGGCATGCTCTCAAGAAATAGCCGACACCAGTGCAGCTCCAATCATAGTGTGTCACGCCACCGCAGACTCACCTACTGGGGCATATTCGTATGCCACCAGGACATCATAAGTGCACAAGGCACTACACTCAGGAAGCCTCTTCCTGGACTATGTTGTTCCTGTTACCTTGACGCCATACGACTCACAATGACCTCGTATGGCCTTCGACTCTGCTTCCAACTGGTCTATTCTGGGATTTCTTTGACTCGGCACTCCGACCACTGGTTTCATCCACGGACTTTGCTAATCACTGTCCTACTGGCAGTGCTAGCCTGGACATTTAAGTGCTGTACAGTTTTGTTTTCTGTCTTCGCCTATGAGAACCTCTGCTGCCTTCCACCTTTCATCTCTCAAAGCTACCAGTTTGTCTCCTATTTTATTCCTTTTCCCTGTTTCAGTACAACATTGCCTTTTACTCCCTCCAAAATTCTCAACAACTTCTGGTACCTTCAAATCATCCTGATCATATCTCCTTAATTTCCCACGGTTTTGCAATTTCTTACATTTTAAATTGAAGTTTCCAGCCACCACCAGTGCCTGTGACCATAAAAGAAAAGAAAAGAAAGCTGCCTCTGTAGCCGAATTTGCAACTGCAGACCTGTACAGTAATGCTCAAATTGGGGATAAATTGGTTTGAATACTGGTGGTGGATGAAACTTTTCATGGTCTCTATTCAGCCTGCAATGGGACGAAAAGTTATGGTACAAAGTTCCTAATCAACAGTCTTTGCAAGAATGTCCTGCTTTAAATTCACCACAGTGTCTCATGAACTGAGGGCATATGGCTCTTGATGGCGAGATGTACACTGAATGGGACGTTCAGCTTGGCAGTCCCCTGTGGTGCTATTGAAGATGTGCCAACATAGAGTTTCACCCTCTCCCTTCCTTCACAATCATCTTATAACACACACTACACCCACCTACACTCTACAACCACCTACACTCTACAAATACACATACAACACAACCCTCACATACCCACAAGAAAAAAGGCAACTAGTATGAGGAAGGACACCCTTTCTGTTAGATGGCCAAACGTACTCCTTGAGACACCCCAGCCAACAACGCTGTAAGACATTCACATTGAGAAGAAATAATTGTTAGGTTTTACCTTCTAATAAGCAACAAAAATTAATAGAGATGGAACAGCAGCTTGAATTGGGGATCATTTTCGTAAAGAAAAAGATAAGCCATTACAAATGTGAAATGCTGGTACATTAATAACTGTTGTAACTGCCAGAATGTTGAATGTGAGCATGCAAATGTGCATGCACTGTGTTGTACAGGTACCGAATGTCTCTGTGGGATGGAGTTCCATGCCTGTTCCACTTGGTCTCTCAATACATGGACGATTAATGGTGTTTATGGATGATGCTGGAGTTGTCATCTGATGATGTTCCATATGTTCTTGATTTGAGTTGGATTTGGTGCTCAAGCAGGCCAAGGCAACATGTCCACACTCTGTAGAGTATGTTGGGTACAATAGTAGTGTGTGGGCGAGCGTTATCTTTTTGGAAAACACCACCTAGAATGTTGTACACGAATGGCACCACAACAGGCTGAATCACCAGAATGACATACAATTTTGCAGTCAGGGTGTGTGGGATAACCACAGGAGTGCTCCTGCTGTCATCCGAAATTGCACCCTGGACTGTAACTCCAGGTGTAGGTTCAGTGTGTCTAGCATGCAGACAGGTTGGTTTCGGCCCTAAACTGGCCTCCTCCCACCCAACGTAGTCATCACTGACAAAGAGGCAGAAGCAGCTTTTATCAGAAAACGCAGCAGACCTCCATCCTGATCTCCACTGAGCTCTCACTTGACACCATTGACGTCGCAAATGGCGGTGGTTTAGGATCAGTGGAATAAATGCGAAAGGATGTAAGGGCTGGAACTGTCCTTCAAATGGTTCAAATTGCTCTGAGCACTATGGGACTTAACATCTGAGGTCATCAGTCCCCTAGAACTACTTAACTCTAACTAACCTAAGGACATCACACACATCCATGCCCGAGGCAGGATTCAAACCTGTGACCATAGCAGCCATGTGGTTCCGGGAACTGTCCTTGAACTAACTGATTTGTAACAGTTCACTGTGTCACTATTGTGCCAACTACTGCTCAAATTGCTGTTGCAGAAACAGTATGATGAATCTGAGTCATAAGCCTAACACAATGGACTTCCCCTCGGTAATGCCACATGGGCGTCTGGAGGCCGGTCTTCTTGCGACTGTACGTTCTGGTGACCACTGCTGCCAGCAATCATGTACAGTGGCTACATTCCTAGCAATCCAGCTTCTCGTAGCTCTATTACACAACCTTGTTCAAACTCAGTGAGGTGTTGATAATAGTGTCTTTGTCACCTTAAAGGCGTTCTTGACTAACATTAACTCACCTTGCCCAATCTCAAACGTAACTAATGCTCACAACCATTACAACCTATATTTAAAGCAAACCTGATTTGAATTTTGCTAGTTGTGCTACTAGCTCTATTCCTATATGACTGGTACAAATTTGAACAGACATCCTCTCTCAGACGTAGAAACACACCTACCAACTTTCGTTTATGTTGTACAACTCCTCCTTGGTGTTGCGTTACTTTTTCTGTCAGTGTACACTCTCTCTCTCTCTCTCTCTCTCTCTCTCTCTCTCTCTCTCTCTCTATCTTCCAAGTGAACAGTCTTGACTACGCACAGATGAACCATTTGTCATGATGCAACGCTATATGGGCATGTGAGATGTGATCCCCAAAAGGGCCTGCAATCACAGAATAGTCCAACATGGGCATATAACTTATGTGGAGATCATTAACAGCATAGGCCGATGACCTGCTGCTAAGTCTATGACGATGGTGATGAGGTGATCCAGGGTGCAGGGAGTGTGGTAAACATGTGGTATCATCAGTCAGTACCATCATGATGATGGTGGTGGTGATGATGATGATGATACTGATAATGATGATTGGTATGGGGAATATGTCAATGGGACCACTTGCAGCACCAATGTTGTCAGTCCATACAGGATGATGGGTTGATGCATGGTATTGGTGTTGTCGGGAGCAGCTGCAGTGCTGGCACTGTCAGTGGTGGAGAATACTTCGTAAATGGGCCTGCTTGGTGTGCTGATAATTAGCGTTTTATCAATAGTGTTGGTGCATTCCCGCCTCCAGTTGCTTCCATCACTCCCGCTTTGGAAGAGACCACATTGGTAAGTATTATGTAAGGGACATATACAGATGTCAATAATAATCATAACAATAGTAATTAATAATAGTAGTAGTAATAATAATAATAATAATAATAATAATCACGCACACATGCCCAGAGACAGAGGGATACTTACGTTCACAAAATTCACATTTAATGGTTCTGGAGATGCACCAAGTAGCTGTATTCGATCTTCTAACTAGCGTTTAATAGCAGTGACACTATGTAAATGCTCACAATGGGCATGCTTGCTGGACAAATCACAGTCGTCTGCAGCACTACATTTCATCTTTTCAGGTGTTATCTCAGTGCGAACTGTAAACTAAGTGATGTCTCCGAACAAATCATCGCTTATATGTAGACCACAGGGTGACAAGTTGGGACATGAGGAGATAAATAATGTGGCCGCCATCTTATCTCCCTTCCCACAGTACCACATTGGCAGTGATCAAAGGATACTATCATCATACTATTCCCTCTCCCACATGTGGGGCCTCAAATCTGTGACACCAAACCACATTTCCTTTTCTGTAGCAAAGGGGTTCAATAGTGTACAGTTGGATAAGATGTAATAGATCTCTGAATCGTTCTGACAGTGATAAGATAGCAATGATGATCAACTGACATTAACTGTCATCATACCGTTACAAAAAGGCGGTCACTATGCTTTCAGCTACTTTTCAAGGTCAATCAACCACCCATCCAAAAGTCACACGTAGATCATTGCGAATATGAGGTCATTTACGACTTTTGGAAGGTTAGCAAATAAGAAACGAATTATATAGAAAACTTTATTAATTTTTTTGAATGCACATTGACACGCAGAAAACAACACTATGTTTGTTTGGTATAGTTTTAAAAACATCTAGCCTAATTTTTAACTTCTAATTTACCTCCACATTGAAATCACCAACTTCTTTCTCCAACCAGTAAACTGACACGAACAAAGAAGCAATACTCTCTAATTCTACTGTGTATCTAATTTTCTTCCTGTAAAATGTCTATTTTTGACTTCTTACAGTCCCAGGCTACAGCATTCAAGGGTTTTAGTTTTGCCTCTTGTTGACTGCATAAAACTGCAGTTGAAATACTCCACATCTTCCTAGGTGTATGCTGACAATGCTTCTGATCCACATTCTTGCGAGTTTGCCATATAGAAACTTAAGTTTACACTCTACAACTGGAAGTCATCCAAATTAAGCAGTCTATTCCAACTGTCTTATCGTTGCTACATTCACAGTGCTGATTCCCCAGCAGCCTCCTCCCATGCAAAAGTTGTGGTTTGATATTAGGTAGTCGCACATCTCTTCCATTATATCCAAAATCAAAAGATAATAGTCATCTACACATAGCTGCTGTAATATTTCTGGCTGTTGTTCCATTAGGACATCCATTTTGACACTGGCTAATTCCATTTCGTATGGCACAGCCATAAGGGCAGATGTAGACTCTGATGACAATTTGTTATGAACTGTGAATTAAAACTTAATAAATTGAAAATTGGTAAGAACTTAAGGAGATGGGACCTGATAAGTTGAAAGAACCAGAGGTTTAAGTGATTGCAGGCTTTCTTGGCGTGTTTCAGTTATGAACTCATCTCGGGTTATCAGCTGAGTGCCATCATCGTCTTGTCACAACGTTCCGATGGATTCTATATCCATCATCCTCAGGCGAAGTGATGGATGAGGAATCCACTGAAAAATTGCAACGAGACGACGACGTCACTCGGTTCATAACCTGAGATGATTTCATAACCAGAGGTTGTTTAGAGTTTCAGAGGGAGCACTAGGCACCTATTGACTAGAACAGGGGAAAGGAATACAGTAGAAGAAAAATAGGTAGCTTTAACAAACGAAACAGTGATGGCAGGAGAGGGCCAAACAGGCAAAAAGATGAGGCCAAGCAGAAACCCTTGGATAACACAAGGGATATTGAATTTCACTGATGAAAGGAGAAAACATAAAAATGCAGCAAATGAAGCAGACGAAAGGGAATACATATGTTTTAAAAAACAGAGATTGACAGGAAGTGCAAAATGGCTGAGCAGGACAAATGTAAGGAAGACACATACTGCCTACATGAAAATTAAGAGGCCTTTGGGGGAAAAAAGTAGCTGCATGAAATATCAAGAGCTCTGATGGGAAACAAGTAGTAGCAAAAGAAGAGAAAGCTGAAAGATGGAAGGGGCATATAGAGGGTCTATGCAATAAAGATAAACTAGAAGGCAAGATTATGGAAAGGGAAGTGGCTGTAGATGAAGATGAGAAGGGAGATATGATACTATGAGAAGAATTTGACAGAGCTCTGGAATAACTAAGTCGAAACAAGGCCCTAGGAGTGGACGATATTCCATCAGAACTACTGATAGCCTTGGGAGAGCCAGCTATGACGAAACTCTTCCATCTGGTATGTAAGATGTATGAGACAGATGAAATACCCTTAGACTTTAAAGAGAATGTAATAATCCCAATTCCAAAGAAAGCAGTTGCCAACAGGTGTGAAAATTACCGAACTATCAGTTTAATAAGTCATGATTACGAAATACTAACACGAATTCTTTACAGAAGATTAGAAAAACTGGTAGAAGCCAATCTCGGAGAAGATCAGTTTGGAATCCAGACAAATGTAGGAACACGGAAGGCAATACTGAGCCTACGACTTATCTTAGAAAATAAGTTACGGAAAGGCAAACCTAGGTTTATACCATTTGTAGACTTCAAGAAAGCTTTTGTCAATGTTGACTGGAATATTCTCTTTGAAATTCTGATGGTAGTAGGGGTAAAATACAGAGAGTGAGAATCTATTTACAAGATGTAAAGGAACCAGACGGCAGTTATAATAATGGATGGTGTATGTAAGGGAAGCAGTGACAGAGAAGGGAGTGAGGGAGGGTTGAAGCTTACCCTGATGTTATTCCATCTGCACATTGAACAGCCGGCCGAAGTGGCCGTGCGGTTAAAGGCGCTGCAGTCTGGAACCGCGAGACCGCTACGGTCGCGGGTTCGAATCCTGCCTCGGGCATGGATGTTTGTGATGTCCTTAGGTTAGTTAGGTTTAACTAGTTCTAAGTTCTAGGGGACTAATGACGTCAGCAGTTGAGTCCCATAGTGCTCAGAGCCATTTTTTGCACACTGAACAAGCAGTAAAGGAAATCAAAGAAAAATTTGGAGTCGGAATTAAAGTTGAGGGAAAAGAAATAAAAACCTTTCCATATGCTGATGACACTGCAATTCTGTCAGAGACAGGAAAGGACTTGCAAGAGCAGCTGAACAGAACGGATAGTATCTAGAAACGAAGAACTAAGATGATCATCAACAAAAGCAAAACGAGGATAATGGAATGTAGTCGTATTAAATCACGTGATGCTGAGGGAATTAGATTAGGAAACGAGACACTTAAAGTAGTAGGTGAGTTTTTCTATTTAGAAGGCAAAATAACTGATGATGGCCGAAGTAGAGAGGATATAAAATGTAGACTGGATATGGCAAGAAAAGCATTTATGAAGAAGAGATATTTGTCAACATCAAACATGGATTTGTGTGTTACGATCTATTTTCTGAAAGTATTTGTCAGGAGGGTAACAATGTATGGAAGTGAAACACATACGATAAACAGTTTAGACAAAAAGAGAATAGAAGCTTTCGAAACGTGGTGCTACAGAAGAATATTGAAGATTAGATGGGTAGATCACACAACTGATGAGGACGTACCGAATAGAATTAGGAAGACACGAAATCTGTTGCACAACTTGCCCAAAAGAGGGGATTGGTTGATAGGACATATTTTGAGACATCAAGGGATCACCAGTTTAGTACTGGAGTGAAGTGCGGGCGGTAAAAATCGTACAGGGAGATCAAGATGCAAATACAGTTAGCACATTCAGAAGCATTTAGTTTGCAGTAGTTACTTGGAGATGAAGAGGTTCGCACAAGATATAGTAGCATGGAGAGCTGCATCAAACCAGTCTTAGGACTGAAGACAACAACAACGCACACAGGATTTCCATATTTCTTTGAAATGTTTTCTGGTTCTTTCTTGCCAATATTTTTCTGGTATTCCTCTTGCTGTCACACTGTCGTTCCTGTGTAGATGAAATATTAGCTTGACATTGGCAACACGCCTCCCAGTAATAAAGTTGGAGAATCCACTATGCATATAATACAAGGGCGTGGGGAAAAGTACTGCCTCGGAACTTTTTTATCCTGTTCTTACTATCGGTTGAGGTATTACATGTTATGCATATTACACAGTCAACTCACCCATTTCACTGCAAGTTGCAACCCTCTGTTGCCAGACTGTTCCAAATTGTTGCACGCAACATTGCTGTGTTCAGTATAACTATACTGGTGCATGAGAAACAGCATGTTGTAATCGAGTTTCTAACTGCAAAAAACATGCCTTGATTTGAAATCCACAAATGAATGAAAGCTGTGTACAGTGATGATTGTATTGACATTAGTAATGTGCAATGATGGGCTGTCAATGCTTGTAATGAAGGAAACGGTGGTACTATGCTCAACATGTATGTGGTAGAGCTTGTAGTGGATGACTGCATATGACAATCGAAGACACCCATTGCTAATGGGTTGATGAACTCATCAGAGATTTGGATAACATACACACAGCTCTCAGGTAAGTGTGGTATATGAAGAGAATATGTACATCAGAGCAGAACTGTGGTACAGAAAACTGTGTGCATGGTGAGTGCCTCAAATACTCACTTCTGACATGAAACAGAGAAGATCGGAGATCCGTCAACAATTTCTTTTCCGTTTTGAGCGTAAGAATGATGCATTCCTTGACAAGAATGTGACAGATGATGAAAGCTGGGTTCAACATTTTTACTCCGGAAACTAAAGACCATCAATGGAGTTCTGCCACAAAGGATCACTGACACGAAAAAAGTTCAGGCAAAGTCATGCTCCAGTGTCCTGGGATGTTCAAGATGTGGTGCATTTTGAACTCATGTCTTAAGGCACCACCATAAACTCTGCAAAGCACAATGACACTCTCAGAAAACTGAAAGCATGAATCCAAAGAGTTCGTCCACATGTGGATGACCCTCTCCTTCTACATGACAATGCCAGACCACACACAACTGTTGCAATATCTGCAACTATCCAATGTCTTGGGTTCACTGTGACTGATCACCCTCCATACAGTCCCACCTTGGCCTCATCTGTTTTTCATCCGTTTCCAAAACTTAAAGAACACTTTCGGGGACTTCATTTTGACAGTGATGAAGTGGTGCAAGCAGAGCTGAGATTGTGGCCCCATCTAACATTCTACAGTACGCATGTCAACAAAATGGTCTCTTGTTGGGAGAACTGTGTTTTTTGCCATGGTGACTAAGCTGAGATATAAATATGTAGACATTAACAGCCAAGATGTACAATGTAAACAATGTTAGTTTTATCTAAGAAGCTTTAAGTGTTTTCACATAAAAAAATCGGAGGCATTACATTTCTGCAGCCCTCATAATTAAATGACCCTCACATCTCCTCCTCTAACATTACAGACTGTCCCTTCTCTAACTGGTGTGACAGTCCATTTCATGGCAGATTTTAATTACCATAATGTTACAGCAAAACAGTTCTGTAATCAGCATAAGCACATTTAAATTCTTTGTGCTAAGGAGCATACCATTTTCAGTGTAATTTATGTTGTCAACGTCAGTAGCAAGATTGTCCAGGTTCTTGTCATGACCACAAACGAAAGCGTTTGTTGATTGGTCTCGTTTTGCTCCCAGTAGCAGGGAAGTTTACCACATTGGAGCAATTCATTATTACCCTTTCAGCTACCACGGAAGACTGCTCAGTTGCAGCTATCAGGCCTCCTTTTATACTCTAAAGAGCCAAGATGATGGCAGTTCTGGTGACGTGATCTTCTGGATATGTATCCACGGATTCCAGTAATGCTACTTTTGTGGTGTCACCGCCAGACACCACACTTGCTAGGTGGTAGCCTTTAAATCGGCCGCGGTCCGTTAGTATACGTCGGACCCGCGTGTCGCCACTATCAGTGCGCCACACGGCAGGTTTAGAGAGACTTCCTAGCACTCGCCCCAGTTGTACAACCGACTTTGCTAGCGATGGTTCACTGACAAAATACGATAGTTAGCATAGCCTTCAGCTACGTCATTTGCTACTACCAAGCAAGGCGCCATTACCAGTTACTATTGATACTGAGTCATGTACAGTCAAGAGCGACGCTCATCATTCATGGATTAAAGTTAAGTATTCCACCAGCTACGTCCGTTTTTCTAAAGTCTAATTTCCTTGTCCTGTTCCAGACCTCACGCCAGCCTGCGTGAGCTAAAACGCGTGCCTTTCGGCTTCCTCTCATAACCCGGTGTTGGCTCTCCTGCCAACCCACAACAACTTTGCGTCTCAGGTTCTCGTGGGGGCCCCCCACAATCTGGAGTAGGTTAGGATGATACGGGTTCAGAAGTCATCCAAAGATAGATCCACTAGAATTTCCTTCACAATATTGTACAGTGTGGATCCGAGTAAAGTCTGAGGTAATGTCTGATGGTGGATCCACTAGCAATACACCTGAGATATTGTTCAGGGTGGATCTGCCTGTCTTACATAGAGTCTGAAGATGGAGCCACATGTGTTAAGTCCAGGTAGCATCTGAATGTGGATTCATTTTATGGTAGGTCCGATGTAGTGTACAGAAGTGGATCCACCACCATATGATCCAGTAGCATCTGAAGGTGAATACACTGCTGCGGGTCCAGGGGGAGGGACTTAGGAAATGGGGGCCCACGCCAAACTGAGACACAAAATAAAGTAACTGGAACCTGTGGGTTGCAAGTACAGCCAAATTTAGAAGGCATGTCCAGAAGATCACATGACCGGAAATGCCCCAGCTAGGATCTTTATAATATAGTGTACAGAAGTGGATCCACCACCATATGATCCAGTAGCATCTGAAGGTGAATACACTGCTGCGGGTCCAGGGGGAGGGACTTAGGAAATGGGGGCCCACGCCAAACTGAGACACAAAATAAAGTAACTGGAACCTGTGGGTTGCAAGTACAGCCAAATTTAGAAGGCATGTCCAGAAGATCACATGACCGGAAATGCCCCAGCTAGGATCTTTATAATTTAAACGGAGGCTTGATAGCCACAACTGATCAGCATTCTATGGTAGCTGATAGTGTCAACATTGATTCCTCCTAAGTGCTAATGATATGTGCCTTAGAAATAATTTAAATGTGCTTATGCCTATTACAGAATCGTTTTGCAATAACGTTATGGTAGTTAGAAACTGCGATCAAGTGGACTGTCAAGAACAATGAGAGAAGGGAGATCTGTAATGTTAAAGATGGATATGAGTGAATCATTTAACTATGAGGGCATAGTGACAAGTAATGTCTCTAAATCTTTTGTGTGAAAACTCTTAAGCTTTTTAAATGAAAGGAACTTCACTAACATTCTACACCTTTATTCTTGATGTCTACACATTTATATCTCACGTCACCTTGGCCAAAAATACATTTCTCCCAACAAGAGACCAGTTTGTTGATACCGTCCCTGCAGAATTTTTGACAGAGCCACAATGTCACCTACGATTGCACTGGTTCATCACTATCTAAATGAATTCCTCAAAGGCGTTCCATAGATTTTGGAAACAGATGAATATCAGCTTGTGCCAAGTCGGGGCTATACGGTGGGTGATCGACGATAGCGGATCCACTGGTCAGGTTACTGCAAGTGTGTGTGTGTAATCACCACAGCTTAGGATTCTATTTATGAATTAATTACAGTGACAATAGGTATTGTATTATCTCTTAATTCACGTTCTAATACTGACTGGCATTTCATGGTGATTATTTCGCTACAAAGTTCAGACCTCAAAAGAGAGACAACACTTGCATAAATCGGATAGCAAAGAAAAGGGAAACGGGAACTTGATTCGCTGTGACCATGACATATGAGAAAAATAGCCCTTTGTTTGAGTACCAGCCGGTGAAATCACCACATGTCATGAGGAGGGGCTCCTGTCTTACTGACGACCTTGCTACACTAGAACAATGGGCCTCTCTGTACCAGAAACGGCACTGATACACTACCCACAATTAATAAAAGATCCAAGGAAAGAAAATAGGTTCACAAATATGTCACTTGGTTGAAGAGTTTTGACTAACCGAACCCAGTGGGTTGTCCTAGATGGCCAGTGTCAATTAGAGAAAAAGGTAACATCAGGGGTGCCCGTGCAGCTGTCATGGAACTGATCCTGTTCTCTGCACACATAAACAATCACTCTGATGGAGAGGGCAAAAATCTGAGACAGACTGTTGATGCTGCTGGGAACAGGAAAGTGTCATCATTTAGTGACTATTAGGGAGGTCCAAGGTGATGTGCACTGAATTTACAGTGACGAAAAAAAAGAGGGGGGAATGAAAGGAAACTTCAAGGGTTGAGAGGTATTCAGTGATTACAAAATCCAGTCAAATTTACAAAGTAATTGGCAGTATGAGCCCATCTAGCAGTATGACAGTACAGCTCCTATGGTCTGAGGCAAGCTGACCCACACCTGTTGTAACTAGTCCTTGATAGCCTGGATAATGGCACCTGGATGGAACTGACATCCGAGATGGTCCCACACATTCCATTGAGGCAGATCTGGGGATACTTTGGGCCATGAGAGTACCTCAACCTCAAACAGACACATTACAGACACGTGCCATGTCTGAATGAGCATCGTCCTGTTGAACAATGGCACTACAATACTGCTGCACAGGAATTAACATGAGGCCGCAGGATGTCTGTGACATACCGTTGCACCATCGGAGTACCCTCAATCATTATCAGCAGTGATCTGAAGTCATACTGGATTACTCACTACATCATTTGTTTTATGTCAAGAGCAGCCTATGAATGGGACAGTAATTCCTCAGGTCTGCTGCTGCTAGTCTCTGACAAATGGTGCGATATGACATAGAATGTTCCAGGTAATCTATTACGTGTTCTCAGATGACAGGCACAGATGTGACTGGGTCACACTGTGCTGGGTACACAAAAGGGTAATACATCTGGTGGTCAAACTGGTCGCCTATTACCTTGACAACACGCACGCCTGTCCCCATATTACCATCCAGTTCAAGATTGGACCACTATCAAGCCACTGGGCTCCATAAATCTGCTTATTGCACGATTCCACCAGCAGGCAACTGGAGACCCACAAGATGCACTTCTAAACTGTCATATGCTGCCAATGCTGTCGCACACAAGTACATGGCTCTTCCGTGTCGTTCACACTAATTATTCAACAACTGATACTGTTGCCCCATATATAGCCTACCAGCCCTGATGGTACCATTTAATACACACAACACTAATGCAATGGTCGGTTTACCAGTAGAGAGGATACAACTCTCATCATTTACATACTCGCATATGGTGTATGCGTGCACTTAGGCTACACTGACATCCAACCATGTCTTCTGGGTGCTTGACTTTTTTTGTCAAGCAATGTATATCTAGCACAATGAACGGCAGTTTGATTTCAATGTGGTCTGATTTAAGTTAATGCGGATGGGTAGCAGAGAATTTTCTGTAATTTTAGAGAAAACATAGAATGGTCTGCTTCTATACCAGTCGCATCTATTAAATATCTTGGTGGAATATTGCGAGACATGAAAATAAACAAGCACATGGTGTCAACTGCAGGGAAGATGGATGGCAGACTTCGTTTTATTAGTAATGTTCTGAGGAACAGCACATCAACAACACTTGTGTAACTCATTCTTGAGTAATGCTCGAGTAGGATGGAAGCGCGGGTATGATAACAGGTAAACATTGGATGATGTATCACTTCCAGTGGTATTATAACACCATAACTGATAAGTACTACGTCATAGTGGGCCATCTGAGCGACATAACATCACTTCTGGCATCAGGTTACTCACTTGGGCAACTTATATTCAAGATCATTCCGCATTACCCTTCGCTGAGCAACCACCGAAAATTTATCAGTGTCACCTAGGAGAACCTCCCAGCAACAAACCTTACCCAATTCTGCACATTATATTCAAAAGTCATGACGTAACTTCAATACTGGTCACATTGTATAAAATTGGTGGGATACCCCTGGGCTAACAGGAGCACCTGGAAATGGTGGGAAACCCAATGGACCAATACGATTCAAGCTCATCCTCCTCCTCCTCCTCCTCCCACTTATTATTTATAACTATGTCAACTGTGCAGGTGTCTTCATTCGAGGTTTGAGCATCATGGGCCGTAGATTCAGGTTTATTATCAACAATCATTCTATAGTGACAGGATTTGGAAATAATAACAATGATATAACAAATTAAGTACTTTAAACATAGCTGCGCTACAGCAACGGTTCCACGTAAATCAGACTAAGAGCAGCCGACCAGTTGCAAAGGATAAAGTAATCTTTACCTAGGTTTCAATAGATATAAATCTATCTTCTTCAGAAGACGGCCTGGGGACAATGAACATCGTAATATATATTAAGGTATGAAACATGAGTCAAGAATGAAGTTTAACATATATTAGGAAAATATTGTATTACAGGTTGTGAGAAAGGTTCTTGGTACTTACAGTATTATAACAACATGAAGTGATATGTCCTTATCGTTTAGGCAAACATCTGCATAGTTACATTAATCATATAAAATATAGCCCTGAAAACAGGGTTTGTCAGACAAATAAAATAGGTACATAGAAGTTGCAGAGCGCCTAAGCGACTGAGTAAAATCGGCCAGCGTAGTAGCACAGCGGCCAGGGCAGGTGGCGCTCATGTCGCGAACTATGTGCCGATAGGCGTACTGAAGTAACATTTGAAATATCAATATTAAATGCGTTCTTAAATAGAGTGATAATAAATAAAATGGCAAGCATTTAACACTCCCGTTATGACATTGTGGGAGGTATAGGAACAATAACGTAGATACATACATCAAAAAGACAGGTGGCGCTTCCGCCGTGAGTTACAAGCAGTGGTCTATATAGCCAAAATATAAAAGTTATATTATCATATTAGTGAAGCCCATAGAACATATATAAGTCAAAACATCAAGAACAATCAGTTCTTCTATTAAAAAGAAGCTAGTGCATTTAGTCATTTCCGAGAGCACAGTAAATTTGTACAAGAAAAAAGATGTCCTTAATAGTGAAGCCTACTGTATACATCTATTTTTAACTAAAGCCTTTAAAGATCTTTGTAATTTTCAAATTGACCACCTGTGGAATAGTATTAATGAATGGCTCTCTAATCGTAAAGAAATAATCAAGGCCAGACATGAAAGAAAGCTTTTAAAGTTTAGTAATAGGACCACAAGTAAAAGTGATAATACAGCAGACAACAGTGTTAAGCACCTATTTTACGATAGAGTACTAAATAAAACCAATATTTCTTTTACGCAGGCCGAAAATGACTTGTTGTGTAAAGGCCTTAAATATAACTTGCCTGCTAAACTCGATAAAGATCCAGTTATTTGTAATCTCATTGTAGATCTAAAAATCGGTTTAGAATCTCTGAAATTAGAGAAAACGGAGCAAGTCAAATGTGCCTACGAATGTAACAACATAATAGAAAAAGAAATTAAATTATCTCCTAATAAGCAATCGGGCGAATATAGTATAATAAAAAGCATTAATCATAAACTTAGAGAGCACGACGCCTTAGTCACTAAGAGTGACAAAGGGAACACCGTGGTCGTGGCTTACAAAAATGAATATATAGAGAAGACTGTAAAGTTTTTTGAGGAAAACGACATCACTGAGGTTACTGTAGATCCTACTACTGAACTGCAAAATGAAATCCGGCGTACTTTAACGAATTCCGTCAGCTTGTTTAATAAGTTCCAAAAGAAAGGGCTTATAAATATGAACCCTAAACCACCAGTGCTCAGAAGTCAGTTTAAATTGCATAAACAAAATCACCCGATCCGCCCTATAGTGAATGGTATAGGTAGTCCACATCACACACTTGCTAGGCGCCTCCATTTTAAAATTAAAGATGCTTTCACATTTGAAAATAATTTTTCTGTAAAAAACAGTAAGGAATTAATTAACAATATTCAATCTATAAGTTGTACACCTGACACTAGACTGGTGTCCTTTGACATCGTCAGCCTTTACACAAATGTTCCGGTTGATGAAACCATAGACCTTGTAAAAGAGAATCTTCTGAAACATAAAAAATTAAGTGAAACTCAGATTGCCGAACTCATTGGTTTGCTTAAGGTCATTTTAAAATATAATTACTTCACATTTAATGGGAAAATGTATGTACAGCCAGATGGTCTAGCAATGGGTAGCCCCCTCGCCGGTATTCTAGCAGAGGTTTTCATTAACGCCCTGGAAACAACGTTTTTCAATTCAAGTTCAGAATTACGCCACAAAATCCGCTATTATGCACGGTATGTTGATGACATTTTCATTGCTTTTGATGGCACTGATCATGAGTTAGAGCATCTCTTTAACATTTTCAACGGTTTACATGAAAAAATTTCCTTCACAAAAGAACTTCAAAATGATAAACGTGAACTTAATTTTCTCGATTTAACAATTTCTATAGAAGATAATTCCTTCCATTTTAATATCTTCCGCAAGGAAACATATTCAGATAATGTCATTCCTGCTGACACAACCCATCCAAAAGCTCATAAATTGGCATTTTTTCATTCCGCCATTCACCGGATGGTAACCACTCCTTTATCACCTGCAGATCAAAAAAAGGAATTGAATGTCATCAAAGCGATTGCGGTTAATAATGGGTATAACCAGAACATGATCGATCACCTGCTCAATAAGAAAATCTCCCAAAAATGTTCGACTTTGAGAAATATTCTCCCCACGGATACCACTGAAACTAAAAAATTTATTTCCATCCCTTTCCTGGGTAACTTATCGTATAGGATTAAACGTCTTCTAAATAAAAAATATAACTGTAACGTCTCCTTTTCTACAGATAACAGTTTAAAAAGAAATCTTGTACAGTCAGTAGAGATTGCCAGCGATTGGTTTTCTAATTCAGGTGTTTACAAGCTAACCTGTAACAACTGCCCCTCTTATTATATTGGTCAAACCGGCAGAGCTGTGAAAACACGATATAAAGAACATCTTTTAGGTAAATAAGGAACAAATATCCGCAACTCTACCTTTGCTGAACACCTCTTGATAACCGGCCATACGCCTAAACAGTTAGAAGACACGGTTATCCTACATAGACAGGTCAAAGGACGGAGACTAGATCTGTGGGAAGAGCTATTTATTTTTAAACATCTAGAGCTCAAAGACGGCAATATACTGAATGATCAGTTGAACCTTGCCTGTAAACAATTTTTCGAAGGCTTTAACCCGTACTGTTTAATATATAACATTAATGATAGTAACCTCAGTAGTCTATTTCCTCAGGAAGCTATAATGCACTTTCAAATCTTTCAGTTTACTACCGTTCATATAATGTGTTCTTCTCACGATGTATGGCTGCCACTACAGGAGCCCTCATGTAATTTTCTCTTATTCTATATTACGTAGTAACTGGATTGTAGACCAGGTCTCATAATTTTCTTAAAAGCCATTACTGATTGTTCTTGATGTTTTGACTTATATATGTTCTATGGGCTTCACTAATATGATAATATAACTTTTATATTTTGGCTATATAGACCACTGCTTGTAACTCACGGCGGAAGCGCCACCTGTCTTTTTGATGTATGTATCTACGTTATTGTTCCTATACCTCCCACAATGTCATAACGGGAGTGTTAAATGCTTGCCATTTTATTTATTATCACTCTATTTAAGAACGCATTTAATATTGATATTTCAAATGTTACTTCAGTACGCCTATCGGCACATAGTTCGCGACATGAGCGCCACCTGCCCTGGCCGCTGTGCTACTACGCTGGCCGATTTTACTCAGTCGCTTAGGCGCTCTGCAACTTCTATGTACCTATTTTATTTGTCTGACAAACCCTGTTTTCAGGGCTATATTTTATATGATTAATGTAACTATGCAGATGTTTGCCTAAACGATAAGGACATATCACTTCATGTTGTTATAATACTGTAAGTACCAAGAACCTTTCTCACAACCTGTAATACAATATTTTCCTAATATATGTTAAACTTCATTCTTGACTCATGTTTCATACCTTAATATATATTACGATGTTCATTGTCCCCAGGCCGTCTTCTGAAGAAGATAGATTTATATCTATTGAAACCTAGGTAAAGATTACTTTATCCTTTGCAACTGGTCGGCTGCTCTTAGTCTGATAACAAATTAACTTTGTGGGTTATTATTAACCATCTATTTTTCCTTATACAACATTTTACAATAATGTTTGTTGCTTATTAACTTTTTTTGTTTCTTATGACACACCTCAGAGTTTTTAAGAAAGGTGTTTTTCTTATATACAATAACTTCCAAAATTAAGTTTTCTGATGACTTATGACTCACAGACTAATTTGTTTACACTAAAGTGATTATAAAGAAGAGGAACTTAAATACTACTACTTCCATTTTGTTTGTATATGCCCTTGATACTCTTTCATACAATATTTTTTCTGTATAGGGTATTTACATTTTCTTTCAATATATACAGCATTAATGTTTTAATCATTTCTTTCTATTTGCATTTCTTTTGTATATACAACATGTGCGCGCGCACACAGAACACGAACACACACACACACACACACACACACACTCACACACAAGACAGATGAATCATCGAACTATTCTGCATACAGTGGCACATATACATCAACTATTTACAAATAAATACAGACACACACACTCAATCACACCAATAAATAGTGTAAGTATAGGAAGTTGCCGATAACGTCCCCACAGATCATCCATTTCTCATCATGTTGCACGACCCCTACTTTCAGTTACAGTGCAGGAAGTACCACATCTCTTGTTAATAGACTGCTTGACGCACCAAATGTGGAACAGCACCAACGCCCTGGAGCAGACACCTCTTGTAACCCTGAATGGAGTCAGTCTTTGAGACAGCACGATGCACAGCCTCGAGCTGATAACTCAAGACTCCACAATCTGTTAACCATTCCCCTCATCTTTCATCAGGCTAATAATCTTCTTGTTTTGTGATACTATTCAAAACAAAAATTATCCCCCCAATATCCAGATGTCAAATTGTTCATAATTGTACCTAATTACTTCATACAGATCGCAGTATTTCACCCAGTAGATGGAACTGTTTGTATCCATATAAAATAAGTTGGGATCGGCGAAGTTTGTACTCGCAAACCTGTAGTGGAATCGGTACGTGTTGAGTCTGGAGAGGTCCAGAACACAGATACCGATATAAACTGGCTTCGTGAACTGTACTAGTCCTTCATTGAAGATGGCGACCCACTAGAAATTTCATCTGGCATTGTAATCTCTTGCGTCCCAACGGGTAAACTAAACGAATTTCGCGGTAGTCTATAACATTTTCTGCAAATAGAATTGTTCATTTATGTGTTAAAATCTTTTACAAAATCACTCATCGCGAGAGCCCTGTGTTTGGTGTTTACATCAACATACTCCCCTTCAACTAGCAACACTGCTTGTAATACTAACAAGTTCCATCCTCAGCCTGAGGCACTGCTGGAGGTTTCTGTAGTGCAGAATATACGGCCATTTGTTCCCCAGCATTAGGATGGAACCATTTCACAGGACTAGTCACTATGGACACACTGTGCACATAATGTAACTGGGCAGGATATGCCAGTTTTACCTCCAGAAATTTTCACTCACAAGAATCCTGAGACAGAGCATCACCGAGCGAGGTGGCGCAGTGGTTAGACACTGGACTCGCATTCGGGAGGACGACGGTTCAATCCCGCGTCCGGCCATCCTGATTTAGGTTTTCCGTGATTTCCCTAAATCATTCCAGGCAAATGCCGGGATGGTTCCTCCGAAAGGGCACGGCCGACTTCCTTCCCCATCCTTCCCTAATCCGATGAGACCGATGACCACGCTGTCTGGTCTCCTTCCCCAAAACAACCAACCAACAGAGCATGGATATTGTCCTACAGTCTGGTGATTACCCACTCAGACAGCCACTGGGACCCACACAATGGCAGAGTTTTTTGCATGGCGTACCCACAGAGGTTGTTTATGTCCATGTGAGGAATGTAGCCTGAATCGTCAGATGGTCTGTGCTGCCCCTCGTTCACTCGCGGGTCATTCGCTGTGGCATACCTGTGCGTACACTGGCAAAGTCCCCATCAAATACAGCATTCGAAGACGAGCAGCACGTCAACATCGGTTGACAGCTCAATGCTGACACACGTCTTCCATAACATTATAACATTTCATCGCATGAAAGCCTTGGCAGGGCGAAAGGGCAGGATGCTGACAGTATGTACCCAGTATACATTCTGGAACTTCTCCAAAATATCTGTGAGCTAGTGTACATTGGTGTTCATGTACAATCTTGCATATTCTCCTAAACTACGGATACTGAACTCAAGCCAAACATTCACCAAGGTTACATACTCTGCATTCATTATTTTAGTGCCTGTTGGTTTTAGGGAGTATGCAGTTGTAATGGGTAATGTGATTGCATGGAGTCTCTCCATCGAATCCACATGTTTATATGGAAAAACCTCGCTTCTTCGTCACAAGCTCCAACTTTGCATCATCAGGATATGCAGCTCTGATGATATGCATGTCCTCCTGACGCATTGTCTCAAAATGGTTCAAATGGCTCTGAGCACTATGCGACTTAACTTCTGAGGTCATCAGTCGCCTTGAACTTAGAACTAATTAAACCTAATTAACCCAAGGACATCACACACATCCATGCGCGAGGCAGGATTCGAACCTGCGACCGTAGCGGTCGCTCGGCTCCAGACTGTAGCACCCAGAACCGCACGGCCACTCCGGCCGGCCGCATTGTCTCACCAAGTTTCTAAGATGCGTGCATGAAATGGAGTGAATATAGGAAGCATAGCGATACTTTTGGAATGATTCTCTTGGAAAATGTTATTTCCATTGGTTTCAGGAATGACACATTGTCGTCTTTGAAGCCGAAATCACTCAAGTGTTCAACAAGGAAGTGAGCATCATACCTCCTAAAATTGTGAAAGAAGATGGATATGTGCCATGGCAGCTGTTACTTCAAGTTGAATGCGTTCTGAGCGGTGACGCAGAACGTGCCTCTTGGATAACAGTGGTTTCTATGTGGAGTTTTCACTTTTCTATCCAACAGCAACTCACAAATACTGCCTGCTCATACGAGGCATCATTCTCCTGCGGGTTAGAGAGCACTGACCTGCTAATTTGGAAAAGTAGAAGGCTCCAACTACTTTATGCTTGACTTCTTTGTTCTGCGTGGTGTGCTCATGGTCATTTTCTTCTGCATTGTCAACATCCAAGGTGTATATGTGAAATGAATAATCTGGGTTTTGGCTTACGTATTTTGGTAGCTCCTGGAGTTTTATGGGGAATGAGATGCTTTGGAAATTGGATGTCCAGGAGCATGGGATGGTTTGTATTATCTTGTACACTCACGATGAAGACTACATTTCTACCCCTAGCCAGAAGCGGCAATGTGATGCAAAATACAGCCTTCTTATCCAGCTTTTCAACATTAATACATACCTTTTAGCGTCAATATCTTTCGGAAGAGGGATGAAATTGGAGCCGCCATTAAGTGCATCGCAGAAATGAGTAAACATTAAGGTGGAGTACACAGCTGAGTGGACTATCTTCTTCTCCTCATCAGCATCACTGCCCTGTACCTGGGGGTGCACAAACTCACAGAGTACAGTTGTGTTACACTTAATAGCAAGATACCACGGGCCACTGAAAACTTTGAGCAGCATCATTTCCAAAACACTTTGCTAGATGTCTATAAATGTGGTAGACCCACTCTACTTTGGCAACGATATTCGGAAAATGCTAGGGAAGCAAAGGCTGTTGCACTACTGGTTCCAAGGACAACGCAAAAATGACGACAGGCAAAAGTTATCAGAGATTCATACATCTGTGAAAACATCTATGTACGAAGCATACAACACCATCATACCTTAGCAAAACATCTTGCAGAAAACTCGAGAACATGGTGGTCCTATGAAAAATGGCTACGACGATGCTAATGCTTCCATCCAGTCACTCGTTGGCCAGTCTGATGTGGCAGTTGAAGGTAGCAAAACGAAAGCCGAAGTTTTAAATCCCACATTTAAGAAATCATTCACGCAGGAGTATTGTAGAAACACACTGTCGTTTGAGCACTGCGCAGAGTCCCATATGGATGAAAGTAATAACCATCCCTCGCGTACAGAAACAATTGAAAGAGTTAAAAGAAAATAGGTTGCCACATCCTCATGGAACTCCAAATCAGTTTTACAAAGAGTACTCTATAGCACTTTGCCCTTACTTAGCTTGTCTTTACCACGAATCTCTCGCCAAGCGCACAGTCCGAACATACTGGAAAAAACACAGGCGACGCCTGCACACAGGGTGTTCATTTTAACTGAAGACATTGATACCATACTCAACCTCCACCCCACCCCGTGCGTGGGTGGCAGGGGGCAACTTTGAAATCTTCAATGGAAACGCCCATTTTTTATTGCAGGTTAAGAATCTATGGTAAAATCTACATACGTTTTGTCTGAAGCATTTTCTTCATTTCGCCAGAGACAGCACTGTAATCGGAGGAATAGAAATGGGTAAATAATTGTAATTTACAATATGATACTCAGTAGCCCTTGAATATCCAATGGCATCTGGGAGGATAAGACGGGCCACTATTTTCTAACTTCTAAATGGAAATCCCATTAGGAACATTGTGTTCAAATGGTTCAAATGGCTCTGAGCACTATGGGACTCAACTGCTGAGGTCATTAGTCCCCTAGAACTTAGAACTAGTTAAACCTAACTAACCTAAGGACAACACAAACATCCATGCCCGAGGCAGGATTCGAACCTGCGACCGTAGCGGTCTTGCGGTTCCAGACTGCAGCGCCTTTAACCGCACGGCCACTTCGGCCGGCGAACATTGTGTTCCTCCCGCATATCTAACAGAAGAGTACTCGTCATGCCACTATTAATGTGGCTCGACGTGAACACTGCTCTAATTTTCCAATCAGAATGAGTGTTCAAGTGTAGCAATACCAGCTTCAATACACTTAGTGATCTGCTTTTCAAATGACCACACACAAGACAGAAGCATGTCTGCAGGAATGTCAGCACAGATGTTTCTTATGCGACTGACCATGTTTTCATGGCTTGTTGGCACTTTCTGGTACACCTTATCTCTTAAATATCCCCACAGAAAGAAATTCCACGACGTCAAATCCGACGATCTAGTGGGCCAATTAATAAGGCCACCCCTGATGATCCACCAACCAGTGCAAACATGGACTAACACTTCCTGTGTTTCAACTGGATAATGCACTGGGCAAGCCCCTCTTGGAAGTCCCCTCACCTATAAAGGCACATTTTTTATATCAATCTGGTGGACTAATTAATTATATCAATCAATTAATTAACCCTCCCCATGTGGGAAATTCCCAGCCCTCCCCCACATGGAAATTGTCGGGAAAAAGACTCAGTTGATTGGCCATTTGGCATGAAATCGATTGCAGTGTATGGAATTTTGTTTAAACGATTTAGACAATGTGTGAAATAGTGTTTATTTAAACAATTAATGTGATAGAATGCGGTGTTTGGAATAGTTAAGGAATTTGTCGGGAAATTGACTGCAGCTTATGGAATACTGTTTATTATTTACAGGATACCAGGTGGTGTATGGAATACAGTTTATTTAAAGGATTTGTCAGGAAATCCATTGCAGTATGTAATATTTAAACAATTGCGGTGTTTTTGTTATTCTGATCGTGCATGGAAACGCTGCATAGGCTTAGTTTATATTTGCTGCTGGAGTCAGGGATGTTAAGGTTCTTATTTTTTATTTTCCTCACTTTTCGAAGCACACAGATGTCTAAGCACAGACGAGAAAATCAAAACAATTACATATCTGAAAGTTCATAAAACATTTCGAAACCTACCGCCACCTTCTGCAGATGGATAAATTACTAGAATCTCAGGGGCAAACTAATTTGTACAGATCGAAAAACATACAGCAGTCACGTTGCACTGGCAGTTATACCCTACAAAAGGAGTCTACCGATCACGAATGGAATGAAATGAAATGCGGTATAGTAGTCACCATTTGTGGTCTGTCGAGAGTGCGTCTATTGTCAGGGCACCAACACGAATATCAAAACCGCCCAATGGCTTAATTACAGATCTTGTTACTAAATACCACCGACCACGATCGCATATCGACCTCCTTTGACCTCGCAGCCCCTAAACAAAGCATTAACTGGCGCCATTCGGTTGACAGAGATATTTCAGACTCGTTTCATGTCTCTGTCTTTCTGAAGAGGCCACTCCTTGTTTGTCTGTGTGAACCAACGTCCCGAAACATCAGACAGAGGTTTTCGTCTCTCCTCAGAATACAGTGCTCCTATTGACTAACGCGTGAGACAAAGGGAGAGATGACGCATTTTCAATATCAAAAATTGAATGAAATAAGCCATTAGCACTGCACTATCAAATTAATTGTTTAACAATTTACGGGAGTCAAATACTCACTTAAAACACTCACCTGCAGCTTATGATGATCTTCTTCATAATAAAAAAAATTTTCAATGTTTGAGTATGACACGCAAACATTATGCAAATCAAGTAATTAAATTTCCACCACAAATAAATCATAGCACTAAATATATCCAAGGTCTTGTACGTACCAATGTTCGCGAGAACAAACACAAAAAATGGCTCTGAGCACTATGGGACTTAACATCTATGGTCATCAGTCCCCTAGAACTTAGAACTACTTAAACCTAACTAACCTAAGGACAGCACACAACACCCAGCCATCACAAGGCAGAGAAAATCCCTGACCCCGCCGGGAATCGAACCCGGGAACCCGGGCGTGGGAAGCGAGAACGCTACCGCACGACCACGAGATGCGGGCAGAACAAACACACTCCTCCACCACAACGTTTCCACTTAACATATCTAGTGTGATGGGATCCTTACATGTGAAGTTCTATTACGTGGTTGCTGTTGTACTGTTTGCTGGGTGGATAATCACATTTAATTCTTCAGTGTATATTTCAAACATAGGATGGAGATGGATACGACTTGGAAATTCTCTGATTTACATGGAAATTTTTTTTTTTTTTTTTTGTAGTATATTCGACGATTTCAACGTAAGACTGAATGTTTTCGATACAGTATTCATTGTAGTGAGCATACGATCACAAAACTGATTATTTTGTGGTATATTTTCTGATTTCAACATTCGAATATGTCACAACATGATCAAAAGACGGAAAGTTTATGCAGGCATTGTGATTGAACTGATACGTTCCCATCAAGTATCATGTTGCTCTTAATGGTGGGGACTTACTCTGTTTGTTAACAACCCTGAAAGACATAACAAGCCTTAGAAAAGCGGAAATGTACACACCGCACGCCTTTATGCAGCAATGAGTCTTGCCAAGACTCGTCAGCGACAGCTCTCTGCCCTGTGAGTTCGAATGCTGCCTGCGGCGATGGCTGAGCATGAATGATGTAACCGTAGTGTCTTTACGGAGATGCGCCGCCCTGCCTCTTACTGAGACAGCGTGCTGGGGGCTCTTGACAACATATTGTGCCCACTAGATGATGACAGACTCTACTCGAGATGACAATCCACTTTTTTGTCTTCAAATTGTTATACAAGTAGGGTATTTACCACTACTCCCATACAAAACATCATTCTTTATCGTCATATGTACTTGCTGCATTTTTGATAGCTATGATTCGACTTGTAAAGAAGCGTAAGTATGTTTCATTCTCAAATGTTGCTGCTACATGCCTGGTAAATGTAAGTTCACGTATTTGACAATTTTCTGATGGTTGGCTATGTTACTGGCGATGACATAACCACCTGAATCTATTTTCTAGGAGTCTGGAACCGCGCGACCGCTACGGTCGCAGGTTCTAATCCTGCCTCGGGCATGGATGTGTGTGATGTCCTTAGGTTAGTTAGGCTAAAGTAGTTCTAAGTTCTAGGGAATTGATGACCTAAGAAGTTAAGTCCCATAGTGCTCAGAGACATTTGAACCATTTTTTTTGCTTTTTTATTTCCTAGGCTTCATAACCCCCGCACAAGTGTCCACCACCAGGAGGACAAATGTGCATTTTTAGCCTTTTCAACCTACATGTGGAACAGGTGTGAGGGTTATAGGTTATTTTCAACTTATCTGAAGTTTGACGCCCTGTCATTTGTGTTAAAGCACAATTGCGCTTCATGCATTTTTCAAATTCCCTGTCATTTTAATTCAGGTCATGCAAGTTGTGGCTGCAGTGCCGTCACAACAGCATATTAGTGATGGAATCTGAACTTCTTAACCGCATTCCACATAAGGTTAATAAAATCGTAGAGAAAGGGAGAGAGAGAGAGAGAGAGAGAGAGAGAGAGAGAGAGAGAGAGAGAGAGTTGTGTGTGTGTGTGTGTGTGTGTGTGTGTGGGCGCGCGCGGAGCTATCACTGGTGCACAGTGGCTTCATTCCAGGGCAAGTGGGGCGCTTTTGTCTAATGCGGCACTGCGACCCTAGCGGCCAATGGTCATATCATAACCAACCTTCTGGGAGCAGCAGAGGTGCGCTGTGACTTGGCTTTTAGTGGGGAAGCGCAGTTGGATTGGTGCCACACTTCTTGACTGGTCTGATGATCATGAACTTTGCGACTGTAGATTGGGAAGCTCCCCATGGCAAGCTATTCATTTAAATAAAGACAGAAGTATTCCTACTATGCAGCATACAGTATTAGAGAATAGAGCAGCGGCATGGGAGAGAGTCTGAAAGCCCCCCCCCCCCCCCCGGTGTTTGGTTAAATAATGACACAAGCGGGAAGATCTAAACTTACTCAGGAGAAGCAGTATGCAGTGACTATACACCTCTGAGTGAAAATCGGCTTGGGGAAACGTGACATAGTATGTCCTTTGTCCAGCAAACAGGCTTGGACCTCCACAAACATCCTTTGTCTCGGGAAATCTGACGTCGTAGTGCCAGTGTTCAAGAAGTTGGATTCTGATGTCATAGAGCCAGTGCCAGTATTCTAGTCTAGGATTCTATCACCTTAGTGCCAGAGCCAATATTCCAGGTCAGCCAGTACCATCTTGTATTTTTTAACTTCCCACCAATTTATACGTACCAATCTGAGTGAAGGGAAGGAGATGCCCCAGGAAACACCACGATGTCATCGGTGACATGCATTGCCGCAGGACTCTGCTTGTGTACCTATTAGCGCCTATAACAACTACTCCACGACCTTGCGAGATGATGAAGTGGTTGTCACCCTAGGTCAGTCCGTCTACGATGTATTTGCTGCATCTACAAATACCACGAGAGTCCAGTTCGTCAATGTCACCATGGTATGGACTGATGACATCTGCTAGTCTCCCAATGCCACCATGCACTGGACCATCCTGCAATGAACAGGGACCTTAGTATACAGACTCACTATATGATAATATTGCGATGGATCAACAGGATAGGATATTATCTGTTATTGCTGTATGTAACGATGTGACTAGTGGCTCATGGGCTTATTCAGATGCTGCTAATTTAAAAAGTGTGTTAATCATTACAGATGCCTACTTCATAAGGCAGTTGGACCCCCCTACTTTTCCAAATTAAAAGGTCAGCGCCCTAAACATGTAGACTTCTTGCTATTCTCCAAATGTGACAAGCAACACTGTGTGTGGATCAAAAGCAAAATCCCAGTTGAGTACACACAAAAAAATGTGCAAGATAATTTTAACATTTACCAAGAGCGACAAGAGTGATTACGTTGAAAGTCACCTCACTGACAGCTTGAGCGAGGAGCCATCATGTGCAGAAACGTCTATGTGGCGCATTGTGAAGACGACCCTTCTGCCCACCATACTACCTTCACAGAACGGCAGACACTGTTTGCAGCATCGTATCAAGTTGTATGCTTGTGTGACTCGGGTCACAATAAATTCGAATCTTATGTTGGAGATAATCCTGCAAGGTGGCTCACTGACGTCGAAAAACTTGTGGGAAGCTGATAGGATTTATCATAACAATGTACCCATAACCAACTCACAGGAGAATGATGTCCCGTATGAGCAGTGGAAACTCCACATAGAAACCACTGTCATCTAATGTGCATGTTCCACAGTGCAGGTCAGAATGCATGCAACTTAAAGTACCAACTGCCATGGCACATACCTGTCTCCTTCTAGAATTTTAGCAGGTATGACGTTCACTTCCTTGTTGAGTACTCGGGTGGTTTTGGTTTGAAAGATCACAATATAAGTGTCATTCCTGACACCGTTGGAAACTACAATGCATTTTCCATGACAATCATGTGAAAAATGTCGCTCCACTTCCTGGGTTCACTCCATATCATGCACATGTCTCTTCAGAAACTTGCTGAGACAATGTGTCAGGAGGACACACATATCATCAGAGCAGCATATCTTGGTGATGCAAAATTTCAACTTGTGTTGAAGATGGGGGGGGGGGGGGGGGTAGAGGGGGTTGTCTTTCCATTCTTTCCATACGAATACCAGACTTGACAAAGAAACCCTATGATCCATGGTACCCAATGTAACCACATACTCTAGAAAACTAACAGGCACTGTCAAAATGATGTGGAGTATGAGCACATTGTGAATGTTTGGTCTGAATTCAGCATCTGTGATTTTGGAGAAATATGTAAAACTGTACACGAACACTAATATACACCTGCTCCTGGACATTTCACGATGCCAGGGTTTTCGTGGGACGCAAGGTTAAGGAAATGCTTGTCAGCATCGAACTGTTGACCAATGTTGACAAGCTGTTCTTCTTCAAACATAGAATTTGGGGAGGACTTTGTCAATGTGTGAACAAGAATGCCAAGGCGCATAAACCACGAATGAGTGAGGGAGAGTACAGGCCATCAGAGAATTTAAGTTACATTCTTTACCTGGATGTAAACAACCGCTATGTGTATGCCATGCAACAAAGTGTACTGGGAGAGATCCAATAGCTTCCAAGTGGGATACTGCCAGAGTAAAGGAAAAGATCCGTGACGTGGGTCAGGATGCTTGTGAGTGAGATGTTCTAGAGGTAGAGCTGGCATATCTAACCCATTTACACGACATGCACAGTGACTTGGCGCTGTTGACAATGCTGGTGAACAAACAGAAATATATTGTTGGCTAAGTTTCAGTGCAGTTCACAAAGACTGTCTGTATCGGTATGTGTGTCCTGGAGCTCTCCAAACTTCATATGTATCAATTCCACTATACATTTGTGAAGTCAATCTTCGTCAATTCCAAGTTTCATCTATTGCGAGAAAGGTTGCGATTCATATCACGTAATGAGGTGCAATCATGACGAATTCGATATGTCTAGATGTCTACGTTTGTTAGCTGTCAGTTTGATCAGTGAGAGTGTTTCGTAGATGCTAGATGAGAATTATTATAGAGAAGGTCCTTCTGCGAAGTGCTACACTACAAGACAAGAAGGTTATCGACCTAATGAAAGGTGAGGCGATTGGATCACAGTGTGTGGAGTTTCTAAAGCTGAGGTCGAAAATGTAAGCATATCGTATACATGCACATGCCACCGAGAGAGGGGCTAAGGGTATGCATTGAGCTGCCTCAAAGGCTATCTCTGTAACAAAATGGTCAAATGTGTGTGAAATCTTGGACTTAACTGCTAAGGTCGTCATCAGTCCCTAAGCTTACACGCTACTTAACCTAAATTATCCTAAGGACAAACACACACACACACCCATGCCCGAGGGAGGACTAGAACCTCCGCCAGGATCAGCCGCACAGTACATGACTGCAGCGCCTCAGACCGCTCGGCTAATCACGCGCGGCTATCTCTGTAACAGATTGCAAGGTGTGTGTGCTCGAGGATGTTGAGGCTGCCCCACATTTGGTGCGTCAAATATACTTTCTATCAAGAGGTCATGAGGTATACATTGCACTGCAGCCGAAAGTAGGGCTGTCACGTCATGATGACAAATGATTCACCTGCTGGAATGGGATCGTCCCTCCTGTACTCGTACAATTCACTGGAGTGGTAAGTACACTCCTGGAAATTGAAATAAGAACACCGTGAATTCATTGTCCCAGGAAGGGGAAACTTTATTGACACATTCCTGGGGTCAGATACATCACATGATCACACTGACAGAACCACAGGCACATAGACACAGGCAACAGAGCATGCACAATGTCGGCACTAGTACAGTGTATATCCACCTTTCGCAGCAATGCAGGCTGCTATTCTCCCATGGAGACGATCGTAGAGATGCTGGATGTAGTCCTGTGGAACGGCTTGCCATGCCATTTCCACCTGGCGCCTCAGTTGGACCAGCGTTCGTGCTGGACGTGCAGACCGCGTGAGACGACGCTTCATCCAGTCCCAAACATGCTCAATGGGGGACAGATCCGGAGATCTTGCTGGCCAGGGTACTTGACTTACACCTTCTAGAGCACGTTGGGTGGCACGGGATACATGCGGACGTGCATTGTCCTGTCGGAACAGCAAGTTTCCTTGCCGGTCTAGGAATGGTAGAACGATGGGATCGATGACGGTTTGGATGTACCGTGCACTATTCAGTGTCCCCTCGACGATCACCAGTGGTGTACGGCCAGTGTAGGAGATCGCTCCCCACACCATGATGCCGGGTGTTGGCCCTGTGTGCCTCGGTCGTATGCAGTCCTGATTGTGGCGCTCACCTGTACGGCGCCAAACACGCATACGACAATCATTGGCACCAAGGCAGAAGCGACTCTCATCGCTGAAGACGACACGTCTCCATTCGTCCCTCCATTCACGCCTGTCGCGACACCACTGGAGGCGGGCTGCACGATGTTGGGGCGTGAGCGGAAGACGGCCTAACGGTGTGCGGGACCGTAGCCCAGCTTCATGGAGACGGTTGCGAATGGTGCTCGCCGATACCCCAGGAGCAACAGTGTCCCTAATTTGCTGGGAAGTGGCGGTGCGGTCCCCTACGGCACTGCGTAGGATCCTACGGTCTTGGCGTGCATCCGTGCGTCGCTGCGGTCCGGTCCCAGGTCGACGGGCACGTGCACCTTCCGCCGACCACTGGCGACAACATCGATGTACTGTGGAGACCTCACGCCCCACGTGTTGAGCAATTCGGCGGTACGTCCACCCGGCCTCCCGCATGCCCACTATACGCCCTCGCTCAAAGTCCGTCAACTGCACATACGGTTCACGTCCACGCTGTCGCGGCATGCTACCAGTGTTAAAGACTGCAATGGAGCTCCGTATGCCACGGCAAACTGGCTGACACTGACGGCGGCGGTGCACAAATGCTGCGCAGCTAGCGCCATTCGACGGCCAACACCGCGGTTCCTGGTGTGTCCGCTGTGCCGTGCGTGTGATCATTGCTTGTACAGCCCTCTCGCAGTGTCCGGAGCACGTATGGTGGGTCTGACACACGGGTGTCAATGTGTTCTTTTTTCCATTTCCAGGAGTGTAGTTGATGTGTATGTGCGGTGCGATTGTATGTAGAATAGTTGGATGAACCATTTGTTGTTTCTTCTTCTGTTTTGTGTGCACATGCAAGGGAGGGAGGATTGTGGGAGGATTCTACCTTCTCCTGGTGCTGCTAGTACCCATTTATATACTGTGTATAGAAAAGAAATGTAAATAGAAAGAAGTCATTAAAACGTAAATACCGTACACAGAATGATCAGAAATAAAACTTAAATACTGTAAAAAGAGTAACAAGCCTCTACAGAAACAAAATTGGTCAAACAGTATTTAAGTTCCTCTTCTCTACACTAGCTTCACTGTATATAACTGTATCTGATAGACATGTCATCAGAAAAAACTTTGCAAATAAAACCCATATACATATATGCAACAAAAAATGGCTGCATAAGTACAACAGAAAGTTAACTTTGCCAAGTACTGTACATAAGAAAAAATTCGTTTTGTAAAAAAAAACTGAGGTATGTCATTAGAAGCAAAGAGCTTAGTAAATAAAAATTGTATTGCAAAGAAAAGAACTCGTTAATAATAAACCATAAAGCTAATTTGTTATATCATTTTTATCATTTCCAAACCCTACCACTACCGAGTAATTCTTTATAACAACTGAACTTCTCCCCCATGATGCTCAAAACCTCGAATGGAGAGGCTTACACAGTTGAGGTAATTATAAATGTTAGTCCATTAGGTTTCCCGCCACTTTAATGTGCTCCCATTGATCCAGGTGTTACCCAGTAGTTTTATATGAAGTGATCAATATGTAGTTACGTCATTATCTAGTCCACGTGCCTAAAGGGTGTGGGTAAGACGACGTGATCAGTACCGAGTTACATCACGACCCTGAATAAAACTCGCACAACTGACTAAGGTGTATTGGGGGGGGGGGGGGGGGGGGGGTTCCTACGGCGATATCGATCAGTTCCCAGAAGTTTCCCAGAGGGAGGAAAGTTTGGGGCGGGGGTGACATTGAATGTAAGTCGCCCAAGTGGGTAACCTTACACTGGAAGTGATAAGATCTTTATCTTGCTCAGAACGCCTACTGCTTTCAGTTACGCCGTTATCATGATGTGTCGTCTGATGTTTACCTGTCCTCGTACCCGTCCTGCTATCGTACTTGCTCTAGCATTTAGGCGAATTAAAGGAATACAGCGAAGCAATTCAGAGATGTGCTCCTACGTTTGTTAGCCGTCAGTTTGATCAGTGCAATAGAGTAACGTAAATTCTCCAGATTGACCGTCCTTACGGCGTAACAGACAGCCGCATACACAGTTTTTCCGTCGGTCAACAGATGTTGCAGGCGACGCTACGATGCTGGTTGCGTTGACTTCAACGTGTCACAGAATTCTAACGGTGAAATGTCTGAGGGTGGGTTTGTTGGCATTTAGCAAAAGGCCGGTGTGCTGCCCGCCGAAAGTATTCGCCCCGTAGCTGACTCTAGCGGAACGTCGGAGAATAGCTTCCGTTAATTCTGCAACTAAAAATTATTTCTACTGTAGGAATACATCTTACAATTATAAGCGGAACAAATGGATGAAATGAATCGAAAGCGACGCTTATAAATATTGCTCCCGATTTAGTGTCTTAATGCAAGCTGTATTGCCATAAAAGCTTTCTGATAAATTGGATTTATTCAGTCGTCCATGCTCTCTGTTCAGCAGCTCGTTTGATATGGATTATAGGACAAAAAAAACTGTAAATAAAGAATTGTTAAATGTCGAAAGTCGATTGGTTTTCATTTCGAAGTCTTACAGAAAATTCTATTACAACTGTCTAAGTAATTTGTTTTCTGCTTTACTCTTTACTGCTGTTAATCGCTTGCCAATACGATCGTAGCGATTCTTTCTTATTCCTGCTTATCAAACGAAAACAACAGTACAAATACATTTATCCGAATACAAGCAATCATCCGTGAGCTGCAATGTTATACAATAATTGTGGATGACCCACGTATACAGGCACCCACTACTGTTCTAATTACGGTGGTGTTTTTTTTTTGTTTTTTTTTTTATTATTTATCCGACTGCTCCTGCCTGACGTTAAAATGGACAGTTCAACAAACACACTGATTTCACTGCACCAAATAAAAATTTAACTGATGAAGAACATGTGTAAAAGACTTATTACAACCGCTAATCAAGTAAATGATTGGAGCACAGTTCCAGTAGAGTAAATACAATTTGGGTATATTGGGTATCATGTTCTGACGGGATGGACATAAGCCTATATTTTGCATACTGTATGTATAGGGATTAGCTAAATTATATGGCAATATATTCTTCACACTGAGACAGTAAACAGGATTAATAAATAGCATCGACTGCCTTTGTAAGTATTTTGGTAGCCATTCTTAGCCACAATCACATTTTGCACCTGATTATATTTAGATGTAAATAAATGCCATTTCATCTATGCACTGAACAACTGTATCTTCAAGAATGTTGTTAAAAAATAAACTGTGGGACTGTAAACATCTTTAATAAAATGGTTCAAATGGCTCTGAGCACTATGGGACTCAACTGCTGTGGTCATAAGTCCCCTAGAACTTAGAACTACTTAAACCTAACTAACCTAAGGACAGCACACAACACAAAACATCTTTAATATACTATCAGCATATCTACCGGTATTACTGTCATAAACTGTACTGTTTTTCTCAGATTTAACATTTTATCCCCTTTGAGTCACATGGGGTAGAGTCGTGAAGGATAGACAACGAAATCGATTAGCGCAGTGTATAGGTTTTGTGTTTGTTATTTCAGCACAATATAAAGAAATTACATATTTTTAGTACCTTCAGTTTCGGGAGAGTTTTACGAAACTTCTCTTTAAACATAGTTCTGCAACTGTTACACAACTTGTATTTAGCAAAGGGATTTAAGATCCTCATCTAATGAAAATTTATTTTCAGCAAGCCAAAGACTCAACTCAGGGAACGTGAAGAAGTCACTTGCGGCTAAGTCTGGTGAGTAGGGTGGATTAGGAACCAATTCAATGCCCATTTCATGCATATGTAAAGACTTTTTTAAATTACCGCTACCAGTCACAAACTTTTTTAACTATTTTATTACTTATTTATTTAGCTACATGTTTCGAGGGAATACCTCATCTTCAGGCTAAATGGCATTACAAAAACAACTTGTAATGCCATTTAGCCTTGAGATGAGGTATTCCCTCGAAACATGCCGCTAAATAAATAGGCAATACAATAGTTGACAAAGTTTGTGACTTGTAGCGGTAATTTAAAAAAACATGGGAATGTTTCTTGACACAGTCAAGGTCGAAAAACAGTCAAAATGGCTTCAAATTCCATCTCATGCACTTTCCCAATTGTTATCGCTTACGTGTGGGACGATGCATAATCCTGGTGAAAGAGTAGTTTTCTGCGTGCCAACCACAGTCTTGTTTTACAGCCAATGCAAGGTTCATAAGATCCAGCAATGAAGTATAGGCCTAATACGGTCCAGTTATGATTCTACCTTGTTCCAAGTAATCTGCAAGGACGTCTGCGTCCATTGTTTTGACTGCCGTTATGACTCTACTGTGTAATGATGAATCCAGGTTTTATCAGAAAGTCTTGGCGAAAGTAAATGGTCTTCAATGATGGGCCTAGTCCGCTCAATCCTTTAGATGAAATTGTTTAATAACAGCACGAAACTGCATTCTCTCTGTTTTCAATCGCAGTCGACACATTGGTCAATTCAGACGGCTGTCAACTATGAACTGTACGCTCTAAATTGTTGAAATACATTATACGATCCTTGGAATCATTAAGCCTACCGACCGTGAAGGTGTAACAAGAATGTTCCACTCTTTCATGGAAATTTACCACAGTCATCAAACCACACTCGTAACTCTCAGAAAAATGCGAAGTGTACATTTATATTTCATTAATAACTCTGGTAGCTCAAGTAGCGTGGGCTTAATAAAAAGAAATCATTCATCAAGTGTTTACTAGCAGGGCTCTTTATTTTCAAGCTTTCGTGGAATAATTTAAATACATTACATACAGATCATTACGCCGGCCGTGGTGGCCGTGCGGTTCTAGGCGCTCCAGTCCGGAGCCTCGCTGCTGCTACGGTCGCAGGTTCGAATCCTGCCTCGGGCATGGGTGTGTGTGATGTCCTTAGGTTAGTTCGGTTTAAGTAGTTCTAAGTTCTAGGGGACTAATAACCACAGCAGTTGAATCCCATAGTGCTCAGAGCCATTTGAACCAGATCATTACATAATTTATCGTGTATTTAAGATACTGTTCCACATCACATTTCAGGCCTGAAATTCTACGAATGGTGTCTCTACTCCAAGAATATCTTAAACTTGGCTAACACTAAGAGAACGATCATCATGGCAAACTGCATTCTGTCATGTGCAAACGACAGTCAGTCGTGTGTACTTCGTAGTTCACTCGCTATCCGCCGTGTCACTGAAGTCTTTGAAAACATTTAGAAACTCACGATTTCTAATCTCTTCTTTTTCGTGACATTATTTGCTTCGTAAGTGAAACGCATCGTATCTATAATGTTGCTTTTCCTCTAGTGCTTAGCTTTTTCACACGGGGAAACAACTAACTAGCGTGTGCAAGTATTTGCGTGATGAAATTCTGGTTCTGTTGTGTTCACTTCCATTCACCACTGCGTGACGCCTCATGAAACATACGAGAATGGCAGAGAGCACTAGCGAATTGTTCACTTGGGCCCAGTTTCCACCGGAGCGTGGTGTAGACGGTGGGCAAGAGCGGTAAAGTGTTCGGCCTTTTAGCGACGCATCAAAAGAAGCTCGCGTCCCTCTCCGCTTCTGAGCTAGATTAACTCGCTGTTTAGTGTGCGAACATCTTTATTGAGATCATCGGTAATTAATGGACTGCTTTTTAATTTCCTCGTCAAGTATGATGAGTAACCATCGAGAGGCGTCAACCGACATATGTGCAAAGATTTGGAATAATGCTAAAGAAGGCTGGAGCTGCCGTTCAGGTTTAAGTGCCCTACTTCGACGCATTTCACGATTACGTACCAATCACCTACATTCTTATTTTCCTACTCTTTTTAGCTTACTTTTGTAAAACAGTGGACAAAACTATCCTACCTCAGTATCAAAGATTTACATCTTAGCTATAACTAGCTCTTTTATCGCGTGACACCTATGTGAGGACTATTTAAAAAGGAATACGCAGTGTTAGTAGAGCTGGCACGCTATGTTCGTTCTGTCGTGTTCTCTCCCGTGTAACCGTTTGTTCAAAGGTACAAACGAGTGGTAGTGATCGCTGACGAACTGCCTGAATGCTCGTTCGCTTATGTTCGCTTCCATTCGCTGCAGTGTAAACGAGGTAATTACAATAGTACATTGAATTTCGCTTCCGTTCGCTTTAGAACACGGAAACGATACCATAATACGATGATTTTTACTTGTCTGGGGACCACAGTCTTAATATCCTTTTTGAATGAAATCATTGCCGCCAGTACACTGTGAGTATTTATTATTAATTTAGGCGCTACTGTCTGGAACCGCGCGACCGCTACGGTCGCAGCTTCGAATCCAGCCTCCGGCATGGATGTGTGTGATGTCCTTCGGTTAGTTAGGTTTAAGTAGTTCTAAGTTCTAGGGGACTGATGACCTTAGAAGTTAAGTCCCATAGTGCTCAGAGCCATTTGAAACATATTATTCATTTAGCGATTTTTCAGCTGTGGAGCTATTTTCGAGTGCAAGTTCACAACTACGTACTGCTCCTTAAATTGTGTTGTTTATGAAATATTATCACATTACTCTTTGCACTTTGCTATCCGTGAGTTTGGTGTGTTTCAGTTACCTTGCACTTGAAAATGGCTCTACAGCGCGATAATGAAATAAGTAAAATAATTTCAAATGGCGGCAACGATTTCATTTAAAAGTATTGTACGGTTTCTGTGCAGGATGCTCAGTTGCTGCATTATATTAACATGTAATTTTTAAAATTTGGACAGTATCGAGTACTTAAGGATTTTTTATTACTTCATACTCGTATGTAATATATTCATTCGTCTGATTACAGTATCCACTTTCTTAACCTCTCTTCATCTTTGACGGAAAATCTGAACATTTTTAGTTCAGGACTTGTCCGTCTGCTCCTTCCACAGCTGATGTACTTGCAGGCACTCGCGAAGATGACTCGATCGACTATATCTCAGAAATTGCTGAACTTCGCAACCGCCAGCCAGTGGAATGCGACCGGGGCCGCTTGTGGTAGTGCAAACTTGCCATAAATGTCACCGAGCAGTACGTCATCTAGTGGTTGATGCCACTAGTAAGGCTGTGGCGCTGTTGCCGCCTGGCAGAAATGACGCGCTCGGACAATCCGTTTCTTACACGATCTGGGGTGCTACCGATGAAGTTTACAAGTAGCAAGCGGCTTACTACGTCCTACATTCATTCAGAATAACAGCAACATAAGTGAGATCAGATATTGTACAGAAGCATAAAAGAAGCATTTTTTCCTTCAATCCGTTTGCGAATAGAACAGGAAAGGGATTGACCAGCAATGAGATACGGTACTCTCCGCCAGGCACTGCACAGTGTGTCGAGCCCTATGTATATCTGAAACCTCTGGCGACAACAACGCGATTACGATCGACACTTTTAAAAAGTTCCTTAAGCTGTCGTAAAGGTTATGAAATGCGCGACAGTTAGCGGTCAAGTGACCTTCACATTCCGTACTGCTTCCGGGAAATACAGAAGCAGCCTTGCGATGTCCCTGAGGTATCGAGCTACAGCCACACTCGACAGAAGTTCCGGAAGTGACAAGTTCGACGCTTAAATACCGGTCTGTAGAAGAAGAACTGAGACGACAGAAGTCTGACCAGACACCAACTGCGTCATCAGTACGACGGCTGTCCGTGTTTCACAAGAGAAAAGTAAAGGAAGAAAGGACGATTACGATTTTGTAACCTCGACGACGAGTCTATTAGAGGAGCAGCGGAGACTCGGATTGGTGAAGTATGGTTCAAATGGCTTTGAGCACTATGGGACTTAACATCTGAGGTCATCAGTCCCCGCGACTTAGAACTACTTAAACCTAACTAACCTAAGGACATCACACACATCCATGTCCGAGGCAGGATTCGAACCTGCGACCGTAGCAATCGCGCGGTTCCGGACTGAGGCGCCTAGAACCGCTCGTCCACCGCGGCCGGTTGGTGAAGTATAAGGAAGGAAATCGGCCGTGTCCCTTTTAGATAAACCATCTTGGCATTTGCCTTAAACGATCTACGAAAATCACGGAAAATCTAAATGTGAGTGGGTGCACGAGAATTTAAGTCAGGGTACTCGCACATGCGAATCCGGAGCTGCTTTGACATTCTCGAGCTTCAGAAATAATGCACTGCCGAAAAAAAAAACAAAAAAAAAAAAAAACACATCCTCAAAGACTGTATTTAGTGGTACCTAGGTGTAACATGTGCATCCTGATGAGTTGTCGTGTTACTGATTAATATGCCATGGTCATCGAATATCAGATGGCGCTCAGGAGGTGTGTCTGTGCACACTCTGTCTTGATTCTGCAGACAGTAACTGTGATGAGTTTAGAGGCGAACAGTGTTGGCAATGTTCATTCTAGGATACAACCGTGTCCCTCTGTCGAGTACGAACTCCTGTTGAACAGCTTCTATCAGCTGAACGGGGTCACACTGTAGGCCAACAGAGAAGCTGGATGGCCAGATTGCTGCAGATGTCGGTGGTTTCAGCAGTGGTCTGTGGAACTGGGTGTGTGTGGGGAGGAGGGAGAAGGGGGTGGCGGGCGTTAGTTACAACTCGTGGTCACATTTCGTGTTTCTGGAGGGTAAAGTACCAGTGCCCGCTGCATCGCACAGGCTGTTATCCCCGTGCTACCACCATTTCTTCGACAAGGAGGTGACGTGCTTTTTCAGCAGGACAATGCACGTCCACATACGACTCTTGCAACGGAACGTGCTGTTCGTTGCATAAAACAACTGCTCTGACTAGCAATATCTTCAGATCTCTAGCTAATTGAACCCGTACGGGACACGATGAAGCGGGAACTAACTTGCTCTCCAGAGACTGCACGAAGCATTGCCGAATTGCAACAAAAGACGCAAGACTGTCTCAACAATTTATTGCAGAATGTCATTCGGCAGCTTTATGATCATTTGCGTGTGAGAATACACGCTTGCGTTGCCGTCACTTGTACTGCTGCAACTATTTGGACACCCTTTACAGTAGGACATGGGTTTCATTTGGTCTGAGTTTGTTCTCGTATATTTCTACAATGATGAATTACCCGTCACACCATTCTAATTCTAGGTATAAAAAACGTCAGCAATGACATGTACCAAGATCCTTTACTCGTCGCGTATTATTACTTCTACAAAACTTGTTTCGGTATCTCCAACTGCTCCTGAAATATTTAGTAGTACCATCTCAGGTGACTCTTCTTATATAGACGGCTGGTTATTAAAGTAGGAAAGATGGTAAATAAATTTTACTTGTGCATATTCAGCACAGCGCGAAAAACACACGATCATATCTGAAGGTGATTTGCGGGCGTACAGTGTACTAAATTTAGTATACCTCTGGCAGCAACATACGCGTACGCCATGCCATGCTCCTGCAACTAGGAACCAAAGTTCGGCATTTATAGAGCTTGGCGAGCGGCGGCGTGCTAGTCTCCCGCCAACTCGCAATGAACACCCTATGCATCGAGGCAGGTCAGGATAGTGCTTACGACATGGACTCTCGCGTTATCTTGTTGAAAGATAACGCCGTGGAGACCTCAAAGATAGGACACAGTCGGCGGCCTTAACACGTCAGAAATTTAACGACTATGAGAACCAGAGGTGACCATGTTGCACCCCATAGCATAACGCCCCCCATGGTGCTCGAGACGTACTTACACTTTCCGTGCGGTTTCTCGTCTCGCTGCAAACCCCCCCCCCCCCCCCCCCCACCCCACCACCCTCGCCCCTGAGACTACGTGCTGCTAGAGAAGTGGTTACACTTTCCGTGCGAATTCTCGTCTAGCTGTAGAAGGCCCCCCTTTCCTGACTCAACTTACATGACATTGCTCTACGATCCTGCAATGCTACAGAACAACAGGCAGTCTAGAAAGAATACGATCCTACCACTGCCGAATTCAGACACACGCTAGTAGACGGTTCTCCTCGTTACACGGGGAATAACACCATCTTCCCTCGACCGACCAACATTCAAATGCGATTTCTGAAAGAGAAACCCACTGCGTACTCTTTCCTTATACGCAGAATGTAGATGGCGTTACCCAATTCCTATCCATTTGACATTTATTGCATGCTGCCTAGAGGTTGTAACAGTGTTTCCAAGTTACTTCATAAGTTTACAAAACAGAAAAGCTGACAAATGTTTCAAATGGCCTTGAGCACTATGGGACTTAACATCTCAGGTCATCAGTCCCCTAGAACTTAGAACTACTTAAACCTAACTAACCTAAGGACATCACACACATCCATGCCCAAGGCAGGATTCGAACCTGCGACCGTAGCGGTCGCGCGGTTCCAGACTGTAGCGCCTAGAACCGCTTGGCCACCAGCGGCCGGCCAAAAGCTGACACGAAGAGACTATTTCACTTTGATTTTGGTTAATTTTTTTATCTGCCAGGCACTCTCCATTATTCGCAGCAGCACGGTTCTATACAGCGTACTATACCGCCAGTTGTTATTGCTTGCTTGCTGGACGGTGTGGCCGAGCGGTTCTAGGCACTTCAGTCTGGAACCGCGCGACCGCAACGGTCGCAAGTTCTAATCCTGCCTCAGGCATGGATGTGTGTGTTGTCCTTAGGTTAGTTAGGTTTAAGTAGTTCTAAGTTCTAGGGGACTGACGAGCTCAGATGTTAAGTCCCATAGTGTTCAGAGCCATTTGAACCATTTTTTGTTATTGCTTACAATTAGAAAGCGTTACGGTAACACTAAATAGAGGCACACGTCGAGTGGATCCCACTCCTCATGAGTCATACGACACAGGGAAAAAATACACTAACAAAACTGGTAACCTGTAGCTTTTCGCTACTGTATATATTCAACTGAACAAGGGCAACATCCAACAACATGAACCATACCACAGTATTAAGGTACGTTTCACAAATGATCTGGAGTACATGTAACTAAAACATGTTAGGAAAAAAAAAGGAAGAAAGAAAAAACTTCTAGCCCAACAGTAAAAACGATTTCAGTTCTCAGTTTTCGTTTTGATCAAGTTCACGGAATTAAACAAATCTATGTGAAGACAGTAGCTGTTCTCGAAAGAACAGAATACTGTTGATGACTGTGCAGCTTTTCCCTAGAATAAATGATGACTAACTGAAAACCCTCAACTGCCGACAAGTGTTGTTGATATACCTCGATGTGGACAGTTGAAAATGTGCACGCATCCCGTGAGACTCAAATTCACAACTGTCCACAATTCTACATATGTAATGTACCTCAGACATTTGCCCATCCACAACACCTGTCGGCAGCTGAGGGTTTTCAGTTAGTCATCATTTGTTCCAGGGAAAAGCTACACGGTCATCACCAGTATTCTGTTCTTTCGAGAACAGTTACTGTCTTCACATATATAGTTAAAGGCTACCAGCCATTGACCTTCGTCTGTGCGAATGCGCACAGGTTGCCCAAACTCTTACGGGAATCGCCAAAGCATGCGCGAGTAATGAGTGGATGGGCAAATGTCTATAAGGTACATTACATATGTAGAATTGTGGACAGTTGTGAATGTGAGTCTCACGGGATGCGTGCACGGGATAAGTCCCTGCAGTCGCGCTATTCATCTGTGTCCTCGGTGGCTCAGATGGGTAGAGCGTCTGCCATGTAAACAGGAGATCCCGGGTTCGAGTTCCGGTCGGGACACACATTTTCAACTGTCCACATCGAGGTATATCAACAACACCTGTCGGCAGCTGAGGGTTTTCAGTTAGTCATCATTTATTAAACAAATCGCCTAAGCTGCAATGAACTTCTCTAAATAGTCATCGGGTGAGGTGGCACTGTGGTTAGCACGCTGGACCCGCATTCGGGAGGATGACGGTTCAGATCCCAGTCCGACCATCCAGATTTAGGTTTACCACGATTTCGCCAAGTCGCTTCACCCGAATATCAGGATGGTTTCTTTAAAAGTGGCTGTGAGCACTATGGGTCTTAACATCTGAGGTCATCAGTCCCATAAAACTTAGAACTACTTAAACCCAACTAACCTAAGGACATCACCCACATCCATGCCCGGGGCAGGATTCGAGCCTGCGACCGTAGCAGTCTCGCGGCTCCGGACTGAAGCGCCTAGAACCGCTCGGCCACCGAGGCCGGCTTTTCTTTAAAAAGAGCACGGCCGATTTCCTTCGCTCAACTTACGTAATCCGTGCTTAAGCTCCGTCTGTGATGACCGCGCGGTCAATGGGATGAGGAAGACCGGGATTCGAGTCCTTGCCAGCCGTATCGTGCCTCGTATGGGGCCGAAGTAATGCTTGTCGTTACATCCATTCAGTACAAGCATAAAAATCTCGAAACGCGCAGTTGCGTGTTAACATTACTTGAATATGTGTTGTATCCTGAATAAATACAAGACGAGCATAAATTCTTTCCCCGATTACAAATATTTATTTCTAGGAAATTATGCTCGAATACAGCTATGGGGTTTCTTGCAAATGGTGGCTTAACTCGAAACGTTTTTTATGGATACACTTCCACATCAGCTCCAATTGTTGCCAGTAGATCGTCTAGGCGATACTGAATCTCTCCATGTCTTTCCCAACATTTCTTCTGTCACCGTCTCTAAAGCTTCTCGTATTCGTGCCGTAAGAGTTTGCTAATCGAGAAATGGTGAACTGCACACTTCATCCTTAAAGAAGCCCCACAAATAAGTCAAGACGGGTTATGTATGGTGAACTTGAGGGCCATGATACTGGAGTATCAATCCATCTGTTCGGAAAGCTTTCATCCAAGAATTGACGGATGTATAGCCGCCAGTGTGACGGTGCAGCATACTGTTGAAACACTATCCATAGATGAACTAGAGAGAGAGAGAGAGAGAGAGAGAGAGAGAGAGAAATCAGATGCTGTCAAAGCAAAGGTAAAAGTGTATCCAGAAAAACAAAACTGTACGAGTTAAACTACCGTTTACAATAAAACGCATAGCTGTACGTAGAAATACATTTCTGTAACAGGGTAAAGAATTTATGGTAACACTGTATAGCTATAGACTTAACAATCTATACCTCCTACACATACGACAGATCATCTTAAAGCACTTCTTGGCACGGTATCGAACATCTGTTCGAAGATTTCCCCATGAACAGCCAGGTAAGAGCGTGGCGCTCGACACGCGTAGATGTGCGTTAACACTGGTTTTTCTTGTGTGCAGATATCCAGATTTGCCTTCCGTAGAGTCCGTAAATAATTTGGGATAAAGATGGGATGGTTCCTTAGGGAAAGAGACTGCCGATATGTTTCTCGATGCTTGTCCCGACCGAGTCTGTGATCTATGGTTCAAATGGCTCTGAGCACTATGGGACTCAACTGCTGTGGTCATCAGTCCCCTAGAACTTAGAACTACTTAAACCTAACTAACCTAAGGACATCACAAACACCCATGCCCGAGGCAGGATTCGAACCTGCGACCGTAGCAGCAGCGCGGCTCCGGACTGGAGCGCCTAGAACAGCACGGCCACCGCGGCCGGCTGTGATCTATCTCTAATGACATCGTCGTCGACGGGACGCGAAACCCCAATCTTCCTTTCTATTCCCTCGAGTGCCATAACTACTGCATCACCATGCTGCCACAAACACAACATGTAGACGGATCACAAGTTGGAAAAAGACAAGGATGGAGAAGGAAATCGACCGTATCGTGTTCGCCTAAACAGATTTAGAAAAGTGTCGGAAGCCCTACATTTGAACGGCCGGACGGGGAATTTTCAGAGGCGAAGATCACGCAAAAAGTGAAAAAGACATACGGGTATCAGAGGATCACACGATGCACAATAATTTCCACATCCTGCAATATCAACATAGCAGTACATACTGTCTACTTCTGGCGTTAACGTCCCATATTTAATAGACTGTACGGAGTGTACATAAAGACCTACTCTTATTACCCACAAAAAATCTGCGTCAGACAGGATGTTGTAACGCACCGAGAGCAGAAGGCGCGCCGTTGTCAGATCATTAGAGAAGTGATAAGGCTACGGGTATACGCTGTTTGCTCATAAGCCCGGCCTCGCTGGCGTGTAACTGCATTTGTGCTCGTTTGATACGACGGCCGTCACTGAGAGTCGTTCGAGGGAGCTTCCATTTCGTCGTCGTATAAACGTTAAATTGGATATCGCCGCCACTCCCGTCGTACAATCCTAGGCGACTTCGAATGTGAGAGACGCGTAACATCAAAGATCCTCCTTCTCTTCCTCCTAATCATCCACTTTTCGATAAAGGCCTCCTCTAGACTCTTTCACACATTACTGCCACGTACTATGCGCATTAGGGTTGCCCCTGTATGGTTTTTAACGCCATTAGGTCGTCATTTTGGTTTTTGGAATTCAGCAGAACAATTTACTTGATCCATCTACCATGCAATCGCCTGGCTACATGTTCTGTCCTCTTGTCTTTGTCACTGCAGTCATCAGGTCTTCCATTCTAGTCTCTTTCCCGCACAGTTTGTCCCCCTACCTCTCTACCGCTCCATTGGTAAACCTCAAGCTCTGAACGATTTTCGTATTAAAGGAGTGTGTCTTACTGCCATAAGTCAGAACTGGTGGCAGACTGGTTGTAAACCTCCCTTTTCCGACACGTGGGAAGATTGGGTTTTGTTAATCCAATTTAGTTCACCAAAAGCACTCCAGCCCATTTTTACTCATCTGCTTGCTTCTCTCGGTGTGCAATTGGTCGTTGCCTTCAGTTACCTCAAATAAAACAACACATTCGCAGGTTCTATGACTGCACCATTAATTTATTCTACTTTCTTTCCCATCTGTTGGTTATACATTATTTTTGTCGCATTATAATTGATATTCGGGCCTATTTTCAAACTACCACTGTTAATTTATGTCCTTTGTTGTTGCAGTTTACCTGCTCTAGAAACAGACAGTATAGTAGTATCACCAAAACGAACGAGATTCAGATATGAACTATTAAAGCGTGTCCATTAAAAGTTTTAGCAATTTAAGGATCTAGAAACTTTTAAAAATCTGACACATGATGATGTGTTGATATTTTTGGAAATATACGCAAACATGACTTGTAGAGAAATGGTTCATTACTTTTTGTGCGAGGAAAACATTCCCAAAGGATTTTATGACTATCACTTCTCTAGAAAACAGAAGCACGTCCACGACGTTAGAAAAATGTGTCCCATACTCTTACAGGAGATACTACTGGTCAATAAAAAATTCTATAAACATGACCAGAAAAACATACTTGTTGACATAAGGATCCTTTCACTTTTACATCATCTTTACTGTGGATACCAGAGATAGAAATTTATAAAATGTCTTTTTATTGTCACTAAGGCTGTACTTATTTAAAGCTGTTCTTCGTTCCACAAATTTTTAAATTCCCCGTTCGGTACATCATATTTTTCAGTAATTCGATTTTTTATTTTTTTTCATTACCTCTTTTTTATTTGGCTATATACATACTTAGACGTAAGACTTACTTAGACTGCCTCACATTTTATTTTTGCGCATTTTCCGCCTTATTTCCACTATCTGCCAAACTATAAAGAACAGTCAATGTAAATCAAAATGAACGGACGCACATAATGTAAACACGTTGCCGTTTTTATATGTATGGCAACTTTTTTCGGTAACTATCTTTCCCTTCATTTACATTCACACCATTGTGTTCCCATGTCGTGTGTTATATATATATATATAACTAAAGACTGCCTAATGGCTTCAAAAGCCGAACATTGTTATGGGACCAACAAGTTTCAGAAAATATCGTATTGGTTGTTTCTCTCTCTCATCGACGGGCCGTTGAACCCCAATATCCCTTCCTTTGCTTGGAACAACTTTCATTCTTTGGCTCAGTGATGTAAGCACAGTTGTGGCTTACAGCCACTCGCAAAACTGCCTGCCAAGCGGCACTCAGCATTAAGTTGACTTTGATCTCAGCAACAACTCAGAATCACATTAAATTTCTCTTCGATTTGTTATATGAGCTGTCGTTGTTCTTACTTCAATTCACGGTCACTTCTCATAATACACATTTTCCGATTTTGTTTTGGTAGCGCTGATCTCACATCTGCCTCTCTTACCTGCATCATCATTAGTTATTTGTGGCTCCATTCTTCACGCTTCCGCAGAGAATATAATTGTACGGTCGAGGCGATAACGTTTTCGCGTTTGCGCACGAGCCGAATGAAATACAAAAAATTGTTCAAATGGCTCTGAGCACTATGGGAGTTAACATCTGAGGTCATCAGTCCCCTAGAACTTCTAACTAACCTAAGGACATCACACACATCCATGCCCGAGATAGGATTCGAGCCTGCAGTTCCAGACTGTAGCACCTAGAACCGCTTGGCCACCCAGGCCGGCGAATGAACTACAGCTGCAATCAAAACTTGGTTTCGCCCTTCTGTGTTCCAAATTTTATCTCATACATCAACTACGATTCTGCAGTCAATGCGAATGTTAACTTGATGGGCTCCAATCCATTTTCTCTCCGGGCGTCTAAGTTGGTCGTGCGTGGTGCTCGGCCAGTCCTTTACATAACAAACGGCGCAGGACGCGCACATAATATTCATCTCGATGTCCAGAAACAATGCCGCAGCACAACAGCTGGCCCTGACACAACAACACTATGCTACTGCGGATAACACCAGCGCGTACCAGGCCCACACTGACCACAATACCAAATATGAGTCGTATGGAGGTGTCGGCCGAGCTATCCTGAAGGTTTTTTTTCCATTCTGTCTAATCGGCCGAATATCAAGATACAGAACGATTTTGTGAAATAATTTACAAACATTCTGAATTTTTCAGCTGCACTTGATAATGGCCTAAGGCCGAAATTGCAATCGTGAAATAAAGAAAGTATTACAGTCACTGGCGTAAATATGTCTTTTATAAACTACCCTGAAGGGTTTATTCCTCTGTCTCACTGGGACAGTTTTCTTTCTTCGTGAACAACGGAACGTTTCTTTCGCTAAGTGTAGGTATTGTGTTTGACGTATACCCGTCGAGAACTACGGCGAAATGCAGGAAGACCAGCAGAGGATCGACGCTCTGTGCAGGGAGCGGCAACTGACGCTCCTCATAAATAAAAGTATACATAGACGTAAATACTCATTATTGTAAGGTTACTCGAATGCAAATCACAGGAAGCAGTTACTTCCATAAAATATCTATAAGTGTGTGTGTACGAAGCGATTTAAGGTGGAACGACTACATAAAACTAATCGCAGAAAAGACTGATGCCAGACAGATTCATTGCAACAATCCTCTGGAAATGTAGTCCATCGCCGAACCGCACAATAACTCTGGGTTCGGTGTGGGGCGGCGGTGGGGTGGTTGTACTGCTGTGGCCTGTTGTGGGGTTGTGAACCACTGAGGGCTACGGCGGGACGAAGCCTCTCCGTCGTTTCCAGGTCGCTGGTTCAATACACACACCCTCCGTCACACACCGCAAGGTGGTTGGCGGAGTGTAGATGTAGAAGATTAACAAGCTAGATACCAGGTTAATACAGGTTAACTCCGAGATAACAATTAGACAAAGAACATACATAAAGGGCCTAGCGACGTCCTGATTTGGAGAATGCTGTACAACTCTCACACTCGACAGCTCATACATATACTAGAAGAGAAAATTGTTCTTTCCTATGTATTCCCTTTTTTTCTCTGTGAAAAATATTCGTTTGTATTTTCCTGATTCCAATTTTCTCTAAGCTCAAAACTGTTTACATATCATGTATCAAGCTGGAAAATACGAGTATTGTGAAAACTGTTCATGTGTTATGACACTCCCTTAATTTGAAAGGAAGAGGGTCCACAATTTTCTTCAGGACGTTACTCGTATATTCAACTACAGCCACTCAGCTGTTCGAAACAGTCGCACATAATTTGTATGTGATTACGATAACGCTGAGGTGCGATAGAGTATGAGTGGTAGTCAAACCAGGAAGCTCTGTTGTCAAGGGAGTGTCCACAGCATATATAGATGAAAGGGCGAGGCTCAGTTGCAGAGAATCACCTCTGTTCACTTTGACGGTGGCCTGGCGAGTGGGGGCAAGTTACGGTACGAGAAACACCAAGGCCTCAACTACACCCTGCGTGCTTTACACCGTACTGGTGCACTTGAGGCATTGCGCCCTCCAGAAAAAAGCCAAATCGAGACTCGTCCGAGCCCACACAGTAAATCACTCCGTTCAGCTACTGTCCAGTTTCTGCACTGTTCGACCCGAGGAATACGTACAGCATTTTGTGTCGCTGTGGGCAGTACCCTTTCGTGAGATGCCGTTATACGCAGTTCGCACGACAGACATTCACCGGCCACAACAATTCCTGCCGACACTTGACTCTGCCCTCTACTGGACAGGATCTTTTCGCGACCTCGGTTCTTATACCGTGTTATTTGGACGCAAATGGTATAACTGGAGTAGTAAAACTAATGTAGGCTACCATAGACTATCGTAAATAAACGTAGATTACGGTAGTTTTCCTAGTAGCTTTGGTCACTTAAGATCGTACAGCGTTACGTGCACGTTAGGAGCGTTGCATACCTATTGGGGCGTTATCTCGTTTCGATTGCTTTGTCTGCGCATGCGATCAGTATCTTACTAGTACCTTTGAATGTAATTCCCTCACATTACGTACTTCCTATTTTTTTTGTTATTTAATGAACAGATAACACTTAGTGTTCATTTACTCCAAATGTACTGACTGGAATACAATTTTCGCATTTACATAATGCAACCATCTTCAGTCGGTGTTTTCACGTAGCCATGACGTACACCTCGGCCAGTCTCCAACTCATGTCACACACAGTCTTCCTTGTCCTGTGACGAATATTAGAAGTGTCAGGCTGTTTACATCTACTCATGCACCATGCAACCATCATTGCTGTCGATCGTTTGCACACACGTGTGGCAGTATGGGCACTGTAGCAATATTTGATTACTAATTAACTTTGAAAATTTACATAATGAAATACAATTTTTCATTTCTGGTTAGATATTTCATATCACTCGCAATACATTTTGCACGTTTTATTTGCCACATTTTAATATTGTTTCCCATTATACCTATATGCTGTTTGTTTAACTAGGACGACTTAGCTCTTAGATTACGACGTTGTGCAATGATTGTCAGACACTGAACAGTGCTTTAGATTGATACGTAATGCGTAATGGAAATTCAGGTATTCAATGTATTTTTTATTGTTCGTTTTTAGATGCCATTTTCTGTATTTCAGATCTGAGGATGACTCGTTTATGAGCTGAAACCGGTGATCAATAAAGAAAATGTTCTATGTTGACGTAGGATTCTATTCACACATGTTTTGATTAGTACGTTGACGCTCTCACAATAATTGTGGAAAGCGACTTTTTACATCGAAGATTTATTCGGACTGCATCAACGAGCTTATGGAAAACGACGGTAGTTAAATGTCATCTGCGAATAAAATGGTACTTGCAATGTTTTCACGGCAAAACATCGAGTTTCCTCGGCTTTTGAATCCTCGCTCTAAACCATATACAGAAATGAAAGTTGCTCAATCTTTCTCCCTGTTCTGCGTTGTATATTACTCGTTCCATTATACTCCGATATTATCTGTTCTTCGATTTCAGAGACCAAGTTGAGTTCCTTCGACGAACATTTCATTAACGTTCGAAATGGAGTGATGAATTATGAAAAACTTTTTATCCACTCGGAAAATAAAGTTCACGTAAATTCTGTTTCTCCGTGTAAATCATGATTTTAAACTGGTAAGTAAATGGCAAAAGTCATGGGGACGGGGAGCACAAATGTTCCTTTTGGCGTTTTGGTTGCATTCTATACGTTTGTAATATCTTAGACGTGATCTTCACAAAAGGTAGAACTTAGCAGGAACGAATGCTTGTGTGCAATTTACTGGAGTACAAAATACAAGACACTTCCTCCAGTTTGTCGCTCTTGCTTCACCATATACCACAGAGGAGCACTATCCGCTGTATCTGCCACCAAATTTGTATGTTTCTCAAAAGTTGCAGTGTAATTTCTGTTGGACAACTATGAATTGCCTCTCATATAACGAACAAACCTGGTGCCAAACGGCTTTGCCGTACTTATCAGTGTAAGTGATTGCTGACGTCATAAGACAGATCTACATCTACATTTATACTCCGCAACCCACCCAACGGTGTGTGGCGGAGGGCACTTTACGTGCCACTGTCATTACCTCCCTTTCCTGTTCCAGTCGCGTATGGTTCGCGGGAAGAACGACTGCCGCAAAGCCTCCGTGCGCGCTTGAATCTCTCTAATTTTACATTCGTGATCTCCTCGGGAGGTATAAGTAGGGGGAAGTAATATATTCGATACCTCATCCAGAAACGCACCCACTAGAAACCTGGACAGCAAGGTACAACGCGATGCAGAGCGCCTCTCTTGCAGAATCTGCCACTTGAGTTTGCTAAACATCTCCCTACCACTATCACGCTTACCAAATAACCCTGTGACGAAACGCGCCGCTCTTCTTTGGATCTTCTCTATCTCCTCCGTCAGACCGATCTGGTACGGATCCCACACTGATGAGCAATACTCAAGTATAGGTCGAACGAGTGTTTTGTAAGCCACCTCCTTTGTTGATGGACTACGTTTTCTAAGGACTCTCCTAATGAATCTCAACCTCGTACCCTCCTTACCAACAATTAATTTTATATGATCATTCCACTTCAAATCGTTCCGTACGCATACTCCCAGATATTTTACAGAAGTAACTGCTACCAGTGTTTGTTCCGCTATCATATAATCATACAATAAAGGATCCTTCTTTCTATGTATTCGCAATACATTACATTTGTCTATGTTAAGGGTCAGTTGCCACTCCCTGCACCAAGTGCCTGTCCGCTGCAGATCTTCCTGCATTTCGCTGCAATTTTCTAATGCTGCAACTTCTCTGTATACTACTGCATCATCCGCGAAAAGCCGCATGGAACTTCCGACACTATCTACTAGCTCATTTATATATACTGTGAAAAGCAATGGTCCCATAACACTACCCTGTGGCACGCCAGAGGTTACTTTAACATCTGTAGACGTCTCTCCATTGAGAACAACATGCTGTGTTCTGTTTGCTAAAAACTCTTCAATCCAGCCACACAGCTGGTCTGATATTCCGTAGGCTCTTACTTTGTTGAACAGGCGACAGTGCGGAACTGTATCTAACGCCTTCCGGAAGTCAAGGAAAATGGCATCTACCTGGGATCCTAGAGGAGGGTAAGGCCAGCAAGCCCATTCAGAACAGACGTCACATTGTGTGTTCGTTATATTTTCCTAAATCTGTCGTGAAAAACCCGTCCTGTTCATAGAGATAACCTTCAGTTAGAATAACGGGTTCAACCAAGTCCAAAGAAAACACGGTGCTTGATGAATAAATATGATTTACTGCTGTGTTTACTACCACTTATCAACAAGCTTGGCATCATTAGCTGTAACTATGTTTTAACGCGCTCTGCAGCTTGACGATACGGCGTAACAAACAGACCGCGATCTACGAGCATTCGCCTTCCTGGATGATATCGGCTGTGGCTGCAAAACGATCTCGCTACAGCTACGCAGCCGCGTCGACACCTGCAAACCCGACCATCTTCCCCACTCCGCACCCCCGCCACTACCCTCCCCACCACCCACAAGCTCGGCGCAAACTCACTCTCTCCGCCTCCCTCTCCACAACACGAAGGTCACGTCTCCTTATTCCTCTCAAGGTCAGATCCGATGTATGTCTAATCAGTGCCATATTATTATTTACGTTCTGTACGAATATTATGCAATGTTTCCAGTTCACTGATAAATTCACAAAATATCGTATCTCAACTAGTAGCGATAGGTGAAGTTGTCATTGTTCGTCGATACTGAAACTGGTCTCACAATTTCAAAGGGCGCCACATTTAGAATTGTTACAATGTACGTCATATTTGAACTGAAAAATAGTATAAGCATTCTCGGAGTTTATAGATGCATGCGATGCATATTTTATCGTGATAACATAACAGCATTTCGAGAAATAAAATAAAATACCATAAGATGCGTGAAATTGTTTCGCCTGAGCATAAGAAAAGTGTCAGCGTTGATGAATTTGCGTTCTGGTGGACCTCGTTCAAACTTCCTGCGAGAAAGTTGTTAGTAAATTTAATGTTGGTAACATCTGTGACATCATTGTATCGTGTCACCTATGAACGCGATTGATTTGCTACAGATTTGACGCGTGGTAGGGCGCGAGGACTTTGGTACCGCCGCACAATGGGCCAACTCGCTTCAAAACGACTTTAGTCCCGCTAAATCGTGTGTATACTGCACTGGTGCATGCTCGTCCAATGCTGCGGTGTCATTCCAGTGTCAACTCGATATGATACGTGCCGTGATAGTTGGCGGTAAACAGCGAATCGGACACATTTTTCAGTTCAGATTTTGTTTGTGTGGCGCTGCAGTCTGGAACCGCAAGACCGCTACGGTCGCAGGTTCGAATCCTGCCTCGGGCATGAATGTTTGTGATGTCCTTAGGTTAGTTAGGTTTAACTAGTTCTAAGTTCTAGGGGACTAATGACCTCAGCAGTTGAGTCCCATAGTGCTCAGGGCCATTTTTTGTTTGTGTGGCCTGTTTTAATATATAACAGCTATACTGCTTACATATCAGAATAAAATAAGATGGGCAGAATTCCAGAAGGTGTGTTTATGACTTTGTTAACTGGTGTGCTGACGTATATCGACTTGAAACTAAACTATTACTGATATTACCGAAATCATTGGCTACAAAATTTCCTCTGCGCGGCTCCACTTTCGTAAATGGCTCTACTACTACCTTACAAGCATAGTTAATGAGTTCAAATGTATTTGCGTACACCTATTTGCACATTTTTAGTGGACGCTTAATTTCTTAGTGAGCAGCAGTCCCACGCGGTAAAAATGGGTCCCTCATTATCGCAATTATCTCATAAAATATTATCAGAATAAAAAATATCATTTTCCGTAAATTCTTGGGGAGCTATCCGGAATAGTGATCATATTTTTTTCTGCAAACTGACACTTTTTTACATGATTAAAATTTCCCCGAGCAATATTTGTTTCGTGAAATGCTGCAGAAATACATGAATCTTGTACAGAGGACTCTAAAACTAAAGCATAACAACAACTCTGAAAAAAAAATATTCCGTTCTCGAAGGTCGTGTGCCAACATGATCGATGCAGACATCTGTCCACATAGTTCTGATGCAAGGATATGCCATAATCGAAGCTGCTCCGTCCCTAATTGGTCGGCTATCTGAAAACGTGCAGGAAGCTTGGAATAAGAATGCCGGCGTTACCGCGAAGATTTTACACGCAAATATTCCCGTGAGAAAACGATGCATGTTGTATTCCATCGGCTTCTGGCATTTTAGTATCCATTCTTCTCGAGAGTCCATAAAATGGCAACTGAAGAAGATAAACTGATGCCATCTTAGGTAAAAGATCTGCTTTTCGAACCAACGGTGAAACGTAATTATAAGAAACCATCTAATAAGCCATGGCTTACTAAAGGGATATAAACACCTTGTAAACAGACAAGGGAAACGTATTTTATGGCTAGGAGTAGTAATTATCCAGAAACAGTAAAACATTATAAAAACTATAGCACTGAATTAAGAAAAGTTATTAAAAAGCTCAGACGTATGTGCATTTTGTCTGAGAATTTGGAATATTGTTAAAAGGGAAACATGGCCACCGAGAGCACAGGAAGACTGTTTTTCTATCAAACTCAATGAAAAGTTTGTTAAGAAAAAGTCAGAAGCAGAAAATATTTTTAATAATCGTTTTCTAAGTGTTGTAGAAAAAATATGATCCAGCTGTTCATTAGAAAATGTAATGCTATATATGGAAGAGGCAATACATATACAATTTGATAAAATTTAAATTCGACCCACCTCTCCGACTGAAATTAGAAAAATAATATATTCACTTAAAAGTAAAAGTTCGCATGGAACTGATGGCATTTCCAACAGAGTACTAAAAGCTTGTTCCCAACAGATAAGTAGGATGTTCAGCCACACATTTTGTAGCTCACTGAAACGTCTGACGCTTAACAACTACCACAGAATCTCACTTCTGATACCTTTATTCAAAATTCTTGAAAAAATAATGTATTCAAGAGCAGCTGCACATATTTGTAAAAATGAAGTACTAACTAAATGTCAATCTGGTTTTCAAAAAGGCTTTTCAACAGAAAATGCTATATATGCTTTCACTGATCAAATATTAAATGCTATGCCGGCCGGAGTGGCCGTGCGGTTCTAGGCGCTACAGTCTGGAACCGAGTGACCACTACGGTCGCAGGTTCGAATCCTGCCTCGGGCATGGATGTGTGTGATGTCCTTAGGTTTAATTAGTTCTAAGTTCTAGGCGACTGATGACCTCAGAAGTTAAGTCGCATAGTGCCCAGAGCCATTATTAAATGCTATGAATAAGTGACAATCACCAATTGGGATTTTTTCTGATCTCTCAAAGGCTTTTTACTGTGTGAATCATGAAATTCTTCTACATAAGCTGAAGTATTGTGGTATGAGTGGATCAGTGCACAAACGGTTTAATTCATATTTAACTGGAAGAATGCAGAAGGTTGAAATTAGCAGTACAGATAGTCTTCAAAAATCAGCAGAGTCCTCTAACTGGGGAGGTATCAAGAACGATGTCCGACATGGTTCATCCTCGGATCCCTCATTGTACTTAATATATATTAATGACTCGCCACTTTATATTCATGAAGATGCAAAGCTAGTTCTTTTTGCCGATGATACACGTATAGTAATGACACCCAACAAATACGAATTAGCTGAGAAAATGGTAAATAATGTCTTGCAGATAATCATTAAGTAGTTCTCTGCAAATGGCTCTCAAAAATTTTTGGGAAAACGCAGTATATGCAGTTCTGTACAGTAAATGGCATAACATCATTGATAAATATAGTCTGTGTACAGTAGTCTGTTGCTAAGGGAGAATATTCATAACTTCTAGTTGTGTGCACTGATGAGAAATTGAATTGGAAAACACTCATTGAAGATCTGGTGCAACGTTTAAGTTCAGCTACTTATACTATTAGGGTTTTGCACATTTTGGAGATAAACGTATCTGTAAATTAGCCTACTATGTCTATTTTCATTAGATTGCTATCATATGGCATCATATTTTGGAGTAAATCATTATTAAGAGAAAAAATATTTATTGCACATAAGTGTGTAATCGGAATAATAGCGGAAGCACACCCATGACCTCCTTCAAAACTTTTGGTAACATTTTTGGGAAAACAGCAATCTTGTTAGCTACAGAAAATTAGTGAAAAAAGTCTCTAACGCGATGGTCATTTTATTAAAATGACCTGTTTCGGCCTACGCTAAGGCCACCTTCAGACAGCACCATCAGCTGAAGTTGACGATGCGTGGAACAGTCAGTTGACCTCAGTCGCTCAAACTGAGTGACATCAGCTGATGCTGCTGTCTGAAGATGGTCGAAGTCTGGGCCGAAACCGGTCATTTTAAGAAAATAACCATCACGATCAAAACCGTTTTTTCACTTATTTTACAAGATCACCTTGTAGACATTTATTTAAGGAACTCAGGATATTCACATCACTCTCGCAATACATATATTCACCTATGAAATTTATTATTAATAACCCACCCAGGCCGGCTGGTGTGGCCGAGCGGTTGTAGGCGCTTCAGTCTGGAACCGCGCGACCGCTACGGTCGCAGGTTCGAATCCTGCCTCGGGCATGGAAGTTTGTGATGTCCTTAGGTTAGTTAGGTTTAAGTAGTTCTAAGTTCTAGGGGACTGATGACCTCAGATGTTAAGTCCTATAGTGCTCAGAGCCATTTGAACCATTTTTTAACCCACCCAATTCAAAAATAATAGCAAAGTGCATAGCTAAAACACCAGAAGAAAAGATGATCTTCACTATTCTGCGTTCAATCTGAGTTTGGCACAGAAAGGGGTGAATTATGCTGCGACAAAAATCTTTGGTCATTTACGAAATGGCATTACAAGTCTGACAGACAGACAAATAGAATTTAAAACCAAATTACAAGAATTTCTGAATAACAACTCCTCCTACTCCCACCTTCAGCCCTTTTTGCCCCTTCTCAAATCGTCAGTGTTGCAGAGGCTCTACAGTATTGGAATAGCCTCGGCAATACTGACGATTTGTGATTTTGGGGGGGGGGGGGGGGGGGCTGAAGGCGTGAATTGAAGGGCACAAGACTACAGTGGTCCGTGCAGCTGTATTAGCCATACTGTTACAGTGATGTAATCTGCCTAGTAAGCAGGAGACACGGCTGCAAGTCCCGGTCGTGGCACAAATTTTAATTCATTTCTTTAGCGTCCATCATTGTCTAAGGTAAAAGTGGGACACATATGTCTCAAGGAAAATGTTACTTCGTGCAATTCTTTTATTCATAGGATATTTTAAGCTAACGATAAAAATTAGGCTCATTATGATGCAAACTTCAGTAAGTGTAATATATCCATTTCAACATTTCGTAATTGCACAATTTTGGTTCCTTTGGTCCTCTTGTCTGGTTTTGGTCGGAACCAGAGTTGACAATATTTAGCTGAATGCAAGAATCTTTTTGCACTCTTCTCAAGGCACTAAAACAAAGCATGCTGAAGACTCGTCTGCTTAAATGTTGCGTGTACGCGGAATTCGGGAAGGGAGATTAATGGACATTTCCTGAGTAGCAGAGTTCGTTTCTACCCTATAGTGATCGACAATTGCTTTCTTGCCGTACAGAGAACTTACAAGAATTGTTACCCTGTTTTGTACTTTAAGTTTCTGCAGAAGCTTTAATGATCGACTGGTCGGATCTCGGAATCTTTCTGAATGCAGCTAATTTGCTACAGCGTATGTATCATTCATTGGCGTTGGAGTTGTGACAATTATCACCCTGCCTCAATGTTCAAAGAGTGGTTAGCGACCATTATTAGGACTACACTTCAGCGCCGATAATCGGTCTAGGTACGGCGATTAAAGTTTCCTGTCTTAATAAGTGGTGCTATAAGTCGGAAATTTGCCGTGCGTGACGGACGTAACACGACGCCACATCGTCTAGGGGAAAGTGCCGTACCTAGAAACGACCGAAGAGACTACAGTGTACTCTGATAGTCGGGACGCAACTATAATGAATGACATCTACCTAACTTTGATAGTTACATCAATTTAAATGATTCGGTAAATCGTGTCTCGAAAAAGGGCGAGTATTTCTCACGATGGTTAATTACTGTAACTTTTTCATTTTGCTAAATAACGAGGAAAAAATTATTTTAATAGAACCTTAAATTCGTCAACTTCTAAGACGAGGACAGTCATACGGTGCGTACTAATGCTATAAATGCCAAAACATATCCACAGGAAAACAGTAAGCCCAAATAACCGGTCTTATACGTTCTATCACTTGTTGAAAACGTTGTTTATGAAATATTTGGGATGTACGTTTGGCGGTCACCCTTTATAGAGTACTTGATATTAACTGTGGATCCTCCTGTGAGTTTATTTTAATGCCAGTGGCGATTAATGATCTTGTGCAATCTGCGTCTGCATTAAGTGTCCAGCATCGAACCGTAGTGCGGGCGCCAAAACTAGTGGTCCAGAACACAAAATAGCATAGCACATCCGTCGCAGGATTGATATAGTAACACGCGTGGCAGTGAGCACGTACATCTGCCACTGCCCTAAAACAGTCACGGTGGAAGCTGTCGTTGTGTCTCGAGTACTTGGTTTCTGGCACTTATAAACGAGGTTGCCACCCACCAATATAAAGGACGTTTCCTGTATCTGAAGCAGTGAGACTGACCTTAGTACAACATTTCCTAACTCTAAAAATAAGCATGTCTCGAAGGTATCCACAGTTTAGCTGGGGTAGATCTAATATTCACGGGAAAATACAGACACGACTTTAAGCTCGGTAGTGAATCTGAAGTACCCATCTTCCGATTTGGAGGCTATGCGTAGTTTTAAAGCGCTATCATTCACAGTATCCATTGAAGTCCAAATTTGTAATTCACGTAAATTAACTGGAACGTGAAAAATACATTTTTCCGGGCATTCATTTTACCACCTCCGTGTCACTGTATTACTCTCCTGTCGAATTTTCAGTCCTTTCTTCTGTAGACAATACACGCGTATTCGCATCATTATATGAAAATATTGGATTTGCTACCACAGACTGAAAATTAGCAGCACACACACACACACACACACACACACACTTCAATGCGAGACAACGTTTGAGCAGGATAAACACCTGCTAGTCGATTTCGCAGTTGTCCTGTATTTCCAGCGTTCCTGGTGTTAAGAACGTAATTTAACGACGCCGGTTTTCTAATATTTGGCAGTTTGGGTGCCAGCCTGTATGACACCATCTACATTCGTTTGCGGCTTGTTTTAAAAGTAACAACGGCACCAACCACAGAACAGGACACAGCGGAACTAGATTTGGGGGACGCTACAATGTTTGAAAAAGTATGCGACGCTCTGCAACACACATTTCTCGCTACGCTTCCACAACCGCGAATTAACCTGAAGAGACTTATTCGCAGCAAGAATAATTCAGGTTCACGTAAGTCTGTCGTGGGAATGTAGTTCACTGAAATGAGGAGAATGGTAGAAAATACTTTAAGCTGTAAAGATAAACGTTTGTTTAAAAGATACCAACAATCTGATGTATGTTTTCTGCGCTTTTCCGGCATTCACCAGAATGCTTCCTACCAACAGGCCATGGCTGATACCTTCCTCTTTCGTTAGATATTAAGAAGAATTTTGACGCTGTGTGTATTCTAATGCTGTACGACCAACACTATTATTATTATTATTATTATTATTATTATTCCGTGGAACTGGTTACCAAGTAACTTTCTAAAGCAATACTTGGGTGATACATTAGTTATTTACTTCCCATAATTTATTCTTGCATTACGTAAAAGACTGCTTTACAAATCTAAGGTTCTGTGGCCTACGTGAATGCTGCAAATCCAAAGGTCCGGGGTTCAGTCCTCGCTCGGCCCTATAATTTTTCTGTTCTATCTGCGAACGTCTGACTAACGTCGGGTAACCATCTGTTACGTAAAAAATGCGAAGTTCCGCCACGGTTCAAAGTTCATGTTCGAGTCAAGAGAATGGCAAAGACATAGCATAATCAGTAGTTCTGCATCCCGGCTGACTGGGTCGCAATGGTTAAAGTCAAATATCGGGGCTCATATGACGCATTTTGGAATAGATTTATCACATATTTACAAAAAATCAGTTACAAAAATATATTACAACAGATACCAATGGGTAGCTATAGCAGTCCATTTTGATCGAAAATCATTTGGCATAAACTATAATACACGTACCCAGGTGTGATTGCTGCATGTAGATATGGCGTTTCACTTTGAATGTGAAACAAGCATTCGCACAATACTGACACAATTCTGCGGAGTGCGGACCAGAAGACATTTTTGCCACCAGGTTACATTACGAAATGTATAGTGGCGCCAAGGCACATCAACTAATGTACATTTATTATACCGTGTGTCTGATGGCTGTGAACCAACTTCTTATAAAAGAAATAATCACTTTATAGCAATAGTAACGATTTTACAGTAATGAAGGGTTACACAAAGTATTTGTTAATTCGGCAGTATTACGCGGTGCCACACATCCCCAAAATCCACAATTACAACAACTGTGATATGACAAGCGACATAAAATAAAAAAATATAATATAAATACAAACAATGGCGACAAACTTAAATACAGGCAGTAATACAGGGGAAGGAGAGATAATACTATTGTTGAAACTAGCACAGTCCGTCTGTCAAGACTCTTTATGTCCATGTAAAACTAAGAAATATTATTTGGTTCCAATACCGTCAGCGTTAAACTCGTTGCGTCTTGTGGCGCTTTACTAAAGTTAGAAACTCGAAAGTATAAAATACATAGTGTAATAGTACATCTTTAACCATATTAGACGCAAACGTACAAATTCGTGGGGAGGGTGTGAGGAGGGGTTTGAGGAGGGGGGAGGGGGGGGAGGAGGAGGGGGGAGGGGGGGGGGGAGGAGGAGGAAATTAGTATTTTATTATAATAAAGGTCGCCTGCCTCCTTCATGACTTTATGTCCAATAGGAGCACGCCTAGGAAAGCAAACCGACATTCGGGTAGAGCACAACTCAATATAAATTTATTTTTTTTACGGAAAGTACCTAAAAGCTACACTTGCCTTGGCGATCACACTTTAGAAAGGAAACACAATTCCTCTAACTTACTGCAATTCGTAATAAAATAGTTGTCTCATCCAAACGCGGGGATGCGCCACTGTAGCTAAACTCCAGATAAACTTCGAGAACCGCAGAACCATATGACTAACAAAGGACTACATTCCGTTATAGAGCTGGACAGACCGGTTTGGTAAAGCAGGCCGTACGGGAAGAGCAGCTGTTCCTGCACAGACTCAACACAACCATCACATGCATTCAAATTGCTGCTCTCCCCGGAATTTCAGATTAATATTGCAACCATGTGCTGACACCGCTGTCGGAAGAATATTTTCACCATACAAACAGTGAAAATAGCAGATCGATCTACCAATAATAAAGAGGAACAACTCGCAGAGTTTTTTTTAATCTCTATTTTTTTCTAGAACGTTTCATGCTAAACAGAAATAGCGTACGATTACACACTTTGCATGTTCTCTGTGTTGAGTCCAACATTCCTAGCTGCCAGAATATACTGTTACGTTCCTAAAGCAACTTATGTAAAGGCCATTATCAAACTCACCCAAATTTCCTCAAAAACATAAATAAAAAATTAAATGTATTTGATGTCTGGATGTAGTCACTGTCCTGGAAGGGCAGGGAGACAAGTCGGAATAATTCGATTTCACTTAACGAAAGTAGTGCATTGTGGGCGGTAAATAATCCCTGAAAAAACAAGTTGTTTAATTGGTTAAGAAGTACCATCTGCATATCATTCTACGGTGACGAAAACCATATTTTGCACGTGTGTTTCAACACTGTAGTGAACTCACCGCTCCCCCCTCCACCGTCTTACAATAGGGTGCTTGACTGTTTTCTGGAAATCGTCTTAAATGGAAAATTACGTCATTTCATATTCGTAACATGCTTTTTTCCTTTTTGAATTTCAGCATTCTTTTATAAAAACTGAACTTTAATTCAAATATTTTGAGAGCCCGCTCCATTCGAGTCAAGTGATACCCGTGACGTCACTGGCTGACTCGCTGCTCCTACTATGATGAGCTAATTCACAGGAATGTCTTCTTTTGGAATTTACGTTTCGGAAAATGGATTACAAATCGTGTGTAGTATCACACTGTACAAATACATCCGTAAAAACTCTTGAAAAATTGTTTTTGAGTGTTTCACAGAATGGGAAGGTGCGTAAAAATTGATTGCAGTATACTGGTAAAACGGTACCACGTCGATGCCCAAGTTCCCTTACTCCATTCAAAATGTCTTAGGCTCTTAAGTTAACATTATCTCCGAGATACGCTTTCCCACTGTCACAAAGAAGGATCGCGTCAGTCGACGAAATTAAACTTTAGTAAAAATTATCGTTACACCCGCTTTCTTGCACAGCATTGGTAACTCGATTGATAGCACGGTGGACTGTTGAATACGAGTATATACGTTGGTTGCTGGTTCGAATCTAGCCTGCAACAATATTTTAACTTATTTACAAAACAAATCGACAGTCCTTTCATATGAAAACCAAGTCACAATTACAAAAACTTCACCACACCGATTACAAAGTATTAGTGTGTTTTCCATTCCGTTTACATGCGCTTACATCTGAAATAGCTGCTCACACACGTCGCGTTCAGAAAGATATTTTCTAATTAATGTGACCACATACTTTTTACTCTATCAGAAACAATGTGTTTTTTTCCTATCTCCGTACTATCCAGCTAGGATCCTTACTGTTTAAGCTTTTGAAGTTTCATCATCACCACAGCCCTTACATTTGTGTTACCTTCATATACATGCTTTATGTCTCTCAGAATACAAAACCTCATCGTCCAACACCTTTAACTGTGCGAGTATGATGATACCTTCAATACTGGCAATGCTTTCCAAAAAAGCTAACTTTATAAGCAGAGTACATACATTTATGCTCAGTTGCCCATTTCTCGGTCTAAGATTAATGTGAAGCTATACACCACACATTCCACCATCGAAAACAACTGCTACAATGAGTTCTTGCTAACGCTATTTTCATATTTCGTGTAAGACTTTTGGAAAACGCATTGTCCCTCCAGGATTCGAACCTGTTCACTTCTTAATCGCATTCACGGAGGCCATCCGTGTGCCACAAATCACATGATGCTTGTGGTAAAACTGCTGCATAGGTTGTACACCGGAAATCAGTACTAAGATTTACCAAAAATAATTTGATTGTGCTTTGGGTGGTAGTCGACAATCTAGATATAAGATACGGACCCACTTGCGTAAGTTCCACAATTCCTTAGTTTTGAGCGTGTTTAATGATGTTGCATGGAGCATGGAAAATAATGTCCGTCCTTGCACATATCGCCGGTCGAAATGATTGGAGCATAAACACATTAATTTTCGTAAGGTTTCCACTATCAGCGATCACAGAATTCCTTTCTAATGTTACTTAAAAGTTGTAAATGCGTTTTCCATCACTAAAAAGCTAAACTATTTGTAGAAAAGTACAAGATAGCGCAAATCTGGCGCGCGGAACGTTTTTAATCAGTGTGCACAGTAAATTTTAAAATGGTGGGTAAACGTCAGTACTCTAGTGAGTTCATTACCCAACTTACTGAAATGTATTGGAGTTACAGATGTTAGTGGAAAATTGAGAGCAAGAAATACAGCAATCAAAATTAGATGGCAGGTGCTTATAATTCCTTACTAGATAAATTACGAGCGGTTGACCCTAATAATCGTTGCGGACTGCTTACCGCAAAGAGCTAATGAAAGTAACGAAATCTATTCCATCCGGCGCCGGTGACGACGAAATACGTAATCCGAGTTTGTGGCATTTTGACATCCTCTGCTTTCCGAGGGATTCCAGTGAGGATGAGTCATATGACACTGATTATTTTGCAGATAATGGTAACTATTACTTGTCTTTTGTAACTATTTATTTATCTACTAGACAAAAACTATACATGTAACAACTGATGAAAATGACTGCCGATATTAACACACAGCTTTGCCCAATTCCTCTTTTAGAAATAATTTCATCAGACTAACATGGCACTGGCATGTGGATAACTGAACCAAAATTCTCAACTCTGCTTGCACTGCACTCAGAAATTTCTCTCGTTATGTTGATCTGCAAAAGGGATTGCTAACATACTTTCACTCAGTAATTTTACACGACACTATAGAAAAAAGTAGGCTGTACTTATTCTAAAGAAAAGTGCAGTCAAAATATTGTTTTAACCTTACTACTAAAAATCTGGCAACAGTGCCTGGGGAATTCTTACACGTGTTTTACTTCCTAAAATAATATATTGTTCATAAAAAGTGCGAATTAGAGGCGCGCTGTAAAATTCACTATCACAATACCAGAAGCAAAAATTTCGAAATGGGCTATGAATCCCCGTGTAGAGTTAAGAATGGAGTTTCATTTTCTGGTGCAAAAGCCTTTAACAGGTTGCTGATAGACTTCAGGAAGCAAACAGAAAATCCCGACTCGGAAACTAATTTAACTATAGCTCATTGCGCACATCTACAATCTCTAAGAATAAACTAAGTTTCAAACACGTCTAATATATATATATATATATATATATATATATATATATATATATATATATATATAATAATTTTCTGTAACTTGTAAGAATTGAAGTACTTTATTGCCTTCGTGAAATCCTCCTACAGGACAGCGTATATAACAGGGTATGGTTTCACTAGATGCTTATTTCAAAACTCCAGTAGAGAATTCTAACTCCTTTTGTTGCCAATAATCTTAACGTCAGCATCAGCTGCTCATGTAGAGTAACTGCTCTCCTTGTACAAGTATTTTTCCATATTATACAAGGCGTTATGAGCGGCGAAAGATAATTGTGTGTTTCCAAATCCATTAGCAAATAATTACTGTAGTCATCGGGTTTGGCTGCAACTCGCGACGTAAATTTTTGTGTGGAAACTACCTTCGCTTAAGCTATCACTGCCTAGACCGCACAGCTCGCGCGCTACAGTTCTGGTCAGCCATAGCCCGACCAAGTAGTTATTTCTCAGGACTGTTAACACAGTGATGTCATCCACGAAAAAATGACAAGTTGACACAGACTGTCCAACCGGGTTGGACTGAAGCATATTTTGGTCAGGTTGTGCACGAAATCCTGCACCGGCAACACTTTCGCAACTATGGACGGTTATAGAGGCAGCAAGGCTCAATATTTCTGCAGGGGACTTCCAACGACTTTTTGTTCATGTCACGTCGAGCTGCTGCACTACGCCTGACAAAAGGAGGTACACACGATATTAGGAGGTACCCCACGACTTTTGTCACAAGTAACTATGATAATACAAAATAATAATAATAATAATAATAATAATAGGGCAACCACTTAAGAGAAATTTTCTTGAATATCGAACACCCCCTCCCCAGAGCCATGAAGTCCTTTCTTTTTTTAACGTGTGTTCAGAGTCACCCACGTTAAAATATGGCAGTTACTAGTTGTAATGAATATGAGATTAAATTTTACCTCTTGAACACATACAAATGACTGCAATGAGTGTTAGATTGCGAAGTTTGACAGCAGCGAGAAGTGGTACGATGTTTATTAAGTTGTAACGCTTAGTTGAGTTTCGGTTCTCTACTTGTTGGTACCCTTCGTGGCGACTGACTGTTTTGGAGGAGATTTGTGTGTAACGTCCCGTCGACAACGAGGTCATTAGAGAAGGAGCACAAGCTCGGATTAGGGACGAATGGAAAAGGAAAGCGGCCGCGCCCTTTCGAAGGAACCTTCCCTGTATTTGCCTTAAAATGATTTTGGGAAATCACGGAAAACCTGAATCAGGAAGGCAGGACGCAGATTTGAACCGCGTTGTGTGTGTCAACTGAAAAAATAGCGTAAAGAGTGTGTTTGAATACGAACAACTTTACTATACGCTTACACATAACCTTGTTACTTCCGTGTGTGATTTATGCCATCAACGATGAGTATCTGCGCGCTTGCATGCCTGAAGCGGCAACATTGTATGGCAGACAGATAACAATCCCCCCTCCTACGTCCTTCCACAACGTGGTGACAAAATTCTCCTTCCTGCTTTCTCCGCACCGCACTCTCCACTGAGGTCGAAGCTTAACAGACAACTTATATCGACTTATATCGCTATCTGCGGAGCGGAGCTATGGCGGCTGATCACTAAAACATGAAATACAGGGTGTTTCACAATTCATATTACACACTTCTGAATGCTGTAAATGGTAGTTAGTAGATCAAGTTTTACATACGAACCCATTTCCGTAAATGTTACCTAGCGACGCTAAAGAGCGTCAAAGTTCTGGCGCCACCGCTTGTAAGTGTATGTATATACAGGGTGATTTCGTGTTGATGTTACAAACTTTCTGGATAATGGAGGATAACTTTGTCAATTTAAGGTAAGGCTTCTCGTACAGGAAACGAACGAGTCTAAAGTTATAAGTGAAACCGTTCTGATACCTCTGACAGTGGAATATATGTGCTGGTACCATTCTTGCTAAGATTGTAGGGTAGGCAACTTTCAGAGATGGTGCTCTGGCCCAAAACAAGGAAAAAATGTCTAGGAAACATGGGATCTAAAATGCATACCTTAAGAGCTATGAGCACTTGCTAGTAGAGGAGATGTGTTTCACAGTAGCGAAGACGCACAAGTGCTCAGTGCTCCTCAGTTACGCACTTTAGAGCCCACGTTTACTTCAAAGTTTTTTCTTGTTTTGATCCATACTACCACCTCTGAAAGTTATGTACCCTACATTGTTAGCAGCAACAGTACAAGTACCTGTACTCCTCTGTCAGAGGTATCAGAACGGTTTTCGTTTATCGCTTTCGACTCATTCGTTTCCAGTACAGGGATCCTTACCTCAAATTGATACTTTCATCCTTCTCCGTCATCCCAGAAAGTATGTAACATCATGCTGGAATCACCCTGTCAATTCATAAATTTACAGGCGCCGGCAAATATAACTCTGACGCTCCCTAGCGTCGTTTGATGATGGTTCTAGACATGGGTTCCTGCGTAAGACCTGCTCTACTAAGTCTCCTCGACAACATCTAGCAGTGTGTAACATGAATTGTGAAACATTCCGAATAAAAAAAAAAAGGTTTAAACATGATACCGATTACAAAAAACTTTAACGCTTCTAGTACTTTAGAATCGAGGGTGTCTCAGAGTCTAACTTGTAGTGATGGTACAGGAATGGGCTCATAGGTGATACGGGGTATCTGCCGCTGCCCCCCCCCCCCCCCACCAATGGAAACGGGGTACAGTGGTTTTATTCATATACTGAGTGAATAACCGTCTGTTCTATGTGATATGTTTATTGTGCCACCCATTCTACATCTATATTGATACTCTGAAAATCACATTTAAGTGCCTGGCAGCGGGTTCATCGGACCACCTTCACAATTATCTATTATTCCAATCTCGTTCAGCGCGCGAAAAGAACGAACACACATCTTTCCGTACGAGCTCTGATTTCCCATATTTTATCGTGATGATCGTGTCTCACTATGTAGGTCGGTGTCAACAAAATATTTTCGCATTCGGAGGAGAAAGTTGGTGATTGGAATTTCGTGAGAAAATTGCTCCACAACGAAAGACGCATTTCTTTTAATGATGTCCAAACCAAATCCTGTATCATTACAGTGACACACTCTCCCATATTTCGCGATAATACAAAACGTGCTGCACTTCTTTGAACTTTTTCGGTGTACTTCGTCAGTCCTATCCGGTAAGGATCCCACACCGCGTAGCAGTATTCTAAAAGAGGATGGACAAGCGTACTCTAGGCAGTCTCCTTAGTAGATCTGCTACATTTTCTAAGTGTTCTGCCAATAAAACGCAGTCTTTGGTTAGCCTTCCCAACAACATTTTCTGTGTGTTCTTTCCAATTTAAGTTGTTCGTAATTGTAATTCCTAGGTATTAAGTTGAATTTACGGCTTCTAGATTTGACTGATTTATCGTGTAACCTAAGTTTAACGAATTCCTTCTAGCACCATGTGGATGATCTCACACTTTTCGTTATTTAGGGTCAACTGCCAATTTTCGCACCATTCAGATATCTTTTCTAAATCGTTTTTCAATTTGTTTTGATCTTCTGAAGACTTTACAACAGCGTCATCTGCAAACAACCTAAGACGGCTGCTGAGATTGTCTCCCAAATCGTTTATATAGATAAGGAACAGCGAAGGGTCTATAACACTACCTTTGGGAACGTCAGAGATCACTTCTGTTTTACTCTATGAATTTCCGCCAGTTACTACGAACTGTGACCTCTCTGACAAGAAATCAAAAATCCAGTCACATAACTGAGACGATATTTCATATGCACGCAATTTCACTACAACCCGCTTGTGCGGTACAGTGTCAAAAACCTTCCGGAAATACAGAAATACGGAATCGATCTGAAATCCCTCGTGAATAGCATTCAACACTTCATACGAATAAAGAGCTAGTTGCGTTTCACAAGAACGATGTTTTCTAAACCATGTTGATTGTGTGCCAATAGACCATTTTCTTCGAGGTAATTCATAATGTTCGAACAGGATGTGTGTTCCAAAATCATGCTGCATATCGACGTTAATGGCATGGACCTGTAATTACGTTGATTACTCCTACTACCTTTCTTGAATATTGGTGCGACCTGTGCAACTTTCCAGTCTTTGGGTACGGATCTTTCGTCGTGCGAAAGGTTGTATATGATTGTTAAGTATGGAGCTAATGTATCAGCATACTCTGAAAAGAACCTAATTGGTATACAGTCTGGACCAGAAGACTTGCTTTTATTAATTAATTTTGGTTGTTTCACTACTCCGAGAATATTTACTTCTATATTACTCATGTTGGCAGCTGTCCTTTGATTTGAATGCTGGAATATTTACTTCTTCGTCTTTTGTGAAGGCATTTAGGAAGGCTGTGTTTAGTAACTCTGCTTTGACAACGCTGTCTTCGATAGTACCTCCAGTGCTATCGCGGAGAGAAGGAATTGATTGTGTCTTGTCGCTAGCGTACTTCACATACGACCAGAATCTCTTTGGATTTTCTGCCAAGTTTCGAGACAAAATTTCGTTGTGGAAACTGTTATAAGCATCTCGCATTGAAGTCTGCGCTAAACTTCGAGCTTCTGTAAAATATCGCCAGTCTTGGATATTTTGTGTCTCTTTCAATTTGGAATGCTTGTTTCGTTGTTTCTGCAACAGTGTTGTGACCCGTTCTGTGTACCAAGGAGGATTAGCTCTGTCGTTTGTTAATTTATTTGGTGTAAATCTCTCAATTTCTGCCGATAGTACTTCTCTGAATTCAAGCCACATCTGGTCTACTCAATTTAGCTCTTATTGCATAACATGTCTCGAAATTGTGCAGTTCATTTATGTAAGGGTCTACGGATTACGTGCAGCCGTACGGTGCGTAACACGCACTCGACAGCCGGCCTATCTGGAATGCTGACAATTTGCTTGTGTGCCCGCGCGCAGTGCGACGCAGCGAGTACTACGCCACTGGCCGTAATTAGCCGCCGTTAGGATGTCAGACACAGTGATGATGTGTGCTTGTAGCGTGCATGTTTTATAATCAGCTTTGTTAATAAAACTGTTTAAACTTACTTCTCGTATTCGCGTATTGCAGTACCTCAAGGACCCACCACTTACAAATCCTGACAAATATTTCGCCTAGTTATGATCCAGGGCAACAACTCAAACTACCCCCTTATATTTACATAAAAAAATAGGAATTCTAAGGTTTGACACCCCCCCCCCCCGCTTCTGGAAAAAATTCTGTGAATGCCCATGAACACACCTAATACATTTGTTCGGCCAGTTATTGACCATTCGTCGGGCGTGTATATGCTTACTTGATAGTGAAACGGCAAATACGAGTATAATCTGTGGAACTTTTAATTTAGAATTATATTACGGACGGAAAACGTTTAATTACTCAATTACAGGGGTGTAATTGCCATGCCTACAAGGCCTGCTGTATACGGCAAGCGGGAAGCTTCAGGGAAGCTATCGTATAGTTTAGCATACTTAAATATATAATTTTGCTTTTGGTACATATTTCATTAAGGTAACACTTCTAAAGGGCTGTCTAGCCTTCACTGATATACCACACCTACAAATTATGCCTTAAAATACGCAATTTTGATAGTAGTTTCAAACTGTGTTCAACCGAAAAACAAAAAATTGATAACCTGTTAAGGGAAACTGAAAGCTGTTGACTACTACGAAATCACGTGGCGGTGGTGGTGGTTAGTGTTTAACGTCCCGTCGACAACGAGGTCATTAGAGACGGAACTCATGCTCGGGTTAGGGAAGGATTGGGAAGGAAATCGGCCGTGCCCTTTCAAAGGAACCATCCCGACATTTGCCTGAAGCGATTTAGGGAAATCACGGAAAACCAAAATCAGGATGCCTGGAGACGGGATTGAACCGTCGTCCTCCCGAATGCGAGTCCAGTGGGCTAACCACTGCGCCACCTCGCTCGGTGCGAAATCACGTAAATCCAGCATAACGGACCTGTGTTTCTGCCATAAGCCAATAGTAGTATAGCTCGTTCAATGGAGTTTAATGTGGGGAAATTTCCCACAGTGTTGCCATTTGTAGCTCACGTTGCGATCTGACCGTTTCCTATGAAGGATATGATGCAAGGAAGTAACAAGGTTTTGTGCAAGCGTTTAAGGGCTATGTTCATATTCACAAAAAAAAAAAAGTTTCAAATGGCTCTCAGCACTATGGGACTTAACATCTGAGGTCATCAGTCCCCTAGACTTCGTAACTACTTGAACCTAAGTAACCTAAGGACATCACACACAGCCATGCCCGAGGCAGGATTCGAACCTGCGACCGTAGAAAGCGCGTGGTTCCGGGACGAAGCGCCTAGAACTGCTCGCCCACACCGGCAGGCTGTTCATATTCACATCTGGTACTGATTTGTAGCTATGAAATAAAATTATATTAATGAAATAGCTCAAGGCCAAGCAGTTCACTGTGTAATGGCTAGTGCAGTTCAAATTACAGTTGGTGTCAGCTTGTGTAGAATGGCAAGCACAGTTGTGTCACGAAAACTTCCGAATTCTGTCGATAAATTCTTAGCTTTACTATGGGGCATTGCCTCAAGAAAAGTTGGCATGTCACATTTCGCGAATGCAGTTGCCCTTAACGTACAAAGTAAGATGATGCAAGGTTACTTGACGCTAACATTTAAGTATGAAGCGGGTCAGTTACTTGGATCATCGCTACGTGAACGTGAAAGAAATGGGAATGGTATGTAATATGTCAACTATTTCCCTTACATAGGGAAGCTTTTTGATTTTAAATCTACTTCTACAGGATTACTCTGCAATTCACATTTAAGTGCTTGGCAGAGGGTTCATCGAACCACAATCATACTCTCTCTCTCTACCATTCCACTCCCGAACAGCACGCGGGAAAAACGAACACCTAAACCTTTCTGTTCGAGCTCTGATTTCTCTTATTTTATTTTGATGATCATTGCTACCTATGTAGGTTGGGCTCAACAAAATATTTTCGCATTCGGAAGAGAAAGTTGGTGACTGAAATTTCGTAAATAGATCTCGGCGCGACGAAAAACGTCTTTGCTTTAATGATTTCCATCCCAACTCGCGTATCATATCTGTCACACTCTCTCCCCTATTACGTGATAATACAAAACGAGTTGCCCTTTTTTGCACCCTTTCGATGTCCTCCGTCAATCCCACCTGGTAAGGATCCCACACCGCGCAGCAATATTCTAACAAAGGACGAACGAGTGTAGTGTTTGCATTTTCTAAGCGTCCTGCCAATGAAACGCAACCTTTGGCTTGCCCTCCCCACAATATTATCTATGTGGTCTTTCCAACTGAGGTTGTTCGTCATTTTAACACTCAGGTACTTAGTTGAATTGACAGCCTTGAGAATTGTACTATTTATCGAGTAATAGAATTCCAACGGATTTCTTTTGGAACTCATGTGGATCACCTCACACTTTTCGTTATTTAGCGTCAACTGCCACCTGCCACACCATACAGCAATCTTTTCTAAATCGCTTTGCAACTGATACTGGTCTTTGGATGACCTTACTAGGCGGTAAATTACAGCATCATTTGCGAACAACCTAAGAGAACTGCTCAGATTGTCACCCAGGTCATTTATATAGATCAGGAACAGCAGATGTCCCAGGACGCTTCCCTGGGGAACACCTGATATCACTTCAGTTTTACTCGATGATTTGCCGTCTATTACTACGAACTGCGACCTTCCTCACAGGAAATCACGAATCCAGTCGCACAACTGAGACGATACCCCATAGGCCCGCAGCTTGATGAGAATAATAAAAAAATGACAGCGTATCACAAGTGAACTGTGACACGGCATCATTTTTCACCCAAAACCTTAAACTTCAAAACAGAAGTGTAAGTCATAGAAACATAGCTCGCCACACCCCAATCACATCCTTCAGTTTACACGACGGAGCTAATCCGTCAATGAAAAAATTATATATTAACTGCCATATTAATACTTTCAACGTTACAGTTATCTTGTTGTGACGAATAAAATATTGGAATGACGTGCCTCTTTTTTTCGCATACCATTGGTGGTACACAAGAACATTTCAGGTGGATTGTTTACAAGTAAACAAAACATAGTGCTGTAAGTAAAATTATTCGCTCATGTCACTTTATTTGACAGTAGAAAACTGACTGGCAAAAGTAGCATCTGTATAAAGTTAAATAAAATGGTTTTACTGCAGAATGTTTGTTTCAGACTCTATTAGTTGTCACTGCCTTGATAGGGAGTAACTTCTCTTGTTTAGACGTTGGCGATATTTTGATCGAACCTTGTCCGTGTTTATACGAACGTTTTCGTGCCGCTTTGCAACTGCTCTCAACTTACGCTGTGTCTCTGTGTGTGGCGTTGCAGTAGTCATTACACAGTGAACGGTTTATTATTATTATTATTATTATTATTATTAATATTATTATTATATTATATTATATTAATAGTAATAGTAATAGTAGTAGTAATAGTAGTAGTAGTAGTAGTAGTAGTAGTAGTAGTAGTTGTTGTTGTTGTTGCTGCTGCTGCTGCTGCTATCGTTGTGATCTGAAGTTTAACTTGTTGTGTGACTTATACGTTATTGTGTTTAAGCTAACTATGAAGCTATTTTTAAGCCAGAAAGCTCCTTCTACCTCCAATGATGCAGCAGTTAAAAAACTTAAAACAAACGCCTAATCGCAAGTATGAGGAAAGCTACTTACCGTTTGGCATTACAGTAAAGGTTGGTACAGAAAGCAGTAATAACCCCCCATACGCTGTAGGCTTTGAGACGCTTTCAAATCAAAGCATGAAGCCTTATTCATTAAAAAGTATATCAAAGTAAGTAAGTTGGTAAACCTTTTGACTTTAATAGAATTCTGGGTTTTGTTTAAAAAAAGACCACAAATGCATGGCAAATTTCAAAAACAGTGATACTGACAAGTGCGTAGAGAAAAGCATCATACCTTGCTAGTTTTAGAATCGCAAGGGAAAGGAAACCTCACACCATTGGTGAGTCTTTCTTACTGCCCGCAGCTAGAGACATGGTCCAAACAGTTTTGGGGAAAAAGTTGCCAATGGAATACACGAAGTTCTGTCGCTTAACAATAAGGTAAATTGAAGATATGTCTTCCACTATTGAAGAACCACTGTAACAACTGCAAGAACGTACTTATATCTCTCTTCAAATATACTATACCACAGATGTCACAAACATGGCGCAGTTACTAGTTTCCCGTACGTTTTGACCATCATCAAGACACATAAGAAGAATATTTTCAAACCGCTGAAGTCAAATGCTACAGCAGAAAATATTTTCAATATGACTGACCTTCATTTGTTTGAAGTAGGTATTCCTTGGCAAACATATATTGGTATCTGTACAGACGAGGCCAAGGCAATGTGGTCACTCAACAGGGTTGGCAGCAAAAATGAAGAAAGTTGCACCTGATTGTCGAAGCACACACTGTACAATGCCCCGAAACTCTTCATATTGGCTGATGCTGTGAAGGTTGTGAACAACAAGGTAAAGAGCCTGACCTCAGGGATATTCACGCTATTGCGTGAAGATATGAGAAGTAAATATAAAAGTTTGCTTCTATATACTGAAGTAGGATGGCTCTTTCGCGGTGAGCTTTTAAACAGAGTATCTGGTGTCTGAGGATTTTATATTTCTCAGTGGCAAAAAAACTGGTATACTACTTATAGACCAAGAATTTTTTCGCTAATGTATATCGGCCTATTTCGCTGATACCTTTGACAGGCTTCATATTTTACAATCTGGGTCTACAAGGAGGCACAACAGCTTTCTTAGAAGGTAACAAAACATCGCCTTTCAAAGGAAAGTGCTGAACAGTAACTTTTTCGCTTTGCCTACTTTTACATCATTTTTGGAAGACACTGCATTAGCTCCCATGGAAGACTTAGTACAAGACATAATAACACATTTAGAGTTCCTTCAAAAAATTTGCGAAAAACAATTTCCCGGAGTTTATCCATGAAGTAGTAATTACGAAAGACACTTTCAATGGCGTGACTAGCGACAGTTCAATGGAAGATGCTTTCAAAAAGAAAACTCTGCGTTATTTTTGGATCGGAACAAAAACTGCATACGGTAACCTTCTCTTATGAAACATGTAATTCGATTTTTGGTGCCGTTTGTTACTACTTACACGAGTGAAAGTGGGCACATTAAAAACGCATACCGAAACAGCGTTACACTGAGCAAGAAGACGAAAATTATTGCTCCTGTATCATTCCACGTCGCTCATCCTTTCACGCCCACAGTCCCCACACCCAACCCAGGGTTCGTTATAAAGTGAACAAGCTATAGTGGTAAATCCAAATTTCTAAAAATGCCATGTGGTACATAGCGGCAAAAAGTCTGGGGCCCCCTGTTTTGTAGGATTAGCGAAGTCAGTGTACGGAATTTTTAAACATTTCATACTACATAATTTCTCACTTTTCATATAACCCATTAGAAAAAACACGTTCCACAAAATCACTTTACATAGACTCCTCTCATTCTTTTTCTTCAACACACAACGTTTATTTTAGCCCTACAATGCCACGACACTTCAACGCCGAACGTGTCACATGTTCCCCGCCTCTTTTCAGGAACTATCATGGACCCAACAGCTCGAAAAGGAACTTCGCAAGCACAAATTAAATGATTTGTTCAAATTTGGAAACTATAATCACTCAATGAAGACTTCAAACAAAGTGGAGACTGTTACAAATACAGGAAAATACGTCTAGTTTTGGTATATTGACAATTTTTACTTTTGGACAATCTAACTATAATTGAATGAAACAATTTTCGTGCCACACACGTTTCGCCATTATTCTCTGCAAGGCGCCTTCAGTGGCAGGTTGCGTGGACTTTTTCTACATTTTATGTTTCTGTTCCATTTTTGGTGCTGTTTGTCTTCTTATATATGCCACTTGGAGTTTTTGTTTTCCACATTTTACAGCACTAGAAACTGAACATCTGTTTCGATGCAACCAAAACATTGCATCAAAACAAGTGTTCAGTTCCTAGTGTTGTAAAATGTGGAAAACAAAAACTCCAAGTGGCATATATAAGAAGACAAACAGCACCAAAAATGGAACAGAAACATAACATGTAGAAAAGTCCAGCAACGTGCGACTGAAGATGCCTTGCAGAGAATAAAGGTGAAACGTGTATGGCACGAAAATTGTGTTTCCTTCACTTGCAGTTAGACTGTCCAAAAGTAAAAATTATCAATATACCGTAATATTATACGTAACTGAGGAAGGCAGGATTACAAAAGTTGAGGACTTCTAACTTCACGTTGTCAGTTTCTCAGTCTATGTAATCGGTTCAGAAGAGAGGCACGATTGTGGTACGGTTTCTCCATAGTCAACTACACCTGCAATTTCCTCGTTTGTTTACAGAAGTAACTCTAGCGATGCTGAGCGATTTGAAATATTAAACAAAATATGGGTAACTTTGCTGAGAAAGCATCTGAAATGGACAACGCGCTATGTACTAGCGACTTACGCGGCGATTTAAATCAATATCAATAAGCATCGCAATTTTTTACTGCAGTGCCTTCGTTTCTATTCACTTGACTCAGAATTTTCAGTATGACTTCTGTTCCAGTTGAAACAGTTTGACAGGTGAACTGCTAATATCTTGGCATATTGAGGTACGCGCCTGCAGTGCTCCTAGTACGATACTGAGCTACATTTAGTTGTGCCGCGCTGTCTGCGGCAGCGTTACTCGCCAGTACTGCATATTGTTCGTGTTTTATATCCCTATTAAGCTGAATACAGCACAAGGCTATCTCGGGCCTTGGGCACATAAAATGTCACATTAAAAATCATTTTGAGATTATAACCAAGCCGACGTTTTCGGCTCACACTCTGAGTCGCATCAAACATCACCAGTTGAGCGACTCCATCCACATGTTAAAAAAAACTAAAATACAAATATCCGCCAAAACACCAAAGACAAAATGAGCCTGAGGACTAATGGGAAAGATACTCCGTATATCTAAAAGGGTTTTTGTCCTGAGGACACACCGCCTCCAATATGTCCACGCCTAAACAGGGCAATTCCAAACTTTCAAGGATGATTGAGAACGTTAAATATAACAATTTGAGCTAAGGGACGCTGGTCTAGACAGCGACGAGTAGCCAGTTATAAGCAAAAATCGTTCCGACACCTCTTCTACTGCAAGCTCTTTGCTTTCTGTATTTTGAGAGCAGCAGTATGGACCAAAACAAAAATACCAAGTCCCTGAAGTGCATACCTTAGTGGCTATGAGAACTTTATCTTTCACTGATAACGTGCTCATAGTTCCTAAGTTATGCATTTTAGAGCCCACATTTACCAGACTACTTTTCCTTCATTTGGTGCATACTACTTCCTCCCAAAATATGGAAGACAGACAGGTTGCAGTGGAAAAGGCCCACTGTCAGAAGTATCAACGATTTTCGCTTACGACTTTCGACTCTGTCGTTTCCGGACGACGGTCCCTTACGTCAAATTGACACCCTCACCCTTCTCCACCATCCCTGAAAACCTGCATCACCTGCAGTTTAAAAACAGAAAATCTAATTACTGTAACTTTAATATCTTTTATGTTTATTCCTTTCTTCCCTGGTCGTGTTCTTTGATTTAGTGTGACAACGTTTTGTTCATCCACGACAGGTACGGAACGCTCGTATTTTGATTTTTGGTTCACATCAAAAATGGTTCAAATGGCTCTGAGCACTATGGGACTTAACATCTGTGGTCATCAGTCCCCTAGAACTTAGAACTACTTGAACCTAACTAACCTAACATCCATGCCCGAGGCAGGATTCGAACCTGCGACCGTAGCAGTCGCGCGGTTCCGGACTGAGCGCCTAGAACCGCGAGACCACCGCAGCCGGCTTGGTTCACATCAATTACAGAGAGAACTGGTAAAAATTTTAGAATTTTAAATTTATAATTTTTTCTATTGTTGAAGCTGAAGACAGCCAATTAATGGCTGGAATACGCAATGGGCGTTATGTGATTTTCTGTCAAATAAAACGTATATTATACGTCAATCGTTCTTCTCCATAAACGGAGTGTCACCCCCCCCCCCCAAAAAAAAAGAAAAAAGAAAATAAAAAATCACCCCTCTCCAGTTCCAGTCGTACTTCACTACAATCTCTGACGTTGTGACTTTCCTTATAAACACCAGCACCATCCACGAATAGCACTGTGACGTTCAGAACAACTCTAGGTTGACGACGGCCTGATGTTTCCGCTGAGAACGACATTAATTGTAAAGTAACATTAACCCACACGATTGGAATTTTATTGCATTAAAAAATTGGTAAAATCACCGCGCAGCCAGTAGCTGGCTAGCTCTCATATATTTTTGTATTACCTTACAAAATCAAGTAAAGTCATAGCCATGGCAGGAACTACGCTTGATCATATGAGTCGCATTCAATATCGAAAGTTTAGAGTACTGACTGAAGAAATAAATCCAAAGGGAAACTTCGGGCCGTTCAAATTTGTCGCAGTAAACTGGGGTTAAGGAATAGCAGTGAAAGATGGGCTTCTGTTTTAATAACTAGGAGACTAGAAAAGAAATTCGAGCAACTGGATACTGAAAGATTACATTTTTCCGAGAAAACTTCTAGGGCCGAATTTAGTTTGGTAGGGAAGTAATTTTACTGAGCGATGTTATTACAAAACCACTACCTGCAAACATCTAGTTTTGCCTTCTCCTGCGTTGTTAATGGGCCTTTTTGCGTCTTATCATTTAAACTTAGTACGGAAGAATTAACTTCTAATTTTACATACGCTTAGCTTTGTCGTCACAATAAATGCAAAGATTCCTTTTCAGTATCCGTTAGATAAATGTGTGATAGTTATTAGACAACAGATCATATGGTGGACGATAATCTGAAAATATAGTAATAGGAACAGTAGGCACAAAACCAAACAACGCCTCCTTAATTCCCTAATGAATCGGCAAGCTTTTCACTAAGTTCTGCAACCATTAACACTAGCGCACTGCGGTGTCTACACTGGAAAAATATCAAAAGGCACCTAAGGTGAGCTATGTGCTTTTCGAAGTGGTAAGCACTAAGGTACAGGGATTCTAGCCGAAATCGCAAGAAGCCAAAGCGGGTAACAGTATAAATGGCGAATAATCTTTCCCCATTTCACAGTCTCTCATCGGAAGTCTAAAATGAAATTTACGGCATTCTGATTATTGTGGCTGCAGTTGGTATGAGGTGGCCTCTGACCCATTTACGCAGCAATGTTTTAATACTGTGAATGGTGAGCGTTTCTCCTTCATAACTGCGATTAATTTTTTTTTATTCAAGTCAGTAGTGTAAACGTCATGACACACAGTTCTTACAGCAGATATAACTTCCGCGTTTGATTCTGTAAAGTACATGGAACGTTAAACTGCAGGAAAATGATCCATATTTAACAACCTTTCCGCCATTTTGGCTAACAGAGATAAGTAAATAGTGCATTTTTGGGATGGCTATATATTTGAATCACGTAAGGCAAAGCGATGCAAATTAAGGATCGCTTAAATTACTTTTCATCGTGTCGAGCACCACAGCTGACTAATATTAATTATTAACGAAAACCTCCTCGGCTCTATTATTAGACGTTTATTGTGATAGGGTCTCTTTCGCTCACTGAATATCTTCAAGTTGTAGAGTTGTGACACAAATGGTCTGATTGTCGTAAGTAATGCCAAAGACAAAATTTAAAAACTCTGACCATAAACATCCCGCCGACCGCCTGGCACATGTATGGCGTGGCATGCTGCATACAGTACATCATCCCCACTGCGCGGTATACTACAACCACTGTTCGCAGCATGTCGCGTCTCCTCGACACACTTGCGTCAGGCGGTCGGCAGAATGTTTACGATCAGAGTTTTTGGATTTTGTCTTTGACATATGCGACAGCCAGACCACTTGTGTCTGAACTGGCACATCTCCGCAACCTGAAGATGTACAGTTAACTAAACCGGCCGTACCACAATAAAAGCGTAATAACACAGCTGAGGTGTTTTTCATTAATCATTAGCTCAAATCACTGCTATCGTCGTATGCAACTGTTACTTGGAAATTTTGTTTACGCGTCGTATTTTCAAAAACCGCCATATGCAGTGAGAGTTTAGCAAACGTACACACTAGTTACAGGAATACGTTAAACGCGTCAAAAAATGCTATGACAATGCAAACAAAAATGCCGTGACAATGCAAACCTACAAACCTACTCAGTAAACCACAAAAACGTAAAAAGAGTGACTGCAAAATTACTGCTACTGGATGGGTCACGATACACAGTTCAGTTACACGATAAATGGACTCACGTTTAACATTATAGTTTTCTTGCTGAGTGGGGTTTTGTGTCAGCCATTAAAAACTTAAGGATATTATAACTACCTGGCTACCTACCAAAAGACTATTCAAGAACCTGCAAACCTTTTGCTTTTCCCTAAAACGTACCACTACTAAATCGGATAAAGTCCACCGCCCGCCGACAACATTACATTTTTCACAAAAAAGCTATATTCCGGCGAGCAAACAGCACGAGCAAGGAGGAGACTATAAGGAAGGAAACATTCGTCTCTTGTGAGGAAGCACCTGGGTCAGGCATGACATCTATTTACCAGCGCACAGACCTGCGTAAAAATCACAGTAGTTCTTCAATCTACGGGTTAAAAGCTTTCCTCGGCTACGTTGCAATGAAAACGCTGCTTTTCTAGCCGATCTACATCTAAATCTGAGCTCGTGAGCCACTGTCCGCTCCATACTTCCTGTTCCAGCGGTGAATAGTGCGCTGAAAAATAACTGCAGGTACAGCCTGTGTGTGAGCTCGAATATCTAATATCACTTTAATGATGGTCTTCTCGAGAGATGTGTGTAGGAATAAGCAGCAATATATTCGTTTACCTTTCTAGGATTGTACGATATCGAAATTTTTACAGTAAACTACATCTCTCTTGCAGCGTGTGTCACTAAGTTTGATGAGCTCTCCGCGTCTGTTTCGCGTCAACTGAATTGAACCCGTGACGAAACGCGCTGCTACAGTGTGAATTTTAACTGTTTCCAACTCTACCTGGTAAGGGTCCGAGACTGACGAACAATACTAGCGGACTCGTCGAACGTGTGATCTGTGAGTGATCTCTAGAATTCTTCCAACGAATCTGTCTCGCGTCGGTATTTCCTACAATTAGTTTTCTGTGGTCGCTCTACTCCAAATCGCTTTGTAAGAATTCTCCCAGGTATTTAATGGATTTGAGTGTTTAGCAAAAAGCGTCGATTCTGTGAAGGTCTTCCTGGATTTTGCTACAATTTTATAGCGAAGTAACTTTTCTATATACATCATTATCCGTGAACAGCTTCGTGAAGTTTCCGACGTTATCCATTGTAGGTTATCGGAACCCACTATTTCTTTATTTTCTGTATAATCCCATATGTTCGTTATCTGTTCGTGGCCAGTCTTCATAGATCCTGGAATTACATATTTAATTTAGTTAAAGCAACTTAACGTGCTTCGTTACGTGGATGGCCACTGCCCATCTTGTTTATCACAGCTTCAATACTTGGTATATCACAACAGATTTCGGGCAGAGTTCCAATTTTTTCATTGTCGACGCAAATCAGTCAGATAGCTGGCCACCTAAAAGATCACCACCTCGTACATACACGTTCTAGTACAACTATATTGTAAAATATCGTTAACTTGCGCAACATAGCGGCGAAAGGTTGTATTTTAGATCCCGATAAGGCTCTACATTTGGTTTATAATTTTCAACGAGGCACCCGAAAATAGATAAAGCTTAAGAATTCTGTGTCAATACTTTTACAAATTTATTTCGTACAAGCAAGACACTGAATAGTACGGACTCCTTTGTTGAGGTACTAGAAGTCAATGAACATCAGTAGTTTTACACATAAAACCTTATTGCGTTATATGCTCCAAAAGTAATCCCAAATACACTGTTGACGACTACACACATTAGTCGGTCTAGACACCCATGCCTAATCCCGCATCGGAGTGACTATTCCGCGAGAAAGGGTGTCCAAACAAACACATAGCCTTGTCCGTACAAATGTCAACACAGGCGTACACCAATACGGCTTACGTAAAGGAATAGTTTGACGAGCCTAACTGAAACGCTACGCAGTGATCAGTCGTTATCGCTTTACCGAAAAATACTTTGGAAGCTTTGCTTTGAACAAGCCGCCGTTTTTCTAATTTTGCGCGCAGTGACTGCGAGCGAGTTACCCCTAGGCTTAAATCCCGGCAGTGTTATCGATTCTCATTCTCTGGCGGGATGCTCTGACCGTAGTTGATTTTAAGCGACCAATGACTGAACTGCAGCAGACGACGCGTTTTGTAACCTCGAATTTACACTCGTTTCCTAGCCTAACCACAACCTCTTTATGTGCAACGTATCGAGAAAACGGCCCAGCAACATGCGGCAGAACTGTTATCATCTTAGCTTTGTTCACGGCGATTAAAGTTGACTTCGACGAGCAAACTCAAGAGAAAAACTTCAGTTTCCGCATTAAAAGCGAACTGTAACTTCACGTTTTGCTTACACGAGATGACGCAATACCAACCAATGAGCAGTCCCGGTTGGCCATCCGTTACAGGTTATAGGCGACACAGGCAGAAAAGAACGATAGGAAGAAAAACATGAGCAAATAAGAAAAGTCAATACGACGATGAAAATGCCGCGACAAAAGATTACAAGTAAAAAATTACTTTTAACTGAAAATAATAAGTTATTTTGATGAAAATTTAAAAATAAAGTTTATCATTTGACGAGATTCGAACGCACGATCTCCTGCATGTCAGACTCTCATTTTGCCACACTACACCTTACTGTATTACGGTCATTTGATGTCTTCGAAGAGTTCGGCTTCATTCCATGTCATATGAAGCTTACCTAGTGTAGGTCGATCTCTGTGATGCTAACTGAATATGTGACACAGAATCGCGGCTTGTGAGAAAAGATCCAGTGGTGTGTACAAAACAGGCGTATTTCGTTAACATCGTTTTGTTTGTGTGTTCTGTGATGTTATCATGCCTCATTAAATGCGAATTAAAATAGCCGGACAAAGGGTTCGGGATCCGAGCAAGGAAGAAAGCCAGACACGCAGTTGGAAACGAAATGATCACTTGTGGCTATTTGGCAACGGCGAACAGTTCTGGCGTGACGTTGAGCGCTCTGACTAGAGGAAGATAGACCCAACGCGTGAAGTGTCAACTATCAAGTAAATTTAATCAGACTTTAGTTCACAACGACATTTGGCAACTTTACGTTTTACATTATTTCAATGAACAATATGGCACAGGTGGAAAGCGCATTCCGGTACTCTGACAGTCACGTAAATAGCGCTAACAAATATAGAAGTAGCCTATTACAAATATTAGAACTTCAACAAAAAAAAAGGAACGACAAACTAAGGAAATCTGTCAATTTTACGAGACGATTAAATGTCTAGTTCACTCGACATGAAGCAGTTTATCATGAAAAAGAGGTTTGTTGTGCATTCCGATTTACCATTGTTATCTAATACGGAATTACGATATGGATAGCCTTAAAAGAATGGTGACAGTAAACATAAACCAAACCATAAAACAATTTACGTAACAGATCTGATACTAGTTACGTAGTACTGAAGATTACTCGTCCCCCGCCATATCGGCAAGAATATTTGACTACCTCGTAAGAGCTTGAGTTTGCCAGAGCATCAGGATTATTAACCAACTGTGTGATCAACGTGCGAACACATTTTTACATCTCACTGAACGAGAGTACACATCATGGCGCTTTTTATACACAACAGTATGTTCCGTTATGTTTTTAAGTCATGCGAAGGTTTTATTCATGCAAGCAAGCAGCACTTTCAGTAACAAAAAACACCACATAGGCCAAGCTGAATATATCAGAGGTAAACTTTAACACACAATCAGTAAGATCCAGGAGACAGAGGGCGTTTTGGTAACGCACTTTGGCCGTTTTCTATTCTGTATTCTTGAAGTTGATTATCTCCTATACTTGATTACGTGCTACTGTTCACCTCTGATTTATTCAACTTAGCCTATGTGTTGTTTTTGGTGACAAAGTGGTTTTTTTCATTAATAGTACCTTTGTAGAACAGAACCTTTATAGAACTTAAACTGGGTGAAGTTAAATACTGGACACCCCCCAAGAATATCTGTTGCGTTAACAGACTGGCTTTTAGTGCAGCCCAAGGTCTAGGTTAGGGTATAATGGAAAAGTGAAAATCTGTTTAATGTGTGGTGCAGCCAACTAATATGAAAGCAGGAAATCTGGTTGTGGGAACAAACTGACTGGTAGTTAAGCCTAATGTTTACAGCCACTCCATGATGAAAAATGCAAGGGGTGGGGTCAAATTACAGTTACATCAATTCTGTGGCAATTCTCAAAGACCTTGCAGCATCTCTCACAGAACAGCACAACTGGGGGTGGAGCGGGGAACCTACAAATCATTATGAACCAGTGCAATCAGGCTGCTAAGTTGGAGAAAAAAAACTGCTGCTATTATAACTAAAAATTTTATTACTTGAAACCACCTTATGTTCTATACTGTAACACGCAACAATTCATAGAAGCTATTACCATACAAGGCCCTACTGTGTCAATGTTAATATGATACAATGCTACAGAGTAAAACTTAAATGCAAAAGATCTAGCTGTAGCAGATACTTGATGAAACAATTACCAACCAGAGCCTAAGCTGAATAGTACAGAAGCAGTAGCACATATTGCATCCTCAAAACATGGGAATCTGGACTAAGCTTCACTATTTCTATGATGTTAATGACTTGATTGCCTAAATTTTATCGACTATAAAGCACATAATCCTCTTCAGAATCCAATACAGTATAAACAACTTTCAGTCTAAAACACCACTTCAAAAAGAAATTCAGTCTGCAAGTTTTCTCCATAACCACTCAATTAGATGCCCCCACTCTTAATATTTTTATACATTTTCTTTTTAAAGCCTTTTCCTCCCATAACTCTAAAAATTATTAGTATCATATGATTTAGAGGGTAGTTGTCCCACCATTTACATATATTAAGAAATCAGTGCATAACACAATGGTGCAGTTTGCATAAGTAAATCTCTTACACTAGACTTTCAGCTTGACTATAATCAGCCCACTCCAACTGAGAGGAGCCAAGATTACACAAATTCGTCTCAGTCGAAGCACAGCTCCAGTAACATTTTGTCAGTCAGAAAGCTTACAGATTTTTTCCTTAAGCTGCACCTTTAACAATATTTTACTCAACTACCAGTATTATATAAAGCCCACATGATGTGATAGATAAAATGAGAGAAGAAATTTAATTTCAGAGTACAACAGAAATGTTTTCCTCTGAAGTACTCTCTACGGAATGTGAAATACTGAAATTTCAAAATAACAACAACAATAATAATAATAATAATAAACAACAAGCCTATACACTGGAGTGGTAAGACACTTTTAATATCAGTGTGTTAGATAGCCTTCTTAGCAGCTGTAAGAGATACCCCATCCATGAGAATGCATTCCTAAAACATGCTAACTTTGAACAACGTTATACTTATTTATAGCAGATAAATAAAAAGAACACAAAATTTTCTTATTTTTTCGGCATTTCAAAAGTGATTTACGGTGTCCTCTGTCTGAGCAATACATGACAAGCTGTATCATCACTTTAAATTAATCGAAATATGTGGATTTTCGTTACTGCGTTATTGACCATGAGCCATAATTTCCTGTTGTTGCACACACCCACACACACACACACACACACACACACACTCTTATCTTTATTTTTGTTGTAGTCACCTCAAAAATTTTTTTTTAAATTTTATTTTACTCAATTTTGCAGGTAAATGCGAACATTGAAATAAGCCTTCATATATGTAGCAATCATCTGCAACTGCTACTGATAATGATATTGTTAGGAGAACAGCCTTATGCAATTGCTAAATTATTCAAGTAATGACACCCCCCCCCCCCCTCTCCCCACACATTTTACTTTGTGTCAAATCATCATCAGTGTAGCTAAAAGCTTTAAAGTGAATACCAACAGAGAAATACCAAAGAAATCCCTTATAATCTCTGTCAACTATGTTGCCAATGGTAAAACAATAACTAAGCAGTAACGTTTTTCTAAAATTTATATTTCTTATGCAGATCAGCAATTTAAAAAAGCATAAAGTAGTACAGGCATAGTGATTGCAATACATCCCACTTTAAACAAAAACTAACAAGTACCTGGATAATACCGATTCATCCACTGATATTCAACAGCTTAGAACATTATATTATTAAATTTCAAAGAGTATGCAGGTTGGTAAATATAAAGACATTTTCTTCCTGTTCCCAGTTTTCATTTCTGGTAACTATACATCAGATATCTGACACACACACACACACACACACACACACACACACACACACACAGAGGCCAAACCTCACTTCCTTATTAAAGTATTAAAATCAAAATAAAATGTAACTTTCTGCAACAACAGAAGCAGGCCTAAACATGGAACATGTTCATTGCTGACCTGTTCTCATTTTACACAATACTGAGATCCTGTTATGCAAATACCCTCCACTATCTTACCATATTAAACTAAGCTTCCCTACTTAGAAATTGTAAGGAACTATGAAATTATGTCCCTCTCTGCCCCTCCTTTCACCAACATCAGTGTCATAGAGCAGTGCAAATCTGAGCCAAACAATGCTAGAATAAACTAGACAACCCATTTAAGAGGAAAAAAGAATAGTAGACAGAGTTGGAGTAGTGCATTTGAATACTTTTAACAAGGCAACAGAAAGAAACCAAAGCAATCAAAACCAATGACAAAAACTGATCACAATTGCAAGCATAATAAATTCACCCCCCCCCCCCCCACTCACACAGACAGACAGAAAGAGAGTGAGAGAGAGAGAGAGAGAGAGAGAGAGAGACTGACATATTCTAGCACTATGAGCAAAAAAGCATTTTAAAGCCACCAGCTATCTAATCTCATAACCTGTGAAGCTTGAAGTTTGTGACCAATGAGCACCACAATATTCTCACATTTTTTGATTCAATGGCTGGTACCCAGGGCGCACCACAACAAAGGTTTCTTTGAAGACATGTCAATGACAAAAGTATTATACACATTATTCATTCATTAAGGTATGCTGTCAATAGTAACACACACACACACACACACACACACACACACACACACACACAAACAATCTATAGCAACAAATAGCTTGGGGCCAAGGTATTCATTTTAACTAAACATTTACACTCACTGTTAGTGAACACATAATATTTCCACGACTTTATTAAGGAAACCGGAATTTTCATTAACGTTGCAAATGAACACCGACACCTCTCCAAATTTTGGCACATGCAGATGTTTTAGTTAGAAGAAAGCTATTTCGTTTGAGAGAATTAAGGCAAGGTACTTCGAGAAATATCACGTGAGCTGCATAACTGAAAATAGGCCTATTTACTTCCGAACAAGAAATGTTTTGCTTTCTTTAAAAAAAAATTCTAACTTTGCGTATCTGCCAGCAATATATTTACTTACTATCTGCCAGCAATATATTTACTTACTACCGCAATTTAATAAGTCAAAAATTGGTAAGGCAAGTAATGACAGATTTGCATAACTGATTATGTAAGAGCCTACGACACCTTCAGCAACACAACGTTGCGCTGCAAAACAACAAATCTTCTTCTGTATTACTAAATACGATCCACTTGCTGTGCTTGATGCTTCGAGCAACATCACAATTTATTTCATATTTTTTATTCAGGGTCCTATGTATGAAAGCACGCATTGTACAAGACATAACCTATAGATCTTATGCATTACTTTAAAGCTTTTTCCTTCAGGAAAAAATTAAAAACACGGGAATAAGTTATCAAAATTTGAAACGTACATTTCCAACGATGCCAACTGTAATTTTTCATAATCAGGGAGGTAAAAAGTGTGACGAATGGCGTGTGTACGATAGTCTTGCAGGCCACCACAGGCAGTAGCGTTCTACAAATAGAACACTCGCAAGCAGATAACACTTCATTTTTCTCAACCATTCCCTGATAGTCTGAGTACAGTTTTATAGGCCACAGTTCACTGATGTTTCACCTGGGAGGGGACAACCACAAGAGAGGGGGCGAGCGCATCCGAGAGGAGGAGCGTCGAGAGCGATCGTAGAAAATTCTCCGACGGTTGTGCGACTGCGCTGAAACTTCAGTTGCTCTAAAACAACTGCAAAACCGATTTCGCTTAGAAACAATGCACTATAACAGACACTTTATGGCGTTTACAAAATTCAGACGTTGTGACATTCACTTTCGCTAACACTTGTGGCAGCAACACAGGTTCCCGCGCTGCCAGCGCGTTCTGTCTACAAATAATACTGCTAGGCACGGAACACGTGCAGACGCCATGCAAACCGTATTCCCTGTGAAAATGTGATCAACAAAATAATGTTCTCAAAACACTCACCCGTCATGTAACATGCCTACGTCCTACGGGGCTTACACGAGCTCGTTCCACGGATTCTTGCATGCGATTGGGCGAGTGACGTCACATAAGAAGTTCCATTCCGATGCCTGGCGGGGCGTTGGTGTTTCACTAAACGCCGCTGGCGCACGGGGTGGGGAGAGGGGAGTCTCAGAAGATAGCATTTATGTCCGCTTTGGGAAGCAGGAAAACAGTCGTACGCTAGAGCATTCCATGGAATCAGTGTTGACTTTTACAGTAAATAATAGAGTAGCACGAAACTTTATTTTTGTCAACACTGGAAATCATCAAAATAAAGTGGGAAAAAATAATGAACTGCATTTTACGGCACCCCTTTGTTTTCACTTCAGGAGTTGTGATTATCGCTGGCACTTTGGAGATATGTTTAATCATCATCTAAGCTTTGACAATGGAATATGTTATTTCGAAAACGGAGGCATCAGAGTTTCTTATTGGCGGAAACAGTGAAATATGGAAATGTATCCACAACGTGCAACGCTTGATTTTCTTAAATTCAGTTCCAACATCGTGTCCAAACCCTTACAATAAAAACTAACCAATGGTAGGACGAATCTGCAGATGGGAGGAGCTTAGTTCAGAAACGCACCCCCCCAAAACTTCCAATCTCTCTCTCTCTCTCTCTCTCTCTTTCTCTCTCTCTCCCCCTCCCCCCCTTTTTCAAGAACTTCCCCACCTACGCCGATTTCCCTCTCCTGCTGCTCCCCTCCTTAGAAAAGATCAAGTCTCTCCCTCCGCCCTACCTCTCACTCCCCCCCTCACTCTTCCACCCACTCCATGCACCCCCTCTCCGAGTCTCCGTGGCATGTGGACGTGTGGGTGTGTAGGAGCCTGCGCGCTCGCTTCGGGTCTTGCAGCATGGCCGTGGTTCCTACTTTGTCATTACTTCACGGCATCTAACTCGTGCTTCTACGCATTTCGCCGGGAATCCGGCTATTTGCTTAAAAGTTTTTTCATAAGTAAAAATCTGGGAGAGTAAGAAGCGGACATTTCACAAAACTTTGCCACGAACTGCATAAGCGGTTCGTTCATTCAGTCGTGCCTCCAGTCAATGACACATTTAGTATAGCCCCTTTCATTAAGCTTCGTGCGAATTCGCTCGAGCCCTTGCCGAAAGTGGTTGAGGGGAAGGATTTATAACGTTAACGTCTTTATAGTATGTGTTAGGCTAACGATAATAGTTACCCGTAATTTTCCATGCACAATAGGAATCAGGTCATTATTATTATTATTTTTTAAGTTTTCAGTGTTCTACTGGCGGAATGAAGCGAAACGATTTCTATAACAGGGAATGGAAGTAAATGGTTTTAAAAATCTTTAGTCCTGTAAATGTAAAAAATAAGATGATGTATGTTAGGCCTACAATGATTACTTATGCTGGTGACATAAAGACAGAAACTGTACAGAGTAAAATTTCTCGTGTTTATTCAGTCTTCTACATCTGCATCCCCATGGCTTCTCTGCAAATCACGCGTAAGTGCCCATCACAGGGTTCATCGAACCACCTTCACACTAACTCTCTGTTGTTCCCCTCAAACAGCGCACGAAAGAGCTAAATATTTCCGGGAGAGCTCTGACTTCCTTTCGTTTCTCCATATGTAGGTCAGCGTCAAAAAAATATTTTCACATTCGGAGGAGAAAGTTGATGATTGAAATTTCGTGAGAAGATCCTGCCGCAACGAAAAGCGCCTTTGTTTTTATGATTTCCACTCCATATCCTGTGTCACTCTCTCCCCTTTTTCTCGATAATACAAATTTGCCGCCCTTCTTTGAACTTTTTCCGTTTATCCTATCTGGTGAGGTACGCACACCGCTCAGCCGTACTCCAAAAGAAGACGGACGAGCATAGCGTAGGCAGTCTCCTTAGTAGATCTGTTGCATCTTCTAAGTGTTTTGCCAATAAAACGCAGTCTTTGGTTCGCCTTCTCCACAATATTTTCAATGTGTTCTTTCAGTTGAAGTCGTTCGTAGTTGTAAATCGTAGATATTTAGTTGTATTTACGGGCATTAGATTAGATTGATTTATCGTTGTACCCGGAGTTTAACAGATTCCTTTTAGCATTCATGTGGATAACCTCACATTTTTCATTACTTAGGGTCAGTTGCCAATTTTCACACCATACAGATATATAAATCGTTTTAGAATTGGTTTTGATCTTCTGATGACTTTACAACAGTATCATCTGCAGACAACCTAAGACGGCTGCTCAGATTGTCTCCTAAATTCTTTATAAAAATAAGGAACAGCAGAGAGACTATAACACTACCTTGGGGAATACTAGAAATCATTTCTGTTTTACTCGGCAACTTTCCGTCAGTTACTACGAACTGTGACCTCTCTGACAGGAAATCACGATTCCAGTCGCATAATTGAGATGATATTTCATAAGCACGCAATTTGATTACAAGACCCTTGTGAGGTACGGTGTCGATAATTCATAATGTTCGAATGCAATATATGCCCCAGAATCCTGCCACATATCAACGTTAATGACATGGGACCGTAATTTAGTGGATTACACTCACTACCTTTCTTGAATATTGGTGTGGCTTGCGCAACTTTCCTGTCTTTGGGTACGGATCCTTTGTCGAGGGAGCGGTTGTATACGATTGGTAAGTGCGGAGCTATTTCATCATCATACTCTGAGAAGAACATAATAGTATACAGTCTGGACCGGAAGACTTGCTTTTATTATAAAAATCAAATAGAAACAATGTCGTTCACGTTTTCAAATTTTTTTTTTTTATTTTCAGCCCTCACAGCCTTACTTATACGGGTCTCGCTCCGTGTGCCGCCACCAGTAGCTATAACGGGTGGAAAAGCTTGAAGATGGTCTGACGAAAGGGCCGAAACCTTTTGCCAACAAATAAAAAAATCTGAAAACGCGATCGAGACTGTTCTTATTTGATTTTTAGCATTTTATACCGATTGCTGTGCTCCAATTACAGAATAGTTTCTAAAATTTTGCTTTTATTAAGTAATTCAAGTTGCTTCACTACTCCGAGATATCTGCTTATAAGTTACTCATGTTGCCAGCTGTTCTTGATCCGAATTCTGGAATATTTACTTTGTCTTGTTTGGTGAAGGAATTTCGGTTGGCTGTGTTTAGTAGCTCTGCTTTCGCGGCGCTGTCATCGATAGTATGTCCATTACTATCATGCAGAGGAATTGATTGTGTCTTGCTGCTAGCGTATTTTTCATACAACCAGAATGTCTTTGGATTTTCTACCAGGTTTCTAGACAAAGTTTCGTTGTGGAAACTATTATAAGCCTCTCTCATTGAAGTCCACGCTAAATTTCGAGCTTCTGTAAATGATCGCCAATCTTGAGGAATTGGCGTTCGTTTTAATTTGGCATGCTTTTTTCATTGTTACTGCAACAGGATTCTGACCCGTTTTGTGTACCATGGGGGATCGGTTCCGTCATTTGTTAATTTATTTGGTGTAATTCTCTCAATTGTTGTCGATATTGTTTCTTTGAATTCAAGCCACATCTGGTCTACACCCACATTATTAATTTGGAAGTAGTGGAGATTGTCCCTCAGTAAGGAGTCAGGCCAATTTTTATCTCCTTTTTAGAATAGATATTTTTGTAGTTTATATTTGGTGGATTTAGCAGTTACGGTATTCAGTCTCGTTACGACAGCCCTGTATCCGTTTGACGCTCGTTATTAGGTCAGGATTATTTGTTGCTAAGAGGCCAAGTGTGTTTTCACAACCGTTTACTATTCGAATGGGCTCATGAACTAATTGCTCGAAATGCATTTAGCACAATTTCGGATTATGTTTCATGCGTACCTCCGGATTTAAACATGTATTTTTGCCAACGTGTCGAGGGTAAATTGAAGTCACCACCAACTATAACTGTATGAATCGGATACGTGTTTGAAATTAGATTCAAATTTTCTTTGAACATTTCAGAATCGTATCATCTCAGTTGGGAGATCAGTTAAAGGATCCAGTTATTATCTTATTCCGATTGCCAAGAATGACATCTACACGTGATAGCTCACAGGAACTATTTACTTCAGTTTCGCTGCAGGACGAACTACTTTTAACAGCAACAAACACGCCTCTGTGAACTGTATTTAGCCTGTCTTTTCTGAACACCGTTAGATCCTTCGCAAGAATTTCGGCTGGCTTTAGCCAGCTTTCAGTGCCTATAACGATTTCAGCATCAGTGCTTTCTAGTAGCACTCGGAGCTCTGGTACGTTCCCAACACAGCTGCGACAATTTACAACTGTTTTATTGATCTACGTTCTTCCTGTGTTCGACCTGCACTTTTTGAGACTGAAGTCCTTTTTGTGTTTCCCCGAGAACCTCTAATCTAAAAAACCGCCCAGTTTACGTCACACAGCCACCGCTACCATTGTAGCCGCCTCCTGCGTGTAATGAACGCTTGACCTACTGTATTAGCAATACCCGAAACCTCACTACCCTTTGATGCAAGTCGAGGAATCTTCAGCCTACACGGGTCGCCGAACCGTCTGAGCCTCTGATCCAGACCCTCCGCTCGGGTCTGTACCAGATATCCGCAGTCGGTCCTGTCGACTATGCCGCAAATGGTGAGCTCTGCTTTCATCTCGCAATCAAGACTGGCAGCCTTTACCACTTCAGATAGTTCTAGAAACCAGAGAGAATTTATTCCGATCCAAAGCGACACGTATCACTGAGACCGAAGTATGCCACCACCTGCAGTTGGCTGCACCCTCTGCTCTTCATGGCATCCGGAAGGACCCGTTCCACCTCTGGAATGACTCTACCTGGTATGCACACGGAGTACACACTGGCTTTCTTACCCTCCTTGGCAGCCATGTCCCTAAGATGCCCCATACTGTCAAAAGATGAAACCTAATCATCAGACGAAGATTTCTTTTTTTAATAACATTGAGTGTACTACGGAAACACTTACTGTGAAACGAAATTTGGCCGTTCTCAGTACTAAGACTAGAAAAATAATACAGGACACGTGCCATGGAAAATATTTCTTCCTTCTAAATTTCAGTCTAGTTCGTAATAAAAAATTTTGAAACCAAATTCTGTTCTTGAGACGAATCGATTCCGTTACTATTTGCCATCTCCAAACTATAGTAATTCTCCTGCCAGCAACTGAAGCGCTATTAACAAAATGTGGTCCATATGATATTGTTTCTTATGTAACGACTTACCCACTTGGAAACACGAATTAATGCCTACCATTAGTTAAATCTTATGTCCGTAAATGATTTAATATGAAGTTATGGAGAAAGCCTTTGTAATATTTATTTCATTCCATGTATTTATTTATTTCATCTAGCAGGACTTTTAATCTAACAGGACAAGTTAAAATTAGAATACGCATAATACAAGGGCTGTACTTAATAACTATAATAGATATAGTAATGAATGTAGGGTATTATAGTAATGTGAGTCTATTCTGTCGAATGGGAGTAATGACATTCATGGCAGCTCCACAAAAGGATTAAAATCTAGAGCAGCTGACCTATCTGCTGTGAAGAGAGAAACGACAGAAGACGAGGAAAGTATGGAAAACGTTGGAAATGTGGCAGATATACTGGTTCGCTTTTGTTTATAAGCAAGGCAGCAGGGATAGTTTGAGCCGAAGTTACCACGTAAAGCCCTACTCTACATTTGATTGCACGGTGGTTTTGGTTCTGTCTCTGATTACTTGGGAGTTTGTTCCAGAATCTAATGGCTCAAACAGAGAAGAATGTGGAGAAAGGCTTAACGTGAAGCATAGGTACAACCAAGATGATGGACGTATCAAATCTATTATGGGATGATTTTGAAAGTAAGACGTTGTCAACTGACCTGAGCAAACACCCTAACAGATTTTGGTCGTATGTAGAATCAGTAAGTGAGTCAAAATCATCTATTCATTCTCTCAGCGACCACACCGGCGCCGAAACGGAAGATAACAGAGAAAAGGCCGAAATACTGAATTCGGTCTTCCAAAGGTGTTTCACCGCGGAAGATCGTAACACTGTCCCTCCTTTCAATCGTCGTGCGAACGTCGAAATGGAAGATACTGAGATAGCCGATCACGGAACTGAAAAGCAGCTACAATCGCTTAGTAGTGGAAAGACTTCAGGACCAGATGAGATACCTATAAGGTTCTATAAATATTATGCGAAAGAACTTGCTCTCCTTCTAGCAGCAATTTTTCGTAGATCGTTTGAGCAGCGAAAGGTACCTAATGACCGTTTTTAAGAAAGGCCGTAAGACAGATCCACACAATTATAGACCTATATCATTGACGTCAGTCTGTTGTAGACTTATGGAACATGTTTTATGTTCAAGAATTATGACGTTCTTGGAAAATGAACAGCTCCTCTATAAAAAGCAACATGGATTCCGCAAACAGAGATCCTGCGTAACTCAGCTCGCTCTGTTCCTCCATGAGATCCACAGCGCAGTGGACAACGGCGCTCAGGTTGATGCGATGTTCCTTGATTTCGGTAAGGCATTTGACACCGTCCTGCATTGCCGTTTAATGAAAAAAATACGAGCTTTCGGAGTATCGGAGCAGACCTGCGATTGGATTCAAGAGTTTCTTGCAGATATACCTCAACACGTCCCTCTTAACGGAACTAAATCGACAGATGTAAAGGTAATATACGGAGTACCACAGGGAAGTGTGATAGGACTGTTGCTGTTCACAATATATAAAAATGATCTAGTAGAAAGCGTCGGATGCTCTTTAAGGCTATTCGCAGATGATGCAGTTGTTTATACCAAAGTAGCAACGCCAGAAGATAGTAAGAATTTGCAGAACGATCTGCAGAGAATTGATGAATGGTGCCGACTCTGGCAGTTGACCCTGTACGTAAATAAATGTAACATATTGCACATACATAGGAAAAGAAATCCACTACTGTACAGCTACACTATTGATGACAAACAGCTGGAGACAGCGTCAGCCGTAAAATATCTAGACGTAATTATCCAGAGCGACCTTAAGTGGAATGGCATATAAAACAGATAGTGGAAAAAGCAGACACCAGACTCATATTCATTGGAAGGATCTTAAGGAAATGTAACTCATCCACGAAAGAAGTGGCTTGTAAGGCGCTTGTTCTTCAGATTCTTGAGTATTGTTCATCTATCTGGGATCCCTATGAGGTAGACTTATAGAGGAGATAGATAAGGTCCCTACGAAGAGCGGCGCGTTTCGTCACGGGATCGTTTAGCTGGCGAGAGAGCGTTACGGAGATGCTAAACAAACTCCACTGGCAGACGTTACAAGAGAGACGTTGTACGTCAAGGAGAGATTTACTATTGAAATTTCGGGGCAGCACTTTTCAGGAGCAGTCAGACAACATATTACTTCGCCCCACATACATCTCGCGTATTGACCACGAGGACAAAATTCGTGAAATTAGAGCCAATACAGAGGCTTACCGGCAATCATTCTTCCCACGGACTATTCGTGAGTGGAACAGGGTTGGAGGGATCAGACAGTGTTACCGAAAGTACCCTCCGCCACACACCATTAGGTGGCTTGCGGAGTATGATGTAGATATAGATGACGTTAGGTTTGTAAAATGTGACAACAGGTGACTAAAAAACCTATGAGGAAAACAGAGTATGTCGCATTCGTCCTAAATCAACATACAATCGGCTGACGCGACCAAACAACCGAATATTACACACTTATCTTCGGCGCAAATGGGCACAAGTTTGTTTGACCCGTGTGAGAGTGTCACAGACATGTTGAAGAAACTCGACTGACTGACTCTTGAAGACAGACGTAAACTAACCCGAGTAAGTCTATTTAACAAAGTTTCAAGAACTGGCTTTAAATGATTATTCTAGGAATATACTATAACCCCCTATTCATCACTCACATAAAGACCGTGAGGATAAGATTAGATTTATTACAGCACACGCAGAGGCTTTTAAATAATCACTTTTCCTGGGCTCAGTACGTGAATGGAACGGGAAGAAACCCTAATAGCTGGTACAATGGGACGTACCCTCTGCCATGTACTTCACAGTGGTTTGCAGAGTATAGATGTAGAAGCATTTAAGAGACACGAAGAAAATAGCATTTTAATTTAGAATTTTACGATAGTGTGTCAATATAGCAGTGAGATCTCAGCAGCACACAGAACCATCGGCTAGCCGTCAACCTAGTTCACATAGCACTCACCTTTTAGTTATGATATTTTGGCCACGGAGCTTGTTCACGATGAAATCACTCTACTGACAAGAATTTACACCACAAATTTTAGAAAATGTAATATTAATTTTCCTTCTGAAAGACAACAAAAGTGACAATAAAACATGTTGCATCAAATAAAACAGACCTTCAAACTGTTGTCCATTTTAACGTTAAATATTCAGACAGTTAACAAAATATATTCGGAAGCGGAAGTTTTTAAATGTTAACTGATCCTGCGTACAAATTCTTGCAACGGCATGTAACGAATGCACCTGAAATCTTAAAAAACGCGTGGCGGCACAAAGGCATTTCGACATTAAAATACGTATGGGAGTGCGTTGCTAAGTCAGCATGAATTTATTGGGGAAGCTGAAAATTCGGTACGATCTGCCAGGGGAAACTAAAAACAGAGTATACACTGCCTCAAACACATTGCGGTCACGCAAAGGTGCGGATCCAGGCTACGTTTGATTTTCCCTTTTTTTTCTTTTTTTTTGGGGGGTGAGGGGGGTGGGGGGAGAGGAAGGGCACAGTTTGATACTGTCTCTCCCTCGAGAACAATAACAACAAAGTACATAAAATGTTTGATATTATAATAATAACCACGGTTGTGACGACAAGCGTGGCTATACGAACGTCTAAATTAGGAGAACGCTGTTTCTTTCAGCTGTTTGTCAGTTCTCCTGTCCTTACTTCTTTCTCAATGGAGGGTGCTTCCAATTCTGTTTTGCCTCACTCATCAACATGTTTTGCCGATTCTACGTGAGCATTCACGAACCGTAACGAATCTGTTATTGCAGCGGGTATAATTTAATGTAACCTGGTTGAAATAATAGCGGTCAGGCCGGAACTTGATCCACGTGGACAGACCCTTAGGCAAGAAGTGACAATTATCCTGTGTTAAACATACCTTGTCGTTCCCACACTTTTCTATACTCTTATACACTTCTTTACTCTCTGCAAGATAGCCGCGTAATTTAAAAAGTGATATATGTAAAACTATAAACGCTTTCACAAAAATGTTTTTTGGGGTGTCATGACCACCACCCCCTCTCCTTCTGAATCTGAGCGTGGTTATGCATAAAAACACAGTATGTTTGAAACCCCCTCCCCCCCCCCCCCCCCCATGAACCATGGACCTTGCCGTTGGTGTGGAGGCTAGCGTGCCTCAACAATACAGATAGCCGTACCGTAGGTGCAACCACAACGGAGGGGTATTTGTTGACAGGTCAGACAAACGTGTGGTTCCTGAAGAGGGGCAGCAGCCTATTCAGTAGTTGCAGCCTTGTAACGCTACTTAAAACGGCCTTGCTGTTGTGGTACTGCGAACGGCTGAAAGCAAGGGGAAATTACAGCCGTAATTTTTCCCGAGGACATGCATCTTTACTGTATGATTAAATGATGATGGCATCCTCTTGGGTAAAATATTCTGGAGGTAAAATAGTCCCCCGTTCGGATCTCCGGACGGGGACTACTCAAGAGGACGTCGTTATCAGGAGAAAGAAAACTGGCGTTTTACGGATCGGAGTGTGGAATGTCAGATCCCTTAATCGGGAAGGTAGGTTAGAAAATCTAAAAAGTGAAATGGGTAGGTTAAAGTTAGATATAGTGGGAATTAGTGAAGTTCGGTGGCAGGAGGGTCAAAACTTTTGGTCAGGTGGATAAAGGGTTATAAATACAAAATCAAATATGGGTAACACAGGAGTAGGATTGCGAGTAAGCTACTACAAACAGCGTAGTGAACGCATTATTGTGGCCAAGATGGACGCCAAGCCCACGCCTACTACAGTAGTACAAGTTTATATGCCAACTAGCTCTGCAGATGATGAAGAAATTAATGAAATGTATGATGAAATAAAATAAATTATTCAGGTAGTGAAGGGAGGCGAAAATTTAATAGTCATGGGTGACTGGAATTCAACAGTAGGAAAAGGAAGAGAAGGAAACGTAGTAGGTGAATATGGATTAGGGATAAGAAATGAAAGAGGAAGCCGCCTCGTAGAATTTTGCACAGAGAATAACTTAATCACAGCTAACACTTGGTTCAAGAATCATGAAAGAAGGTTGTATACATGGAAGAACCCTGGAAATACTAGAAGGTTTCAGATAGATTGTATAATGGTAAGACAGAGATTTAGGAACCAGGTTGTAAATTGTAAGACATTTCCAGGGGCAGATGTGGACTCTGACCACAATCTATTGGTTATGAACTGTAGATTAAAACTGAAGAATCTGCAAAAAGGTGGGAATTTAAGGAGATGGGACCTGGATAAACTGAAAGAACCAGAGGTTGTACAAAGTTTCAGGGAGAGCATAAGGGAACAATTAACAGGATTGGGGGAAACAAATACAGTAGAATGGGAAGCTGTGAGGGATGAAATAGTGAAGGCAGCAGAGGATCAAGTAGGTAAAAAGACGAGGGCTAGTAGAAATCCTTGGGTAACAGAAGAGATACTGAATTTAATTGATGATTGGAGAAAATACAAAAATGCAGTAAATCAAGCAGGCAAAAAGGAATACAAACGTCTCAAAAATGAGATCAACAGGAAGTGCAAAATGGCTAAGGGATGGCTAGAGGACAAATGTAAGGATGTAGAGGCTTATCTCACTAAGGGTAAGATAGATACTGCCTACAGGAAAATTAAAGAGACCTTTGGAGAAAAGGAGCCACTTGTATGAATATCAAGAGCTCCGATGGAAACCCAGTTCTAAGCAAAGAAGGGAAAGCAGAAAGGTGGAAGGAGTATATAGAGGGTCTATACAAGGGCGATGTACTTGAGGACAATATTATGGAAATCGAAGAGGATGTAGATGAAGATGAAATGGGAGATACGTTACTGCGTGAAGAATTTGACAGAGCAGTGGAACTACTGACGGCCTTGGGGGAGCCAGTCCTGACAAAACTCTACCATCTGGTGAGCAAGATGTGTGAGACAGGCGAAGTACCCTCAGACTTAAAGAAGAATATAATAATTCCAATCCCAAAGAAAGCAGATGTTGACAGATGTGAAAATTACCGAACTAACAGTTTAATAAGTCACAGCTGCAAAATACTAATACGAATTCTTTACAGACGAATGGAAAAACTGGTAGGAGCCGACCCCGGCGAAGATCAGTTTGGATTCCGCAGAAATGTTGGAACACGTGAGGCAATACTGACCCTACGACTTATCTTAGGAAATAGATTAAGGAAAGGCAAACCTACATTTCTAGCATTTATAGACTGAGAGAAAGCTTTTGACCATTTTGACTGGAATACTCTCTTTCAAATTCTAAAGGTGGCAGGGGTAAAATACAGGGAGCGAAAGGCTATTTACAATTTGTACAGAAAGCAGATGGCAGTTATAAGAGTTGAGGGACATGAAAGGGAAGCACTGGCTGGGAAGGGAGTGAGACAGGGTTGTAGCCTATCCCCGATGTTATTTATTCTGTATATAGAGCAAGCAATAAAGGTAACAAAAGAAAAGTTCGGAGTAGGTATTAAAATCCACGGAGAAGAAATAAAAACTTTGAGGTTCGCCGATGACATTGTAATTCTGTCAGAGACAGCAAAGGACTTGGGAGAGCAGCTGAAAGGAATGAACAGGGTCATGAAAGGAGGATATAAGATGAACATCAACAAAAGCAAAACGAGGATAATGGAATGTAGTCGAATTAAGTCGGGTGATGCTGAGGGAATTAGATTAGGAAATGAGACACTTAAAGTAGTAAAGGAGTTTTGCTATTTGGGTAACAAAATAACTGATGATGGTCGAAGTAGTGTGGATATAAAATGTAGACTGGCAATGGCAAGGAAAGCGTTTCTGAAGAAGAAAAATTTGTTAACATCGAGTATAGATTTAAGTGTCAGGAAGTCGTTCCTGAAAGTATTTGTATGGAGTGTAGCCATGTATGGAGTGAAAAGTGGACGATAAATAGCTTAGACTAGAAGAGAATAGAAGCTTTCGAAATGTGGTGCTACAGGAGAATGCTGAAGATTAGATGGGTAGATCACTTAACTAATGAGGAGGTATTGAGTAGAATTGGGGAGAAGAGGAGCTTGTGGCACAACTTGACTAGAAGAAGGGATCGGTTGGTAGGACATGTTCTGAGACATCAAGGGATCACCAATTTTGTATTGGAGGGCCACGTGGAGTGTAAAAATCGTAGACGGAGACCAAGAGATGAATACACTAAGCAGATTCAGAAGGATGTAGGTTGCAGTAGATACTGGGAGATGAACAAGCTTGCACAGGATAGAGTAGCATGGAGAGCTGCATCAAACCAGTCTCAGGACTTAAGACCACAACAACAACAACAACAACTATGACGAAAAATATGCTTGGCTAAAGCTGAAGAACATGCATTATGAAAGGAATATGAATGAATATATATATATATATATATATATATATATATATATATATATATATATATATATATATATATAGTAAGTAAAGAAATTAGTTATAAAAAATATGGAGAAGAAGTGATGCGAACAGATACTGAAGAAAAGTGGTAACAACGAATTATAAAATGTTTGTAAGTAACTGCTTTGTGTGAAATGTGTTCTTCACAATTAAATTTTCTCCAATTGAGTTAAAGTAAAGAAAAACTTTAAGTTTTGCTTTCAATAACATCTAGTTAAAAAAACTCATTAAGTCTTCTAAAGGAGATAAATACTTGAAAAAGTTTTCTAGTAGACTTGATCTTGCTGATTAAAATAAAAAAAAGCTATACTCTGTTAATTTACTTTAACTGAAGTTAAGTGTAACATAAAATTTGCAGATAATTTCATGTAATAATAAGTGATTGTGTATTAGGATCTATGTAAAGAAAGGAGTCTTAAATGGAGGTATGGTTTCAGGGACAACATTGCATGTAAACCCTGGAAGGACTGATCTGTGGCCGGCCGGAGTGGCCACGTGGTTCTAGGCGCTACAGTCCGGAACCGCGCGACCGCTACGGTCGCGGGTTCGAATCCTGCCTCGGGCATGGATGTTTGTGATGTCTTTAGGTTAGTTAGGTTTGAGTAGTTTTAAGTTCTAGGGGACTGATGACATCAGATGTTAAGTCCCATAGTGCTCAGAGCCATTTGAACCATTTGACTGATCTGTGGAGAATGGAGGAATGTTATGGACGCTACAGTGCAAAAGTGCCATAATCAGAAACCAGGGAAATGTATGTGACAGCCATAGTCTTGTGCTTGTCCTAAAATAGGAAAAAATACCATTATTAAATGGAAGGACACCAATTGCAGTGCCTTTAAATAAAAAAGCGAAAACACGTAGCTTCAAACAACTTTAATGAAACATGAATTTTAAAATGCTGAAAAGTTATTAAAATTTTCTAAATTTGTTTTGAAAATCTGCATCAATTTTGTCAATTCAGCATCATTTTTCATAAAGAAACTAAAAGGTTAGGCTAGATTAGTTATAGACAGCCAAGTCTGGAGTATGAAATATGTAATTTTAGTTTAGAAGAATGATAATTTTTTGAAAGATTTAAAATTTGAAGCCAGGATCGATAATTTTGTATAATTCTAAAATTTTTGGGAAAAAATTTTATAATCATAGGGGGTGTGAGGAGTGACACTTTATATCGTTCCTGTCTAGAGCCTGTGTATCAGCAGAATGACCCATGCTGCACAGTGACAGATGATCCGAAGTGGATTCAGTTGAGTACGTAGTTCTAATTTTCATCCACCAGAGTACAGTAGCGGACAGAGACATTAAAAAAACTGGTCAAGAGAATGTGTTTTTAAAATGTTATATTCATTTCTTGGAGGCCTTATTTGTTTATTTATGTTTGTACAGTTTTGTATATGCTTTTAGTAGTGTGAATGATGCATGAATGTCGTCTAAAGTAAATCTGTAAATCATTGTTCTACTAATGAACGCTGCAGTATCAGAAAGTTTTAAGACAGTGTGAATGCAAACGATGGGGAATTGTGTATCATAATATGGTAAGTAAATTTATGGTAAAAGGAACACATATTCGAGTGTAAATGAAAATAGTTAATAACGTAAAGCATTAACAAAATTTCAGAATGTTAAATGTTTATTTCAGGAAAAAGTACAGTCCAAAAGTGTGTTATTTGTTGATTCGTTAGTCACGAAAAGCGCGGACTAACGTGGGAGAATAATATTTATCTATTGGCCTTATAGAAAACTGGCCAATCAGAACAGAGTATTCTTCGTGCGTATTCTCTCTAGGAGACAGAGAATGCTAACAGCAGTCTAAGTAGTCGGAGCCCAGCCTTTCAATGGTACGGTCGTGTGTAGTATGAACTCTGAAGGAAGTTATAATTTACCAGTTTTAGCTGTGCTACATGCCTCAAAAGTGCTTTAAAATGAAGACGTATTTATGTGGTTTTTTTGGAAAGTACGGATTTTTTAAGGAATTTTGTGTATGAAAAGAGACTAATTTCGCGTGGCATAATAAGCAGATCGGTGACTAAAAACTTGAGTGCATTAGACACCGATAAACTTAATAGTATGGCGAGCATTTTCATTTAAGAACAATCCGAACTTTGTAGTTCTTCAGATTTCGGGAAATACGTTACGACAAACACGTTAACGTGAATGAAAGGGCGTGAACGCGCAATTGTCGACTTCAGAATATACCGAAGTTTTGCCAGCATTTCCACCTTTCATTCACAGTTAAGACTTGTTTCCGATTTTTAGAATTGTTATGCTGTATGCAGTCTGGTGCGAGTCGCAGTACGGCAGGATTCTGGTCGGCTTTCCTACCGGCGATCTGCTGCGGCGAGTTCACAGGTAGGTGCAATTACGAGGGTGAGTCAAATGAAACCTTTACATTTTTTAAAAAATATTATTTATTGTGCAGAAGTGGTACAAAGCTGTATCACTTTTCAACATAATCTCCCCCACGCTCAATGGAAGTCCTCCAGCGCTTACAAAGTGCATAAATTCCTTAAGAAAAAATTCTTTTTGTAGTCCGCGCAACCACTTGTGCACCGCGTGACGTACCTCTTCGTCAGAACGGAACTTCTTTCCTCCCATTGCGTCTTTGAGTGGAAATCACTTGCGACAAGTTCTGGTGAGTATGGTGGATGAGGAAGACACGCAAAATGCAGGTCTGTGATTGTTGCAACTGTTTAAGGGCAGTGTGGGGCCTTGCATTGTCATGTTGCAATAGGACACCTGCTAACAGCAATCCACGTCGCTTTGATTTGATTGCAGGCCGCAGATGATTTTTTAGGAGTTCTGTGTATGATTCACTGGAGACAGTGGTCCATCTAGGCATGTAATGCTCCAAAATGACGCCTTTTTCGTCCCAAAAGAGAGTCAGCATAACCTTCCCTGCTGATGGTTGTGTTCGAAACTTCTTTGGTTTTAGTGATGAGGAATGGCGCCATTCCTTGCTCGCTCTCTTCGGTTCCAGTTGGTGGAATTGAACCCAGGTTTCGTCCCCAGTGACGATTCTTGCAAGGAAGCCATCACCTTCTCGTTCAAAGCGCGAAGAAGTTCTTCGCAAGCATCAACACGTCGTTCTCCCATTTCAGGAGTCCGCTGCCGTGGCACCCATCTTGCAGACACTTTGTGAAACTGGAGCACATCATGCACAATGTGGTGTGCTGACCCATGACTAATCTGTAAACATGCTGCAATGCCATTCAGTGTCACTCGGCGGTTTTCCTTCACTATGGCTTCAATTGCTGCAATGTTCTGTGGAGTCACAACTCGTTTTGCCTGATCTGGACGAGGAGCATCTTCCACTGAAGTCACACCATTTGCGAACTTCCTACGCCAATCGTAGACTTGCTGCTGTGGCATTCTTCGATGAATTTCTATAGGTTTCACGCCCTCACTACGCAAAATCCGAATAACAGAACGCTGTTCTTCCCTGGTGCAAGTCGCAAGTGGAGCGACCATCTTTATACAGATACTGCGACGGTATGTGTGCATTTGCACTATGCTGCCACCTACAGGCCATTCTGTACGCTGTTTGTAGCACGCTTACCAACTTAGAGGATAAAGACGCGAAATTTCTATTTGTTATTACAAATTTAAGGTTTTCATTTGACTCACCCTCGTAACAGGACAAAAGAAACCGCGCCGCCGCCCTGGTAGAAATTGTTCAAATGGCTCTAAACACTATGGGACGTAACATCTGAAGTCATCAGTACCCTAGACTTAGAACTACTTAAACATAACTAACCTAAGGACATCACAGACATCTATGCCCAAGGCAGGATTCGAACCTGCGACCGTAACAGCAGCGCGGTTCCGGACTGAAGCGCCTAGAACCGCTCGGTCACAGCGGCTGGCTGCTGTTAAAACCTGATGTATTGTTATGTTGTGGTTCACCTGTAACCACAATACGACGCTGGTGCGACCTATTCTAGAGTACTGCTCCAGTGTTTGGGATCTGTACCAGGTCGAATTGAAGAAAGACATCGACGCAGTTCAGAGGCGGGCTGCTAGATTTGTTACCAGTACGTTCAAACAACACGTTAGTGTTACGGAGATGCTTCAGGAAATGAAATGGGAATCCCTAGAGGGAAGGCAACGTTCTTTTCGAGAAATATTATTGAGAAAATTTAAAGAACCGGCATTTGAAGCAGACTGCCGAACGATTCTGCTGCCTCCAACAAAATTGCGCTTAAGGACCATGAAGATAAGATTCGATAAATTAAGGCTCATACAGAGCCGTGCAGAGAGTCGTCTTTTCCTCGCTCTATTTGTGAGTGGAACATGAAAGAAATTACTAGTAGTGGTAAAGGGTACCCTTGTCTGCAAGTGATTAAAAAATATAGATTAGATCGAACATGGTGAGTAATCACGGATGTTTTACGGCTACATATTGACATTAGTGCAGTGTGTTAGCGTTAGAGAGGAATTTAACACAAATCAAGACCATCACGAACCAGTCCATCACGTTACGCAATTTTTTTGTCTGTAGTGCCAATAGGAATTCTAATCTCTTAGGAACAATGATCAAAGTGTCATCTCGATCGCATGATAAACTTACTATACATACATGACCAAAGCACTTGAAAATCTGAATCATTCTCCAAAACGTGGTATACTAATGATAAATAATTTAGCAATTGGATCAACGCATATAAACAAATGCCCTCGGTAGGTTATTACCAATAGCGTAGCGTAGGGGGTTGGAGGACATACTTTAATGGGTATCAGGCAGGTAATTTCTAAAAACGGATAAACTGTCTTCATATGTAACCATGCTCCTCTTTACATTCCACATGCCTCCCCTCAGTATTAGAGCAACAGCGCTGCTGGTACATTGTCTTAGTGCGGGTTGCCTACATCAGGGACAAGCATACATTCAGGGGTAAACCTATTGTTCTCTTTTGATTCACAGGTTATGACCCCCTGATGATAATCCTTCCTTTTGATTGACAGGTCCTCCATGTATTGTTCTCCCACCCCTCCCTCTCCCCTCCCCCAACCCCTCAGGAAAGTTCAAACCCACCCCCTGAGAGGCGCAGATCTATTTCAGACTGCAGTGCCTTATGTAGTTTTGAGGTGTACGGCAATGCAGTAGGAAAATCCTCCTCTTTCTTCCAGTTCCCATACTGTCCTTTTATACTACTACCTTGTGTTGCAGGAGAAAGCTTTGTTTTGGCGCTGGACTTACACATCATACACCATTGGCAGAGCTGCAACAGCATGTTCCCATTTCCATTGAGTGGTCAAAACACAGTCCTGTCGCATTAACTCTGCTTGCCCTGTTTCTACACAGGTTACAAAAGGTGGTAGATATAGCGCTCTCCAACTTGTGCTCAGTTCTGACTTAAATTGGAACGATCACATGTGCAAAGCTGCAGGGGTGGCGGGGAGAGCCTGAGGAATAGTTACAAGATGCGTAGGGACTATCTAAAACCACGCTTGAGCTTTGCTGTAGCACATAGGTTCGAAAAAGGTGACTCATTTCGAGACATGAGAACGCCATGAATATGATTCACTGGTGTCTGTACTCATTAATGGACATCTCTACAGGATCCAATGCAGGTATTTCGTTGAATGGGAAGACTTGATCCGAAATCGTATAAAGCATTTCTATTAACGACTCTTGTGTGTACTTGTAGAACCAAGAGCTTTTTTTATGTAGAGTGACGCTAACATAGTCATTGAGATCGTGTTTTTAATAGTGTGGTCCTTATGCGTAATGTATGTTGCTGGCAGTAGAATCTTTCTGTGGTCTGTTTCAAATGTCAGTTCCCAATAGTGTTCCCCAAAAAGAACATCATCTTCCCTCCAGGGATTCCCATTTGAACTACCTGGTGAGTGTAATCTAACTACAGAAAATCATGCCATGCAAAGTGATTCTTATGCTTAATTTAATTATTTATACTAACAATTTGATATCAGTGACATGCCGCCTGGTGGGTTTAGGTGATGGCTAGGGCACCATGCATATGATTCTTCACTTGGTGTTTTTCTTACACTGTGGTGATATCTTAATAACGATATTTAAACCGTCGACCTACACAGGGAGAGACAACCATCATAATAAAATCAGATATGTCACTGAATTTATGAAGTGATACGTAGTATAAAACTTATATTTACAAGTTTTCTGTGCTGTTACCTTAAGAGGCTTCATATGTGGTGAGACATTTGGTTATCTTAAGAGAGAGTTCGAAAGTCAGGAGGCGTTCTGTGACAGTGGTAGATCTTAGGGCTCCATCATGATCCAAAAATAAGTTTAATATTCTACTCCTGTGATGCAGGACATGACATACAAGGAAAGATATTTTACTAGCTGATGAAAGAATACTTAGAGGGAATATACCCTATGTCATAGTCCTGTACAGGATTTTCACAACAAGTAACGATACTTTAGCAATGTGAAAATGTGTGTATTGTTTCATTTCTTCTATCTTCGAAAATAACTTTATAAATGGGAGGAATCTACATTTCATGTGAGAAATTCGAGATGTATGGTCAACAACATCGTTGCCTCGGATGGGGTAAAGTGGGTTTTTTAAACTGGGTGGTCTATGTTGGGGTGGGATTGTTTAGATCTACTGTATATGTCCAAGCTATTGCTGCTTGTTTTGCAGTGCACACTGGCAGCCTGCAAGGGCAGTCACGAGGAGTAAGCAACCGGAAGTAACGGATTGGCCCAGCCTCTGACATGTACAAAGAATGCTCCTACCTGTCTCATCTTGCCTATGACAGCGAGGGCTGGCGAAGTAACCAGCGTGCTGGGTGATCGTGAAGAAGCGGACGTGTGTGTGTTGCGTGAGAGAAGATTCAAAATGATGGACGCTTGTGCTGGACGTATAGACAACATCCGAATTCCTACCACTCCAACCATCCCCGGATGCCCTCCGCGGCCGGGGGTGGTGCACTCTGCCATAAACACGTGTCCACAACTGTGGCTGCAGTTGCGTGTGTAGTTTCTCCAGTCCCTGAAAGTTGGTGACGGTGGCGTTTGATGGGTTTGGCGCGCTGTGTGTGGACATCTGGGAGGTGAGTATGCTCGATGTATGACTGTTTTCAACAGTCTTCGACATCTAGCCATGACAGCTGATTACTTCAGACTGGATCGTGGTTTAAGTGTATCATGTTTAGCACTTCTCAATACATCGCAGTGGACTCTGTCTTGCAGTGGTATTTGCTGTTTCTATTCTATCACACAGTTGAACCTTCCCCCCTCCTTCCGAATGTAGTGGAGAGAATCAATTTAGAAAGTCTATAGTACTTTTAAAAACCAAATCGCGACGTCAAATTCCCGATTGTTCAATTTATTATTTTCAATAGTTGTATTACATGCACGCATGCATTTGGGTGTGGACCTCTCCCCTGGCCGGTGCAGAAAGCAAATGGCGAATGGCATGCTATGTTTAGTGGAATGTTGTGGTTGAGGAAGGTGTTTGTGCTGTCACCTGTTTTTGCATACAAGATCTCCCACACATTTAGCGCTATGATCTGTTTGTGGTGGATATTTCATTACTTGATTTGCATAATGTTTGTGGGTGAATCTCAAACGTTGAAAATATGTTTTATTATAAAGAAGGGTCGTTGTAAGATGGAGGTGAGTGTTTTAAGCTGTCTATTTGACTCCTGTAAATTGTTGAACAATTAATTTGAAAGGATTGTGCAAATGGTTTATTTCACTCTATTTTTGATATCGAAATTGCATCAGTTTTCCCCTTGTGTTCAGCATTAGCCACTAGGAATACAGTATTCTGAGAAGAGATGAAAACCTCCATCTGTGTGTTTGGAGATGTTGATTCACACAGACAAACAGAGAGTGGCCTCTTGAGAAAGACAGAGATGGGAAGCGAGCCTGGAATTTCCCAATCAACAGAATGCCACCACTTGATGGGGGTGGGAGATCAAAGGAGGCCGATATGTGGCCCGTGGTCGGTTATATTTAGTAACATTCTGTAATTAGGACACCAGGCTGTTTTGACCTTCCTGGTGGCGCCCGGACGATAGACACACACGCGGGGACCCCAAACGGTGGTTATTATATCCCACTTCCTTCCATTGCCTTGTGACTACAGTTATTATGTCATCAGGAGCAAGGGTGGCGGGTGCAGTCATGATGTCTACCTAAATGGGGAACCCCGTCTCCCGCAAACTGATAAAATAAGGAATATGTATCAATATATCATTGTATATATTACAATAGTCCATTAGAACACTCTTTTTTTTTAACGTCGAGCAGTTCCACTCTATAGCAAGAGTGTAATTGTTTATTTTTAATAATAATAATGCACGGCGTCAAAATGTTAAACACAAAACCATAGGATGGTGACAAGCGATCGCTGATTGACAGACAACGATACCGGTAGCCTCTGACGAATCAGAAGTGACAAGCCTAAACTTCTGCATAGCAGCTCCGGTCATCTCTCCCAAAGCAGTCAGTTGTATCGGGTGATTAAAATAGAAAGAACAGGTTTCAATTCTTTGTTACAAACAAACTACAAAAGATAGAAACTCACTGTACATGTCACTGGGTAGAGGAAGGTCCAGAGTTTTGGCACAGTTGCACTGTTGTTTGTTTGTAGCAACATGAGGACTACAACACCACAGAAATAATTTTGTGTATTGGAATTAGCGCGAAGCTGTTCAAGTGGAACGTGCATTCCGCTGTCGATTCAGCAAGAAGCCGCCTCTGCACAAGTAAATGTGGGACTGGCACAAAAAATTCTTGGAAGGTAGTTGCTTATGCAAGGGGAAGAGCACTGGTGGGCCACGCATGTCTGATGGAAACGTCGAGCGTATCTGAGATGCTTTCACACGGAGCACTCGTAAGTCCACAAGACGAACAGGCCAGGAACTTCAGCTTTCTCGGACAACAGTGTGGCATGTTCTGAAACTACGACTGCGTATGAAATCTTACAAGTTGCGGTTACTGGAGCAATTGCATCCCGGTGACCATAGCAGAAGGTACGAATTTTGAATTTCAGTTCTCCAGGATATGGCACAGGACGCCTTCTCCGAGTGACTCATCCTCTCGTACGACTAGACGTTTCAACTATCGGATAAACTAAACGGCGATAAAGTAAGAATGCGGGAGTCACAAAATCTTGGCAGCGTCGTCGAACATGAAAGAGACTCACCGAAACTGAATGTGTTTTGTGCTGTTTCTATTCACAAACTTTACGGACTTTTATTTCTTGCAGAAGAAACTGTGACAGGAATGTCGTATCTGTACATTCTGAAAATTAGTTGATTGCTCAACTTCGTGAAGATTCCAATAATTTGGTTTTTATGCACGACGGCGCCCCACTCACTTTTACTATGAGGCGTGGGGTTACCTTAACAACAGCATCCCACAACGTTGGATTGGAAGCGGTGGACAACCGTTTCGATGTTCCTCGAGTGACGCACGGTGCTTATGTTGAGCATATGGTATACTGTCTGTGCGAACATGGAACTTTGCACATTCCTCTATCCAGTGACATGCACAACGTGTTTCTAGCTTTCATAGTTTGTCTGCAATGAAAAACTGAAGTCTGTTCTTTCTTTTTTAATCACTCTGTATATGTGTCGAAAGCAGTAAATTTTCCATCACTCACACTGTCAGAGAGAACAAGTGAAAAAACCGTTAAAATTATGATAGATAACTTAAAAAGTTTGGCAAAAGTCAGTTAATGTGTCTTGTAGATAAAATGTGTGCTATCGTGTTGTGCACAGAGCACTTTTATTCTCTATCGGCCAACTCGTGTTTTCGTCTGCAGTAGCGTCAATACATGAGCCGTGTGTATCGTTTTTTGCTTATGGAATCATCCCACTTTACATTGCATCCAAATGTTTTCCGATTCGATGTACACATGATTGGCACCTCGTATCTATTGCGATAGAATACTTCAGAATTCAGAATCCGGATTTGCAGCTACAATTGGTAACACTCAAAAGAAAAGAATGAGACTCGACTTGCTGGAAGAACTGGAGACTGCCATTCATGAAAAGAAACCTGGCAATATGCTGAATACGCAAGGTAATGACAAAGGAATGAGATTTCTTAATACCTTTGTAGAATTATTTTAAGACAGATACGTAATTATAAATTTGCATTGCCTCTTCGGCGAAGTAGCTACAAGCAGACGACTGTCCACTTACGAAATGAGGAAAATATAGGCGAAGAATAGAACAGCATTATGATAGAGTCAATAACTATGCTCACACTGTTATACCATGGATATGTCAGTTCACAGCAACCCCCAGATCTGTGCATAAGCTTCAATTTGAAATGCTTCGAACCCGCAGCATATCAGCAGGTCACAGCCTGGTGCAGTGTGCGATGTGAGATGGGACGGCTTCTGAGAGGTCTTCGATTTCAGTGCAAGATGAGGACACGTAGTCCGCTGTGTTTTAATTCCAATTTGGTGTACATGTGGTGGAGTGGTGAGTTGTGGAGGTTGACAGCAACATCAGCACTTGCTTTTCTTCAAGGCCATATTGGGAACTGTGTGCCCAGGTCAAGGAGGGGAGGGAGGGAAGGGCCCTGGGGAGAGGAGGGCCCCCTGCACTTCTACTTCTGCCACTTTGGCATGAAGCATCCCTCTGCACCCCCCCCCCCCCCCCCGCCCACTCTGTGCAGCCAATGGTGTACAGATCATATCCCCAGCCTTTGATCATTTTTTATAATAATGTGACTGCATGCATATCATCATTAACTATTCGGTATGAAGCACTGTCAGCAGCAGCATCGTTAGCGGCTGGGGCGAAGAAGAAGATTGTTGATATGTATTACGTCAGTCCATCTCTAACCATTATTATTAAGTGTGTATGCATTATTGTACTTAGGTTTTTTTGCTATAATTGTTAAGATGCACGGCATCGGCTGCAGCCCTTAGGATGTTTTCTCACCTTCCGCCGAACTGTCATAGTATTTACAGTGGATCCTAATGCAGTTTGGAATTCCTATGTGACGGTCTCGATAGATGTCTGCCTATTACACTTTACGGCCCTCTTCAACTGTCGGTTGTCTCCGTCAGTCAGCAGACGAGGTCGGCCTGTACGCTTTTGTGCTGTACGTGTCCCTTCACGTTTCCACTTCACTATCACATCGGAAACAGGGGACCTATGGATGTTTAGGAGCGTGGAAATCTCGCGTAGAGACGTATGACATAAGTGACACCCAATCACCTGACCACGTTCGAAGTCCGTAGCTTTCGCGGAGCGCCCCATTCTGCTCTCCCACTATGTCTCATGACTACTGAGGTCGCTGATATGGAATACCTGGCAGTAGATGGCAGCGCAGTGCATGTAATATGAAAAACGTATATTTTTAGGGGTGTCCGGATATTTTTGATCACATAGTGTATGTAATTGCTCCTTTGGGACTGAATACGATTCAGGCTGAATGCAAAGCATATAAAAAACAATTATTTGGATCCTTCTGTAAAGCTGAATGATTGTGTGTTAATAAAAAAATTCCATAAAGTCGTTCTTATTTACTTTCACCCTACAATAACTTATTGTGAAAGGATCAAAAAATAATAATAGTAAGACAGACATGGCAAGTTAAGTCATGGTTTATTATTAGAAACAATACTTTTTTCAAAATGATATTGCATAAATACACAATAATTTTATTTTGACATTACAGTTAGTGATCAACTATTCAATATTTACAGCAGCAGAGTTACATAATACTAGTAAAAACACATCTTTTTTCAAAAAGATATTGCATAAATGCAGAATGATTTTATTGACATAACAACAAATTGTCCACTACACACAGCAGCAGAAGTGTCTCGACGATAGTTAATATTGGGTCATATTCAACCAATGCCGCGGTTTCCGCACTATTGAAGAACTTGGACAACGTATGGCTTCTTTGTAAGCTTTGCTGCAGGGGGAGGATCAACTGCTTCCTAGGTAATATACACTACTGGACATTAAAATTACTACACCACGAAGATGACGTGATACAGACGCGAAATTTAACCGACAGGAAGAAGATGCTGTGATATGCAAATGATTAGGTTTCCAGAGCATTCACGCAAGGTTGGCGCCGGTGGCGACACCTACAACGTGCTGACATGAGGAAACTTTCCAACCGATTTCTCATACACAAACAGCAGTTGACCGGCGTTGCCTGGTGAAACGTTGTTGTGATGCCTCGTGTAAGGAGGGGAAATGCGTACCATCACGTTTCCGACTTTGATAAAGGTCGGATTGTAGCCTATCGCGATTGCGCTTTATCGTATCGCGACATTGCTGTCGCGTTGGTCGAGATCCAATGACTGTTAGCAGAATATGGAATCGGTGGGTTCAGGAGGGTAATACTGAACGCCGAGCAGGATTCCAACGGCCTCGTATCACTAGCAGTCGAGACGACAGGCATCTTATCCGCATGGCTGTAACGGATCGTGCAGCCAAGTCTCGATCCCTGAGTCAACAGATGGGGACGTTTGCAAGACAATCACCATCTGCACGAACAGTTCGACGACGTTTGCAGCAGCATGGACTATCAACTCGGAGACCACGGCTGCGTTTACCCTTGACGCTGCATCACAGACAGGAGCGCCTGCGATGCTGCACTCAACGACGAACCTGGGTGCACGAATGGCAAAATGTCATTTTTTTTCGGATGGATCCAGGTTCTGTTTACAGCATCATGATGGTCGCATCCGTGTTTGGCGACATCGCGGTGAACGCACATTGGAATCGTGTATTCGGCATCGCCATACTGGCGTATCACCCGGCGTGATGGTATGGGGTGCCATTGATTACACAATACGCTAGTCATTACTTTTGGTGAACTGTGGTTTCGTGTTGAAGCTGCATGGGCAACTGTACCTGTACAGGCCATCCAAGCTCTGTTTGACTCAATGCCCAGGCGTATCAAGGCCGTTATTGCGGCCAGTGGTGGTTGTTCTGGGTACTGATTTCTCAGGATCTATGTACCAAAATTGCGTGAAAATGTAATCACATGTCAGTTCTAGTATAATATATTTGTCCAATGAATACCCGTTTATGATCTGCATTTCTTCTTGGTGTGGCAATTTTAAAGGCCAGTGGTGTACGTGAACCCTAACAGTCTCACAGCTTGGGAGGAGTGTAGCAATCTGCAGCGAGGTGCACGTCAAAGCTACGATAGCAGCAGACTAAAGTATTCTTTTCACGTGTGATTGTCCGAGTAAATGACACTAACAAAGCGGCGTTACGTGCAGTATTCTTTGTGCTAGTATTTCTTAAAATTGAGCAGCCAAGTTTTCCTCAGTTTGCGCGTTGTATATATTACGGAATAATTATTTCATTCTAAAAATTGAATTAACGCCGAAGTAATTCAATACAGTGTCCACGTTTTATGATGTGCTAAAGCACTCCCAATCTGCAGTTGTTCCTGCGTCACTGGATGCTACAGCAAGTAGCAGCATACGCTGTCCTCGAGACCATCTCTGAGCAGAGGTTATGGCAGTAGATTGAAGACTACAGGTATTGTGGCACAACTTATACTATCTCGAACTGGCACGGTGGCTTTTCAGATAATTTCAAAAGCAAAACAGCGTTACTGCAACAGTGAAAACCGGATGTACAAGTAAGCTAAATGTTGTTTGCTACTCAGCCACCAAAGTGCACATTGTGTTGAAGGCTAAGGAGTACATTCTTAATCAATTTGGTAATTGCATGAAGAACGTTCAGCTGATACAGAATCCCTTGTTATCATCTGTTTTGAAAAATCCATTAAACAGTAAGGAATTCGTGCCTTCAGCACATTCCTAATCAAAGAGTAATGTAATCTTAAGAACCTTAGTACATTTAATTGTACTATTTGTACTTCCTGCAATATTGTTGTTGTTGGTTTCTTCAGTCCAGAGACTGGTTTGATGCAGCTCTCCGTGCTACTCTATCCTGTGCAAGCTTCTTCATCCCCAGTAGCTACTGCAACGTACATCCTTCTGAATCTGTTTAGTGTATTCATCTCTTGGTCTCCCTCTACGATATTTACCCTCCACACTGCCCTCCAATTATAAATTGGTGATCCCTTGATGCCTCAGAATATGCCCTACCAACCGATCCCTTCTTCTAGTCAAGTTGTGCCACAAATTTCTCTTCTCTCCAATTCTATTCAGTACCTCCTCATTAGTTATGTGATCTACCCGTCTAATCTTCAGCATTCTTCTGTAGCACCACATTTCGAAAGTTTCTATCCTCTTCTTGTCTAAACTATTTATGAAATGTCATGTTTTGAGGGTTAACTTGAGAACTGAATTACTTGATCTATTTGAGTGTTGAAAAAATGCTGAGGTTTCTTCCCTTGTCCAGTCATCTCAAAGTGATTAGTCATCAGTTAATTATGAAATAGTCCACGCTATTGTCCATCAAATTATTATCTCTTTTCCAAATTTTACCTTGTGACAGCTGAGTGAAAGTAGTAAAACTATTCAGTTATTATACGCATATGCCTCTATCCTGAAGTCCAGTGGTACATGGTCAAGTTTAATAGCAGTTATTTCAGGGTGGAGCATCACACAGTGAATACTGTGAGAACGCCAACTTTCCAATCCCATCCGCACAGATGAAGCATCTGTCATCATGACACGGCAGACCGACTTTCAGTTGCAGTGCAGTATGTTTCTCACGGCCCGTGACTTGCTGCACTCATTATCAGCAAGCAGACCCTTCTTATAGTCTCTGGCCGTGAGCAGCTGTGAGGCTGCATGATGCACACCTTTAGCCTGTCTGTGGGTGGCACCTGAATGTGCACTGTATGTACACACCTTCGATCTCACAAATACAGACTCCACAATATGCGAGGCATTCACCTTGCTTTTCATCAGAGCGATAACTTTCTTGTTCTGAAGTGTTTTGCCATAAGGATTATCGGCCGCAAATCCAGACATGCGAATTCCTCGGGATGGCATTCCTCGGGATGGCACCTAATTACTGCATACAGTTACCCAGTAGATGACATCCGTATGAAGCAACTCGACATCAGTGAAGTCTGGTTTCACAAACTGGTAATAGAATCGTTGAATGTGGAGTTTGGAGAGCTCACTAACACACGTAATGAAATAGACAGGCTTCGTGAACACCACGGAAACATTATCCATGTCCATAGTGAGTTATCCTTCATTGAAGATTATTGTTGTTGTTGTTGTCTTCAGTCCTGAGACTGGTTTGATGCAGCTCTCTATGCTACTCTATCCTGTGCAAACTTGTTCATCTCCCAGTACCTACTGCAGCCTACATCCTTCTGAATCTGCTTAGTGTATTCATCTCTTGGTCTCCCTCTACGATTTTTACCCTCCACGCTGCCCTCCAATATTAAATTGGTGATCCCTCGATGTCTCAGAACATGTCCTACCAACCGTCAAGTTGTGCCACAAACTCCTCTTCTCCCCAATTCTATTCAATACCTCCTCATTAGTTATGTGATCTACCCATCTAATCTTCAGCATTCTTCTGTAGCACCACATTTCGAAAGCTTCTATTCCCTTCTTGTCTAAACTATTTATCGTCCACGTTTCACTTCCATACATGACTACACTCCATACAAATACTTTCAGAAACGACTTCCTGACATTTAAATCTATACTCGATATAAACAAATTTTTCTCCTTCAGAAACGCTTTCCTTGCCATTACCAGTCTACATTTGATATCCTCTCTACTTCGACCATCATCAGTTATTTAGCCCCCCAAACAGCAAAACTCCTTTACTACTTTAAGTGTCTCGTTTCCTAATCAAACTCCCTCAACATCACCCGACTTAATTCGACTACATTCCATTATCCTCGTTTTGCTTTTGTTGATGTTCATCTTATATCCTCCTTTTACGACACTGTCCATTCCGTTCAACTGCTCTTCCAAGTCCTTTGCTTTATTTCTTCTCCATGGATTTTAATACCTACTCCGAATTTTTCTTTTGTTTCCTTAACTGCTTGCTCAATATACAGATTGAACAACATCGGGGAGAGGCTTCAACCCTGTCTCACTCCCTTCCCAACCACTGCTTCCCTTTCGTGTCCCTCGACTCTTATAACTGCCATCTGGTTTCTGTACAAATTCTAAATAGCCTTTCGCTCCCTGTATTTTACCCCTGACACCTTTAAAATTTGAAAGAGAGTATTCCAGTCAACATTGTCAAAAGCCTTCTCTAAGTCTACAAATGCTAGAAATGTAGGGTTCCCTTTTCTCAATCTAGCTTCTAAAATAAGTCGTAGGGTCAGTATTGCCTCACGTGTTCCAATATTTCTACGGAATCCAAACTGATCTTCCCCGAGGTCGGCTTCTACCAGTTTTTCCATTCGTCTGTAAAGAATTCGCGTTAGTATTTTGCATCCGTGACTTATTAAACTGATAGTTCGGTAATTTTCACATCTGCCAACGCCTGCTTTCTTTGGGATTGGAATGATTGTATTCTTCTTGAAGTCTGAGGGTATTTCGCCTGTCTCATACATCTTGCTCACCAGATGATAGAGTTTTGTCAGGATTGGCTCTCCCAAGGCTGTCAGTAGTTCTAATGGAATGTTGTCTACTCCGGGGGCTTTGTTTCGGCTTAGGTCTTTCAGTGCTCTGTCAAACTCTTCACGCAGTATCATATCTCCCATTTCATCTTCATCTACATCCTCTTCCATTTCCATAATATTGTCCTCAAGTACATCGCCCTTGTATAGACCCTCTATATACTCCTTCCACCTTTCTGCTTTCCCTTCTTTGGTTAGAACTGGGTTTCAATCAAAGCTCTTGATATTCATGCAAGTGGTTCTCCTTTCTCCAAGGGTTTCTTTAATTTTCGTGTGGGCAGTATCTATCTTACCCCTAGTGAGATAAGCCTCTACATCCTTACATTTGTCCTCTAGACATCCCTGCTTAGCCATTTTGCACTTCCTGTCGATCTCATTTTTGAGACGCTTGTATTCCTTTTTGCCTGCTTCATTTATTGCATTTTTATATTTTCTCCTTTCATCAATTAGATTCAGTATTTCTTCTGTTACCCAAGGGTTTCTACTAGCCCTCGTCTTTTTACCTATTTGATCCTCTGCTGCCTTCACTATTTCGTCCGCAGCTCGTGGTCGTGCGGTAGCGTTCTCGCTTCCCACGCCCGGGTTTCCGGGTTCGATTCCCGGCGGGGTCAGGGATTTTCTCTGCCTCGTGATGACTGGGTGTTGTGTGCTGTCTTAGGTTTAAGTAGTTCTAAGTTCTATGGGACTGATGACCATAGATGTTAAGTCCCATAGTGCTCAGAGCCTTCACTATTTCATCCCTCAAAGCTTCCCATTCTTCTTCTACTGTTTTTCTTTCCCCCATTCCTGTCAATTGTTCCCTTATGCTCTCCCTGAAACTCTGTACAACCTCTGGTTTAGTCAGTTTATCCAGGTCCCATCTTCTTAAATTCCCACCTTTTTGCAGTTTCTTCAGTTTTAATCTACAGTTCATAACCAATAGATTGTGGTCAGAGTCCACATCTGCCCCTGGAAATGTCTTACAATTTACAACCTTGTTCCTAAACCTGTGTCTTGCCATTATAAAATATATATGTGATACCTTTTAGTATCTCCAGGGTTCTTCCATGTATACAACCTTCTTTCATGATTCTTGAACCAAGTATTAGCTATGATTAAGTTATTCTCTGCGCAAAATTCTACCAGGCGGCTTCCTCTTTCATTTCTTAGCTCCAATCCATATTCATCTATTACGTTACCTTCTCTCCCCTTTTCCTGCTGTCGAATTCCAGTCACTCATGACTATTAAATTTTCGTCTCCCTTCACTACCTGAATAATTTCTTTTATTTCATCATACATTTCATCAATTGAAGATTGTAGTCCGTTTAAAATTTGGCCTGGTGACGTAATCAATTGCACCATAACGCACATCCCAACGGTAAACTAAATGAATATGGTGACAATTTCTAACATTCTCCATCGTTTACCGAAAAGTGAATTATTCGTATATTTATAAACATCTTTTTCAACGTCACACATCGTGAAAGCCCTCCGTTTGGTGTTTGAATCAACGTACTCCTTCAACTAGGGACGCTGCTTGAAGGAGATGCCGTGGGTGACTCTAGGAAGTCATATTCCCAGTCTGAGACATTTCTGGAGGTTTCTATAGTGTAGAATGTATGTCTGCTTATTCTCTGCGCGTTGTCATCAGCTTGGGGATGGACAATTTCGTGGGAGCAGGCGCTCCAGACACGATGGCAGATCACTGTGCCGTCATGCAGATCGGTAGGATATTCCAGTTCTGCCTCTAGGACCAATCCTCTAACATAATTAGCAGCCACACTGAGGATCTTGTCCTTCAGTCCGACGATTTCATCTTTGGACAGCCATGAGAACCCTTCAAACAGCAGAGTTTTTTGCATGGGCTGTCCACAGAAATGGTTTAAATCCAAGTGAAGAATGTAATCCAAATCATCAGATGGACTGTAAGTTCCCCACTAATCCTGCGTTCGAAAAAAAGCAATATATCGACATCAGTCAACAGTTCAAGGTTGATCGTTCCTTTTTTAATATTTCGTCCAACGAAAGCCCCAGTGCGGTGCAACAGAAGGCAGAATCCAAAGTGTATGTGCCCAGGCATACACACTGGAATTTCTCAAAAACGTCTGCAAGCAAGGACACGTTTGTCTCCGTGTCCAGTTTAGCATGACCCTCAAAATCAGAATGTTGAACTCCTGCAAAACATTCACCGCGTGTCGATACTCCACATCCGTTATGGCAGTGTTTGTGAGTTTGTTGGTGAATGAAGTTACATCAGGCAATGTGGTTTCAAGGCGTCTCTCCATCGTATCCAGATATTCGAATGAAATGACCCACTTCTTCATTACAAGCTAAAACTTTGGATCAGCAGGAAACGCAGATTGAGTGATATGCATATCCTCTCGACCATCATCTCAGCAAGTTTCCGAAGAGGTGCCTGCATGAACTGTAGTGCATCGAGGAAGCGGAGCAATATTCTTGGAGAATGAAATTTCTTTTTCTACATTGTCAGGTATGATACTGACGCTATCATTATCCAACCCAAAACCACCGAAGTGCTGAAAAGGAAAGTGAATACCATACCAGCTCAAATTATGGAAGAAGATGGGTATGTTTTACATATACTGGTTTCTGGCTTGAGCACTCATTCAGATGTCTTGCTAAATACTCACGCTTCGTAAAAAAAAAAAAAAACTGAGGTATCTGCGGCAAATGAGCTGTTTATGCTCATTTTTACTCATTTGGGGGGGGGGGAAGTAGGTGGGACATGATTTTGATGCAAACGTAGTGCTGCATCTTGCCTTTGCAGAATAGCAATAAACCTACTTGTTTAGGACACTGACTGACTACTTTGGAAAAATAGAGGGGTCCTACTACCTAATGCTTAATATCTCTTGGCTTACTTCTTTTCTCGTCTACATGCATAAAATGAAGATGAACCGAGAAATTAGAGTTCTGCCTCTCGAATTTTGGTAGGTCTGATATTGTTACAGAGAACGAGATCCTTTTAAAGTTATAGTGCCCACAGTCGTTCGATGCCTTGCACTTATCTATACTACATGCATTTCTTGGGTAGTTCCTATCGCAAGCCAGACTTGAGCATGTGAAGCTGTATTCATCCTTCTCATATAGCTTCTGGACATTATATATGCACCGAGCGAGGTGGCGCAGTGGTTAGACACTGGACTCGCATTCGGGAGGACGACGGTTCAATCCCGCGTCGTGCCATGCTGATTTAGGTTTTCCGTGATTTCCCTAAATCGCTCCAGGCAAATGGCGGGATGGTTCCTTTCAAAGGGCACGGCCGACTTCCTTCCCCGTCCTTCACTAATCCGATGAGACCGATGACCTCACTGTCTGGTCTCCTTCCCCAAACCAACCAACCAACCATTATATATGCCTCTTTAGGTGCAATATCATCTGGAAGATGGATGAAACTGGACCGTCTCATTAACTAGATCAAAAACGCGCGAGTACACATCAAGATGAAGTACGTGACTGCTCATCTTACCAGAGCCTCTTCCCTTCATACCGGAAGAAAAGCTTTAGTATTACACTCTCGGTAAAAGTTCCCTACTTCTCGGCAACTGACATATCCTTCCACCAAAGTTTGACTATGCTATTCTCTGCAAGACCATTACTGCCTTCTTTAGGGGGGTGCAACAGCTAGAAAACTGCTTTGCACCTGATGGCGGGGTACCACTGGGCATTGACGATTTTAGGGAGCTCCCTTCCCAGCACTGCTTGCCATGCATGAGGGAAGATATCCATATCTCGAAATCTAGCATTGACATAACCAATGTAGGACTGTGAGAGCTTATTCTTGGAAGCACCAACAACCACAGAGTAGTCTAAAGTGGCTCCGTGGTCTGCCTGCTGTTGGTGAACAAGATGGGCTGTGAGGGTGCTACTGCTAGACCACAGACAGAGGGAATGCGATGATATTGATGGCACTGCCCCACTGCTGTTAGGCTGGTGGCGGTAACCTGACAGACTCGGATGAGGTGATGCAGACGTCGATGGCACCACCCAACTAACGCTAGTCTGGTGTGGTAGCTTGATGGTGCCACCTGAGGTAACGCTAATGTCGACGGCACCATCCTGGTACCGCTAGGCTGGGGACTGCAGCCTGACAGTCCTGGACAAGATGGTGCGGATGTTGAGGGCACTGTTGTGCTACCAATTGGCCGAGGTGACGCAGGCGTTGATGGCCGCACTAATGAAGGGTCTGGCAGCAATGTTGTGAACCCACTTCCGGGAGCTTCCAATGCTCCTTCTGCAGTGAAAGAATAAGGGAAATACATTAGTATCACACAAAGACGCAAGCAATAGACACGTACATCCACCAAAAATAGTTAAATTCTGATACTTATATCAAGGTTCACTGACGATATGTGCTTTCAGTCACCCATCATCCTCACTGTTAATCATAATGTTAGGTGTAGCATAGTGTAATATTTTTCGGTTTAGTTCCGTTTCCACTTCCCTTCCAATATCAGCATCAAGTATATCTAGTTAAAAAACGGGAAAAAACTGTATGCAACCATAACAAAATTATTATTATTATTATTATTGATAGAATTACCACTTCTCAACAACTGGTGACATTCCCCATGAGTTCTGACTAGAAAAACAAACTACTTGTGTTAGTTTTGAGTGAAAAGAGTGTCATAGGTCCAGAATGAGATTTACATTCTATAGCAGAGTGTGCTGATATGAAACTTCCTGGCAGATTAAAACTGTGTGCTGGACTAAGACTCGAACGCAGGACCTTTGCCTTTCGTGGGAAAGTACTCTACCAACTGACCTACCCAAGCAAGACTCACGACCCGTTCTCACAGCCGCAATTCCAACAGTGCCTCGTCTCCTACATTCCAAACTTCACAGAAGCTTGCGAGGTGCCGGGATGGAGAGGAGTTTGTACCTCTTTAATTCTGGCGAATTTTGCATGAGAACTGGACATGCACTCGACCCCCTCCTTACCTACCACCTAACTGATTATGTGCACAACGGTAACGAAAGGAATTGGTGGTGGGCCCTGCTAGTTGGTAAAATAAGGAGTGCACACTCACAATAATTTAATAAAAATCATTGTCTACTCAGTAAAGAAAAAGGGATTTTTATCATAATAAACGACAGGAAATGGGATTCTGCATCTATCTATGAAATGATATGCGGATTAAATATTACAATGTGCTTTATTATAAATCAGAACACAAAGGTAATTGATTGTCAATACAAACAGTAGGCTAAAGGGTAGGTTATACTGAACTATTATGAGAATAAGAGTTGGCTTGAGAACACGGGGCTCCTACTCTCTGTGATGCAATAGATTGACGGTAATGACTGGAGGTCCAAGTAAGTCATATATTACTCCACCGACTATAATGCAGTATTACGATTAGTAATGAGAGCTCAAATGGAATCACATGGAGAGACAAGCAAGGTGGACTTGTAGCAAAGCGAGCGCGCGTGCTGCTGAGGGCTTCAGTACAAAAATTATAGATCCTACAATGCCGGAGCCGCAAAATTCTTTACCAGTCCCGAAACCTGCAACTCGTCGTCGGTAGGCAGCGTTCTGATGATGTAGGCACCGACTTCTGCTGTGCAACAACTCTGTTACTCGCCCTGTCGGTGCTGACGCGAAAACGGAGAGTAAGAATCTGGGTCTTAAGTCGCAGCATGAAACTGGAGTATGACTGCAGTCACGCTCCACAACGATTCCAAAAAAAGTGCGACTAAGTCGCAAGACCACCCGATTCCAGCGAAGACCAGATCCCGAATGCCCTGCGCCCGCGCAACGCAAGAGTGAAGCCAACATTACTCACTCCCTACTACCCTCGAAAAACCGCAAATCAGCATTCAGTGCTGATTCCAAAATTCCCCCACACTATCTCAGAACATCATTCGTGCCAATAGCGAACGTTCCATCCAATTCCGAGCAGGGCTTTATGACGTCAACTGGTCTCAGTTTAAGTTGACCAGTCATGCCACTGCTATTTAGCTTGGAGTACTGAACTTGCCGTTTCACCGGCTACAAAAACAACATGCCTAAACGACGGGCCATCCAGTGCCAGACAGTGGTGCCCAGCAGGGCACGGTCCACAAGTATTCTCAGAATCATGAAGACAATACTGTCAATCAGTGCCATCACTCTTCATTCCAGGCGCGCCGGAACGGTAAACACATAAACTGCGGCGACACTCAGACGGCTCGCAGGTCGTTTCTCCCTGCATACAGTAGGCGAAACTCGACCAAGGTCAGTCTGTCCCGGCAAGTGCTCAAGCTCACTGATGTACAACCCTGTCAGTATTCGCGGAACCTCTCCCCCCACCCCACCCCACCCGGAAACGCAGCGTGCTGCGTCCTCCGATGCTCACCTCGCAATAGGCCACCCGGGGAAGTGACAGAGGAAACTAAAAGCAAGACTATATACAGTTCCCAGCATGCATAGCAATCAAGTGAAAAGTACTTTGAACTCTCAGTACAAATACTCTCATTAGAATAACCTTATTCGGCCCATTCCCACCGTGAAATGATATGAAACATTGAAAAAATTGATGAAAATGAGAGGCGACACGCAAAAGAAGTCATGGGACCTCTGAAGCTCTCCTGCAGACCTCGCAGAACTAGCACTCCTGGAAGAAAAACTGAGTGCCAGGCCGAGACTCGAACTAGGGTCCTTTGCCTTTCGCGGACAGCGTACACTCCGCTGCAGAGTGAAAATTTTGTTCTGGAAACATCCCCCAGTCTGTGGCTAAGCCATATCTCCGCAATATTCTTTCTTCCAGGTGTGCTAGTTCTGCAAGCTCTGCGGGAGAGCTACTGTGAAGTTTGGAAGGTAGGAGACGAAGCACTGGCGGAATTGAGGCTGTGAGAACAGGTGTGAATCGTGCTTGGGTAGCTCAGATGGTAGAGCACTTGCCCATGAAAGGCAAAGGTCCTCGGTCTGGCACACCGTTTTAATCTGATAGGAAGTTTCAGTGTCATTGGTGTTTGCTGTGACGTATCAGTATCGACCTGCTCACCTATAGCAGGTAAAAATCAAAGAAACTCATAAGTTTCACATGCAAATGTAAAAAAAGTTACACAAATATACAGAAAAAGCTCCTTATGTTTGCCTTCACTTAAATCATCCGTGAGAAATGCCATTGACTTATGATCGAAAAGTGGTGACGTTATGCTTGCAACCAAATTGTCAGCGTCTGAAAAACGAGCATGCTTACCACCGCCTTCGTCATCAGCTCGTGCAGAGTGCTTCAGCACTGATTTATAAACAGGTGGCACTCGTTCCTGGTTGTCGGTTCACATGTACCGAGAGGGGCAGACATCTACTGCATTCGTGTGAATCTAGCACAGTGCTGACCTTCATGATTCTCACCGCACATGTAGCGCTCATTTACGTTTGCGCTTTTCGTGAGAGCGGGAGTTAGCTGTAGTTGACACATGTACGTATGTAAAATCCAACCGACTGGAACTACGTGCACATTAGCGGTACTTTTAATCTAATGATTCTGTAGGTATTCCCACATGTGTATATGCGGTACCATGATAATGGCTCTGAGCACTATGGGACTCAACTGCTGTGGTCATCAGTCCCCTAGAACTTAGAACTACTTAAACCTAACTAACCTAAGGACATCACACACATCCATGCCCGAGGCAGGATTCGAACCTGCGACCGTAGCAGGCGCACGGTTCCGGACTGCGCGCCTAGAACCGCGAGACCACCGCGGCCGGCCCATGATAATGTTCCAGCGTCATCTAACCAAGGTCACCACTGTTCCTATTGGTGCAGGTTCTTGCTTATGAACTGTCACGCAACTCCTCGCAAGGAGCACCTCACACTTCTTCTTCACGAGGAGAGCTGCAGAAAGCGTAAGTTAATCATCTAAAGCCTGTAGGTGCAGAGGCAGAAAAAAAAGAAGTGAATAAATTAATACAAAGCTTTTTTTAGAAAAAAGAAACAATTTATTTAAAACTGTGTACCCGACCGAGACTCTAACTCGGGACCTTTGCCATTCGCGGACAAGTGCTCTACCATCTGAGCTACCGAAGCACGACTCACGGCCGGTCCTCACAGCTTTACTTCTGCCAGTATCGCAGGAGAGCTTCTGTAAAGTTTGGAAGGTAGGAGACGAGATACTGGCAGAAATAAAGCTGTGAGGACCGGGCGTGAGTCGTGCTTCGGTAGCTCAGATGGTGCCGGTCCTCACAGCTTTACTTCTGCCAGTATCGCAGGAGAGCTTCTGTAAAGTCTGGGGCCGGCCGCGGTGGCCGTGCGGTTCTAGGCGCTGCAGTCCGGAACCGCAGGACCGCTACGGCCGCAGGTTCGAATCCTGCCTCGGGCATGGATGTATGTGATATCCTTAGGTTAGCTAGGTTTAAGTAGTTCTAAGTTCTAGGGGACTGATGACCTAAGATGTTAAGTTCCATAGTGCTCAGAGCCATTTTTTGTAAAGTTTGGAAGGTAGGAGACGAGATACTGGAAGAAGTAAAGCTGTGAGGACCGGGCGTGAGTCGTGCTTCGGTAGCTCAGATGGTGCCGGCACGGTACCTCAGCGTGTTCGGTCAGAGGGCTAGCTGCCCTCTGTAATAAAAAAATTGAGTTAATGGATCAACAACGAACTGAAACGGGTGTCTTTCGACGTGCGCCCAAAGCAGATACAACGAACGAAAACGAACAAACTGAGATTATTAAAAAAAAAAAAAAAAATATGGTAGAGCACTTGCCCACGAAAGGCAAAGGTCCCGAGTTCGAGTCTCGGTTGGGCACACAGTTTTAATCTGCCAGGAAGTTTCATATCAGCGCACACTCCGCTGCAGAGTGAAAATCTCATTCTGGAAACATCCCCCAGGCTGTGGCTAAGCCATGTCTCCGCACTATCCTTTCTTTCAGGAGTGCTAGTTCTGCAAGGTTCGCAGGAGAGCTTCTGTAAAATTTGGAAGGTAGGAGACGAGATACTGGCAGAAGTATAGCTGAGGAAGGGCCCTGAGTCGTGCTTCAGTAGATCAGTCTGCTTTCGGCCGGTGAGCGGCGAGGACTTGTTTACGTCCCGTCCGCAGAGCCGCGAGCGCGCGTAGTTTGTTTACTTCCTCGCCGCAGCTAATACTCGCGTCCGTTAACACTGAGTCGCCATGGCTCATTCATACAGAAAAGCTACCATCAAGATCAGCCTCCAGCCCGACTACGCACGACCACGAGCCTTTGAAGTCGAACGATTCATCCGTGACGAAGTTCAAATACCAACACAGCACATCATCGGTATCCACCTATCCATTACACGTAGCGTCGTTTACGTCAAGATGGTCGATGACGAGTTATGTCTCGCAGTTGTGAACAGATGCGCGAACACTCTCAACCTCCTACGCTCACGGCCCTCCCCCTCAATTACGCAGAGGTGACACGATCGACCGTCATGAAAGACGACAACCCCCCCGGAAGACAGGAAGCGTTAGAATGCGCACCTGTCGCCGGTCCTGGATTGACCAACACCATTACGGTGTCTGCAAAGGTTGAAGAACGCCGCCCATCGACTCCACATGAAGATTCGGACGAGAGAATGGAACTCGACGCTAGGGTTGTACCGACCTCTGCTTTTCTACCTGAGAGGGATGCTATACGGGAACCACAAACTCTTTCGGACACAGAAACCCACGTCCGCAAACAAAGGTCACCGAGAAAGCATAAAAAGCGACGTCGCACACCCTCAGACGATTGCCTCCAGCGGACGTCTTCTCCAGTTGACGACCGGACGGCCGACGAAACGACGAGGAAAATGGATGACACGAGATCGCCCTCACCTGTCACTTTGATTTTGACAAACCCGATTCCGCTCTCTCGGGCAAACGGATGGCCAGCACAGCGCCCGCCGTTGGTACACAACCGGAAACAACTGCGGATTCATCCTTAGTCACTCAGCCCACAAGTGTTCTACCGCAGCTACCGTTAACCTACGGACCTTGCGCGGATGACACTGAAGACGATTCTACGGCCGCTGTGGTGGATGAGGAGAGGGGCCTCGCCTCCCACACCTCGGCCCCTCCCGAGTAGCAACAGATGACGGCGTGGACGTGGCCAGCAGATCACAGGCCCCACCTTTTACGTCGACACTGACGGCGGCCCCCACCGCAGGAGACGATCTACAGACCTATCGCTTAACGACCATCAACATTAACACCATTCGGATACGTACGAAGTTGTCGCTGCTCCAAGACATGCTCAATGCAGCAGACGTTGACATTGTCTTTCTCCAAGAAGTCTTCGTCGCCGATTTCTCGGGTATGTATGGTTATACGGCTCATGTGTCCCACGCCTCGCCAACTAACAGTGGAGTCGCAATTCTCCTCAGAGAGGGCCTCGAGGCGGACGAAGTCCGATATCTCCCCGACGCTAGAGGAATGGCCGTAACGGTGCAAGGCGTCCGGTTTATCAATGTGTACGCCCCTTCCGGAACGAATCGCCGTCGTGACCGATCGCTCTTCTTCGCAGAAGGAATAGCACCGCTTTTTCAGGGCAGGCACGATGACTTGATATTAGGGGGCGATTTCAATTGCACCCAAGCACCTAAAGATTAGCTGACACGCCATTCACCGTGCCCCGAACTTGGGACACTCATCGGCGATCTCCAGCTGGTAGATACATGGGAACATGTCCGAGGAAACAGACCGGGATACACCCATTTCACGAGTCACTCGTCTAGTCGCATCGATAGGATTTACGTCTCCCGTTCTCTCGCGGCAACGGTGAGTGACGCGGAGGTGTGGCCAGTAGCCTTTTCTGATCACGAGGCCTATATATGTGCCGTCACCCTTCGTCGCCAATGGGTGTGGCGCAGCCGACATCCCTGGAAATTAAACCTTGCTCATCTCGCTTCTCCGGATTGTCGACGCGCCATCGAAGACACGTGGAGTTTGTGCGTCCGCCGCCTCCCAACGTATCCTACGTCGATTAGTTGGTGGTTAACCTGCGCCAAGCCGGCCCTGCGGAGAACCTTTATTACGTATGGTCGTGAGACTGCTGCTTGGAGGCGGCAGACCCTTGATTTTTATTTCACCGTCCTTCGCGATTGCGCCTCCTTGCCACCCACATCGGAACGACAGTTGACGGTTCAGCGTGCGAAAGCACAGATCGTAGCCCATATGCGCCGACACCTCGAAGGGACGATCGTCCGAGCGCGAACACAAGACAGACTCGCAACGGAACGACCCACCACGTACCACGTCATCCGAGAACGTACACTGCGAAGACGGGCACTGATACATGCCATCACCACTGAGGACGGCCGTCATCACACCACACAACGCGATATTGCTGCAGCCTTCTTCGACCATTACGCGCGACTTTATTCTGCTCAATGTTCCGACCCGACAACGGTGACAGCAGTCTCACAACTGGTTTACGGCATTGTCCCACAGGATTTACAAACTGAATTATTGAACGACATTACGGAAGACGAAGTTATCGACGCCATTGGTAAAGGAGCGGCGAATAAGTCTCCTGGCCCCGACGGGCTCCCTGTGGAGTTTTATAGAACTTTCCAGTATTTACTGGCTCCCAAGTTAACAGACATCTGTCGGGAGCTTATGTCCCTCGCGGTGCCGCTCCCTGCGACCTTCGTAGAAGGAATAATTATACCGGTTCACAAACATAAAGGTGGGGCTCGAATACAAGATTACCGCCGCTAACACTCGTCAACTGCGACATGAAGATATTCACCAGACTATTAGCAAACTGTCTACGACCGACCCTACCTTACGTCATCTCGCCAGATCAGACTTCCCTAGGGGGTATCAACAACATCCACACAGCACTGTGTCGATACCGTGACTTAATAGCCCTAGCCAGGGCACGCCGCATCCCGGGAGCGCTGGCATCACTAGATTTTAGCCAAGCTTTTGATCGAGTGGACCACGCGTACCTCACGTCCGTTCTCCAGCACATGCAGTACCCACAGCAATTCACAGACGTCGTGATGCGCCTCCTCCGAGGGGCGACTTCCAAAGTGCTCGTTAACGGGCGTCTCTCGCAGTCCCTCCCGATTTTCCGCTCCGTGCGTCAAGGCTGCCCCTTGTCGACGTTACCATATGCTCTGGCACTGGAACCGCTCCTCTGTGGCCTCCGTCAACGCCTCACCGGTCTTACCCTACGTGACGTCACCTTTCGCTGTACAGCACGTGCAGACGACCTGGTTCTCGCGTTCCGCAATCGCGACGATGTCAACAGAGCACTAGAATGGATTACCACGTACGGTGTGGCTTCCGGCAGCTGTCTCAACGGCGCCAAATCGGTCGCCATGGCCATAGGAGACGGGTTGACCCCAGCGTGTGTCGAACCCCTACAGCTTCGTGGCACTATCAAATGTCTCCGAATAGAGTTTCACGACGACATACGGCGCACTGCGGTTCTTAACTACCGCCGCTTATTACAACAAATTCGGGTCCAGATCTTCAACTTTCGTCTGCGGACCCTCGACATTCTCCAAAGGACACACTTCGTCAATGTTTACCTCGCATCGCGCCTTCCACACATAGCGCGTGTTCTTCCAATACCGTTACTGATGGCTCGACGTCTATTAGCGGCATTCGGAGCCTACGTCAGTACAGGCATGCTCTTCAAAGTCAGTTATGAGTCACTGACCCTTCCCCCAGAAAGGGGAGGTCTTGGTCTAGTCCATGTCCACGACAGAGCTGTGGCCCTGTATGTCAGCTCACACATCAAGCTGTGGCGCCACCACCCGGAAAGTTTGACAGGTTTGCTGTTGGAGTCCTTAGCTCCGCCCTCCCTTATGCCCCCACTGACGACGCAAGACAATACCCCCACCCTTCTACTACTTCGGAAACTTTTAAATTGAACACAGCTATGTCCGTATCGCAGTACCACAGACGCAACAGGCGTCGGCGCGGGATACGTATCATGTCCTACAGCAGAGGCGCCCACCAAACATCGTGGAGACCAAAAGCCCTCAGGTTAATTGGAAGGTGGTGTGGAAGACGATTCACGCGGTTACACTGGATACAGCCGTCCGATCCACATGGTACATCACAGTCAATGGTAAACAGATCACCCGATCACGCCTACACAAGATAAACATGGCGGAATCGCCTCTGCGTAGACTACGGGATACCAGACACGGACGAACACCGTCTCACATGTGGCGCGGCAGAAGACGTATGGCGCTTGGTGCGACAAATTTTGTCGTATTTTCTACGAGTGACTCCGGAACACATTACACATCGGTTTCTACTATTTCCGGATCAACAGTATTTCCCGCACGCCAAGACCAACGCTGTCACGTGGATCCGTGCGCATGCGGTACACTACTTATTTCACGATGGATCTAAAGATGTATTCGACTTTTGGAACTACCTACAAGAACGTCATTGCAAGATCGTACGGAACCCAAAATACAGACAGTATTTTTCTAATTACTTATGGAGTGCTCTATTCGACCCTCCACGCAGCTGGATCATCAACAGGTAGGAGAAGACACCCACTGAGTGAGCTGACAAGACTAAGTTCGATTCTCGGTGGAATAACATGATATACGTGATGACGTACCTGGATGATGAAGCATAAGGAGAGTAGCGACACAACCCTCTGCATCCTGTATGAAGCACTTTTTTTTTCGTTCCCCATATACATTACCTCGGTGTAGGAACGTGCCGAGATATTGTTTTCTTTTTCTCAGAGCACGATGCGGTGCTAGATACATTTCTTTTTGTTGTGATATAAAGTAAAACCACATTAAGAATGTATTAAAAACAGTAAATAAAAATAAATAAATAATAATTCCCACAAAAGATTTCCCCTTCCCATCCCTGATTCCTTGATTCCTTAACGGACGAGGAAAAAAAAAAGTAGCTCAGATGGTAGAGCACTTGCCCGCGAAAGGCAAAGGTCCCGAGTTCGAGTCTCGATCGGGCACACAGTTTTAATCTCCCAGGAAGATTCATATCAGCGCACACTCCGCTGCAGAGTGAAAATCTCATTCTGGGAACAATTTATTTATTACTAAGCCAACTGAATAATAGTTGTATATTTACTGAAGCATCCATAAACCCATGTTGTCCTTGTCTCTTCTCCAACAATTGTTACTCCCCTTATCACTTACAGCGTGTGCAGGGCTTACTAGCGACAGCCTTCCACATTGGGAGTAGTTTTTTCACTGCTTTCTTTACTGGACAACCATGATTTCAGGATCTGTGTCATCCATCCCATTCAGAGATGAGGCCACCTTTACGCAAAGTGGTATCTTCAACTTTCATAACAGTCATCTGTGGAATAGTATGCAGAACGCCTAAGGATGCTGAGAGCCAATCATCAGCATCGGTGCAGCCGGAATGCATGCGCCGGAATAATTGACGACCAGATTTTGGGACCAGTCCTGCTTCCACATCGCCTAACAGGCCGAAACAATAGGCATTTCTTGTGGGTGACTTTGCATCCCTTGCTGGAAGAAGTGCCATCGATGATTCAAAGGATTATGTGGCTGCTACATGATAGTGCTCCAGCCACTTCGCCACTAATGTCCGGATATATTTCAATCGTGTCTTCCCTGGCCAATGGATCAGACAAGGGGGTCCAGCTGCATGGCCTCCTCGTTCACTGGATCTCAACCCATGCGATTTCTGGTTATGTGGCCGTCTTAAAAGTACTGTGTATGCAGAGCCCACTCCAGATGTGGAGATACTGGAGCAACGTATTCACGTTGCTTTTGATGCTGTTCGGATGCAGCCTGGCCGACGTGAATGTGGGAGACAGAACATGCCACAGTGCTACACCCATACATTGAGGCACATGGAAACCATTTTCAGCACATACTGTAAATGTGGCTGCATGGTAAGGCACGTATTAGACCATAGTCTCTGTAACAATGTATAACTGAATAAATGGTCTCTAGCATGGAAACAATGCATTTCCAGATGTATGTTCATTAGACCTTTTTTGTTCCATATCCTCTCACTGATAAATCCCTAGCGTTTGTACACAGTGGAAAAAATCATGTTGTATAAACGCTCGAAGTGGCTCCCTCAGGATTTGTTAACAGTGTTGTAACGAGATTAGTCTTCCCACAGTCGTAAAGCTCAATAACCAAACTATGTACACTACTGGCCATTAAAATTGCTGCACCACGAAGATGACGTGCTACAGACACGAAATTTAACCGACAGGAAGAAGATGCTGTGATATGCAAATGATTGGCTTTTCAGTGCATTCACACAAAGTTGGCGCCGGTGGCGACACCTACAACGTGATGACATGAGGAAAGTTTCCATCCGATTTCTCATACACAAATAGCAGTTGACCGACGATGCCTGGTGAAACGTTGTTGTGATGCCTCGTGTAAGGAGGAGAAATGCATACCATCACGTTTCCGACTTTGATAAAGGTCGGATTGTAGCCTATCGCGATTGCGGTTTATCGAATCGCGACATTGCTGCTCGCTTTGGTCGAGATCCAATGACTGTTAGCAGAATGCCGGCCAGAGTGGCCGTGCGGTTCTAGGCGCTACAGTCTGGAGCCGAGCGACCGCTACGGTCGCAGGTTCGAATCCTGCCTCGGGCATGGATGTGTGTGATGTCCTTCAGTTAGTTAGGTTTAATTAGTTCTAAGTTCTAGGCGACTGATGACCTCAGAAGTTAAGTCGCATAGTGATCAGAGCCATTTGAACCATTTGTTAGCAGAATATGGAATCGGTGGGTTCAGGAGGGTAATACGGACCGCCGCGATAGATCCCAACGGCCTCGTATGACTAGCAGTCGAGATGACAGGCATCTGATCCGCATAGCTGTAACGGATCTTGCAGCCACGTCTCGATCCCAGAGTCAACAGATGGGGACGTTTGCAAGACAACAACCATCTGCACGAACAGTTCGACGACGTTTGCAGCAGCTTGGACTATCAGCTCGGAGACCATGGCTGCGGTTACCCTTGACGCTGCATCACAGACAGGAGCGCCTGCGATGGTGTACTCAACGACGAACCTGGGTGCACGAATGGCAAAACGTCATTTTTTCGGATGAATCCAGGTTCTGTTTACAGCATCATGATGGTCGCATCCGTGTTTGGCGACATCGCGGTGAACGCACATTGGAATGGTGTATTCGTCATCGTCATACTGGCGTATCACCCGGCGTGATGGTATGGGTTGCCATTGGTTACACATCTCGGTCACCTCTTGTTCGCATTGACGGCACTTTGAACAGTGGACGTTACATTTCAGATGTGTTACGACCCGTGGCTCTAACTTTCATTCGATCCCTGCGAAACCCTACATTTCAGCAGGATAATGCACGACCGCATGTTGCAGGTCTTGTACGGGCCTTCCTGGAGACAGAGAATGTTCGACTGCTGCCCTGGCCAGCACATTCTCCAGATCTCTCACCAACTGAAAAGGTCTTGTCAATGGTGGCTGAGCAACTGGCTCGTCACAATACGCCAGTCACTACTCTTGATGAACTGTGGTACCGTGTTGTAGCTGCGTAGGTAGCTGTACTTGTACACGCCATCCAATCTCTGTCTGACTCAATGCCCAGGCGTATCAAGTCCGTTATTACGGCCAGAGGTTGTTGTTCTGGGTACTGATTTCTCAGGATCTATGCACCCAAATTGCGTGAAAATGTAATCACATGTCAGTTCTAGTATAATATATTTGTCCAATGAATATCCGTTTATCATCTGCATTTATTCTTGGTGTAGCAATTTTAATGGCCAGTAGCGCATAATATCAGAAAGTAATGAGCCATTCATCATCATCTTCTGATTTCCAGCTTCATCATCGCAGGACCGGTCGCTTACTACAAGACCCCTGTGGTGAGGTTGTTTCATCCACTAGGCCATGATGGTAATTGTTCGTTTAAATTGAATGTAGGGGTATTTATAAATCCTAAATATGGTTGGGTGTGTAATCGAACTTAAATAAGATGGTAATGTTGAGTCATACGTTTCCACCTCCACCGATGCACAGCATGCGTTGTAGAGTTGAACTATGGTTTTTCCTGATGGGTGGTGAGTTTGGCGAGCTAACTCTTGTAGATTATTCCACAATGTGTCATAAAATCGATAGACATATGATTGCCACATTTGTCGACACTCTAGCTCATACTGTACTGCGTAGATGGCAGGCAGCTCTAGTAGATTTATGCATGCTCTGTTGTTAAATATTTTAACTGTACCAGGGAATTCCCCTACAGTGATTGTATGTTCACCCAGGATTGTCGAGGGAGAGTAAACCTTTCGATGGAACATGGCCGAAATCTACGTTGAGACATCACATAGTCGACGCATTCATCCATGAATAATATTACTCTGACGCCACTAAATCGAAGATTTTGATATATTACCACTGAGTAGAACCCCCTGATCGATATCATACTGACACTGACACACTTGCACCCACTGATGGTCAATCAGTAGGTTTGGTTGAACGGCATTATGTTCACATCACGTGCTTGCTGCAGTAACAAATTCATCTCACCTGCAAGGAAAACAGGCATTATTAGTCAAGCTTATTTGCTTTTTTTCTCTATTCATTACCATCAGCGTTAATACTTACACTGCCTCGAAGTAGGTAGTGTTGATCTACGTCTTGACATCCTTACCCTTTGATGTTTCTCTCACATTTGGATGAACTATTTATCAATCACTGTAAATATATTTTCAAGTTTTTACTACCATTATTATTATTATTATCTTACATATGTCCTTGTTCATATGATTAGGACATTTATACAGCGTGGCTGGTAAGTGCCTCAGAACGAGAGGTGGCGTGCCAATTGCTGTGAGCACTGGTACACACTTATTTAGACTATATTTACATATTTCCGACAGTTTTCTAAAATACCACAGCACCAACAGACAGTTCTTCCCATCACATCATGCTGTGGACAAAAAATAAATTAACGTCATATGCAAAATTGAATGCTTAACAATGTGATGTAAGAATTGCAGACATTTCTTTAATACTTACAGTCAACATCTTCACCAGTCGTTGTCATTGTCAAGACGCAAATGCAGTGAGGGAGTGCTGTGCAGTTATATTTTTAAAAAAGTCTGCGACTTGCTGCTGCTCCTGTAATAGTAAGAAAACATAATGACAGTGGTAGGCAGAGCAATACTTACACACTTTTTGCAAACAGCAATTTTAAGCAATTCATGCATATTAGTAATACTATCGTGACGTTACAAAGAGGCACAAGGTGCACGGGAATTCAGGCGCTTGGGGTAGGGGTTGCCCCACGCAAGTTGCTGGAGCACAGGGCATGGGTGGTGAGGGTGTTCATGACTGGATAGTGACGCTGATGTCAGCGAAATATGAGATGGATTTGAATAGCAGTCAAATGTCGCCCCCATGAATGGAGAGCAGAGGTGCTTGAGGCGGAGGGTGCTTCATGCAAAATTTGCAAGAGTGCAGGGAGGAAAAGAAGTGCTGACGCTGCTGTCAGCGAAATGTGACATGCACCATTGCCTCAGCTGCCATATGACACCACAGATAAGAAAGCGCTAATACCGATGTCAGCACATTCTCTGCACATACCAGCATTGTCCTACTACTAACATATGCATTCAGCTTTGCTGACCCCGTTTACCCAGCTCAGCCACACGTGACTGAGTTGGCACTTCCTCACGCGAGTGAGCAGTGCCAGTGACATGAACGTCTGCCGAATTCCTGCAGGCGTTTGCCACCTCTGAGTTAGAAGCTCGCCCTGTGCGAATCGGTGGTGGCAGTACTGCTCTGACTGCACACTGCTGCCCTCCAAGGCAGAAGTTAGTTGCTCCCATGGAGTCTAATGACAGTTCAACTGTTGTGTCATTCTAACGCCACAGGTACAGACAAAGAACTGTGTACTGGGCTGGAGTAGATGGCTGTCGAGACAGGTGTCGGCTGCTGGCTGGTCCATAACGTGCTGGAAACTAAGGTATTTATAGTGATTAATGGCACGCTTATTATGGCGATACATTGCTTCCAGGAACGTACAGATCGATACATTTGTGTCTCAACAGTGTGGAAATACTCTGCAGGCCAGTTTGTAGCTGTATGACCTTTCTGCAGTGTCACCCTGATTACACAGTTCAACCCGTCTGCCTCACGGTGTACAAAAAGACTCGCTTGTGAAATTACGTATCAGTGTCTCTGCACCTGTCTGCTTCCAAGGGAGCTGCTTCTCGCCCAGGAAAGCCCAAAATTAGTTACATAACTCCCCTGTCTGGGATGACCCGTACCTGGGCCCTGAATCCACGACTAATCAGCGGCAGAAAACTTCACACACATTTTCACGATATTTACAGTTTTCCTTTTACATTAAGCAACAAAACTAAGAAGCCCCACTTTCCCTTTACAATTCTTAGCCCATTAGCACAGCCATCCGTCCTTACACTGCTACAAAAAACCTCAGTTCACGTTTGTGCTAACTCGTAAGCATTAATCCCCCAAAACACTAAAAAACTATTTACACGTTCTTATGTGACACAGACCGCCTACCATGCAGGGGGCCCGGGTTCGATTCCTGGCAGGGGACTGGGTGTTGTGTGTCCTTCATCGTCATTTTCATCATCATTGACTCGCAAGTCGCCGATGTGGCGTCCACTAAAAAGAACTTGCAATACGGCGGCCGAACTCCCCCGAATGGGGCCTCCCGGCCAACAACGCCATACGATCATTTCATGTCCATGGTGACACAAACACTGGATCACGACCATGTGCAATGGCAAGCAGTACAACGGGCTGACATGGAACGTAAACAATATGTGTTGCAACTGTAATTCACTATATGTGATGGGTTGTTATGTAAGATAACGAATTTGTGGCCTCGGGTAATGGTGCCAGCAGAGCTAAAAGAGGAAGTGCTGAAGGAAGACATGACCACTTATTGTCAAGAAGTGTGTTGTAGAACAACGAAGAGATGAGTAGTGGAACGGTACTGGTGAAAGTCAAACAAAGAGATGTGGATCGGTATGTGAGGGATTATGTGCAATGTGCACGATAGCCAGATATGAGCCATAAGTTAATAGCTCTGCAGCCGTTACCAGAAGCGACAGATCCATTTAAAATGACTGAGTTAGACGTACTCATGAGAATCATATGGACTCCAGCCTGGAATAGATTTACGCTGACTATTATTGATCACTTTTCTAGATAAGCGGAAAAGACTGCAACCCCTAACCAGCAGGCAGCAACGGTAGCGTCAGCATTGATCAACAGCTGAGTGCTCAGATTTGAAGTGCTATAAACTATGAACACTTATCAAGGGAAGAACTTTATGTCGGATTTGTTAAAGCAGCTGTGTCACTTGCTAACGGTTACAAAGTTAAGAACAAGTCCACTGCACCTTCGAGATAATAGTAAGATGGAGAGGATACATCGCACAGTCGGAAGGATGTTATCATTACGTGACCTCACACAATAACGACTGGGACATGTATTTATCCTTGTTTGTAAGTGCATGTAAGTCTGTTTTGCGGCAGGACTATCACCATGTGAGGTAGTTTTGCAGGAGATGTCTGCCATCGCCGTCCAACAAAATAAGACGAAGAGTTGGCAAGGAACGGGGAGTCCGTCAAGGATTTTGCTAAAACGGTGAGGGAAGCTTGAAAGTGTGTTCAGGGAGCAAACAGCAGAGCCTTAGAACGCCAAGAGCGATTGGGAAATCATGTGAGCAGATTACTACAGTCAGTGGGTAATGTTATCGAACCCTTACATTTCGAAAGGCTAGATTAAGAAATTTATAGCTCGATATCAGGGGTCATATCAGGTAGATGAAACATTTCCGATAAACGTCTTCAATTACCAACTCGTAAAACTATTACTCTTATTGGGCACCTGAAGCCTTTTCGAGGTGCTCCAGATTCTCTAACGCAAATGTCGTCATTCATTGAGGGTAAAGTTCAGGATAATAGGATGAAAGAGAAGTGTGGAAACCTTGCACGAGCTACACAGAAGATTCTATATCGTTTTAGACAACGCAAATGGGAGAGAATAGTTTACATTTTGTGTTAGAATGTGTACAGTTGAAAGTTGTTGTTTAGATGCATAAGTGATTAGCGTGTCAATTGAGGGTGAGGATAGGAGGAAGGAGTTTATTCGTGTTATACACTCCTGGAAATGGAAAAAAGAACACATTGACACCGGTGTGTCAGACCCACCATACTTGCTCCGGACACTGCGAGAGGGCTGTACAAGCAATGATCACACGCACGGCACAGCGGACACACCAGGAACCACGGTGTTGGCCGTCGAATGGCGCTAGCTGCGCAGCATTTGTGCACCGCCGCCATCAGTGTCAGCCAGTTTGCCGTGGCATACGGAGCTCCATCGCAGTCTTTAACACTGGTAGCATGCCGCGACAGCGTGGACGTGAACCGTATGTGCAGTTGACGGACTTTGAGCGAGGGCGTATAGTGGGCATGCGGGAGGCCGGGTGGACGTACCGCCGAATTGCCCAACACGTGGGGCGTGAGGTCTCCACAGTACATCGATGTTGTCGCCAGTGGTCAGCGGAAGGTGCACGTGCCCGTCGACCTGGGACCGGACCGCAGCGACGCACGGATGCACGCCAAGACCGTAGGATCCTACGCAGTGCCGTAGGGGACCGCACCGCCACTTCCCAGCAAATTAGGGACACTGTTGCTCCTGGGGTATCGGCGAGGACCATTCGCAACCGTCTCCATGAAGCTGGGCTACGGTCCCGCACACCGTTAGGCCGTCTTCCGCTCACGCCCCAACATCGTGCAGCCCGCCTCCAGTGGTGTCGCGACAGGCGTGAATGGAGGGACGAATGGAGACGTGTCGTCTTCAGCGATGAGAGTCGCTTCTGCCTTGGTGCCAATGATGGTCGTATGCGTGTTTGGCGCCGTGCAGGTGAGCGCCACAATCAGGACTGCATACGACCGAGGCACACAGGGCCTACACCCGGCATCATGGTGTGGGGAGCGATCTCCTACACTGGCCGTACACCACTGGTGATCGTCGAGGGGACACTGAATAGTGCACGGTACATCCAAACCGTCATCGAACCCATCGTTCTACCATTCCTAGACCGGCAAGGGAACTTGCTGTTCCAACAGGACAATGCACGTCCGCATGTATCCCGTGCCACCCAACGTGCTCTAGAAGGTGTAAGTCAACTACCCTGGCCAGCAAGATCTCCGGATCTGTCCCCCATTGAGCATGTTTGGGACTGGATGAAGCGTCGTCTCACGCGGTCTGCACGTCCAGCACGAACGCTGGTCCAACTGAGGCGCCAGGTGGAAATGGCATGGCAAGCCGTTCCACAGGACTACATCCAGCATCTCTACGATCGTCTCCATGGGAGAATAGCAGCCTGCACTGCTGCGAAAGGTGGATATACACTGTACTAGTGCCGACATTGTGCATGCTCTGTTGCCTGTGTCTATATGCCTGTGGTTCTGTCAGTGTGATCATGTGATGTATCTGACCCCAGGAATGTGTCAATAAAGTTTCCCCTTCCTGGGACAATGAATTCACGGTGTTTTTATTTCAATTTCCAGGAGTGTATGTAGTGTTATACTTCTATGTTCGTTTGTCTGTAAGCCAGGTACTTTAGGGTTGGGGGTTTCTGTTATATGTCTACGAGATGGCTGGCCTTTCAAAGACGGGAGGGGAGTGATAGGAGTTCCCTGTTCCCAGGTTGCCATGGGTCGAAGTGAAGATGAATGAAGCCCTTATCTTAGTGGTGTTGTACCTGTTCACCAGAAATGGAGAAGGCGTGTTGCGGGTACTACCAGCACAAACTGGAGTATTTTTCACATGGATGTGGTACTCACAAGACATTGTTGGTCACTGAAGATGACCCTGAACACCTGGGTAGTACGAAATGCGGCGAGACACTCAGAAGGTGTGTTTCTGTAATTACGGAGGGAGATGGAAGGAAAAGACGTGCTGCGGAGGAGCACGGTAAGTTGCAGCAGTCGTATGAGCAGTTGGAAGGGCAAATGCAGCAGATAGTGGAAGTAGTGCCACGCATGGTACAGCGACTCAAGCGAGGTAGGTCAGACGCAGAGGGTAGACTACTGAAAACGGTTTTTGAACTGTGGGTGTCTGTGACATCTGCGAGCTGAATTGTATGATGGAGAGAGAGAGTGATGTTACAAGGAGGAATAAGGCCACCATGGAATAGCACAGCACACGGTTAACCAGTCTGGAACAAGGTGTACTGAACACAACGCCATTACGGAGGTTATCTACGGAAGTAAAGCACTTGGTAAAAATAATAGTGAATACCGTGAACTGGAACAGGTAGATACTCTGGATAAGGTTGGTTGGTTGGTTGTTTCGGGGAAGGAGACCAGACAGCTATGTCATCGGTCTCATCGGATTAGGGAAGGACGGGGAAGGAAGTCGGCCGTGCCCTTTGAAAGGAACCATCCCGGCATTTGCCTGGAGCGATTTAGGGAAATCACGGAAAACCTAAATCAGGATGGCCGGACGCGGGACTGAACCGTCGTCCTCCCAAATGCGAGTCCAGTGTCTAACCACTGCGCCACCTCGCTCGGTCACTCTGGATAAGGGAATGGCAATGACAAGAGTTTTGCAGTCTTTAGCCGGTAACTTGTGGGATGCTCGGGTAGTGATCGTGAAATGCAGGAAACAGTCTTACATAAGCAGCTCAATAATGCTGGATCAGTTCTCGGTAGGCCTGCAGAAAGAGAAGAAGGAGCTGCCGCCGGAATCTGAACACGTGGTTGAACAGGACAAATCAAATATACCGCTGTGCTAGGGAAGATCAGAAAGTAACGCACAATAATTTTATTACCAAAAAGTTTATTAGGTAACAGAACAAAAAATCACAAATGAACGTGTATCTTCTACCTACTTTTCTTCATAGTCACCAACGTTCTCAACATATTTCTTCCATCGTGGTACCAGTTTCAATATGCCGTTTGCGTAGGAGTGCGTTTGGTTGGAGTATAACCGTCTGCTGAGTGCTGATTTCACTTCAGCATCTGTCGCAAAGCGTTGGCCGGCCAGGACGTTCTACACGGGACAGACAGATAAAAGTCTGACGGCGCAAGGTCCGGTCTGTACGGTGGATGCTGGAGAGCCTCCCACCAAAATCTGGCTATTTTTCACGTACAGGAGCAGTGTCGTTTCCGAGCACAGTTTTGTAGTGCAATAGGAGCGCTGACGACAATCTGAGGGTTGTTGGGGTATCTACCTTTGTTGTCGGAGATGAGAGGTAGAAAGCTCTTCGAGGTGGAACTGGGTGGTTATTGGTTGCAGTGGTAATCTTTTAGGATTAATGGCAGAATAGATATGCTGAAGAGTTCAGTATTTATTTAAGTAGTTCATTTATATCTCTCTGATAACTTATAAAAGAGGTGCCAGTTCCTAACCTCTTCTTTAATAAATGTCAGACTCAATTTATTCTTATCAAAAGGCCACTAGCCTAAGTTTACAAGAGACAATTAATATTCCGCAAATTGTTCTTGTTAATTACGAAACTACAAATGCTATCTATTCCTTGAGACAAAGACAGATCGTCTATGTTCAAAGCTATTCCCCAGAATAGATAATGATTACTTATCTTGCAGCTGATGTGCGTGTCACCAGATCTGGTCACCGACTTCTCGCTGAGAATATTACTTCTGTATACTTCTGCTGCTGCTGCCTCTCTGAATCCTCTCTCAGAATCTGTTACTTATATACCGTTCTAAATCGAGGCTGACCTTCTATAGTAGCCGTTCGGGATATTTCCATCAGCTGGCTCCTTCGACACGTAAACACGTTACTGTTCGATTTCTCTTATAGGTTTCCACTCGATGTTACCACTTTAGTATGCTAGAAAGCTTCCTTTAGAGTCAGGGCTTCTACCTCTTGGCGTAGTCTCAAATAGATCCATCACGTGTTTAATCCGTGATCCGACTTGTACTTGATGTCCCTACTTTACGTAACATATGGTAAGCTTCTGTTGACGTCTCGCTGAGGTTCAAATAGTGACTTAATGTGCGTGTATTAGTCTTACGCGTCTTATCTCTCTTACCTTCACAAATATCCTCCACTATGGTTTTCCAATTCTTAAACTCTGATACTTCTAATTTTATGAAGTTACAATTATTCTTCTTTCATTTGATCTGGCAAGTATTGATTATTAAATTTTTTCTTGGGACTGGACAGTAGCAACATGGGGGCGAGTATTGTCAAGAAGAGGCTTCACACCGTCAGCATTAATGTTGTAGCGTTTGTCACGAAGGGCACGATGCAGCTTAACCGAAGTTTTAATGTAGACAACTGCATTCACAGTTGCCCCATGTTCAGTAAAGTCCACCAAATAACACCCCATCCATATCCCAGAACACAGTCACAAGCACTTCCCTTGCAGATTGAGTCACTTTGAATTTTTTTCGTACTAGGCAACCAGCATGTTTGCACCCCATAGAGGCCTGCTCGGTGTGTAGTAGAACGACCACGACTCATCACCAGTGACGATTCCTCTCAGAAAGTCAGGACCTTCTGCGGCGTAACGTGTCATGTGATCGACGTGTCACGAACAGTATCGTACGCTGCACCATAGGAGATGTTGAACAGCTGCGATAAGGCTCACAGTTGCACACTCCGGTCGTTTAAAATTGCTGCCTCTATGGCTCCGACATTCTGCGCGGTTGCAGCTGTTACCTGCTGCCCAGAGCTCGGCGAACCATTAAGGTGCACACTGCCCTCTCGGAAGAATGCACGCCACCTACAGACATTCCTACGGTTCGTACAGTCGTCTCCATACACGGCACGCCTGTCCCTGCGAATTTCACTAGGTTTATGCCCTCTGGCCCACAAATGTCGACTACACTTCGCTGCTCTTCACGAGTTGACGGCAGTAAGATGCGCGCCATGTTTGTTTCGTAGCCCAGGCCTCTCTCACTAGAGACGCACTCGAAAATGAAATACCCTCTGTAGTGCAAACTTTAGACTACATCGTCGTGAAATTTCAACATTCCAGTTCCAATACCAGGGGAGAAAAAATTATTGTGCATTACTTTCGGATCCTCCCTCGTATTACCACTTAGCAGCAGTGGAGATTAGAACGGATCTAGCACTATCGCATGTATTCACACCGTTTCCAATTAGCTACGAGAATACTAGCTTCAGATGTTACACCATACGTGCATACACGTTAAAGTGGGGACCATCGAGGAAGTCTGTGCAAGTGAAGACGCACGAGATACTGTCAATCACAGAACATGGTGGTAATCGTACGGTGGTGTCGTTAACCGAACTCGAACATTGTCAGAGTGAGAGGGTTACAATCTGTCCGATACTGGTACTGGCATGTGCAAGATGCGATTGCTCTTAAGTAAAGCAGAAGCTCAGGACTGTCCACCGGACGACCTGGAGATGCTATCCTATTTCTAGGCACTGGGTTTATTCTCTTAAACATTGCCAAAGTTGTAGTAGTGAACTGCTACCAGCAAGCTAGGCTCACGGTAGCTAAACGTTTAGAATTGCACGGGAGTGAGATAACTGTTAATCGGACGAACTGTGACCTTTCACCTGCCAGCCTCTCTCACAGGGGAAACAAAATTGAAAATTACGCAGCCGCAGTTGTACTGGCCAGGAAGCCACTAGCTATCTTTCCACTGGGAAACATAACCCACCTGAATGAAACCTAACGTAATCCTTTCCTTAAAACGGCTAACAGATACGCAAGAGGGACAGGTTTTAGCATAGCAAGTGCTTTCACTCTGCAACATCCCCTTAGAAAAATTTTACAAATGACAGTGCTGGAAAACCTCTACGTTATTTGATTTTCAAACAGCTGAGTAAAACTGAACGTGCTCAGGCATTTCTCCCTTTACTTATTCTGATCATCACTAAACTGACACACAATATTTTTTTAGGCGCAACGCAATCTGACTTTCAATAATCCCTGCAAAAGAATGGCCCTGACTAACAATAACCTATACCTTTCATGAATCACTTACCTCACAAAAATCTTCGTTATTCAAACTACTGCAATACAGCGTGCGCCAATACTGCCAGCTGAATAAAAGATTCTAACTACTGAAGGCACTAACTACTGATAGGCATAGTTAGCAAATGAAAGATTTTGATAGAGAACAAACAATGTATTTACCTTTATAATGTTCAAAAGTCATCATATATACATCAGTTCATGATATCCAATATTTCAAATTTACTCTTTCTGATGGACACACGTCCAGACCGTTCGCTCTCAAAATTCTGCCATCTCTCTCCCCCCACATCCACCACTGCTGGCGGCTCACCTCCAACTGCGCAACGCTACGCGCTGTTCACATCCAACTGCCCAACACTACAATACCAAATATTCCAACAATGCAAATCAGCCACAGACTGCACACAGCACAGTCAATGATTTTCATACAGAGCGCTACATGGCGTTACCAACATAAAAACCTAAACAGCCTACTTACAACACTAACAGCAATAACGGGAGGAGCACGCGATCGAGATAATATGCGCCACAGCCACAGGCACCGTGTCGATGTTGACTCTGTTTTGCCCACCCCTCATCTACCTTAGATAAAGAGCCGCTCGTCAATTCGATCCTCAGTATGTCAGATACTGTTGGACTGGTTAACCATTCGTACATGACAAAGTACCAAGGGTGCAAGAAACTGGGTCTAATAGTTACAAAGTTGTACCATAGTATATAACTAATTGCAATTCGGAGCCGACCGATGTGACCGAGTGGTTCAAGGCGCTTCAGTCCGGAACCGCGCTGCTGCTACGGTCGCAGGTTCGAATCCTGCCGCGGGCATGGTTGTGTGTGATGTCCTTAGGTTAGTTAGGTTTAAGTAGTTCTAAGTCTATGGGACTGATGGCCTCAGATGTTAAGTCCCATAGTGCTTTGAGCCATTTGATTTGTAATTCGGAAGACAAACAACCCTGAGGGGTGTTAAAACGAGTAATGTTACTTACGAGAGGTGTGGCCTTCAAACTGTGAACGGTCTGGCGGAGATGGCTATCCAGACCGACGTCGGCTACTATCTGTTCCATAACGGGTTGGAGACTTTCGTGGATCCATTGTCGCAGAGGGTGCTGCCAGATTGCGCGTAACTGCACTACAATAAGAGAGTATTTATAGTGATTGGTAGCACACTTGTTGTGCCGATACATTGCTTCTATTTACGCATAAATCGGTTTCAATGGCGTGGAAATACTCCGCAGGCCAATTCGTAGTTGCACAGCCTTTTTGCAATGTCGCCACGATTGCACAGCGTATCCCGGCTGCCTCGAACTGTACGAACAGGCCCGCTTGTGAAATTACATAGCAGCTTAAAATTCATTACAACACACTGAGTAATGCGGAACTGCAATCCTCGGTCGCTTCTATGATTGCGCAGAAAGTCACACCTATCTGAATCTTAGTTTATCTTGGAATCTTCTACTGTTTCGTACCGTAATGAAACTACTGAGTTTTAGCGCTGTTTAGTGGCCGAGCGGTTCTAGGCGCTTCAGTCTGGAACCACGCGAGCGATACGGTCGCAGGTTCGAATCCTGCCTCGGGCATGGATGTGTGTGATGTCCTTAGGTTAGTTAGGTTTAAGTAGTTCTAAGTTCTAGCTGACTGATGACCTCCCATGTTAAGTCCCATATTTCTCAGAGCCATTTTAACGCTGTTTCTCTTGTATTTTTAAACCCTGGTCAGTTTCCTTACATTCGTAGCAAATAAATAAAGTTTTCTAGTGCAGCCGAGTATCATACGTGTACTGAAATTAAAAGAGAGTAGCTCTGAGATCAGATATTTCTACTCTTGTTTTGATTCCATCTGGCCGTCAGAAATACAATTATGAAGACCGTTTCTTTCCTGAAAATGTAAGCACAACAGTAGCAAATACGCTTTGCTTTCAGAGCACGGTGTCACTCTAGACATAGTACTTTTGCAGGTGTAGCGCCATTGGCTCTCTATTTTTCCGAAGAATCTCTTCTGAAAATGGTAAGATGGGGGACTTTGAGCCTAATTAGGATAAAAGAAACGATGCGAACCGTGGGAGACCTGCAAAAGGCATCGTGCAAAAGCACGCAACTAATTGTGTAGGTAGAGATTCAGCATTAGCTACAGAGGAATCTCAAAAGACACTCTGTGTAGGATAAGTTTAACTTGACGCCACAGAATGTACTATATCATCGAAGAGGACAAGTTGGAATTCCGTCGTACAGCAGAGAGAACTGAACGGAGAAAATGTATTCAGCTGAAAAACAAAGGCACGAGTCGCGTATACGTAGCGTTTCTAATTGCGATTTCACACCTAATCACTATAAATCGGAAAAAATTTTTTGAAAATTTCCGAGGTTTCAGACCACTTTATGACTACTATCAGAATAGTTTAAGTAGGATCCTGGCAGGGTAAGCCATATCCAAGATGCTACTCCAGGCGGGTGTAAAATGAATGTGCGCAACGGAAAATAATAAACGCTAAATGAAGATTTGGCCCTGGCTGACTACCCCGTGAAGCAGATCTTAGGATCTCTTCATTCTATAAATTATAGTCTAAACATAAATGAATAATGAAGGCAACTAATCCCACCAAATGATAAACGTTGTTCCTGCTTCTATATTTTTTTGTAGATTAAAAAAACCTTTTGATTACAAAGTTTACATTTCCTAGGTAAAATTACTAACCAATTGCCCAACTCTGCCCCTCATAATTAGTGCGCGGTCTATTATCAATAACGCGAAATGACTGACATCATTTACATACCAAACACTAGAAGACACGACTTTCAAAGATGATCTACGGTGGTGTGGAACCTCAGTGGAAATAAACTAACGTGATAACAGCTGTTTAGACTTTATAGCCCCAATAAGCCCAAGGAATTTGCGATGTCACCGTATGTACTGCGTCTGGTGCGTCGAAGTGATGGTTCTCGTACTCGTCTGCCACGATGGAAGAACTCCAGCCACAAATAAACTCTTTCAAACACTAGGACGGCAGAAGGCGGTCCTCTGACTAATATACTCTAATACTGTCTTCTCCTCTTGTGTTCTACAGACGAGAAACGCGAACTCCCAACTACAAGGAAGGAGTTCAGATAACGTCTCAACGTATGCTCTCAATTACTGAACGCTGCGTACTCAACGACGACTTCCAACCCGGAGTTGAAGTCCAGAATCGTATAGGTTAGCAACAGTACAGTGCCTAACTGATATCGAGCGACCGTCTCACACGGGCGCTCACGACGGAAGACCTCGTCTCTCCACCGCTGGTTCTAGGCGCTGCAGCCTGGAACCGCGAGACCGCTACGGTCGCAGGTTCGAATCCTGCCTCGGGCATGGATGTGTGTGATGTCCTTAGGTTAGTTAGGTTTAACTAGTTCTAAGTTCTAGGGGACTAATGACCTCAGAAATTGAGTCCCATAGTGCTCAGAGCCATTTGAACCATTTCTCCACCGCTGGCCTCCCAGCAAGGCTCAGCTCCCCACCGTCGTACTTCCGAAAATGAATCACATTCCCGAAACCACGGAATATTCTCCCTCTCTACAGATTCTTCCGACGCTTCTGAGTAAAAATCCTTGGAAATAACCCAGCCTGAGTGGGTTCCGAGGTGCCGTTTCTTCGTTCCTAGCACCTGCGTCCAAAATTTGCTCGTCAGTGTAGGATCCGTACCAGGTCGGGTTGACAGAGGAGATAGAGAAGATCCAAAGAAGAGCGGCGCGTTTCGTCACAGGGTTATTTGGTAAGCGCGATAGCGTTACGGAGATGTTTAGCAAACTCAAGTGGCAGACTCTGCAAGAGAGGCGCTGTGCATCGCGGTGTAGCTTGCTGTCCAGGTTTCTAGAGGGTACGTTTCTGGATGAGGTATCGAATACATTGCTTCCCACCTTACCTATACCTCCCGAGGAGATCACGAATGTAAAATTAGATAGATTCGAGCGCGCACGGAGGCTTTCCGGCAGTCGTTCTTCCCGCGAACCATACGCGACTGGAACAGGAAAGGGAGGTAATGACAGTGGCACGTAAACTGCCCTCCGTCACATACCGTTGGGTGGCTTGGGGAGTATAAATGTAGGTGTAGATGTAGATGTTCTCCAGCAGGCAGGAAGTGGGCCGAAATGGTCGCTCAGGCTTCAGAGCTGTGGCAGGTCACAGAAAAAGAGGCAGGTGCGACTCATTGCCTGCCAGGAGGTGGCGCGGGGGCAGTCACGTGCCTTCTGTGGATATTATGGGTCTCAGCATTCTAGAAGATGGAAGCGCGTCCAGACCCGTAATGACAGCATCTTCTGGGCGGTGGCTGCCGTGTAGGTGGAAGCCCAGGGCTGCCTCAGCACAGCCAGGAAAGCGGTACAAGTTCAGCCCGGGAGGCGGTCCTCGGCTGTCCTCCCACAGAGCACAAGATGTCGGCTCGCGGTCAGTCACTTTGGCGCTCCACCGGAGGAAGGCCCAGTGGGTCTGCATCTGCTGTCAGTACGGCTGTCACCCGTCGATAGGGGCAGCCTGTAGCGATAAAGTCCGAGTACGTGGTTGTCTGGTTGGTTCGCGATGTCAAAAAATGGTTCAAATGGCTCTAAGCTCTATGGGATTTAACATCTGAGGTCATCAGTCCCCTTGAACTTAGAACTACTGAAACCTAACTACCCTAAGGACATCACACACATCCATGCCCGAGGCAGGATTCGAACCTGCGACCGTAGCAGTCGCACAATTAGGTATTATGTGATAGGTTGTACATCGTATATATGAATATATAAAGGATACTGACATTGTCACGTACGTCTTGTAAATAATTGTTAACGCTGATTGCATGAAAGGTGACGGAGTGTCTTTATTATCAGAACGGCGTAGTGAATGATTCCCTATACTAGTAGAGGTTGGAACGCCAGTGGAGATGAAACGGCAGACAGAACTCTGAGTGGAAGGCCTGCACAGATGTTGGTCCTGCTTAAACACAGGATGTAGCTAGATGGACCTCATGGCACCTGAGCTCTGGAACACAATAGGGTGACAGCCGGCCGCTATTGTAGTTGGGGCCGGAAGGATAACCGGATTATATTTCCGAACGCTGAAAAGCTTGGACGTAGGTGAGAGGAACGAAGAACCGGCACCTCGGAAACCACGCAGGCTGGGTTATTTCCAAGGATTTTTACTCAGAAACGTACCATTGTACGAGTATAGGTTTTTGCTTGCAAACTTTCCGCGCTGGACGACAAAAGACTAAAATATGGTTTGTCGGCGTTCGGAAGAATCGTTAGAGAGGGAGAATATTCCGTGGTTTCGGGCTTATGATTCGTTTTCGGAATTACGATGCTGGGGAGCCTGAGTCTTGCTGAGAAGCCGGCGGTGGAGAGACGAGGTCTTCCGTTGTGAGCGCCCGTGTGGAAGGTCGCTCGGTATCACCTTACGTTCGTACAGACTGACTTGCTGTCTTTGCTCTCAGTAGAGTTTATAGTTAGAAAAGTTAGGAACTGTACTAACGTTACGAACCTAAAGGATTCTGGACTTCACCACCGGGTTGGAAGTCGTCGTTGAGTACGCAGCGTTCAGTAATTGAGAGCATTTCCTGTGCCTATACTTACGTTAAGACGTTATCTGAACTCCGTCCTTGTGGTTGGGAGTTCGCGTTTCTCGTCTGTATAACACAATAGGAGAAGACAGTATTAGAGTATATTAGTCAGAGGACCGCCTTCTGCCGTCCTGGTGTTTGAAAGAGTTTATTTGTGGCTGGAGTTCTTCCATCGTGGCAGACGAGTACGAGAACCATCACTTCGACGCACCAGACGCAGTACATACGGTGATATCGCAAATTGCTTCGGCTTATTAGGGTTATAAAATCTAAACAGCTGTTATCACGTTAGTTTATTTCCACTGAGGTTCTACACCACAGTAGATCATCTTTGAAAGTAGTGTCTTCTAGTGTTTGGTACGTAGATGATGTCAGACAATCCGCGTTATTGATATTAGACTGTGCAGTCATAATAAGGGGCAAAGTTGGGCAACTGATCAGTAATTTTATTTAGGAAATGTAAACTTTGTAATATAAAGGTTTTTTCCTAATCTACAATAAATATATAAGCAGGAACAACGTTATCATTTAGTAGGATTAGTTGCCTTCATTATTCATTTATATTTGAGAGGTGGCATGAGCCCCCTCTCATATTTCTATCTTACCATTCTCCTCTCTAATTGCATGCGGTGCAAAGTTGCTGTTCCTTCACACGCGGACTTCCCACGCAGCGTCTCTCGTCACCCGGGTGGTCCTGTGACAGGCGGGCTCCCCTGAGCTGGAGAGGGTTAAGCCGACGGGTGTGAGGAAGTCGAGTGAATGCTTTGCAGACGCCGACATTGTCAAGAAACACGCCCGCCGGTTCCTGGAGTAGCGGCTGGGCTAGAGGTTCCGTTACTTCGCAGACACTTAGCGAAAACACTTTCTGGCGGGCTACCAGCGTGGCGTGGGAATGACTTGTGTACCCAGGCAGTTGTGGCGGGAAAATTCCCGCGCTTTCTGCAAAATAGTAACTGTGATTGGCTTGCTCAGGGCATAGCTCCGTGACGTAGCAAAATCAGCGCAGAAATTGGCGCCAAGAATCTCCATTGGTGGAATGGTAGCGCTCCGGCAAAGGAGTGGAATTTTCCGCCGGTTTTCGAGTTGCTGATTGGAACGTTTAACCACGGCCACTGTCGTGGGGGCGGGAATGTTCTGTGTTCCGCCTGTACGGGTGCTCGCCTTTCGGTCGAGGACGTCGAAGCAACCAGCCATCGCCTGCGGTACGCCAGATCGTGTTCTTGCAGTTAAGAAGACAGTTTGGTAAAGTATGTCCGCAGCACCGGCGGATAGGGATTTTCCTAGGTGATAATCAGAGCTCAGCAGAGCGCGCCTGTTCGTCTTTTTCTAACTTTGTTCTGTCTTGAGTAGCAGCAATTAATGTTGGGTTAGCTGTGTGTCTCTCTTAAGATTTGAGTGGCAAGGAATTGGCTCCACATACCACTTCGTCATAAACCTCACAATCTAGTTTAGGGACAACTTCATCTTCACAGCGTTTGTTTGTCTATCCAATTTGAGCCAATTTGATGTATTATAAATTAGAATTCATGTGTTTTTGTTTATTATTTTGTGTTTAGTCTTAATAAATCATATTGTTATTTTGGATAGAACTTTCATTCTGTTAATCGGTAGAGCAACCCATCATTTCTCACTACGTTTATGAAACCTTCCTTTATTTAACTTATTTATCAAATTAAATTGTTGCAGGTGCCAAACTCTTTTCTACTCCACTTGCAGGGTTGATTTCAGTCAGTTCGCGTATATTTTTTAATCCTTGTGCAACAGCAAAAGTCGGAGTTAGAATAGGGGGGGCTTAGAGCATCATTTACATATGTAGATTCTAGAATTTAGTGTTAAATACACTGCTAGCCCCGGCACCTCGCATATTCAGATTCTAATTTATATGTTAAAGTCCATTAAGAGATTCTAAGATATGCTTTAAGGAGTAGTCAGACAGGGCCAAATCTTCATTTTAGCGTTTAGTATTTTCCGTTGCGTACATTCATTTTACACCCGCCTGGAGTAGCATCTTGGAAACAATGGAATGCGTTTTGGCTTATCAGTATGAACGGAATGTCTACCAACAGCAAATGCTTATTGTTGATAACTATCTGCACCACTAGAAAAAAACCCTGGGTAAAAATCAAGATGACACCATTTCCGGTCACGTGATGATCTGGTCATAAAAAAAAAAATGGTTCAAATGGCTCTGAGCACTATGGGACTTAACATCTAAGATCATCAGTCCCCTAGAGCTTAGAACTACTTAAACCTAACTAACCTAAGGACATCACACACATCCATTCCCGAGGCAGGATTCGAACCTGCGACCGTATCGGTCACGCGATTCCAGACTGAAGAGCCTAGAACCGCACGGTCACTCCGGCCGGCCTTCTGGTCATACTTCCAAATTTTATTGGACTTGCAATCCAATTGTAAAACCCTAGCCCAGTTAAACTATTTTTGTGTGCTCCGACATGGATAACACAGGACCATGGGTAGGGTGCGGGAGTGGATCCAGCAACGACAAGCAACATGCACGTGTTTTTGGTACACATAGTAATACTCTACACACAAAAATGCATGCTAAGGGAGGACATTTAGTCGCATATACTTGTTAGACTATCAGCTCCAATGTCTATAAAATGCGAGTTGCCACTCTCAAGCGAACTGTGCATCTCAACCCCGCCGGCCGGGTGGCCGAGCAGTTCTAGGCTCTACAGTCTGGAACCGCGCGACCGCTACGGTCGCAGGTTCGAATCCTGCCTCTGGCATGGATGTTTGTGATATCCTTAAGTTAGTTAGGTTTAAGTAGTTCTAAGTTCTAGCGGACTGATGACCCCAGAAGTTTCGTCCCATAGTGCTCAGAGCCATTTGAACCATCTCAACCCGTTAGCTATATGGAAGAACGAGGTAACATTAACGCTGGAAGTTACCACAGCGTGTAGGATCGCGAAAATGTGCAGATGACTGTGATATCGTTAACATTAACGCTGGAAGTTACCACAGTGTGTAGGATCGCGAAAATGTGCAGATGACTGTGATATCGTTTTAAGTAGACCTAAGACAAGTATTTTGACAAAATAATATGAACTATCTAGACTTTGACCCATGTGAGTCGGCTTCCACCTCCGCCAAACCAGACATCAAAATTTTTTCACCAGAATCAAGACTGTAATTCCATATTGGTGTTTGGAGCGGCGCAACAGAGGATGTGGGCCCATTCAACTTCAAGAAATATACTCCGCATATTGTGATTTTGTAGTCACTCTGTGGTGTATGGTTGATTTCAAAGACTCGGGCTTCTTCTCAACTACTGCAGGGTCTGCGCACGTAATACATAAAATGAACATTGGAAATTAGTAATGAAATCATACCAATGGCAGATCGATGCCGCACCGAAGTGTTGCGTGTTTCCTACTAGAAATGCTGAAAAACAGAACTCGCAATAGAATAAATAATGAAATAAGCGTGTGACCTGGTGGATTAATAAGAAATAAAGACATGAATACCTCAAAATAGGCTCGTATATATGAAATAACTACAGCTACAGCCCGTGATGCAACAACTGAAGGCAGAAAGACAAGTTCAGGCTTCTCCTAGCTACTCCCTAAAGTTTTTAAGGCTGCACCTTCTCTTATTACTTAAGCATTTAAATACAAAATCGTTGATATTTATATAGATACAGTTGTTGATACACACATACAGAAAATTAATTTTTTAGAAAGGGGTGTGACAATGCCCCCTGAATAACTATGATACAATTAGTTGGCTCTAAGCACTACGGGATATAACATCTGAGGGCATCAGTCCCCTAGATTTATAACTACTTAAACCTAACTAACCTAAACGCATCACACACATCCATGCCCGAGGCAGGATTCGAACCTGCGACCGTAGTAGTCGCGCTGTTCTGGACTGAAGTTCCTAGAACCGCTCGGCCACAACGGCCGGCTACAATTAGTTGCTTCGTTGTGAGTAGTCATTTACCATTCACACATTGGAAAGAAAAGTTAATATGTACACATTTCTTTTTCTTATTTGATAAAAACAGTTCCAATAAGTGTTCTGTTCAATTATTGTGAAGTCTTTGGCACAGATTTGTCCCGTATCAACATGATATGTGAGCGACACACTGTTCTGGGATTGAGCGTTTATTCCAAGCACTTGTCTGCTTGCGCACGTGAGGCAATGTTGACTACTGGTGCATCAGAGAAGTGACATCAGTTGCGGATTATGACGTCAGAAGCGGGTTTTGGCGTGACGTCTCCTGGCGGCGCCAGGCCGGCTTCTTTGATGTCCGCGGAACGCTAGTGGTGTACTCACAGTGTTTTATTCCTGGTTCTCACCCCAGTGGCCGCTCGCATACGTGTTGCAGTGCCCAGGCTGCGTAATTCATGAAACATTTGTGCACTGACGTAAGTGTTTTGAAAGGATGCACTTCTATGGATTAAAATATGCGCTTCTATGGATTAAAATATAAAGAGAAACACTTATGCAATAGATAAATATTTTTTAGGTTCAATTCTTTACAATAGGTAACAGTAGACGGTTATAACACACAAGAAAGACTTGGACATTTTTCATTACAGGAATAACGCACATTCAGACAAAGCTGAAAGTTGGTTCTCTGGATAGTACATTGCTTATCTACAAGAGTTCAAAGTTGCTGAATGCGCTCGAAAATCTACTTGTCCGTAAGTCTTGTTTTCTCGTACATATATTAAATGGGCAGCAATGTGCACTGCATAGATATTTACTATTAAAAACAGTCTTTATCACAATTTATTTAGTACGGTGACCGGTTTCGACAACTACTGTGGTCATCTTCAGACCTACAAGTCGTATACAAAGCTTTAATTAGAGGGCTACATACATTAAAGAAAATACGTAAAGTTATAAAGCTATAAAACGATGAAATTACCAATGAGTAACAACCTCCTTCTGCTAGAGAATCGCTACTGGAGAAACCAGTGCACGTCTTACTATATATGACGGAGGTTCCGCCCACTTCTGACGGTATGATGTCATTACTAACCAATGAGTTATAAGTCGAATAACAATGTAAAATTTCTTAGTTAAAAGAACATTGTCAAGAAATAAAAATAAACACACACTAAACTTAGCTTATTTAACAGCTATTGTCAATTAAGAAGCGTTAAAAATATTTAAACATGTAGGGTAATGGTTCAAATGGCTCTGAGCACTATGGGACTTAACAGCTGTGGTCATCAGTCCCCTAGAACTTAGAACTACTTAAACCTAAGTAACCTAAGGACATCACACAACACCCAGCCATCACGAGGCAGAGAAAATCCCTGACCCCGCCGGGAATCGAACCCGGGAACCCGGACGTGGGAAGCGAGAACGCTACCGCACGACCACGAGATGCGGGCATGTAGGGTAAATGAACTTCGTTTTCACAGAACATGAGTTGCACTCTCAAGGCCTGTTAGTAAACCATTTGGAAACACTGGTTGCCATGGCGAAGTTGGACGCCGTTCCAAAGATGGGGCAGCAGGTTTCTTTCCACTGAATTACATCAAAAATTACAAGAAACAAATGATGCTGTTATAAATTCCAAGAAGAGATTTACAACAATGACATACATGGGACCTTCTCTTGTTTAGAAAGCCAGTCGGGCTTCACCTCTCGGCTGATATACATCCACAGAGCGGCAAGTTAAGTTTTGATCTTTTTTATTTTTCCCTCGTAGTACATTTATTAAATTTCACGCAGGAGAATCGTACAAACATGTGTCATTCGACCATCGGACAGAATCTCGTATGGATGACACAGTACTGAGAAACCGTGGCGTGAAGAAACAACTGAAGGATTTGAAAGCAAGTAAATCACCAGACGCTGATGGAATCCGAGTTCGGTTTTACAAAGAGTACTCTATGGCATTGGCTCCTAACCTAGCTTGCATTTATCGTGAATCTCTCGTCCAGTACCAAGTCCCAAGCGACTGAAAAAAAAGCACAGGTGACTACAGTATATAAGAAAAGTAAAAGAGCGGACCCACAAAATTACAGACCAATATCCTTAACTTCTGTTTGCTGCAGAATCCTTCACATATTCTCAGTTCGAATATACACTGAAGAGCCAAAGAAACTGATACACCTGCCTAATGCTGGAGGGAATTGACACCATGAATCCTGCAGGGCTGCCCATAAATCCGTAAGAGTACGAGTGGGTGGAGATCTCTTCTGAACAGCACATTGCAAGACATCCCAGATATGCTCACTAATGTTCATGTCTGGGGAGTTTGGTGAGCAGTGGAGGTGTTTAAACTCAGAAGAGTGTTCCTAGAGCCACTCTGTAGCAATTCTGGACGTGTGGGGTGTCGCATTGTCCTTCTGGAATCGCCCAAATCCGTCGGAATACACAACGGACATGAATGGTTGCAGGTGACCAGACAGGATGCTTACGTACGTGTCACCTGTCAAGAGTCGTATCTAGACGTATCAGGGGTCACATGTAACTCCAACTGCACACGCCCCACACCATTACAAAGCCTCCACCAGCTCGAACAGTTCCCTGGTGACATGCAGGGTCCATGGATTCATGAGGTTGTCTCCATACCCGTACACGTTCATCCGCTCGATACATTTTGAAACGAGGCTCGTCAACCAGGCAACATGTTTCCAGTCATCAACAGTCCAAAGTCGGTGTTGACGGACCCAGGCGAGGCGTCAAGCTTTGATTTCCAGCCGCAGCGATGTCGGAGATTTGATATTTTACTGGATTCCTGATATTCATGGTACACTTGTGAAATGGTCGTACGAGGAAATCCCCACTTCATCGCTATCTCGGAGATTCTGTGTCACATCTCTCGTGCGCCGATTATAACACCACGTTCAAACTCTCTTAAATCTTGATAACCTGCCATTGCAGCAGCAGTAACGGGTTTAACAACTGCTCCAGACACTTGTCTTATATAGGCGTTGCCGACCGCAGCGCTGTATTCTGCCTGTTTACATGTCTCAGTATTTGAATACCCATGCGTGTACCAGTTCCTTTGGCGTTTCAGTGTAATAAACTATCTTGAGTCTGAGAAGCTTACGTCCATGAATTAGCATGGTTTTAGTAAGCATCTCTCGTGGGAAACTTAGCTTGCCCTTTTCTCATATGATATACTGCCAACTATGGATGAAGGGCAATAGGCAGACTGAATATTTATAGATTTGCGGAAAGTATTTGACACGATGCCCCATTGCACGCTGTTACCGAAAGTACGAGCATATGGAATATGTTCACATATATGTGAGTGGCTCAAAGACTTCTTGAGAAATAGAACCCAGTATGTTGGACTCGCATTCGGGAGGACGACAGTTCGATCCCGCGTCCGGCCATCCTGATTTAAGTTTTCCGTGATTTCTCTAAATCGCTTCAGGCAAATGCTGGGATGGGTCCTTTGAAAGGGCACGGCCGACTTCCTTCTCCATCTATCCCTAATCCGATGAGACCGATGACCTCACTGTTAGGTCTCTTCCCACAATCAGTCAGCCAGCCAGCCCAGCATGTTGTGCTAGACGGAAAATGTTCATTAGAGAGAAGGGTATCGCCAGGAGTGTCCCAGGGAAGTGTGATAGGACCGCTGTTGTTCTTTGTATACGTAAATGATCTGGTGGACAGAGTGGGCAGCAATCTTTTGTTGTTTGTCGATGATGCCGTGGTGTAAGGTATGGTGTCGAAGTTGTGTGACTGTAGGAAGATACAAGACGACTAAGACAAAATTTATAGTTGGTGTGATGAACAGCAGTTAGCTCTAAGCATGGAAAACATGTAAGTTAATGCGGATGAGTAGGAAGAACAAACCTGTAGTGCTTGGTTACGGCATTACTAGTGTCCTGCTTATCACAGTCAAGTCGTTTAAATATCTGAGCGTAACGTTGGAAAGCGATATGAAATGGAACGAACATGTGAGGACCGTGGTAGGGCCGGCCGCGGTGGCCGAGCGGTTCCAGGCGCTTCAGTCCGGAACCGCGCGACTGCTACGGTCGCGGCTTCGAATCCTGCCTCGGGCATGGATGTGTGTGATGTCCTTAGGTTAGTTAGGTTTAAGTAGTTCTAAATTCTAGGGGACTGATGACCACAGATGTTAAGTCCCATAGTGCTCAGAACCATTTTTGAACTGTGGTAGGGAGGGCGAATGGTCGACTTCGGTTTATTGGTAGAATTTTAGGAAATGATGATTCACTTGTGAAGGAGACCGCATATAGGACGCTCGTGCGACCTATTCTTGAGTACTGCTCGAGTATTTGGGATGGGTACCAGATCGAATTGAAGAAAGACATCGAGGCATTTCAGAGGCGGGCTGCTAGATTTGTTACCGGTAGGTTCGAACAACACGGTAAGTTTTAAGGAAATGCTTCGAGAACTCAAATGGAAATCCCTGGAGGGAAGGCAACGTTCTTTTCGAGAAACACTATTGAGAAAATTAATAGAACCGGCATGTGAAGCTGACAGGCGAACAATTCTACTGCCGCCAACATACGATGCGCGTAAGGATCACGAAGATAAGATTCAATAAATTAATGCTCAAACGGAAGCATATAAATAGTCGTTTTTCCCTCGCTCTATTTGCGAGTGGAACAGGAAGGGAAACGACTAGTAGTGGTACGAGGTACCCTCCGCCACGCACCGTACAGTGGCCTGCGGAGTATCTATGCGGATGTAGCTGTAGTTGTAGACGTGGTTCTCTGGCATTTTACTGTTTGCTCAGTTTCTTTATCAGTTCATGATCACCTTATCTCTTCTTCGCAAAATACGTGTCATAGTATTAAACTGCGTTAAGCATACAACGAGTTCAGCACTGTATAAATCTGTGGTGCACCTTTGCATACAGAGAAAACAACCTTGTACCTACACTGGTGAAAATATTTGGCACTACAAGCAATACAGAAAAAACCTTTAAACTGATGCGTGTGTATATATGCAAACAGAAAAATGCAATTCCAGTTAGTGTAGATCTTGTTTCACTGATACGTAAGTGGTGTTGCAAATTTAAAGCTTATTCTAAAACCAAGTCAGGAAACGTGGAATGTCATGTGTTTTAGTTTCTTTGGCGCTTAGAACGACGAATATGGTCATAGCTGGTACTTACCTTTCATAATGTTTATTTACTAGTTTTGTGTACGCAGAAACTTCTTGAAATCTTTGTGTGGGTAAGAACCTTGAATCTTACTGGTTCTATGATTTGCAAGCAAATAAGAACCTGCTGTGGTATGCGTGTGATGACATATGGTCCTTTATAATGTAGTGCTCACGTGCTGTGTTTCCATTTAAGCTGTGAAGATCTGCGGTGAGTTCTGAGTGAAACATAATTTTCTACTTCACACTGTTTCATGTTTCTGATATTCCTGTAATACTGCGATTTTGTAACATGTGCTTGACGAGTGGGCGCAATTAAGACGGATTTTCTTTTCTGCATAGGATTCTGCTTGCCTCGGAAATTTCGGGAGAGGTTCTACGCACACGTTGCTTTCTCTGACATCCAACACCAAGTTCGCAGGTGTGTATTGTGTGTCATAAATACGAAGATGGCTCACTAACTGCTCAAACAAATCAAGATACCACATCCAGCGCGTGTATTGATTATAAATAAGTGCGTATGAACCTTCTTAAGTCACTAAACACCCTATAGCAAGAATTTACTTACTGGTTAAAGGGTGATATTAAAACTATTTGTATGTTATTATCTTGTAGAAATTGTCTTTATTTATAGCCAGTTTTTCATTAACATTCATTTCATTAACAGTACAGAGTAACCCACCGCCTTGAAATGTAATGTGGATCGGATGCTACGAAATCTGATAGCGAAGACTTCTTATTTCTACGATTTTATTGGTATGGAGCTGTTAATGCTATTTTAAATAATATAAAAAACATTACACACAAAAATTTCTCTAAGGTCACATAAGGCAACGGCCTTGCCGCATGGGTACACCGGTTCCCGTGACATCACCGAAGTTAAGCGCTGTCGGGCGTGGTCGGCACTTGGATGGCTGACCATCCGGGCCGCCATGCGCTGTTGCCGTTTTTCGGTTTGCACTCAGCCTCGTAGTGCCAATTGAGGAGCTACTCGCTCGAATAGTAGCGGCTTCGGTCAAGAATACCATCATAACGACCGGGAGAGCGGTGTGCTGACCCCACGCCCCTGCTATCATCATGCTCCTCTGAGGATGACACGGCGGTCGGATGACCCGGTAGGCCACTCGTGGCCTGAAGACGGAGTGAGTGCTAAGGTTACTTAGATTTAATGCTTTGCGATTGTTGAACTGGTTCTATATAGTTAGTTATTAACGGAAGATGCTTTATAAATAAAAGCAAAACGCGCATGCTGTGATTCTCTTTAATTAAATTGTAGTAAGCTCAGGACGGAAAACCAATAATAAATGATTTTAACAGCTGCTGCTGAAGACAGCCACGCAAACAAACGTAGTATGGTTCTCTATTTTTTTTCTGCCCAGTTCAGGAGAATATAATTTATAATAATAAATGAAAAGCACCAGTTTGCTTTTGTTCTACAATATTATTTTTATTGCTAACCAGTTTTCGGCTTACAAGGCCATCTTCAGGCATTTACTGAGTATTATCACCAAAGAAGTTAAATGTTAGCAGACAACACTGGAAGAGAAGTAACACATCTAGAGTGAAGTAGAAACATACAGTGAGTAACATCTTTGCAATGAAATAGTAAAAACTGAACAGTACATAAATGACAATAGAGTTGACAGGAAAACCTTTAGCACAATATAAGAATAACATGCCTACATAACGGTATCTATTGATAAACAAAACTATTGAAATAAGATAAACTTAGTACTAGGCAAGGCTGCATCAAGAGGTATGAAACATGGAGAGTGATACACAACCAATTAAAAAAGAAGAGACAGTTGTCAATGTAAATACAGAATACACGAAGAACTTAAGCTTATCAATACGATAAACAGAAATTAATAAATGCAGGAAAATTGAGGTGTTTGAGGGAACCTACAGTTTGGGAGTGTGGTGGTACTGCATTTTAACATTAACTTTATAATCAAAGCAGTGGCTGTATACCAGTTTACATTAAATAAATGAGCAAAGTAATATATGAACAGTATTTGATGAGACAACTACAAGGGGAGTTAAACATGGACAGTAATACAAGTACAAGTTAAAAGCAAACCCTTAACTATTGAAACTACAGCATATGTGGAATACAAAGACAACTGCAACAAATAAAACAACTTAATGACTACAGGAAAATGGGAATATGTAGGAAGAGAGGGTGTGGGAATAAATGCCTGAAGATGGCCTTGTAAGCCGAAAACTGGTTAGCAATAAAAATAATATTGTAGACCAAAAGCAAACTGGTGCTTTTCATTTATTATTGTAATGTTGTTCTACCAAGAACCGACGGAAGATTCTGTTAATATAATTTATAAGTTATTCAATGCAAACGTCAAAAAAATAAAATAAAATATTTAAAAAAATAATAAATGTAATACAATAAGTGAGATAAAAATAAGTTCTAATATGTAGATGGAAGAGATATGCCACATTTGGATGCGCTATGTAGTCTAAGTAACCTGTTGTTGTTGTTGTTGTGGTCTTCAGTCCTGAGACTGGTTTGATGCAGCTTTCCATGCTACCCTATCCTGCGCAAGCTTCTTCATCTCCCAGTAACTACTACAACCTACATCCTTCTGAATCTGCTTAGTGTATTCATCTCTTGGTCTCCCTCTACGATTTTTACCCTCCACGCTGCCCTCCAGTACTAAACTGGTGATCCCTTGATGCCTCAGAACATGTCCTACCAACCGATCCCTTCTTCTAGTCAAGTTGTGCCACAAACTCCTCTTCTCCCCAATCCTATTCATTACCTCCTCATTAGTTATGTGATCTACCCATCTAATCTTCAGCATTCTTCTGTAGCACCACATTTCGAAAGCTTCTATTCTCTTCTTGTCCAAACTAGTTATCGTCCATGTTTCACTTCCATACATGGCTGCAATCCATACATATACTTTCAGAAACGACTTCCTGACACATCTATACTCGATGTTAACAAATTTTTCTTCTTCAGAAACGCTTTCCTTGCCATTGCCAGTCTACATTTCATATCCTCTCTACTTCGACCATCATCAGTTATTTTGCTCCCCAAACAGCAAAACTCCTTTACTACTTTAAGTGTCTCGTTTCCTGATCAAACTCCCTCAATATCACCCGACTTAATTCGACTACATTCCATTATCCTCGTTTTGCTTTTGTTGATGTTCACCTTATATCCTCCTTTTAAGACACTGTCCATTCCGTTCAACTGCTCTTCCAAGTCCTCTGCTTTATTTCTTCTCCATGGATTTTAATACCTACTCCGAATTTTTCTTTTGTTTCCTTCACTGCTCGCTCAATATACAGATTGAACAACATCGGGGAGAGGCTACAACCCTGTCTCACTCCCTTCCCAACCACTGCTTCCCTTTCGTGTCCCTCGGCTCTTATAACTGCCATTTGGTTTCTGTACAAATTCTAAATAGCCTTTCGCTCCCTGTATTTTACCCCTGCCACCTTTAGAATTTGAAAGAGAGTATTCCAGTTAACTTTGTCAAAAGCTTTCTCTAAGTCTACAAATGCTAGAAACGTAGGGTTCCCTTTTCTTAATCTAGCTTCTAAAATAAGTTGTAGGGTCAGTATTGCCTCACGTGTTCCAATATTTCTACGGAATCCAAACTGATCTTCCCCGAGGTCGGCTTCTACCAGTTTTTCCATTCGTCTGTAAAGAATTCGCGTTACTATTTTGCATCCGTGATTTATTAAACTGATAGTTCGGTAATTTTCACATCTGTCAACGCCTGCTTTCTTTGGGATTGGAATTATTATATTCTGTTTGAAGTCTGAGGGATTTCGCCTGTCTCATACATTTTGCTCACCAGATGGTAGAGTTTTGTCAGGACTGGCTCTCCCGAGGCTGTCAGTAGTTCTGATGGAATGTTGTCTACTCCGTGGGCCTTATTTCGACTTAGGCCTTTCAGTGCTCTGTCAAACTCTTCACGCAGTATCATATCTCCCATTTCATCTTCATCTACCTCCTCTTCCATTTCTAAAACATTGGCCTTAAGTAAATCGCCCTTGTATAGGCCCTCTATATACTCCTTCCACCTTTCTGCTTTCCCTTCTTTGCTTAGAACTGGGTTCCCATCTGAGCTCTTGATATTCATACAAGTCGTTCTCTTTTCTCCAAAGGTCTCTTTTAGTATCTATGTTACCCCTAGTGGAGGAGGAGGAGGAGATTAGTGTTTAACGTCCCATCGACAACGAGGCTATTAGAGACGGAGCACAAGCTCGGGTTAGGGAAGGATGAGGAAGGAAATCGGCCGTGCCCTTTCAAAGGAACCATCCCGGCATTTGCCTGAAGTGATATAGGGAAATCACGGAAATCTAAATCAGGATGGCCGGACGCGGGATTGAACCGTCGTCCTTCCGAATGCGAGTCCAGTGTGCTAACCACTGCGCCACCTCGCTCGGTACCCCTAGTGAGATAAGCCTCTACATACTTACATTTGTCCTCTAGCCATGACTGCTTAGCCATTTTGCACTTCCTGTCGATCTCATTTTTGCGACGTTTGTATTCCTTTTTGCCTGCTTCATTTACTGCATTTTTATATTTTCTCCTTTCATCAATTAAAATCAATATTTCTTCTGTCACCCAAGGATTTCTACTAGCCCTCGTCTTTTTACCTACTTGATCCTCTGCTGTCTTCACTACTTCATCCTTCAAAGCTACCCATTCTTCTTCTACTGTATTTCTTTCCCCCATTCTTGTCAGTTGTTCCCTTATGCTCTCCCTGAAACTCTGTAAAACCTCGGGTTTAGTCAGTTTATCCAGACCCCATCTCCTTAAATTCCCACCTTTCTGCAGTTTCTTCAGTTTTAATCTACAGTTCATAACCAATAGATTGTGGTCAGAGTCCACATCTGCCCCTGGAAATGTCTTACAATTTAATACCTGGTTCCTAAATCTCTGTCTTACCATTATATAATCCATCTGAAACCTGTCAGTATCTCCAGGGTTCTTCCATGTATACAAACTTCTTTTATGATTCTTGAACCAAGTGTTAGCTATGATTAAGTTGTGCTCTGTGCAAAATTCCACCAGGCGGCTTCCTCTTTCATTTCTTACCCCCAATCCATATTCACCTACTACGTTTCCTCCTCTCCCTTTTCCTACTACCGAATTCCAGTCACCCATGACTATTAAATTTTCGTCTCCCTTCACTATCTCAATAATTTCTTTTATTTCATCATACATTTCTTCAATTTCTTCGTCATCTGCAGAGCTAGTTGGCATACAGACTTGTAGTACTGTCGTAGCCGTGGGCTTAGTGTCTATCTTGGCCACAACAATGCGTTCGCTGTGCTGTTTGTAGTAGCTTACCCACATTCCTATTGTTTTATTCGTGATTAAATCTACTCCTGCATTACCCCTATTTGATTTTGTATTTATAACCCTGTATTCACCTGACCAAAAGTCTTTTTCCTCCTGCCACCGAACTTCACTAATTCCCACTATATCTAACTTTAACCTATCCATTTCCTTTTTTAAATTTTCTAACCTACCTGCCCGATTAGGGGATCTGACATTCCACGCTCCGATCCGTAGAATGCCAGTTTTCTTTCTCCTGATAACGATATCCTCTTGAGTAGTCCCCACCTGGAGATCCGAATGGGGGACTATTTTACCTCCGGAATATTTTACCCAAGAGGACGCCATCATCATTAACCCTACAGTAAAGCTGCATGCCCTCGGGAAAAATTATGGCTCTTATTTCCCTTATCTTTGAATGATGATCATTACGCGATTTGAAAGTTGGTGGTAATAATATATGCTCTACATCCTCGGCGAAGATCGGATTTCGGAATTTAGTGAGCAGCCCCTTCTGTTTAGCGCGTCGTCTATCTGCAAGTGTGTCCCACTTCAAACTTTCCATAAGATTTGTAACGCTCTCGCGATGTCTAAATGTACCAGTCACGAATCTTGCCGCTCTTCTTTGGACCTTCTCAATCTTTTGAATGAGACCCAACTGGTAAGGGTCCCATACAGACGAACAATACTCTAAGACTGGACGAACTAACGTATTGTAAGCTATTTCCTTTCTCGAAGGACTGCATCGCTTCAGGATTCTACCAATAAACCGCAATCTAGAGTTCGCTTTACCCATTACTTGTGTAATCTGATCATTCCATTTGAGATCATTTCGAATACTCACACCCAGATACTTGACTGATGTTACCGCTTCCAAAGACTGATCATTTATTTTGTACTCTTACATTAATGGGGAGTTTCGCCTTGTTATACGCAGTGGGTTACATTTACTAACATTGAGAGATAACTACCAGTCGTTACACCACGCATTTATATTCTGCAAATCGTCATTGATTTGTTCACAACTTTCGTGTGATTCTACTTTCCTGTAGTCTACAACATCATCGGCAAACAGTCTAAGGCCGCAGTCAATACCATCAACTAGATCGTTTATGTAAATCGTAAAAAGAAGAGGACCTATTACGGTGCCCTGGGGCACACCTGAAGTTACTTTTGTTTCTGTTGAAGTTACCCCGTTCAGGACGATATACTGCTTCCTGTCTGTTAGAAAACTTTCTATCCAACCATCCTGATAACCTGCCATTGTAGCAGCAGTAACCGCTCTAACACTTCGCCAGACACTTGTTATCCTATATAGGCGTTGCCGACAGCAGCGCCCTATTCTGCCTGTTTGCGTATCTCTGTATTTGAATACGCATGGCTATACCAGTTTCTTCGTCGCTTCAGTGTATATACCGGGTGATCAAAAAGTCAGTATAAATTTGAAAACTGAATAAATCACGGAATAATGTAGATAGAGAGGTACAAATTGACACACATGCTTGGAATGACATGGGGTTTTTATTAGAAACAAAAAAATACAAAAGTTCAAAAAATGTCCGACAGATGGCGCTTCATCTGATCAGAATAGCAATAATTAGCATAACAAAGTAAGACAAAGCATAGATGATGTTCTTTACAGGAAATGCTCAATATGTCCACCATCATTCCTCAACAATAGCTGTAGTCGGGGAATAATGTTGTGAACAGCACTGTAAAGCATGTCCGTAGTTACGGTGAGACATTGGCGTCGGATGTTGTCTTTCAGCATCCCTAGAGATGTCGGTCGATTACGATACACTTGCGACTTCAGGTAACCCCGAAGCCAATAATCGCACGGACTGAGGTCTGGGGACTTGGGAGGGCAAGCATGACGAAAGTGGCGGCTGAGCACACGATCATCACCAAACGACGCGCGCAAGAGCTCTTTCACGCGTCTAGCAATATGGGGTGGAGCGCCATCCTGCATAACCATCGTACGTTCCAGCAGGCGTTTATCAGCCAGGCTGGGGATGATGCGATTCTGTAACATATCGGCGTACCTCTCACCCGTCACGGTAGCTGTCCAGCGCCATCTGTCGGACATTTTGTGAACTTTTTTTTTTTTTTTTTTGGTTCTAATAAAACCCCATGTCATTCCAAGGATGTGTGTCAATTTTTACCACTCTATCTACATTATTCCGTGGTTTATTAAGTTTTCAAATTTATTCTGACTTTTTGATCACCCGGTACACGGATGTGGAGCTAAACTTAGTCAAAAGCCTGATTCACACGTCCCAAACGCTTCACAGAGTGAGGCAAAGCGAGCGCGCATCGGACGAAATTTGCTGTAAGGCAGTCAGTTCCCAAATTCTGTATCCGTTGCGCGAGTCGTTCGCCTCTAAACCGAGTGCAACCAGTTCCGATAAGCGCAGTAAGTTCTGTGGCTCGTTCCACAGTTTGCCACGCTGTTACTAGGTAGCGCCAGTGTCAATGAGGCCCGGGGAAACGAGAGCCACTCGTCGGTTGAAAATACACTCCTGGAAATGGAAAAAAGAACACATTGACACCGGTGTGTCAGACCCACCATACTTGCTCCGGACACTGCGAGAGGGCTGTACAAGCAATGATCACACGCACGGCACAGCGGACACACCAGGAACCGCGGTGTTGGCCGTCGAATGGCGCTAGCTGCGCAGCATTTGTGCACCGCCGCTGTCAGTGTCAACCAGTTTGCCGTGGCATACGGAGCTCCAACGCAGTCTTTAACACTGGTAGCATGCCGCGACAGCGTGGACGTGAACCATATGTGCAGTTGACGGACTTTGAGCGAGGGCGTATAGTGGGCATGCGGGAGGCCGGGTGGACGTACCGCCGAATTGCTCAACACGTGGGGCGTGAGGTCTCCACAGTACATCGATGTTGTCGCCAGTGGTCGGCGGAAGGTGCACGTGCCCGTCGACCTGGGACCGGACCGCAGCGACGCACGGATGCACGCCAAGACCGTAGGATCCTACGCAGTGCCGTAGGGGACCGCACCGCCACTTCCCAGCAAATTAGGGACACTTGCTTCTGGGGTATCGGCGATGACCATTCGCAACCGTCTCCATGAAGCTGGGCTACGGTCCCGCACACCGTTAGGCCGTCTTCCGCTCACGCCCCAACATCGTGCAGCCCGCCTCCGGTGGTGTCGCGACAGGCGTGAATGGAGGGACGAATGGAGACGTGTCGTCTTCAGCGATGAGAGTCGCTTCTGCCTTGGTGCCAATGATGGTCGTATGCGTGTTTGGCGCCGTGCAGGTGAGCGCCACAATCAGGACTGCATACGACCGAGGCACACAGGGCCAACACCCGGCATCATGGTGTGGGGAGCGATCTCCTACACTGGCCGTACACCACTGGTGATCGTCGAGGGGACACTGAATAGTGCACGGTACATCCAAACCGTCATCGAACCCATCGTTCTACCATTCCTAGACCGGCAAGGGAACTTGCTGTTCCAACAGGACAATGCACGTCCGCATGTATCCCATGCCACCCAACGTGCTCTAGAAGGTGTAAGTCAACTACCCTGGCCAGCAAGATCTCCGGATCTGTCCCCCATTGAGCATGTTTGGGACTGGATGAAGCGTCGTCTCACGCGGTCTGCACGTCCAGCACGAACGCTGGTCCAACTGAGGCGCCAGGTGGAAATGGCATGGCAAGCCGTTCCACAGGACTACATCCAGCATCTCTATGATCGTCTCCATGGGAGAATAGCAGCCTGCATTGCTGCGAAAGGTGGATATACACTGTACTAGTGCCGTCATTGTGCATGCTCTGTTGCCTGTGTCTATGTGCCTGTGGTTCTGTCAGTGTGATCATGTGATGTATCTGACCCCAGGAATGTGTCAATAAAGTTTCCCCTTCCTGGAACAATGAATTCACGGTGTTCTTATTTCCATTTCCAGAAGTGTATCTGCAGCCAGCTTTCCGTAGACGGCGTCTGCTGTCGGCCGCTGCTGCTGCGCTGCACGACGCGCCGCCGGCAGAATGCGCAACGCGTCGTGGCCGCCACAGACAGTGGCCTTCCCTCCCACCCCGGGCGAAACCTATCACACGGCTCTCCAGAATACATTCACTATCACGGAAAAACCTCTCACGGTGAAACTGCGCTCCCCGCACTAGTCTTTATTGCGTGACGTGAGAGATTACACCTTTAATTATCCGCGCAGAACTTGCACTACACTCCGACTACTTCATCCCACCACAGACGCGGAAATAAGCGGAGTGCACGTCGAACACGTCACACGGCACGCCAGTGAAGTAAGGTGTATCGTCTGTGAGCAGTGACCTGGGTTTTCCTACTGTGGGAATAGAATCATCTGAGATTATTTTCATCATTAAATTTCCTTTAGTTCACGTGTATGGTCACAAATTTTTTGCTAACAGTTAGCGGTTTTGGGCCGGCCGGGGCGGACGAGTGGTTCTTGGCGCTACAGTCTGGTACCGCGCGACCGCTACGGTCGCAGGTTTGAATTCTGTCTCGGGCATGGATGTGTCTGATATCCTTGGGATAGTTAGGTTTAAGTAGTTCTAAGTTCTAGAGGACTAATGACCTCAGAAGTTAAGTCCCATAGTGCTCAGAGCCATTTGAACTATTTTTTACCGGTTTCGGTCTATAATGGCCATCTTAAAATCTGTTTTATAAAAGAATTGTATGTGATTGCTCTCGCAGCGTTTGCCATGATTTAACTTTTTATCTGTCCAGAATTACTTCAGTCCTTTCGCCATTGTGAGTCATGAAACATTTTACTAAGGCGAAATCAATTACTGCGTCCTTTTTGCTCAGAAAATCTACGCCTATCAGGCAGTAAATAACTAAACAACCAATAAATAGCAACGGGCAGTCTATCGCTCCATTACCCAGCTCAGTTGTCACAAAAACCTGCATTCTAACCCCACGTGACTTAACGCCAAATGCACTCACGATTCAGCATTTATGGACAGGAAAACACAGAATAGGGCGTAGTTCTCTCATCCTTTTATACAAATTGTATGATACAGCACATATTTCAGCCCCCGTATCTATAACAATTGTGGTTAGTACGCCATCTACAAGAGCTCGTGTTGTGCTTTGTATCACTTCATTCTTTGGGCCACGACACTTCATGTTCTCTTCCGTTAATTCATCACGATGATCCGTGTTTCCTTTGTACCTTAATAAGAACACAGGTTCTGTCTGATTAGTACCTGGTTAATTATGGTTCTGGTAACTAGCTAGCGACAAGGTGTTACCCCCGTTATGATCCCGGTTAAAGCCTATGATGTGTCATACTGTGCCCGTTTAGCGACGTTTATTTGTTACTAACCATAGATTGGCGACACTGTCTGTGGCAGCTTCGATGTAGCATAGCGTATCATTTGGCCGTGGATTTTGTTTATGCGTTACTTAAGACATTGCTAAGTTGTCGTAATACAAGTGGCAGTTCGGATGATACCAGGAGCTATTCCTTTGTTTTCTTGTTGTTGTGTGGGCCACGATTTAGTTTCCGTACTACTGCAGAATCATTTAGCAATAAAATTGTTTGAATAATGTTTCCGATCTGAATAATTAACTGTTTATCTTCGAGCAAAATCTCGCGGAACAGGAAAATATATGAAAATTTGTTTACTGCCCCCGATTATACAACAGGTCATTAGTGGGGAACGCGGCACCATACATATTTTCATTACCATAATTTCGTGCAGATTATACGTAGCTCGAATTTTCAAGCGTGGCTGCAACCGTGGATGAGCAATGCGTCACACCTTTCTGACCTGCCTTAATTCGTTTTGCAAATTGGACAACTGTGAGGACATTTTTTGTTCCCAAATTCGCAGAGCTTTGTCAGAGTGCTCTTTAAGTTGTCTCAGTTCTTGAAACTGTTCTTGTTTTGCAACTCACTGTTTGCGAAGCATTCGCTCACTTGCTGTTGGACCGCTCGCTGTAACTCTTCGCTAATACACTTGTCAATGTGTGTGTCTTTGTTGCCAATTCATTTACAACAATTACTACTAAAGATATTCATCTGGTCGTCAGTTTGTAACCTTAGACTATTTGCCTACTCTGTTGTGAAATGCTGTACTTTAGTTTGAAGTGTACGTACCGTTTCATTGCGGCGCGGGCTTAGCCGTGCGGTCTAGGGCCGCTCCAGTCAAGGAGTGTGCGGCTGGTCCCGGCGGACGTTCGAGGCATCCCTCGGCTATGGGTGTGTGTTTTTGGTCCTTAGGATAATTTAGGTTAAGTAGTGTGTAAGCTTAGAGACTGATGACCTTAGCGGTTAAGTCCCATTCGATTTCACACACCTTTGATTTACCGTTTCATTGAGTGTAGTGTTTTCTGCAGCAAGCTTATCTACATTCGTAGACAAATTTTGACAAACATTTGATGATTTTGTTACATTGTTTGCTACTGTGTCTTGTTGTTTCAGATTTTTATTGTCTTCTGATATTTGTCCTACCTCTAGTGAAACGGCAGTAAATTGTTTCTGCAGATTGCCTACACTCGATGAAAATTCTGGAATTTTGGTCGTGATATATCGTGTTGCCTCATAGAACTTTGTGGTCATTTTAGCCGATACCATCGTAGCAACTTCACTTTTTATTTCATCTTTGAAAGTGATCATGTCAGTTTTCATTTCATTTTTGATTTTGGCCATATCATCTTTTGTATATAAGAGCAAATATTTCAACTTCAGTAGTCAGAATGAATATATTAGCTCTCATCTAATTTTTAATTCGTGGTTAAGTGTGGTCATTTTAGTATCAAGAGTGGATATTTTGATATTAAGAGTGGATGTCTCAACTTTTTCTGTCTTTTGCAACAATTGTCTTACATCGAATTCACTAGCAGCTCGTGCTGGCGGGAATGCAAGGTCGGCTGAAGAACGAACCATTGTGTTCGCGACCTGTTCATTACTTGTGGATGGTTGCACATCTGGTTGTAATGTGCCACCTTCAGCTTATGTATTGCTTTCACTCACAGCAGAGTTAATATCTTCCATGAATACGTTCATTTCCACCTCATTACTTTTTTCGCCTGAAGATGAGGTACTAAAATTTATTTCTGACATTTTCCGTTTTTTGTAAATTCTCACCATTATAACGAAAGATTGACGAATCGCAATAACTCGTTTGTATTGCAAATGACGTTAACCGACAGCGAAAATATTAACACCGCTGCTGAATGACCACTTTACGGACTGTATTTAGGCCGGCCGTTTTGGCCGAGCTGTTCTAGGCGTTTCAGTCTGGAACCGCGCGACCGCTACGGTCGCAGGTTCGAATCCTGCCTCGGGCATGGATGTGTGTCATGTTCTTAGGTTAGTTAGGTTTAAGTAGTTCTAAGTTCTAGGGGACTGATGACCTCAGATGTTAAGTCCCATAGTACTCAGAGCCATTTGAACCGTTTGAAAGGACTGTATTTATCTCAGTAATGGAATACGCCATTACGCGAGAGATGCAACAAGATCGACCATCTTGTATCAGCCAAACTGCATATTGTTAAATTTGTCACTGTTAACTGTATTGTATTATGTTGTACGACAGTATGTTTCTAACCAAGCTACAAAAGTAGTGTACTGGTGATACAGGGTGACAAGTATTGAACTAAATGAAAAAAGTAAATTAGTTACAAACTACGGCGTGCACACACTATATTCAACATATAAATGTCACTACAGATATTCAGATTTAGGTTATGACATGTTCGATATGCCTGCCATCATTGGCGATGATGTGGCGCAGATGTATAGCAAAATTCTGCATGACCCGCTGAAGTGTCGGAATATCAATGCTGTCGACGACCTCCTGAATGGCTGTTTTCAGCTCAGCAATGGCTTTGAGGTTATTTCTTTACACCTTGTATTTAATACTGCCCCACAAAAAGGAGTCGCATGTGTTGAGGTCCGGAGAATATGGCGGCGAATCGATGCCCATGCCAGTGTCCTCTGGGTACCCCCGAGACAGAATGCAGTCACCAAAGTGCTCCTCCAGGACATTAAACACTCTCCTGCTTCGATGGGGTAGAGCTCCGTCTTGCATGAACCACATCTCACTGAAATCAGGGACACTTTGGATAATGGGGATGAAATCATCTTCCAAAACATTCATGTGCCGTTCGGTAGTCACCCAGCCATCAAGGAATATCGCAGCGATTATTCCGTGACCGTACATTGCACACCACGCAGTCGCCCGTTGAGGGTGAAGAGACTTCTCGATCGCGAAATGCGGATTCTCAGTACCCTAGATGCGCTAGTTTTGCTTATTAACGAATCCATCCAAATGACAGTGGGCTTCGTCGCTAAACCAAGCCATGCATGCGCATACTAATTCCCATCACGCCCGGTGCAGTTTGAACGTCCTAACGCAAACCGTTCAGAAGTTATAACGATTTTATTTCATATAGTTCAATAATTGTCACTCCGTACGTTTAAATAAAGAGGCATGAGGTCGCAGCCTAGCGCTCACTACTCCAAGCAGCAAAGTGCAATAATGAATTTTCTCGTACCTCAAGTACTTTCTTTCTGGTTCCGGATTATTCTTAGTTTATCTTCATACACTCCTGGAAATTGAAATAAGAACACCGTGAATTCATTGTCCCAGGAAGGGGAAACTTTATTGACACATTCCTGGGGTCAGATACATCACATGATCACACTGACAGAACCACAGGCACATAGACACAGGCAACAGAGCATGCACAATGTCGGCACTAGTACAGTGTATATCCACCTTTCGCAGCAATGCAGGCTGCTATTCTCCCATGGAGACGATCATAGAGATGCTGGATGTAGTCCTGTGGAACGGCTTGCCATGCCATTTCCACCTGGCGCCTCAGTTGGACCAGCGTTCGTGCTGGACGTGCAGACCGCGTGAGACGACGCTTCATCCAGTCCCAAACATGCTCAATGGGGGACAGATCCGGAGATCTTGCTGGCCAGGGTAGTTGACTTACACCTTCTAGAGCACGTTGGGTGGCACGGGATACATGCGGACGTGCATTGTCCTGTTGGAACAGCAAGTTCCCTTGCCGGTCTAGGAATGGTAGAACGATGGGTTCGATGACGGTTTGGATGTACCGTGCACTATTCAGTGTCCCCTCGACGATCACCAATGGTGTACGGCCAGCGTAGGCGATCGCTCCCCACACCATGATGCCGGGTGTTGGCCCTGTGTGCCTCGGTCGTATGTAGTCCAGATTGTGGCGCTCACCTGCACGGCGCCAAACACGCATACGACCATCATTGGCACCAAGGCAGAAGCGACTCTCATCGCTGAAGACGACACGTCTCCATTCGTCCCTCCATTCACGCCTGTCGCGACACCACTGGAGGCGGGCTGCACGATGTTGGGGCGTGAGCGGAAGACGGCCTAACGGTGTGCGGGACCGTAGCCCAGCTTCATGGAGACGGTTGCGAATGGTCTTCGCCGATACCCCAGGAGCAACAGTGTCCCTAATTTGCTGGGAAGTGGCGGTGCGGTCCCCTACGGCACTGCGTAGGATCCTACGGTCTTGGCGTGCATCCGTGCGTCGCTGCGGTCCGGTCCCAGGTCGACGGGCACGTGCACCTTCCGCCGACCACTGGCGACAACATCGATGTACTGTGGAGACCTCACGCCCCACGTGTTGAGCAATTCCGCGGTACGTCCACCCGGCCTCCCGCATGCCCACTATACGCCCTCGCTCAAAGTCCGTCAACTGCACATACGGTTCACGTCCACGCTGTCGCGGCATGCTACCAGTGTTAAAGACTGCGATGGAGCTCCGTATGCCACGGCAAACTGGCTGACACTGACGGCGGCGGTGCACAAATGCTGCGCAGCTAGCGCCATTCGACGGCCAACACCGCGGTTCCTGGTGTGTCCGCTGTGCCGTGCGTGTGATCATTGCTTGTACAACCCTCTCGCAGTGTCCGGAGCAAGTATGGTGGGTCTGACACACCGGTGTCAATGTGTTCTGTTTTCCATTTCCAGGAGTGTATTTCCTTTGTAGTTCATCTTTATCTCTGTCGAGTTGTTTCAAAATCAGTTTTTCGTTTATGTTATGTTCAAGCAGCAGTACTTCGAGCGATCGCTTACCATGAAACAAGATAAAAAAATAGCACAATGAAAACAATGCCACTTACGTACAATAGGCGCTGTTTGATAATTGTGCGGTCCCGGTCGCCAGTGTGACCTGGCTTCCGTCTCTTCCAACTCAAACATCAAAATGCTTTTACCAGAATAAACGTTGTAATCCAATATTGATGTTGGAAGCGGCGCAACAGAGGACATGTAGCGACTGAATTTAAAAAAAAATACGGTCTGCGTATTGCGATTTGATAATTGCTCTATGCAATATGATTGATTTGAAAAACTCGGACTTCTTCTCTGATTGAGCACAGGTTCTGCGCTCACAAACGTAAAAAACGAACATTGCAAATTAATCAAGAAATCACGCCAATGCAGATCTGTGCCACATCAAAGCGTTGCATCTTTCTTGCTAGAAATGCTGAATAATAGAACACGTAATACAATAAATAAGGAACGAAGCATGTGATCTGGCGGATTGATAAGAAAGAAACACATAAATAACTCAAAATAAGCTCGTATGTTATGAAACAATTACAGCTACAGCCCTGAACGCTTACGTTACGATAACGGAAGAAAGAAAGGCAAGTTCAAACAGCCAGGCTTTTCCTAGCTACTCTCTAAAACATTCGAAGGCTGCACCTTCTTTTACAACTCAAGTATCTACATAAAAAAACCTTTGACATTTATATCGTTACAAATATTGATATACACATACGGAACATAATTTTTTTAGAAACGGATACTACACCCTCAATTCGTACCCAACCCATACTTACGCTTCCTCTGTAGTAAAAGTCTCACAACACATTATTTTATACGAGTAAACCAACAGTATCAGCACGTTTAACCGTTTTTTTCTGTGTTAAATAATTAAAATTATTGATAGACAGATAATAGTTTGCATTAGATCCCTCATCTGGCAAACACAGTTTAGTCATATGAAGTTGCTACACGAACCTTGATGTGGTGTTGGCAGAGCCTAAGTATTCAGCTTTTTAATAATAATATGGCGATCATGGATAATACATGTGTCGTCTACACGAAGCTACTATACACTACTGGCCATTAAAATTACTACACCACGAAGATGACGTGATACAGACGCGAAATTTAACCGACAGGAAGAAGATACTGTGTTATGCAAATGATTAGCTTTTCAGAACTCACACACAAGGTTGGCGCCGGTGGCGACACCTACAATGTGCTGACATGAGGAAGATTTCCAACCGATTTCTCATACACAAACAGCAGTTGACCCCTGCTGAAACGTTGTTGTGATGCCTCGTGTAAGGAGGAGAAATGCGTACCATCACATTTCCGACTTTGATGAAGGTCGGATTGTAGCCTATCGCGATTGCGCTTTATCGTATCGCCACATTGCTGCTCGCGTTGGTCGAGATCCAATGACTGTTAGCAGAATATGGAATCGGTGAGTTCAGGAGGGTAATACGCAACGCCGTGCTAGATTCCAACGGCCTCGTATTACTAGCACTCGAGATGACAGGCTTCTTATCCGCATGGCTGTAACGGATCGTGCAGCCACGTCTCGATCCCTGAGTCAACGGATGGGTACGGTTGCAAGACAACAACCACCTGTATGAACAGTTCGACGGCGTTTTCAGCAACATGGACTATCAGCTCGGAGACCATGGCTACGGCTACCCTTGAAGCTGCATCACAGACAGGAGCGTCTGCGATGGTGTACTCAACGACGAACCTGCGTGCACGAATGGAAAAACGTCATTTTTTCGGATGAATCCAGGTTCTGTTTACAGCATCATGATGGTCGCATCCGTGTTTGGCGACATCGCGGTGAACGCACATTGGAATCGTGTATTCGTCATCGCCATACTGGCGTATCACCCGGCGTGATGGTGTGGGGTGCCATTGGTTACACGTCTCGGTCACCTCTTGTTCGACACTTTGAACAGTGGACGTTACATTTCAGATGTGTTACGACCCTTGGCTCTACCCTTCATTCGATCCCTGCGAAACCCTTTATTTCAGCAGGATAATGCACGACCGCATGTTGCAGGTCCTGTACAGGCCTTTCTGGATACAGAAAAAGTTCGACGGTTGCCCTGGCCAGCACATTCTCCAGATCTCTCACCAACTGAAAAGGTCTGGTCAATGGTGGCCGAGCAACTGGCTCGTCACAATACGCCAGTCACTACTCTTGATGAACTGTGGTATCGTGTTGAAGCTGCATGGGCAGCTGTACCTGTACACGCCATCCAAGCTCTGTTTGACTCACTGCCCAGGCGTATTACGGCCAGAGGAGGTTGTTCTGGGTACTGATTTCTCAGGATCTATGCACCCAAATTGCATGAAAATGTAATCACATGTCAGTTCTAGTATAATATATTTGTCCAATGAATACCCGTTTATCATCTGCATTTCTTCTTGGAGTAGCAATTTTAATGGCCAGTAGTGTAAAATTCCACTAAGAAACTCAATTTTTTAACGTCAACCAGGTCCACTTTATAGCATGAGTGTTTTGTTTATTTAAAAACTAACGATAAAGTATGATGGTGAAGCGTGAAATATTAAAACCTTAGGATGGGGACAGGAGCTCTCTGGCTGGCAGATAACGATACCGCGCAGCCTGACGAATCAGCAGCGACAGGCCTAATCTTCCGCACAGCAGGGATGTGACGTGAAGACTGTTTGCACTCACCACATCTCCAGGTGTTTCTCCCCAATGCACGTCAACTCTCCTCCAAAACAGTTAATAGTATATATGTGCAAAGTAGGAAAGTTCCCACCACTGGTACTCCCGGAGAGAACAAATAAAAAAATGGTTACAATTTCTTAAATAATTAAACTAACACTGAGCCATAGTACTATTTATTAAACTAAGTCATGTATGCTATCTGTGTTGTGCACAGAGCACTTTCAACCCGTATCAGCGACCTCCGCGTGAATTCGTCTTCAGTAGCATCAATATGTGATCAATGTGTGTCGTTTATCATTTTCTGTGATCATGCTGCTTTACAACGAACCCAAACATTTTATAATTCCAGATACATATGACTGGCAGCTCACATGTACTGGGAAAGAATATCACAGCATTCAGAATCCAAATAAATGGTATCCTACAAATTACACACCATAGTAATAAAACGACTCGAGGTAAGAGGACCTAGCACATGTCAGCAACTTTTTTCCGCCCTATATTCTTATTTATCGAATAAGAAGTGTAGCAACCTAACTGATGTCTACCAGTTTACACCACAATAGAATCTTATATCTGGGAACATAGTATAGGTACTGCTAGGTAATTTGAAAAATACATAGCACACCTTATGTGTATTTGTGTCACAAGTGTTAACCATCTCATCCTGTTTAATAGCTATAACTTGGATTGGGAATAACGTTGGTTGGTTGATTGATTTGGGGAATGGGACCAAACAGCGAGGTCTTCGGTTCCAACGGATTAGGGAAGGATGGGGAAGGAAGTCGGCCGTTCTCTTTCAAAGGAACCATCCCGGCATTTACCGGAAGTGATTTAGGGAAATCACAGAAAACCTAAATCAGGACGGCAGGCGCGGGTTTGAACCGCCGTCCTCCCGAATGCGAGTCGAGCACGCTAACTGCTGCGCCACCTCGCTCGGTGTAATAAAGTTGCCACTTCCTCTCTCTCTCTATCATACACACACACACACACACACACACACGCACAACACAGCACCACAGAGAGAGAGAGAGAGAGAGAGAGAGAGAGAGAGAGAAAGAGAGAAATAAACAAACAAACACACACACAAAGAACTATTTGCACTATTAAAGCATATACACGGTGTCTCGAGTCTCTTTCGTCGAACTGAAACAGGTGATAGTGGGTCCACAATCGATTATATCATGAAAAGGAAACAATAGTCAGAAATGCATATTTATTGTGTTATGGAAATCTACAGTGTGCACCAAAATGGCTAATGGTTCTAATGGCTCTGAGCACTATGGGACTCAACTTCTGAGGTCATAGACCGTAGCGGTCGCGCGGTTCCAGACTGTAGCGCCTAGAACCGCTCGGCCACCCCGGCCGGCAGTGTGCACCAAATAACAACAATGGAGCTTACTTGCTGCCTGCCCGTTTGACTGGTCCACGTTACTTGTTGTTCCTGTGAGATGTGCTGCCACAGTTCTTGGAGACTATACCGCTTGTTGTCTGTGAATGATGTGGTTTCAACGTGATGGTGCACTAGCACGCCGGCCAAAGTGGCCGAGCGGCTCTAGGCGCTACAGTCTGGAACCGCGCGACCGCTACAGTCGCAGATTCGAATCCTGCCTCGGGCATGGATGTGTGTGATGTCCTTAGGTTAGTTAGGTTTAAGTAGTTCTACGTTCTAGGGGACTGATGACCTTAGAAGTTAAGTCCCATAGTGCTCAGAGCCATTTGAACCATTTTTTGGACTAGCCCACGTCGATGTTAATGCCCACAAGCTTACCTTATCTGCTGCGTGTTGATGGTTTCACCATTTTACCATCCAAGTGTGATACAGAGTTCCAACACACATGGATTGCTGTGAAGTTGGACTGCTGACTTTATTCTGTTGTAAACACACACACACCTTTAACTCAGTTACACAATTTTTGTGTGTCAGTTTCTCACAGGTGCCCTCACAGATCCACCAGTGCGATTTCCAGGAGCATCCTCCCCACTCCCGCACCCCCTCCTCACGCACTCCTCCATCCCTGCTCCACCCTCACCACATGACCAATTACGTTATGCGACGTCCTCGTGCTGTGGAGCCTTTGGGGAGTGACGTTTCGGCAGTGGCATGCGAGCTCAGCCCTCCCACACCTCAAGCAATTTCAATTTTTCATAATTTGATTGCTTGAGGATCATCATTCACTCACTGCCCATACGTACATCCAGGTTTCATGTGTCTGACTGATGAGATGCTTGCGTTAAAACAAAGAAGACTTTAACAAGTTTATTTGTTGTAAACGTCCATCAGAAAAATGCGCTATAGCTTTCTGCATTAATAACGGAAAAGTATCATAATGTAGGAGCGTATGACAGTTTACCCAGAAGTCAAGAGGAATATTGTTAAACAGATGATGGCAATGCAAAATAATGGCAAGATGATATATGAGTCCTTTAACACAATGTGTTGTATTTTCTGGAATTGTATCCCCTTTCTAAAATGTCAGTCGACTCTCCTACCATGCAAGAAGTGGTTGTGACTTATGCAGCAACGCAGGAATATTCTTAGTACCTGATTGGGTCCTGGAAATATCTGTCAGTAAGTATACATCCATCTACACAGGAGGCGTGCCTATTCAAATACAGACATATGTAAACAGGCAGCCGGCCGCGGTGGTCTAGCGGTTCTAGGCGCTCAGTCCGGAACCGCGCGACCGCTACGGTCGCAGGTTCGAATCCTGCCTCGGGCATGGATGTGTGTGATGTCCTTAGGTTAGTTAGGTTTAAGTAGTTCTAAGTTCTAGGGGACTGATGACCACAGATGTTTGGTCCCATGGTGCTCAGAGCCATTTTGTAAACAGGCAGAATACGGCGCTCCGGTCGGCAAGGCCTATATAAGACAACACGTGCCTGGTGCAGTTGTTAGATCGGTTACTACTGCTACAATGCAGGATATCAAGATTTAAGTGACTTTGAACATGGTGTTACAATCGGCGCGCGAGCGATGGGGCACAACATCTCCGAGGTAGCGATGAAGAGGGGATTTTCACGTACGACCATTTCACGAGTGTACCGTGAATATCAAAGGAATCCTTTGAACTATCAAATCTCCGACATCGATGCGGCCGGAAAAAGATCCTGCAAGAATGGGACCAACGCAATTTGCTGCAGATTTCATGCTGGGCAATCAACAAGTGTCACCGTGCGCACTGTTCAACGAAACATCATCTATATGGGCTTTCGAAGCCGAAGGCCCACTCGTGTACCCTTCACACGAAGCTCTACGTCTCGCCTGGTCCCGTCAACACCGACATCGGACTGTTGATGACTGGAAACATGTTGCCTGGTCGGACGAGTCTCGTTTCAAATTGTATGCAGCAGATGGACCTGTACGGGTATGGAGACAACCTCATGAATCCATGGACCCTGCATGTCAGCAGGGGACTGTTTAAGGTCGTGGAGGCTCTGTAATGGTGTGGGGCGTGTGCAGTTGGAGTGATATGGGACCCCTGGTACGCCTAGATACGACTCTGATGGGTGACACGTTCGTAAGCATCCTTTCTGATCACCTGCATCCATTCATGTCCTTTGAGCATTCCGACGGACTTGGGCGATCCCAGCAGGACAATGCGACATACCACACGTCTAGAATTGCTACAGAGTGGCTCCAGGAACACTCTTCTGAGTTTAAACACTTCCGCTGGCCACCAA